>NC_080755.1:23213675-23848318 GCF_020826845.1 Diceros bicornis minor | reverse complement strand
TTTTAAGGAAATCTCTTCATTTAATACCATATAAATTTAATACCATATAAATGCTGTGTCCTCTTGCAAAGGCACCTAGCTCAAAATTATCTTTTTCATTGATTACATAATTTTGTCTGAACCTTGCCACATGCATTGTCATCAATTAAAGCGCCCCAGATGCTGAGCTTCAGCCCAAATTACCAAATGTGCGTAAGTTTACAATTGACACAACTTGATAATGTTGCTTTTCCCAAACAACTCATTACAAGGTAACTGGATTATCTGACCTTTAAATTTCTTTCCAATTCTGAGATTTTAAAAGGCTATGATTTCCTCATGCATATACAAACCTCACAGAATGTTTAGGGATTTTATTAGGTCCTATTCAAATTCATGGGAAAGGCTAAACGCTGGGTTCTGAATGGCTCACTCAAATGGATTTATATGCTAATGTTACCAGAGATGTAGCCAGTCTGTATTTATTGACTTGATGACTATTATCTATATAGACTTTTCTAAAATATTCATTACCATATTATCTAAGGAGCTCCAACTGTGAAGG
Source organism: Diceros bicornis minor (assembly GCF_020826845.1). Classification (NCBI taxonomy): domain Eukaryota; kingdom Metazoa; phylum Chordata; class Mammalia; order Perissodactyla; family Rhinocerotidae; genus Diceros; species Diceros bicornis. The sequence continues at coordinate 23,847,774 of NC_080755.1, read as the reverse complement.
CCATTTAGGTTCAGAATTTATCTATGTGTGGGGGTGTTTGTCCCATTAGCTTAGGAAATAATCACTTGAAGGTTTAACACAGCTCTTGGAACACAATGTCTCTCCTTGAATTCACCTCTCAAACATTAAAATAAAGATACAGTCACCTGATCTATCTTGCCTTGGTTAGGATTCCACAAACGCTGCAGTATTAGGGTACACTATGTTTATTTATGTCTTTTCCCAGGGCTTTTTTCACTAATTGTTCATATTCTCCTTCCTTTGTTATTTTGTGCCCTGTGGCATAGCTCAGTCAATCAATTATTGCAGCCAGGGCTGATGCTGCAGGATTCAAACAAAGGCCCACTAGCAACAAAGAAACAATGGCAAGAGCGAGCTGTAGCCTGTATCACTGGATCAGCTGATCAATCCATGACTGAATTGTTTTTAAACGTACGTCAATTCAAGAACAGGGCTCAGAGATATATTTGAGGCATGAGAGAAAGAAGGAGGCGTGATTTCAAAACAGTTTTCTTCATAACAGTGTAGAGCTGACCTTGCATTTAAAGATAGAGGATGGGGGGAAGCTGTATGAAAGTGTGAGCAGTGTGTAAGTGCTGTTTACAGGAAGCTGTTTTAATACCCTCGCTAACGCTCAACAATAGAAAGAGACAAAGCTCTGAAAAATGCATGCCTTTCCCTGTGATTGATCCCTTTATCTTTCCATTCCTGCCCAGATGATGAAAAGCATTTATAGGGCAAACAAGCATTAGTGCCTCTATTTTCCCCAAATATGAGAAATCTTCCTGATTTAGAACTTTTCTATTAAAGCACTCGCTAGAGTATCCCCCTCACCCAGTTTAAAAATTAAAAAGGATTTGAAATTTTAAGTGAAAACTTGGAATTCTTTACAGAAATCTTTTTGTTTTGTTTTGTTTTGTTTTGCAATTAATTAACTCATTCTTGTCACAAAGGCAACTGGAGTGATGCTAAAAATAAAATAGACTTTGAAGTGAGATTTGCCCTAACATTTGAAATAAGACCTTGTTTAAAATCGAAGTGATACTGCAAGGAAAATTTTCCTCTATCCTTATAAATTCTTCTGGCAGGTCTAAGAATTAAATTGACATGAGACAGAATAACAGAAGAATATCAAAGTTTAATAACATGTATACATTGCAGAAACCCAGGAAAACTGAGTAACACCAAAACGGCTGAAGTCACCATCTTAAATACCATCTTCAGCTAAAGACAAAGAGGATATTGGGGGTAGAGGGTGTCAGTTATGGGAGGTTACTGGAAAAGCACAGTAAAAAAGAGTAAAGTTTTTAATGCAGATGTAAGTCATTACCTTCTGCTTTGATAATTTTCTAGAGATAAGGCCATCTCCCTCTTTCTGGTAAGCAGGGAGACACCCTTACAAATGTAAATGCATTTTACAAAGGGTAACTTCTACTTGGTTTTCAGAGCTTCTCCCATGTCTGCTTTTTCTTAAAAATAACGAGCCTAAAATAATCCTCATGCCAAAAAGACACATTTTGGGGTGACAAATGTTGCCCCCCTTTAATAGTCTTGAAAAAACACCCAGGACAACTGCCAAATGAAAGTAAGTGCTCAGCCTACGTCAATTCCCATTGTAACCACAGGACCAGGAACAGAATTTGCCACCCGAAAATATGCCTTTTTGGCATAAGGGCTCTTTAGAGCTGATGATTATTATAAAACAGCAGACACAGGAAAAGCTCTGAAGACCTAGCAGAAGTGACCTTTTTGTAAGGGAAATTTACATTTATAACAGAAATCTCCATGTGTAAGGGTGCCTCCTTCTCTGAACTGGGAAGAGGAGGATGACTCTAAATCTCTAGAAACTCTTATCAGAGAAGGCAATGACTTAAAAATCTGCATAAAAACTTTACCCTTGTTTACTGTGCTTTTCCTGGTCACCTCCCATAACTGAGCCCATCTTAATAACAGGATATTAAAGTTATTTTTCAGGGGCGAGTCAGCCAGGGGCATGTGCATAAGAGAAAATTTTGATCTTCCAATCGAAACTCACCCTGCTAGTGCTTCTGCATACCAGCCTGCCATCCTTGATCCCTTAAACCTTACCCCATACCTTGGATGAGTGAGACAGATTTGAAAGCCTGTCCTTCTGTCTCCTTGCCAATTGATTGTGCAACAAAGCCTTTCTTCTTTCAAAGACCAGTGTGCCATGGTGTCAGCTTTTGTGTGCATTGGATGGTAAACCTTTGCTTAGTAACACCATTGCCCCCACTTTTTAACTATAGTATTTCTGAGTTTCTCTAGGAAAACATAATTCCATAACAGCAACACATTGTGCATTAAATAGGAAAATTCACTTTTATTTAATATTGACATTGTATCAGACAGTGGGGTAATTGCTTTCACCTATTATATCACTCCTCATAACGATTCCTCAAGTTATCTGGAGTTATTAAAAACATGCTGACTGCATGCAGCTTATAAGTTATAAAAATGAGTTGTGAAAACAGATTTGGTTAAATCCAAGGGTCTTCTTGATTCTCTTCATCAATGGTTCTCAAACGTTAAGGCAAATCAGAATCAATAGGAGGGCTTGTAAAAACACAGATTGCCGGGCCTCAGTCCCAGAGTGTTACTGCACAAAATTGGGGTTCTCTGCCTGATGTGCCTAAACAAGCCAATTAATTATGGCATCAGCCTTTGGGGGAAAAATCAGCTTTTATTCTGCAAGACTGATCTGCAGAGAGACAGGCGATGTGTGCGCTCAGATCCATCTCCTATTCAGGATTTTAGGCAAAATTTAAGAGGCTAAGGAGAACGGGCTGGCACATGGAAACACTGGTGGGACAGGTTTTGATTGCTGGGCTTCAAGCATTTATGATAAGGTTTTAAACATTTGTGACGGGGTTCTAAACATTTTTGATGAAGTTGGGGAGGCTTAACACTGGATCATCCTGAATGATGGACTCCTCGCTTCTGATAAGAGTCTAACTCTCAAGTTCCAGTCGTGTTCCTGTCCTTGGGTCCCGTGGGAAGGAGGATCTTTGGTTCCGAGTTCGTTTCAGGTCACAATTTCTTCTTTTGCGTATGCCCTGACTATGTGACTTTGCAGATTTTCTGCAAGGCAATTCTTAATTACTCTGTTAAGAGATGCAGGTCAGTTGAACTGGTCTTGGAGGGCCTGCGGTTATAAGAGTTTCTATTCAGTTGCTCTGGGTGCAGCCCGAGAATTTGCATTTCTTACCCAGGTGATGCCGCCGATGCCGCTGGTCTGGGAACCACACTGAAAACCACTGCTCTATACAGTGCTGCCTTTCATTAGAAAGACATATTTGGGGTATTTTACATTTTACAACTAAGATTTGCTGTTCAAGGCAAAATACTTGAGAATCATTTGAAAGATGAAATACTACATACTGATGAAGTAAATTTTATTCAATTCTCATTTCTTATGCATCTAGAAATTACATGCTATGGGGATTAAAATAATGAATAAAATATAATCCCTGCCCTCCAAGAGCTCATCAACGAATTGAGATTACAGTAATAGGTACATACAAGGCAAACACAATAAATGCTTCAGCAGAAAACTTAAAAAATGGGAATTTGAGGTAGGAAATTCTGTTTTAAAAACACAGCAACAAGTCCTTACTTTCAACTTGCTTTATCCTCGAGTCACTTCCTCTCTCTGTCTCTTGCCTTCGTATAAAATGAAATTTACTCTATTTACTGTGGGTACTTCCTCAAATCCCACTTACACCCGAATCATAAAATAAGCCTTCCACATTAAACGTACCAGTAAAACTGCAGCGGAAAAATTCATCCATTGCCTCCTGATTGCAAAATGCAAGGATCTGAAAACAGCCCTTACGTTCCTGAGGCATTGGGCACTGTTGATCATTCTCGGCCCTGCACTGCCTACCTTGGCCCAGCTGACCCATCCTGTCTCCTGCTCCCCCCTCCTACATTTCAGACTCCAGTCATTTTTGGTGAAGGACATTTGTATATCCTCATCTTAGAAATGACTGTCAAATTATTTTGACCACTAGTTTGTTGATCTTTTTCTTTCCCATTTATATGAATTATTTTTACATCTTCTATAATAATCTCTTATGGTACATATTTCCATTTACTGAAGTCTTTCAATAATTTTTTTCATAATAGGCATCTTTTGTGAGAATTATATATATATTGTTGGTTAATGTCCATAATATACATTTTTAAATCACATAAACTATATGTAAATAAAAATATTTTTAGATTAATTATGCATACACAATTTGGCTAAATTTATAAATTTTAATGATTTATCTGTAAATCACTGTAGGTTTTCTACTTACATGACCATAAAATCTATGAAAAATGAGAGTTTAATTTTTTCTTTTCCAATCCATATAATTTTATTTCTTTTTCTTGCTTGGCCATACTGATTAGATAGTAATCCTCATTGTTTTTTTCATGAATATAAAGAGGATTTAAAAAAATGTTTCACCATTACATATAGTGTGTGTATTAGGTATTTTTGGATGTCTTTTATCAGGTTAAGCAAAATTTCTTTTATCTACATTTGCTGATTTTTTGAAATTATAACTGGATGTTCATTTTTACTGAATGATGTTTTCTACATCTCTTGAAGTGATTAAGAATCCAGATATAGACTCCCACACAGAAGGTCCAACGATTTTTCATAAAGAAGAAAGGACAATTCAATAGAAAAAAGATAGTCTCTTCAAAAAATGATGCTGGAAAAATTGAATACTTATGTGCCCCCAAATGAATCTCCATCCATACCATACACTATATAGAAAAATTAACTCAAAATGAATCATGTTCTGAAATAAAATATCTACAGCTATAAAACTCTAGAGTTGCACCAAGAGTTCTTAGATATGATACTAAAAACATGGTTTACAGAGAAGAAAACATGATGAATTGTACTTCACTATGAATAAGTACTTCTGCTCTTCGAAAGAGATTGTTGAGAAAATTAACATACAAACCATAGATGGGAAAGATACTTGCAAATCAAATATTTTAAAATATGTTAAAAGCAGTATATATAGGGTGTATAAAGAGCCCAGAAAAAGCAATGAAGGTAAAGGAACAATTTAATTTAAAAAGGATGGATAAGAGATCTGACAGACAATTCACCAAAGTTAATCTATGGATGGCAATCTAGTACATAAAAAGATGCTCAACATCACTAGTCATTAGGGAAATGCAAATTAATACCACAATGAACTTCTACTCACACTTACTGGAATGGCTAGGATTGAAAAGAGTGATCATACCATGTGCTAGCAAAGATGAGGAGCATATGGATTCCTACGCATTGCTGATGGGAGTATAAAATGTATAACCACTTTAGAAAACAATTTGGGAGTTTCTTTAAAAGTTCGGTATATGTCTACCCTATGACCTAGCCATTCAACTACTAGGCATTTACCTAAAAGAAATGAAAGTGTTGGTGAGGAAAAATTTCTGCTTTACCCTTCCAGGTTCTTCCGGCTGGTCTAAGAATTAAATTGACATGAGACATATTAATGGGAGAAAATCAAATTTAATTTCATACATATGGGGGCTCCATAAGAATAAGAGGCCCAAAGACAGTCAGGCAATTGAGGTTTATATGCCTATCCTGAGCTAAGGAGAAGGGGCTAGGGGTCTAGAACTGCAAAGGGAAGGAAGACAATTCACAGGAAGATGAAAAGAGAAAGTGTTTGGTAAACAAATGTTTACTGGACCATGCAGAAACAATGGGACACAGAGAGGAATTTTAACAAACAGACTTTGCTAAGTTTCTCCCTGTCTACCATACCTAGTTCATATTATACTCTAGTTATCTATGGTGATAGCTCCCTTCCTGGAACAGGCCCTTCATCTAAATTCTTTTAGGCAGTTAGGGGGGAGGTAAAAAGAAAAACTTCCTGAGTCTTTTGTTTCTTAAAAATAATCAGCCTAAAATAATCCTAATGCCGAACACATTTTGTCATGGCAAATTTTGCTTCTCTAAAAAGTCATGTGTTCACACAAAAATTTGTACATGAAAGTTCATAGGAGCTTTGTTTATAATAGACAAAAACTGGAAACAACCCAGATATCCTTCAATAGATGAATGGATGAGCAAATTACAGTATATCTGTATAATGGAATATTATTCAGCAATAAAACAGGATGAACTATTGATACATGCAACACTATACATGGATCTATAAATAATTGTGTTGAGTGATAGCATACAGACAAAAAAAAGATCTTATACAATATTATTCCATTTATATAAAATTCTAGAAAATGCAAACTAATCAACAGTGACAGAAAGTAGATCTATGGTTGATCAGAAGTAAAAGATGGGAGGGGTAAGAGAGATGGATTACTCAAGGAAACTTTTGAGGATGATGTATGTCTACCATCTTGGTTGTGTTGATGACGTCCCAGCTGTATACATACATCAAAACTTATCAAATTGTACATTTTATTGTGTGCAGTTTATTGTATGTCGTTTATACTTCATTACAGCTGTAGTAAGATACCACTTACTGGTAAAATATCGAATGCTTTTACCCTAAGATTGGGATCAGAGCAGGATGTCTAGTCTTGTGGCTTCTATTTGGCATTGCACTGCTGGTTATAGCCAATGGCTGTAAGGGAAGAGAGGGAATTAAAAGATCTCAATACAATTCAAGGGAGAAAGCCAAGTCTCCTCATTATATGGTGCTGGATCAACTAGGTAGCAATATGGGGGGGAAATGAACCTTGACCATTATACTGTGCACAAATATTAATTTCAGGTAGATTAATTAATTAGATTAATGAATTTGAGGTAGTCCTAAAATTAAAAAGCTAAAGTACAAAGCACCTAGAAGACAACGTGGTGGAATATCTTTGTGATCTTATTGTAGGCAAAGATTTCTTGAGGAAAAAAAAACTAACCAAAAATTTAAAAATTTGTAAACTATTCTTCATTAATATTAAAAACTGTTCCTCAAAAGACAAAGTTGAGAAATAAAAACAGCAGGACACAGAAGGGGAGAAAATATTCATGATACATTTATCTGACAATGTACTGATGTCATGAATATATAAATATTTCCATAAACCAGTAATAAAAAGATAACCTATTTTTAAAAATAGGCAAAGGACTTGGGAAGGAGTGTCACAACTGATATCATATACATAACCAACAAGCACATAAAAAGATGCTCAACATTATTGGTCTTCAGGGAATTGTAAAGTAAAAGCACAGCCACCATTACACACACATGAGAATGTCTACAATTTAAATTTTTATTTATTTATTTTTTTCCCCCAAAGCCCCAGTAGATAGTTGTACGTCATAGCTGCACAGCCTTCTAGTTGCTGTATGTGGGACGCGGCCTCAGCATGGCTGGAGAAGCGGTGCGTCAGTGCACGCCAGGGATCCGAACCCGGGCCGCCAACAGCAGAGTGTGCGCACTTAACCGCTAAGCCACGGGGCCGGCCCAATGTCTACAATTTAAAAGACTGCATAATAGCTAATGTTAGAGAGCATATGGGGTATCTAGAAAACTCCTATATTTTTGGTGGGAGTGTAAAATGATTTAATCAATTTGGGAAACTACTTGGCAGTTTCTAATGGTGTTAAACATGCACCTACCATGAGGTCCTCATGGTTCAGCAATTCTACTCTGTATCAGTCTTGGTTGAGCCAGAAAAGAGAAATCATAAGCAACTAGAACAGGGAAAGATTAATGTAAAAATGATTAAGTATAACAAGGGATTAGAGATTAGAGAAGAAAAGAGAATACTAAAGAATACAGGAATAGCACATATAAGAAGTAGCCACTACTCCTAGGTCTGAGATACAGCACCCAAGGAAAAGGCACCCACCTCTTAGGAGAAGGCCCAGTAGGGGCTAACAGGATGGCAGAGAAGTGTTGTGGTGCCGTGTGGGCAGAACTTGCTGGAAATCAACTCCTCAAGAGTCTTGGGTAAATGCACAACAGCATATTGTTAACCATGGGCACTACATTGTACAGTGGATCTCTAGAACTTATCTTGTATAACTGTAATGTTATACTGATTGAATAACTACTTATTTCCTCCTCCCCCCATTCCCTTATATATGGAATCATGCTGTGTTTATCCTTCTGACAGTGACCTATTTCACTTAGCGTAATGGTTATGTTTATTACCTTGATTGTGGTCACGGTATCATGGGTATATGCTTATGTCCAAACTCATCAAATTGTATACATTAAACTTGTGCAGTTTTTTTGTACATCAATTATACCTCAGTAAAGTTGTTTTGCTAAAAAAAGGAGTTCTAGGGAAAGTTGTTCATGGAGAGGTATCTCACTGGAGACATTCTCCTACAAAACTTCCCAGGCGGGTAAGCTGCCAGGGGGAGCTGTTGGTTACTGGGTGCAGCTGTCTGCAATGCAGCAGGAGTCAGGCGCTGGAGGAGCCCCGTGTTTTGAAGAAGCCAGTGGCTGGAGAAATCATCGACGTTGAAACACGCAGAGAAGCGATCTGGAACCCTGAAGCAAACCTTCTTCCTCTCACGATGTTTCTCTAGCGCCCTCTATTGACGAAACTTAACATGGTGCCAATCGACAAAGGAAAAAAATACTTAAATGGCCCAGAACCACTGTCATAGAGCAGGCCAAATCTGTGAATTTGGAACTGAGAGGCTGTAAATCAGTAGCCAGCACACACTCTCAGGTATTTAATTTCCAAAGTAATAATTTCCAGGTAATAAGTCCCAAAGGAAATTAAAATATTTATCATAAAACCCTTTTACAATCATGTTCATTACAGCTTTGCTTATAATAGCAAAAAAAGAGAAAAAAGTAGAAAACACAAATGTACTTAACAGAAGATTGGATAAACACGATGTGGTATATTTAAGAAAGGCACACTATACAGTAAGAACAAAGAAGATGTCACACAACATATGAGAATCTGAAAACATTAGGTTGATCAAAAGAGGCAGGACACCAAACCGTGCATTAGTGTATAGGAGTCCACTTACCTGAAATTATAGACCAGGCAAAACTAATCTCTGGAATGAGAAATCAGAACAGTAGCTTAGTCTGGGGCAAGGAGTGTGGATGAGAATTAACTATAAATGTGCAGAGGGGAACTTTTTCGTGTGGTAGTAGAGTTCAATATTTTGCTTGGATATTGGTTAAATGATGGTATACGTTTGTCAAAACCCATCAAACTATACTCTTAATATGTGTGCATTTTATTATATATAATTTCATAACGATTAAAAAATATACACATCTGAGGTGATCTGATTAGTTTAGATCAAATCAGCTACCTAAGGTTGTAAGAAAGAAAAAATATGTATAAATTCTATTTGTTTTCCATACTGAAATGTTGTGGCAGAAAGAACTTTAGCAAGATTTAGTTTTATTTTAGTTTTTGGTCACATAGTTTCCTAAGTCAAAATGCAAGATGAACAAAATTCTTTAGAACGATTAAAAAAAAATCATGGTGTGTTATATACTCACTGTTATGTAGCCTCTCTTTATTGCTAATTTCCAGTGGTGTATATCACTAGAAGCAAAGAAAGTGGGGGCATGTACGTAAACAACTTTTATTTCTGTTGAAAGATTTGTTTTAGCCTTAAAACAATAGACTTGTTGAAGAATACAAACTTATCTAAAATGTAAAGCCAAGCAGAATGGAGGCCTCCTTTTCATATTTTTTAGGGATGTGAGACACAAGAAAAGGAATCAGAAAATGTTATCCGGTAATTGTGACCTATATAACCCACTACTGCAAAGGGGAGTAACAATGAGTTTAATCTATTTGAAGCTATGAAGAATTTTAAAAAACTGCTAAGCCAATAGCTTTGAATAATTATACAGAGTTAATAGACCAGAGTTAGGGTCAGCACAATTTTTAAAATATCATGATATGGTGATGAGAATTACAAAAATCTGTACAGCATATATTTTTAGAAGAAAATTCAACATACCATGTGCTCTACTCCATTTGCTGATGTGCAAATTGTCAAGACACACTCTTTGTAGAGCAAACCATGAATGAAGGTGGGTTATCAGATATAAGTGATGTACGTAAGGCAATTGAATTGAGTAAAGATCTGATTTTGTATCAAAATAAAAGAAGCATTAAAGAGCGGAACTGCAAGTCTACTATTCTCATATTTCCTATTTTTATAGTAACGCATGACCGTGATCTGGGTTTCTGTGGCAACAAGCAAGAATGTTATCAGAGTCATGATGTAGACAAATGACTCCTCATGTATCTTTTTTCTTATAATCATAGAAGGATATGTTTCAGAAATGAAATTATAGCTATAATTAAAGAGCAAAGTAAAAACTGTACCAGCAGCAGACCTGTCTTCTTGTCAGCCCAGAAGGTACTGAACACAAGAGGGTTGTGTGCTGTAAAGAATAACACAAATGATTCTATTAGATTCTATTATTGCTGCATACCAATTATTTTTCTTGCCTTTTATACCATCGTCTTTCAAGAATTACAGCAAAACTTGAAGATTTCTATATCGAACCTCATGTTGGAATGTAAATTACATATATTAGAAAGTGGATTTTGCACAAAAGATTTGAGTAAGTTACACATTTTGTTTTTCATTTTCAATAAATATTTTCAATATATGAGTGACTGAGTGAAAAGATACGTATATTATATAAATAAGGACGTCTCCATAAGCCATATTTTATTATGAGTGAATAACAGAATTGCTTGGATTTTGTATTTTTATTAATAATAAAATATACTATCAAATATATATTTTTATTCATAATAAAGGTTATTTACTTTGCTAAAGTTAACCATTTTAAAGCACATTTCACTTGTAATATAAATAATACTCTGTATCAAAAAGTTACCATAGAGAAATCCATATATAATATTGTATATTTATGTTGTTTTAATATTTTTCCTATCATCTTACTACATCAGAGAAACCCATAGGTGATATTCTAAATTCTGAGCTTTCAAGCAATGTCACAAGGGAAAAAATAGATTAATTCCAAAGAGTATCAAAATGTTTTTACTATGCTAATAAAGAAATTAAATACTTCAGAATTCATATTAATCCTTTTTGAGTAAATACAATTTCACATCACTTTTATTTATTCACTTATTACTAATTATAATGTCACTGCCTTGGTATAAATTAGAAAAGAAGTATAAAGTTAAATGGAAATTATTGTAAGCAAAGTACTTGTAAATACATTAGATGTCATTTAGGTAAAAATCTCAAAAATTATGACTGATATTTGATATTTAACCTTATTCTACTTTATGCCATTCTAGGAAATTATTGAATCTGAGGAGGGGGTTGTAGGAACCCCCCAGTTTATAGCTGGTCTGTCAGAAGTGCTGGTGATGACCTGGGAATTGTGATGAGCATCTGAGATGGGGAGCAGACTTATGAGACTAAACACTAAACCTGTGGGGCCTGCACTAATTCCGGGCAGTTAGTGTAGGAATTGAGTTAAATTGTAGGACACCCAGTCAGAGTTTACAAAGAATTGGACAACTGCTTGGTGTGGAAAAACTCATACATCTGGTACCAGAAGTGTTGTGTGTAGTACAGAGAAAAAAGGCGTTTTATTTTACAGATTTTGTGAATTTTACGTTTTCAAGTGCTGATTTCTTTTATTCCTATAAATATTCTAGGGCTTTTATCCTGGGATGCAGTTAAGTTACTTGGAAGTAGCTTGATTCTCTCTTGTTTTGCTTTCAAGACTCATTAATCAGGATCAGAGCTGCATTTAGGACAGGACAAATTATGCCCCGATATTCAAGTAGGATCCTTCTAAGTTCTGTGTCCAATGCCCAGTGAATGATGAGGTTTTCTAGATGGGCTGGTGGGAACCGAATTATTCCCAGTTCTCTGTGAGCACCAGACCCTATTTCCTCTAACCCTTACAGATGATTCTTTCCCCAGCCTCTGGTAGTTTCCTCACTTGCATGCACTGATGAGGACTCTACTGAATATTCGAGAGGATTCTCTGCGGATATCTGGGCCTCTCTCTCTGTCCGCAGCTTTCTCCTCTCCGGTACTCTCTCCTGCAAACTCCAGTCTCTTTGGTCCCTTGGACTGTCAGCTCCATCTCCTCAACCTGGGGAGCCCACTGGGCTGTGCTTGGGTTACCTTCCTCGCACCTCTCCCAGAAGCTCTCTAAAGGCCATAAGCTGTGGCAATCAGAGGGCTCACCTTGCCTGTTTCCATTCTCTCAGGAATCATTGTTCATTGCATCACGTCTAGTGTCTTACAATAAACATAAAAATTGGACTGTGACTTTTGCCTCAGACTAAGACGTAGAAACAGGGATTGGATGTACCCTTCCACCTGAAGCAACTAAGAAAAATAAGACAAAATATATAAAATAATGGTTTTTAACTTGATGCTAAACCATACCCTCATTCTCACGAGATTGAATCTCTATAGTATAGTTGAGCGTTTAAATTCCTATGATGACAGGTCATCTTTTTCAAATAAAAATGCAAAGTGGTTGCAAAATGTAAAATATTACGTACTTCACCTGGTCTCATTCTATTACTTGCTGGTAAGCAGAGTTTTATTTTCCTAGTTTCAACATAAATACTGAGCTAATTGTTCTCTCATGCCCATTTGGATTAAGTGGTTAGGAAACTCTTGAGTTATATAATAACTGCCTAAATCAAGTGGGCTGATATATATCTTTGCTGAAGGCATCAATTTACCTTTCTTATAAGTGTGTGTACTTGTTAGGATATGATGATCTGTGTGAAATATTGTCTAGAGTTCTAACTCCTCTATATATTACTCATATATTTTATTCAACATGCATAATTTTTGAGGAGAAAATTATATTTCCATTATTAATAAAATATATTTTCCTAGTAAAATAAATCCTGGAGACATTGTATACATGTTAAATACAGAAAATAAGCTAAGCCATATGTTTAATTTAGAAGAAATAGTATTATCTTCAGGAGACTTTTTTTCTACATTAAACAACAAAACACAGAGAGGCTTGGAGAATACGTGTGGGCAAAAAAATGGACTTTTTGGATGTTCGAGCAAAAAAATAGATAATTTATAGAAATGATCCTAACTGTGATTTTCAGACCAATCTAGTAGCCCAAATTCATATTTTACTCCTATAATCAGTCATTATTAATTAGCCATTTAAAAATGGCAACATTTACTTCTGAATGTGTAGCTCATATATCAACTTACATTTTTATTTCTGAGTATTCAATTGTATAAGGTCTTAATCTTTTCTGGAGAAATAAAAATATCAAGATTTTCATTTCCAGGAATGTGGCAGACTAAGTACCATAACATTTCTTCTTCAGAAAACAATTGAAAATGGTGGATAAAACAACTTTTCTTGCATTGGACTTGCATCTCTTGCACAGAACAATAAATAAGGTTTCCAAGCAATTTTCATGTGGTTACCTCACACAGAAAAGGTCATACACAGAGAGCTGTATAGCTTACTTATTCTCCAGGGACCCTTGCTGTATAGATTCTGGATCTAATCTTTTATCCAGAGATATCCTGCTCAAAGCATTCAATAGATTAAGTCTCTTCCTCGAGAATATGTCTTTAGACCATTTGCTTGAAGGTCTGATTGACAAGGAAATTAGCTGGGTCACCTTCTTTCTTTCCTTTCCCCAAAGTCACCCCCCAGACCTCATAAAAAGAATGAATGCATCACAGGCCAGCTCTTTAACTTCCTACAGTGCATCTACTGTGGAGAAACATGTATTAGATACAGTTTTATCTTCAAAGTGGATAAAACATAGCATTTAAAGTGCTTTTATATTCATAATTTTAATAAATAAATAGACTCTTTCCATGTGACTGTCCAATTACACTTCAGCAAAGGCTGATACCGTCAGTTAGAGAAATGCGGTCTCTCTATGATTTTCCATGGCTCTGAATTAGCCTTCTGGACATTGTCTCCTCTCTGATGCACAAATGTACAAAAAGCTTTCCCAAATTCTCCAGATATTTTAAAAAATATTTAAATATTCAAATCTGTGTTATTTGTGTATGCAACAAGATCCACACACCATAAATTCTTCCTTCCTCACAACTCAGAAATGAAAATTACTCCTTAATCTGAGATCTCAGTTTTTTTCTCCCCTGAAGGAGTACATTTCCCAGTATCTGATTCTCATCACATTTATGACTGCTAAATATTATTCAGATAATTTTCACACTCTTTGAAGCTTATTTTCATATCAAAATTCAATAAATATTAATTAAGAAATTATTAGAGATGGAGATGCTCTCTAGGAGTCGAGGCATGATTAAAATCAAAATGAACAAAAAATCCAAGTTTTATGAGGACACAGAGGATATAACTATAATCTAGAGGTCAAGGAATGCTTTGAAGAAGAGGAAAATGTAAGATAAACTTTGAAGGGTAAGAAGGATTTTAACAGTAAAAGAACAAAATTCCAGGCAGTTTGAAGAACATTTCCGAATGTGCAAGGCAAGTAATGCGTGGTATGATCTGGGAACCATAAGTAGTATGGTGGGGTAATGGTGAGAAATAAAGTTGTAAAGGGATCATTATTCATGGTAGTGAATCATGAACGCCAGTCTAAAGAGTTTGGGCTTTATTTTGTAGGTTATATGGATTCACCAAAGTATTCTGAATAAGATGAGCCTTCAACAGTTAAACTTTAGAACTGTTGCATTAAGTAAAGGAAAGAAATAAAAATAACATTTGTTGAGTGCCAATCAATGTCCTTGGCACTTCCATTTTTTCAAACACATTTAATCCTGGCCCTAATCCTGTGTTGGAAGTGTAATATACAATTTACATCTAGGGACAAAGCATTCATAAAAGTTTTATAATTTACTCCAAGTCACACAAGTAGTAAGAGGATGGAACGGAAGTTTACTGATCAGGGGAACCTATAGAACCGTGAAGCCTTTAAGGAGGTTCTAATAGCAATTCAGATGAGAGATGAGGAGAGGTATAACCAGGTAGTTGCTGTGAGAAATTTAAGGAAGTGAAAAATTCGAGATGTTCCCAGAGTTTCACTGATGATGCTTAGAGGATGAGGAAGTCAGCAGGCACTGAAATGTTTCTTAAGTCTCTATTGTCGCTGTCCCAAGTAATGCAGTAGAAATTCAGGCTTGCTCTGAGAAGCGAGCTCTGCCAAACTCTCATTGCTGTTGACCAAGTTATTTAACCTCTTTGAACAAATTTGGAGTAGTTATTATGAGGATGGGAAAATATGCATAGTTTGGAGTGCTGTGTCTGCCTAGTAGGTGACACTCATTAAGGTAAACTGTTCCCATTATGAACTAGTTGCTTAGTTGTTCGTCTATTCTTCATTATCCAGCCTGGAGGAGGAGATGCATTAGAGCAACGGAACCACAAATCTGGTTGTCTGCCCTTATAGACAAAAATTGTAGATGATACATTATGTATTTTTCTAGTTATTAATTATTTGAGCTTGCTGCATAGATAATTTGCAAAATGAATAAATTTATTTTGTAGGAATGAGCGTTAAACTGAACTCCCTTTTCCCTTTAGATTTTACACTATGGAAAAAATTATACAAAATAAACTGATGACCAAATGAGAACCATGTGACACATTAGCGATGGGACAGGGAGGTGACTGTACTTCTCAAAGTAGAGGTGGGGCTGCTAGAGCTGAATCTGAGAATGTGACTTAGATCCGACGCTAAAATGAGAGTCCCCTACTCCCTAAGTACATCCACACCCGTGTATCCACCTGTGTGAAGAGTTGGATGCACTGAACAGAACTTGATTTACCAAGCTCATTGTCTCACATATCAGTTTGCTAGAAAGTATAAAGAGAGGGAGAGAAATTGTGAGTCTCTCTTGTCACGTACGGAGGTCCTGCGCATGTAGTCTACTCATAGGGAAGCAGAGACAGAAAAATGAGCCCACTCTGCTTGAGCACAGACAGGTTAAGTGAGAAATAGAGCGTAATACATACAAGTGATATTTCACTGTGACCACTGCACTGACTTATCTGTTAGAAGTCTAGATCTCTTAACATCCAGAGATGTTAAGATGATGGATAACGTCAACTACCTCATCATGAGGGGCTTTAGTAGCTCATGCAACAAAGAAGGCAAGTAGTTAGATGGACTTTATGGTTGGTGTAATATCATAGGTCTATGATGTCACTAAGAATGTAGTTTATTTCCCTACTTCACTCAGTTTTTTGTGGATTCAGTTACTTTGTAGCTATCTTCTTTTGTGGTTGCAACATGGCCACCAACAATTCTTGAAGCTACTTGATTCCTGCTACAAAATAAGTTGTTTCTACATAAAAATGTAGGACATTATATTTATTAACACCTTATGACAAAATATACAGTAGTATCCCCTTCTCTGTCATTTCATTTTCTGCAGAAAGTACATATATAGGAAAGTAAAAAGAAAGAGGCGGCAGAGAGAGAAAGATCAAGATAGAGATGGAGAGATCATGTAACTGAAGACTTTTCACACAACAGTTTTGCTCCAAGTTTCATTACCAACACTATGTTAATCACTGCAGTTAGGAGGAAGCCATTATTTAGATCTGGTTGCTGTATCCAACCTTGAACCAAAAACTGTGGAAAACAGTAGGGAAATATGCTGATTGATTTAAGCCAGAAATGACCCATCCTTAGAACTGAGTGATCTCTCTCATCTAAATGTCAGAATTGGAACATTCAGGGTCTTTTTGAAAGGAGGAAGTGGAACTTGGTGCTGGGGATGTACTCTACAATGCACTGGAGCTAATACACTTGGACTAGTGATGGCTCATTTCCCATATGAGGGGAACCAAGAGACCCAAAATGTCCCTTCAAAAATTTCCCAGTTGTGGAGAGGAGAATGGAAACTTCTGAAACAAGATAAGAAGCCATGAAGTTTTCTTTCCTAACACATCAAATAACTAATTACAGTAGTACTCCTTTATCAATGGGGAATCAGTTCCAAAACCCCCAGTGGATGCCCGAAACCATGAATAGTACTGAACCCTATATGTACTATGTTTTTTTCTATACATACATACCTATGATAAAGTTTAATTTATAAATTAGGCACAGTAAGAAACTAACAACAATAACTAATCATAAAATAGAACAATTATAACAATATAGCATAATAAAAGTTACTGTAGATGTTAGCAACCTCAGCATATGGTTTTTTTCCTTTCCTTTTAAGTCGAGAACGTGCACTTTTTCACTTAAAGAAAGTGCTTTATGGCTTCTCTTTGGCATATCTGAGTTGCCAGCATCACTACTCCTGTGCTTTGGAGCCATTATTATGTAAAATAAGGGTGACTTGAACACAAGCATTGCGATACCATGACAGTCGATCTGGTAACTGAGAGGGCTACTGACTAAAGGGCAGGTATGTTCATACAGTATGAACGTGCTGGACAAAAGGAAGATTCATGTTCTAGGTGGGACAGAGAGGGATGGCGCGAGATTTCATCACGCTACTCAGAACAGCCTCAATTTAAAACTTATGAATTGTTTATTTCTAGAATTTTCCATTTAATATTTTTGGACCTTGTTGACTGCAGGTAACTGAAACTGCAGAAAGTGAAACCTCAAAGAAGGGGAGACTACTGTATATTTTGCCATCAGAAGTTAATAATTATGATGTCCTACATTTTTCTGTAGAAACAAATAAATTATTTTTTAGTAGTTATATATTAATGATAGATAACATATGCATGTTTTATCTTTAAAGTTAGAAAGAATAAAAATTAAAAAGTTAAGAAATCTATAGCAACATGTACCACATTGGCTAATGATCATAAATAACATTTTTCATTATTCAAAGTAATGTAAGTTTGTTAATCTTTGAAGTAATTCTATGTCTTCATTAAAATTTCATTGCAATCTATGTAACATTTATGGTTTATAAATGTCACAAAAAGGTCTTGTTTCAATTTGTGCTTGAACTTTCTACATCCAACAATTTTCTCTACCAATACCTGCTAGAAATAGCTTCACCTCTAAATATAACAAGCTTTTCCCTTTAGTTTGTATTTTGTTTTATGACCCAATTAACTCAAAATTAGGTGGGCTTTATGATGAAAGAACACCATCAAGTTGACATATAAATAATGTTATAAATAGACTCCCAAAGGATGAACAATGAAATCTGCTAATGCAACCCATTTTTAAAAGCCAACTCTTACGAGCTGATATAAATGACTTTGTTTCTAATTGGAGATTGCCATTCTATTTGAAATAATCTAAATTGTGATGGAAAATTAATTTTACTTTTTCCTGAAAAACCACCTTTTTTTAAATGATATGTCATGTATGTTGACCGAGTCAAACCTACACCTTTGGGAATTGTGGAATGAACAATTTCATGAGTCTTTAAGCTTTGTTTACACCATGTACCTACACCCGGATCAGCTAAATTTATAACAGTTGTTCTGGAAGAAATATCTTTTACCTTTAGAAAGAAAGTTTTCAATACATATCTTTTTATTGTAAGTAAAATTTATGTATATACTATTTAAATGAATTTTTAATTTTAGATTTACAGGAAAAAATGTTAAAATAGTGCAGAGTTCTTGTATACTCCACACTACTCTTTCTCCTATTATTAATATCTTACTTTAGTATGGTACATTTCACACAATTAATGAACCATATTGGTGCACTACTGTTAACGTAAGTCCATAGTTTATTAGGATTTCCTAAGTTTTTACCTAATGTTTGTTATCTGCTCGAGATCCCAGATACCATATTAAATTTAGTAATTATGACTCCTGAGGCTCTTTAGGCTCTGACAGTTCCTTCAGACTTTTCTTGTTTTAATGACCTCACAATTTTGAAAAATATTGGTCAGATATTTTGTGGGATGCCTCTCTATTGGAATGTGTCTAATAGTTTCCTCCTGATTACACTGGGGTTATGGGTCTTGTGGAGGAAAGCCACAGGGGTAAACACGCTATTTTTCATCACATAATATCGGGGGTACATACTATCCATATGATTTATGACTGTGGCTGTTGACCTTGATGACCTGGTTGAGGTAGTGTTTGCCACGTTTTTGCACCGTAAAGTTATTCTTATTTTCCCCTTTTCATACCGTACTCTTTGGGAGGAAGTCCCTATGCACACTAAATGAAAGTTTTATTTCTACCTTTTTAATTCATATCTTTTTTTTTCTTCTTTCTTTAGTCTTACTTTACTGGCTATAACCTCAAACAAATAGAAGTCACGACTGTGAGCACCCTGTGTTGTCTAAAATCTCAGGTAGAAAGCTTTTAATGTTTCATCATTAAATATCACACTTGCTGTTTATTATTTTTTTTGATACACTTTATTAGATTAAGAAGCCATCAGGTAGTTTTAAATTATAAATGGATGTTCAATTGCTATCAAAATTTTGTTTTACATCTAAGGATATTTTCATATGTGTTTCTTTTTATTTATTATATGTGGCGAGTTACAGTGATTGATTTTTCAATTATTAAAATAATCTTCATCATGTTGTACACCTTAGACTTATATATCTTATGTGTCAATAATTTCTCAATAAAGCTGGAGAAAATAAAAAGAAATGAGGATTGTGGTTACCCTTAGATGAAGTAGTTACTGGGAGGGGACACCCTGGGGAGTGTCTAGGGTGCTGGTGCTGTTCTCTTTCTTGATTTGGGTGCTGAGTGCACACGTGTTCACTTTATGAACAGCAGTGGAGCAATTTTTGCTCTTTTCTATATGTCCATTATACTTCAATAAAAAATAAAGCTTAAAAAAATCTTGCATTCTTGATATAATCTCAACTCAATCTGATATATGATCTTTTTTGTATATTGCTGAATTCTATTTCCCAAGAATTCAATTAACTAATTTACTAGGGCTTTTCCTTTATGTTCATGAGAGTAATTGGCCTAAACTTTTCACTTGATATTAAAGTTGGGGCAGCCTTGTAAAACAAGGCAAATAGTGTTTCCTCTTTTTTCAATTCTCTGGTCAAGTTTGTGTAATACTATTTTGTATATTCCATTAATGTTTGGAAGACTCATCACTGCAGCCATTATCTAGTCTAGAGATTTTATTGTGGCACATTTTTTCAATTACAGATTCAATTTATTTAATAGTTAAAAAAATATTTTTATTTTCTACTTCTTTGTGAGTCAGTTTGGGTAAGTTTTGCTCTTCTAGGGATTTTTCCGTTTTATCTAAATTGTCAAATTTATTGCCAAAGGTAATCTATAATATATATTTATTTCTTCTAATATATATATATCTATCATATGTCTAAATTAGATCTTTAAGAATTGTGGGGATCATTCCTTTGTCATTTCTTGTTGATAATATTTGATCCATTTCTCTCTTTTTTATCTGGTTTCAAGGAGTTTGTCGATTTTTATTAGCAACGTAAATGAATGGATGTTTGGCTTTGTTGATTTTCTCTATTTTACATATATTTTCTGTTTCAAAGATTTATGCTCTTATCTTTCTTTCTTTCCTTATACACTCTTCATTTTACTTTTTAAACTCAACTTCTTAAAGTAGCATCATAGATTTTTGCCCTTGAACTTTCCTAATACACACATTTGTGTCTATAAATTTCTCCTAAGCACTGCTTTTGCTGCAGCCCACTCATTTTGATATATAAAATTTTCATTACCATGCACTGTAAAATATTTTCTTTTTTTTCTTTTTTTGTGAGGAAGATCAGCTGTGTGCTAACATCTGCCAATCCTCCTCTTTTTTTTTTTTTTGTTGAGGAAGACTTGCCCTGGGCTAACATCTATGCCCATCTTCCTCCACTTTATATGGGACACCGCCACAGCATGGCTTGCCAAAGTGTGCATTGGTGCATGCCCGGGATCCGAACTGGCGAACCTCGGGCCACCGCAGTGGAACACGTGCACTTAACCGCTTGTGCCACCAGCAGGCCCCTAAAATATTTTCTAAATTCATTGTGATTTCTTTTTTAGCCCATTGCTTATGTAGATCTGTATTGATTAATTTCTAAACATTTTGGAATATTTAGTTATTTTACATATTGATTAGTAGCTTAAGTCCTCTCTAATAAAAAAAAATCTAATTTTAATCCTTTGATATTATTGTGAGTTGCTTAATATGGCATATTATCAATTCTGATAAAAATTTCATATGCATTTGAATATAATATATATTTTGCCCTTGTTGTATGTAAAAGTATATATATAAAAATCATGTGGAAGTTTTTAAATGCATCGTTCATATATTGATGTTTTATCTAATTCTTATATCAGTAAATGAAAGAATTTTACTAATGTCTCCTACTTTTTGGATTTGTCTGTTTTTCCCTTCTTTCAATTTGTGCTTTACGTATTTGAAACTATGTTATTATTTGCATACAAATATGAAATTATTATACTTTCCTGTTGTATTGACTATTTGATTATTATAAAATATTTCTATTTATCTCCATAAAGCATTTTATTTTAAGTTTATTTTATAATTAGTCTAGTATTAGTTTAAACATGACAGCTTTCTTTTAGCTAGTGGTTTTATGCTACAATTTTTCTTTTTCATTCTGTTTTTTCAGTCAATTTATCTTTGCTTTTTATTTAATTGTGTCTCTTGTAATCAGAGTATATTTCTTATTGTTTATTTCTATTCTAGTCAAATAATCTTTACCTTTTAATTGTAGTATTTAGTCCATGTATGTTTTATTTGGAATTAATTCCAACATTATTATTTATTTTTCTATCTATTCCAAGTTTAATTTCTCTCTCTCTTCTTGCCTTTATTGGATTATTTAAGCATTTCATGATCCCACTTTTATGTCCCATTCTATACTATATTTTATGTATATATTCTTTTGCTATTCTTTAAGAATTACCCTAGATATTACTACTGGAATCTTTGAATTATGAGTTTATTATAAATTATTCCTTTTACAACTTTGTAAACACACTAAAAGCTTAGAATATTTTAACTCCATTTACCCTTATTCCCTAACTTTTTCTTATTGTTTGTATGTATTTTACTTAAACATAAATTTAAACCCCACATAATATTTGTCATTTGATTGTATTCTGTCTTTCAACACTTTGTTGACAAGGCAGCTGACATACGTATTTTTTCTTTTTTGAATAAGATGTGTCTTTTTACTCTGACTCTTAAGACTTTTTTTTATTTGAAGTATTTTATTACGATGTACTAGGTATTATTTTCCTTATATTCATCTTGCTTTGTGTTAATAGTGTTTATTAAAATTATGGCTTTAGTTCTTTCATTAAGTTTGAAAAGTTCTCAGCCAATGAGCCTTTAAACATTTCTTCTGCACATCCTCACTATCCTTTTCTCTGGAACTCCACAATATGTACGTTAGTCCTCTGCATCATAACACTTATGATTTTTTTCCCTGCATTTCTGTTCCCTGGGTTTTGTTTGCATTTCTCTCTGTTTTTCTTATGATTTTCCAATCTGGAATTTTCTTGTATTATTGAACTTCATAATCTTTTCCTTAGCTGTTTCTCATCAGCTGTCAGTTAGTAGTCAGTTAGTCAGTAGTCAATTAGTTAATTGACTAAAATGTATTATATTTTTTCAGTTAAAGACTTTTGCTTTTCTTAATTATTCCAATTTGGTGATGAAATTCTCTTTCTTGATATCTGTTGTCTTAAGCATCATAATCATAGTTATTTTAAAGACTATGTCTAATAATCCTAATTTATTAGGTCTATTTACTTTTATTTTTCCTTTCATGGTCTGGCCCTATTTCTTTGTGTATTTTGTATATTTTTATTGAATGTCAGGCATTTTATATAAAAATTATAGATTTTCAGAAACTAAAGTAGGGATAGATTATCTCAATCAAATCAGGAATCAAGATGACTAGACCCTTGATTTTAGACTTTGTAAGGTTTGTTCTATTTATTAACTGCTTCCACTTTCCAGGGATGCAAATTGAGGTTGGGGTATTTACCTGGGCCACTTTTCCTTCATAAATCCGGAACTCCAGTGTTTATATACCTAATACTATGTTACCAACAACAGCTCAACCCAGATTTCCAACCTCTTTTTTTTTCCTTCGGTGAGGAAGATTGGCCTTGAGCCAACATCTGTTGCCAATTTCCTCTGTTTTTTGTCTGTGGGATGCCGCCCAGCACGGCCTGATGAGGGATGTGTAGATTCACGCCCAGGATCTGAACCTGCAAACCCTGGGGCCCTGAAGCAGAGCGCATGAACTTAACCACTATGCCACCAGGCCAGCCACTCTAACCTCTTTTTATCTGACCATTTTCTATGTAAGAATTTGCAATTGCTTGGAAGAGAAAACCAATGCAAAGTGCAGAATGAGATGAACTGACATCTCGTTTTGTCTGATATGATGCCCTAAGAAGGGCACAACACCATTTCTAGATATGCATGCCAAAAACGCAAAATTTGAATCTAATCCCGAGGAAACATCACACCAACCCAATCTGAGAGATACTTTACAAAAGAACTACAAGTACTCCTCACAAATATCAGAGTCACATGTGAAAAAGAATGGCTGCTACACTGTTCCAGTTTGAAAGGTAACTAAAACTAAATGACAGATGAAGTCAATGCTTGATCTTCTATTAAATCCTGGACCAAAAAAATGTATAAAAGACAATGTTGGGAAATTGACAAAATTTGAATATGGGCTATGGAGTAGATAGTAATAATGCATCAATTTAAAGATTTAAATTACCTAATTTTGATAACTGTATTACGGCTATGCAATAAAAAGCCATTGTTCTTAGGAAATACACACGGCTATATTTAAGGGATGGATAGGATAAAAGAAATAAATTTCTCTAAATGACTCTCAAACAGTTCAGAAAAAAAATATACATAAATATACATTCAAACACAGAGGGAGAGAGAATGAGAGATGATAAAGCCAAGGGCAATATGTAAATAATTAACGAATTTGGGTAATGGATATGCTATGACTTTGTTAAATTAACATTGTTAAGTAGAGCACAGAGTGCCAGATGGTGAGCCTCTGTTCAACAAAGGACCACAAGAGAAACTGAAATAGAGGAGTTTATTGGTCACAGGTCAGTACGTGGCATTCCTGGAGGGGCCTCGGCAGAGGTCAAGGCAGAGTGCAGACAGAGAGAGAGGCAGGACCTGCATCACGTGCCTTTATAAGGGTCTGTGGGTGGAGCCTTTGGGGTTCCTGAGCTAAGGTCAGATTGGTCAATTCAAACCAAAAAGAGTGGGGTTTTGGTAAACTCTACATAGAGTCTTATCCTAGGGGTACACAAGGGACAGGCCCTGAGAGATGGGGGAGATTATTAATCACAAGGGATGTTGGGGAGTCATATCAGGAACTTCTGCTTGCTTGCAACTCTGCAGGCTGTTCTTGAGGGGATGTGCTTGCCTGAGGGGCTGGTGTCAGTTTAAGGCCCCAGAAGCCACTTGGCCAAACAAAATGGATGCTGAGTCAGCAATTCTGTTGAGGAGCTTAGCTAAACTCTCCACAAGGAAGATGGGATTTTCTTGTATTATTCTTGCAAGTTTTCTGTATGTTTGAAATTAGATAAAAACCAAAGTTACAGACAATATAAAACGAATCCTTACCAAAAAAAAAAAAAAAACAACAACCAAAAACAGGGCTTTGTTATTTCATTCAAATATATTTTCTGAATTACAACTATGATGTAGGTTTTTTACTGAGTATTGTGGATATGAAAGTCAAAAAAGTGGACTTACTCTTTTCCCCAGTGGGGCTTTTACCTTATGGGTGACACAGACAATAATGAGCAAAAAATAAATAAATACGATAAAATGTAAATTCTAAAAAGCACTGTGAATGAAACATATAGGATGCTGAAATAGCAAAACTGGCAGGATGATGCTGGATGTCACTTTAGAAAGAATAGTCAAGTTCTTCAAGCTGACCTACACCATTAGAGTTCTACAACTAAAGGAAGGTCAGATTCCCTAAGAAGGCCTCATCCTGAGACCCAGAGACCCAATGCCTGCTTAAGGCTAAAGCTTAAACGGAGCAACAGACTATAACTCCTACCCCCACTGCCACTGCCACTAGGCTCACAAGTGTTGAGTAATAAGTAACACTATACTACCAGTGGAATAAGATAAAGAATGTGAGGGGACCTTTCTTGAGGCATAGGTACAGTGGGACACCTACGTCTGAGGGCAGGACATTGAGAAAAACCATATGACAGACTAGCCCACTATCAACACAAGGTATTAATAGATAAAATTGACACCTGTGATAAACTGAA
Organism: Diceros bicornis minor; assembly: GCF_020826845.1. Classification (NCBI taxonomy): domain Eukaryota; kingdom Metazoa; phylum Chordata; class Mammalia; order Perissodactyla; family Rhinocerotidae; genus Diceros; species Diceros bicornis. Next base: position 23,822,569 of record NC_080755.1, on the reverse strand, counting down.
TGCAATAAACATAATAACAAAACCCAAAACCAGCTCAACTTTTGCATAGATTGACTCAACTCCCAAACTAACCGCCTAGCAAAAGAGGAGGACTGACCAACCATATATACTAACAGGGGTGAAATTTATTATACACAAATTATGCCTTCATTTTAAAACATAAAGGTGAAATACCTTTATGAATTTAGACACAAATTCATAAGAAAATAAAGACATTTTCAACTAGATATAAGCTGAAAAAAATTTATCTCCATTAAACCTCCATTCCAGGTTAAGTTAAAAATTGTAAGATTAAAGGAATATGACACCAGATAGAAACCTAATTCTGGAGGATGGATGAAATAACATGAAGAGTGTAAATATGTTAACATAAGGGCCTATTAAAAGTTATTTTATACATATCATATATATACATGTATGTTTGTGTATGTGTATGTGTGTGTTTCTTTAAAATATTGACTGTTTAGAGTAAAAATAATAATGCAATGTAGGGTATATAGCATACATAAAAGAATGCTATGTGATAATAAGAACATAGACCATTAATTGGTATTTTAAATATACTATTGTAAAGTTTACACATTATTCATGGAATAGTGGAATTATTTTTGAAAGTAGATAAATTAGATAAGTTAAATTGCATATTCAGCAACCACTAAAAAATAACAAAAAGATGCATAACTAAAAATAGCAATAAAGGATATCAGATGAAGGATGAAAATATTCTTGACTAACTCCCCAAAGAACAGAGAATGAGAGCAAACAAAAGGCGAATGGGAAAAACAGAAAACAAAAATAAAAATGTCAAAAGACACTGTTAATGAGATAAGCAGGCAAGTGGTAGACTGGCAGAAAATATTTGTGACATGAAAACCTGACAATAGGACTTGTATTCATAATATATAAAAACTCCTAAAATTCAATAATAAAATGACGAAGAACACATAAAAAGTGGCAAAAGTCTTGCACAGTCACTTCACAAAAGAAGCTATATGGATTGCCAATGAGCATGTGAACAAGTGTCCAACATCATAATTCATCTGTGAAATGGGTCTGCAATTGGGATTCAGGGTTTGGTTGGCAGCTTGTTCGGTGCATAAGTTCTTCAATGACAGGGACTTGCATCTTCCATATCTTTTAACATTGGTGACTAGCACACAGTTGGGGTGCAATAAATATTTGGATGAATGAACTGCACAAAGTCAAAGATAGCTAAATTAAAGAAAAAGGAAAGACGAGAGGAAACCTAAAAGGAGAAAGGGAAAGTTATTTGGTGAGAAGAAAGCAAACACTTGCCCAGGACCGCTGTGAAGCGGAAAGGTTGTCAGGGAGACGAGAACACAGCCCTCCGCTCTATTTTGCTTGGCACTGCCTCTCTGTGCTCTCATATATGATGAGTCACTTAGCACATTTTTTCCACTTTCAAGAAGATTCTTGCTTTAAATTGTCCTTAAAAAGGATATTATATAGTTATAAAGCTCTTCAAAAATTTTGCACAGAAGTTGAACTCCTTTTATAGTTGCAGGTTCATTTTCAGCTCTACCCCAACTCTTGACTCTCTATTCTTGCTGAGAACCGTAATATTATTAAGTTTTCGTACCAATTTTTTTTTAGGCTTTCAAAAGACGCCCTTTTCATGAAGAGATCTGTGCCATAGTTTTCTTTTTGTCTCTTGGTAGCAATTTTATTAAATGCCCTCCATGACTATGATTTCCAAACTGAAACTCTCTTCCTTACACGGTTTTTACTATATTTCAAGTTCCTTTTGCTCTGTTGACTTACCTCACTGAGTTTGCCCTTTTTATGTCAAAAGACCCTGATAAGCTATTACATGAAAATTGTAAATGACTCCAAATTAGTTTCAAAACACGAGACTTATTTTGACGTGATATGAAAACCTTGTCTATTTAATAATCATCATACATAAGTCAATATATATAAATTCTTTCAGAGCACTTATGAACCCTGCTGTGTTAAGTGCACTAACAACTTTTTTGTTAATTGGATGTCTTTATTTTTGCTGATTTATGATTTTCTTCCTTAAAGTCTGAAACTCAATTAGTTTAAGATCTTTTCCCGCTGTAGTTTTTCCCTCTTCAGATCCTTGAACAGCTCATTTACTTTAAAATTTAGGCTACTTGCTAGAAATTACTACAAAAAGAAACTTTGAAAGATCAACTAACCCTATGGCTTGGTAACAGTTGGTACACATAGATGAATTAAAAGAGTCTTATTATCTATTTGCTAAATATTAACTGACATTTTGTTTTTTATACTGATTTGGAGACTGAAATAGGATACTTAAGATGGATAAGTTATGGCATTTTATTCTACCCTTTTCCAAGAATAGATTTTTAAAAAATCTAATGTTATAGATTAAAAAATGAGATAGTGGGAAATTTAATTTTTTTCAAGGAAGTTTGTACAGAAAAGATAGCTTAACCTCAAAAACTCTATCTTTCATCTCATTTGGGAAGAAGGGTAGAGCACAACAAACAAATATTTCTTCAACTTATGCTGAATGCATAGTTGAAATCGCTATGATGTGTTAATAAAAGATTCTGCAGCTTTCAAGTAGCAAGAGCTCTTTTCTGACCCTGGGATTTTTACATTTTCCCATTATGTAGATTGACTGTTTTGATAGACCAAGGTGACTGATGATGTCTGGGTCTCACAAGGTGGGAACGAATTTGATTGTCTGTGAATTGGGAAAGAAATGAATACTCAGAGCAATTGTCAGTTACATTTTTGGCATCACATTAGCTCCAAATCCAATAAAGCTTTGAAGCCTCCAATAACTTTCAAATGGTCATTGAATGACAATTTGAACAAAATTGAAATGGTAAAAAAGACAAAAATGAAAGTGATAGGAAAATAAAAGGAGTCTTGGATATTATTTCTGATCCATATCATTTTTATTGTCTAGCTCTGCACTATTGTCTAGAATGTAATAAAACATTTCCCATGCACAGACAGGGTTTCCCACAAACCTGTTGGAGAAGTTTTCCATAACGTCTCCTGTGAAAGACTTAAATATAGCACAGCTAAGGTGACTAATAGTTTCTGAAACATACCTATGCATGTATACTTGTAAATTCTTAGATATTCATAAAATTGATAAACATATAGATTGCTTAGGTTTTAAAAAATAAAAATCTTTTAATTAATAAGAGGGGTTCAAAGTCACCAAATATTACATGGAGAGGTAGTAATAAAAATTGCTGTTTATAACCTGGGTTCTTTCCTTTCAGGAATGAGCACTTGAGTAGTCACCAAAATGTGACAACAAAGTCACATCAGGTTTGGAGGTCCTTTCTAACTCTCCTCGATGTCTTTTGTGTTCAGTGAGCAACCCTTAGTCTATAATTTGTTTTCAAACATAAATTGGCTGTCAGGAAAAGAATGCTCTGACCACTAACGTGAAAGATGTAGTTCCTTTGGTGACTGAAATTCTCACTATAAATTAGTTCACTCACATCTTCATTCACACCATAGTCTCTGGTGTGTTTGGAATCCATGGAAGAGTGCTCCTTAAGCACACTGACACAATCACATTTCTGGATGTGAAAAGTGGTGATCACATGTTGAATTGTTGTGATTCTAATCAGGCACTGCAACTCTTTAAGGTTCTGCCTGAGCAAACATTTGGCATCCCTTGATTCTATCAGCAAATTGTTGTAAAATTCTTGTTTCAAAATTCTCTTTGAGGGGCCAGCCCAGTGGCGAAGTGGTTAAGTTCACACAGTCTGCTTCGGTGGCCCAGTGTTCGCAGGTTTGAATCCCAGGTGTGGACCTATGCATCACTCATCAAGCCATGCTTTGGTGGCATTCCATATACAAAGTAGAGGAAGACTAGCACAGATGTTAGCTCAGAGACCATCTTCCTCAAGCAAAAAGAAGAAGATTGGCAACAGATGTTAGCTCAGGGCCAATCTTCCTCACCAAAAAAAAAAATTCTCTTTGAAAATCTGTATATAAATTGAGATCACTCTATCCTCCTAAATATGTCTCAAAAATATTTCCTCCATATTTTCACATAAATTACCAAAAAAAGTGTATTTTAATGTGTTACTTTGTGTGTATGTGAGAGAGAGAGAGAGAGTATGATCTGAAAAACTCTGAATGTCTACGCCTCCCAATGGTCATACTTCCCCACCACCAGAGATTCAAGTAGAACAGACACCAAAAAACAAGATACACTGGCTTAGAAAGAGCCCTGATAAAATAAATAGCAATGCTATGATCTGAATGTTTTTGTCTCCCCCAAATTCATGTGTTGAAATCCTAACTCCCCAAAATGACGGCATTAGGAGGCGGGACCTTTGGGAGGTGCTTAAGTCATGAGGGGGGGGGGGTCCTCATGAATGGGATTAGTGCTCTTACAAAGGGGGCTCCAGAGAGACCCCTCTCCTCTTCCACCACGCGAGGACACAGCGAGTAGGCACATCTATGGACGAGGAAGAAGGCTCTCACTAGAACGTGACTGTGTTGGCGCCTTGATCTCGGACCTCCCAGCCTCCAGAACTGTAAGAAATAAATTTCTCTTGTTTATAAGCCACTCAGTCTGTGGTGTTGTGTTATAGCAGCCCAAATGGAATAAGATAAACAAATAAAATAAAATAACTCCTGCCCAGTAACACATGGATGGGCATTGAGGGATTGAGTGAGCCATCAAAGAGATAGTGTCAGGATAGAGGAGAGGGTAAAGTGATGAAGAGTGTAGGCTTTACACTCGGATTGTCTGGCTTGAATCCCAGCTCCCACTTCAACATTTACCAAAGGTATTCTTTGCCTCAGTTTCTCATCTCTATGAGGGAGATGGCTTTAGTGCTTCTAGGGTATTGTGACTATTAAATGAGTTTAAATAATGAAAGCACCTGGTGAGTAGTAAGCATTCTATTAATGTCAGCTTTTATTATAGCAATGGCACATCCTAGGAGTTTGCAACTCTACAAGGCACGAAGTTACAAATGGCAGATTTGGGTTATTATGACAGCTGTTGCTTTCCTGGAAAAATCTGGAGTCAAAAAAACTCTAATAACTAACAGTAACAGTATGGAGAGCAAAGATAAATCTTTCTCTCTGAAGATCTCTATGACAGCACGCAAATCCACATACAATCACGTATTTGATGAGCAGATCTTTAGTGAGAGGCTCCACTACCCCACCAAACTATCACGTGTGGCTATCACCAGTTAAAAAGACTAGACTTACCTAAATAGAGAAATGTCTCCAAATGCACATCCCAGAGCATATATTAATTTATATTTTCACATTTTCATGAGCTTGTCAATAAAATAAAATATTGATATTTTAAGGGTTTTTCTTATAGTAAACTTTAGGTATAGAAATGTTTTCACAGCAAATATTATATTTCTTTGATACTTGTGACATTTTATTGTAGATTACAAGATTCTCCCGATACATGGAACAGTAGATATATTAATGCAGTCCAATTTCTTTCCACAAGCAATCTATCATCTCAAGTAAAATAAGTGGCTTTCAACGAGAGATTTAATCATAAACTAAAGGGAAAGGGAAGCCTTAAAGACAAGATTTAAAGAAAAGAAATGAAGCCATAGCTGGAGAGAAGGATGAGATGTGCAGAAGTACACACGGCCTGATTTTTCCACCCTCGATTTTCCCCACAAAGACCTAGTGACCAACAGATTGATTGATATTTGCTACTCCCTGTCTTCAGCTGGTTAATTTCAAATCATTGTCACATTAGTCTCATTCTCTTTAATGGTTCCCTAGAAGCTGGTATCACTATAATGGTCAGAGAGTAACATTTTTAAACATCAATTAGCTACATCACTAAATCCTTATAAGTGAAAGAAGGAAAGACCCCTCTCTGGATCGTGAAGGGAAACAGACTTGGGAGATCCCAAGATATTCCCCCATCATTCTTGAATCACCCTGATAATAAGCCAAGTGCACTCTCACCCGAGCACTTCTACGTCATGACGCCCTGTTCCCTCTGCCCTTGGAAGACCCATGAAAACTTCAGGGGCTTACAATTTCTTCAAATATTCCCATTTACTTCTCTGAGGATTTCCTATATTGGGTTTAAAAAAAAAAAGATGGAAGAGCTCAAAGCTCTTTATAAATAATCTATAAGTGTCTAACAATTATGTCTATACATCTTCTCTCCTGTACAAATTACTGTCATTTTAATTAGAATTTTTCTGGATAAACATTCAAAAACATTCAAAAGAACATCACTTGCAGGGGCTGGCCTGGTGGTGTAGTGATTAAGTTCGCAAGCCCCACTTCGGTGGCCCGGAGTTTGCAGGTTTGGATCCTGGGCTTGGACCTACACACCACTCATCAAGCCGTGCTGTGGTGGTCTCCCACATACAAAATGAGAAGCTTGGCACAGATGTTAGCTCAGGGACAATCTTCCCCAAGCCAAAAGAGAAACAGCTAAGGGCCAATCTTCCTCAGCAAAAACAAACAAACAAACATCATTTGCAGCATAGTGGTGGAGTCTCAATTTATATCAATCCTAACACCTTTTTCCCAGGAAAGCATCATAAAAACCAATGCCATTTATACCAGGGTAGAAGAAAATAATTAGAACAAAGGATTCACTCCCCAAAATTATTGCAGTCACTCAACCCCAGCCAGACTCTGCCCGAAAGCAGTTGCTTATAAAATATTTGTTACTTGGTTCCAAAAAGCTTCCATTGGTCAAGCTATAAAGACTCTCCTTACTCAAGAGACCTGTATTTTCCCTCTAAAACAATCTTGGAATCTTGAGCTTCTATTAAATTATTTTACTGTTTTTGAAATGCTGTTGCTAAAACCACAACCCCGTATCCAAAGGTGAAAGGCCACTTTAAATTTCTACTAGGCCAATTAAGCTAATGAATGCAAGAGAAACATCCCCTTTACAAAACATGGTTAAAATCTGATATAATTAGTTTTTCCTAAAAACGCATGAATTTTAACAAGCTACCGATAGTGTCACCTTAGGTCTTTTTTTTTCAAACCATAAAGTTTCTTTGTTCTATCTTCTTTTCAGCCAGTCTATTGGTAATGAACCAAATGTACATGGTTTTCAAGAACTATAACTGAATTAACAGGGAAAACTATCGGATTAAACTGGTTACATGTGTTAAGAGAAATTCATATTGTACAAAATGATTTTTATTAGAAAAATTAGCTGAGAACCAGTGTCATAATTTCTGAATGGGGAGCAATGTTTGCCAGAAGAATGTGCTATTTAGTGGTAAAAATGGCAATAAATTACAGTGTATTAGAATACAGGCTGCACTGTATCTTTTATCTCACACATTTTTGTATATTTCAAATCCCTAGACTTACATAATACAGGGAAACTGACATTCAAAGCAATCTTGATGAACAGTTCTTCTGTTTCATAGCTTCAAGATAAGAGCTTCCATCTGCTGCAAAAAAGTCTCTGTCAACAGAATCCACTTGATCAACGAGGTTTTGGCAGTTATTAAAAGAGGGAAAATCCGTGAATTTGTGATTCTATGTTATCTCTTCCATTTTCTATTTGCAGCTTATACAATTTTCATGCTTTCAAATCACAACAATAGTTTAACATTTTAAATACATTTTTGGCACATTGTTGAGGAGCATTAGGAACATTTGCATTTTTTTCTCTTCTTTGGCAGCTCATTGATGATTTTCATCATCCTCCATTGCTCCAAAGGAAATGTAGCCTAGCTTTTGCCTGTATAGCTATTCACCATCTCTAGAAATTTAAGTTACCTGGCTCTGAATGATTTACTTAGTAGGGCTGAATGATTCTCTGCTTGGCCCTTTTCCCCCCAAGCAAAGATGCCATTGTGTTTAGGCAAGAATCAGATCATTTAAGAAAATCCTAAGACATTTACACAATTGAAATAAAATCCCTCTTCTGTTGGCAAATTTAAAGATAAAATAGCAGCGCAATACGGGAGAAAGATCTGAAAGTTTTTTCTGGCCATTTTTTTCTACAAAGTAACTAGAATAAAATAATGTGTTATGTAGTAAAAGTAAAAACAATTACTCATGAAAAATATATTTCTTTTAAAAAACTAGAGCGTTCTTTCTATTTTGATGCTGAAAGCATTGTGGTAAATTTTAATCACTTTGATAAACTCCCCACCTCACTTTAAAATAAATCCCCATACACTGATTTGTAAATTTGTTTCAATGGTTCACTCAAACATCTTATTTTCTAATCACCGTCTGTATTACAATTACTAGAGAGGCTTAAACCTCAAAAAGTATAGCTGTCCCCTATAGGTTCTCCCTCATTGCTGCTTAATTGCATCTGCTCTAAGTAAAATCTGACCTGTTTAACACTTCAATGTCTCCCAGCACGGAACAAATCAAATCCAAGCTCCTTACTGTGGATCATAAGACTCTTCACAATCTGTCCCATACTATTTCCCCACTAGTCACATTCTTACTTTATGTTCTGCCTTTCTTAGTGATTTTGGTTCTTAGAATTCATCATCACCTCACAACATTTTTTTTTTTTTTGTGAGGAAGATCAGCCCTGAGCTAACATCCGTTGCCAATCCTCCTTTTTGCTGAGAAAGATTGGTGCTGGGCTAACATCCGTGCCCATCTTCCTTTACTTTATATGGGCCACCTGCCACAGCATGGCCTGACAAGCGGTGCGTCAGTCCTTGCCCAGATCGGAACCAGCAAACCCCAGGCCGCTGAAGTGGAGTGCTCACACTTAACCGCTGCGCCACTGGGCCCACCTCCACCTCACAACATTTTTACATGTGGTTCCTCTGCCAGGCAAGTTCTTTCCTCCTCTCTTTAGCTGGCTAATTGTACCTATCACTATTATTATTTTAATTTAAATTTTTATTTGCAGCAAAGCAATACATATTTTTCATTTAAAAAATCTAATGGGATTATATGAAGAACAAAAGTTCCCCCTTTCTCTACCTCCTGCACCACTTCAAATCTTGATCCCTAGAGCCCAGCTAGCTACATAATTGGTGGGATGCAGAGAAAAATGAAAATATGGGTACTTTTGTTCTAAACACAGGAAAAAAATGCTGGTAAAGGTACTAAAATATAAAGCTTTTTTATTTCGTCTGTGGTCTCTCTCAACTTGTGTGGTGTTTTACTTTTATTTGTTATTTAATGTCATTTTAGGTAAAGAAATTAAAATTTTAAAGTATTAGCATGAATCTTGCTAATCTTTATGTTATGCAATGCCTATTAAATGAAAATATAAAAGCGTTTAACTTGTAAATGGAATCTCCGAAATTATACAATTAGTATTTCATAGCTTGTATGTAAATATGCATTTAATTCTTAACAGAACATTGGACATACTGCACGAACTAACTTGTTTTTATTTCACTTCTTGATACACACACATTCTACTAACTTTTGCTACCTCTGGCTTATCTTTCCCTTTCCTTCTATGTCACCATTTTCAGTGTAAGTGGTTGGCTAACTCAGGGAAGTCTCACTTCCGCTAACTCAAATGTATGTAACACACATACTTCCTACTTACTCTGAATCTTGCTGAACTCCCACTCCTCATGGGGGCCCCAGAAGTCTGTGCTCCTGGGGCATCTCAAGCGTTATATGCAAATAGGCTGGCAAAGAGCAGTTGACACACATATTGCATTATCTCTTGCTTGCACACATGCTCTATTGTCCTAGAGGACTTTACTTACAAAACCTAAGTTCAAATACAAAATATCAAAAATTTCAAGATTGCAACAGCAGAGGATTAAATCAAGCATAGGGCCCTTCACAGATGATGTGTCTATGAAGGCAGCACTGACAAAGAAGCAACCACTGTCAACTATTTGAGCTGTCTTTTCCGAAATATCTAAATAATGCATAATCAGTATTAAATATTATTAATTATGCTAACACAAAATGCAAAGATTCAACATTTTTACACTGCACATAGATAATTACATCTTCCCAGTGTAATTATATAATAATTTTGTTTAATTCATAATCAATGTTCATATAATGACTTTAAATCTTATTTACAGTTGAACAAGGTAGTATTTTACAATTATATGATCATTTCTTCTATAACTTTCTGTTTTCACTAGAGTTAATAACTGCCTTACTTATTTGCTTTGTTTTCTCTTAATTTAACTCTAAAATCTCCAATAGGATTTTTTCTTAATCTGGAAGGTAATTATCAGTATTTTATTTTATTTTATTTAGGTTACTTTAGTTTATAACATTATATAAATTTCAGGTGTACATCATTATATTTCGACCCCTGTATAGACTACATTGTGTTCACCATCAAAAGTCTGGTATTAGATGCTGGACTTGCAGCTCTCTAGACTTGCTCTATACATTCTCTAGGATTTTCTACTAACAATATCCTGGAATTTTCTTCTTTCTCTTATATTGAATCTTCTGTTTCCTGGGTCTCATTTTTCCCCTCTTTTTTGGGTTATAGTACATCACCAATGAGTTCCTAAAAATGGGAACATGGGAGATAAAAGTTTTGAGACCTTCCATGGCTGAAAATATTTTTCGTTTACCTCCCAAAGTGATTGGAAGTTTGGGTAAAGAATTCAAGGTTAGATACCGTTTCTTTTGGGTAGGGAAAATGGGCCCTGAGCTAACATCTGCCACCAATATTCCTCCCTTTGGTTGAGGAAGATTGGCCCCGAGCCAACATCCATGCCAATTTTCCTCCACCTTGTATGTGGAATGCTGCCACAGTGTGGGCCAACTAGCGATGTGCATGTCCCTGCTGGGATCCAAACCCGCGAACCCTGGGCTGCTGAAGCGCAGTGCACAAACTAACCACTACGTCACTGGGCTGGCCCTAGATACCATTTTTTATCAGAACATTGAGAGCAATGTATCATTGCATTCTAAGTTTAAATGTTACAGTTAGAAATACAGTGCCTTTCTTAATACCATTTATTTGTATATGATTAATTCTTTTTCTTTCTGAAAATTTTTAGGATGACAGGTTTTTTGTCTTTCAATTTTTTAAAGATTTTCCCCCACTATATTCTTGCTTGCATTGTTTTTGACAATAAATCTGCTGCCATTCTTATATTTGTTCCTTTGTATGTAGCATGACTTTTTATTCTGGCCGTGTTTAAATTTTTCTCTGTATCATTTGTTTTGAGAAATTTGATGAGGTAACTTGGTCTTTTTTTTTTTCATGTTTGAGAAAAAAACATGTAAGGCTTAGGATTCATTGAGATTTGTGGATCTGTGGGTTTTTAGTTTTCACTAAACTTAGAAAATTTTCAGCCATTATTTCTTCAAACATTTCCTGTTCCCTCTACTCCTTTCAGGAATTCCAGTTACACATATATTAGGCCATCTGAAATTGTCTCACATTTCACTAACATCTGTTCATATTTTGAAATTCTCTTTTCTCTCTGTGCTTTATTTTTGATAGTTTTTTTTGCTATATCTTCAAGTTCACTGATCTTTTCGTCTGCAATGTGTAATCTGCTGTTAATCTCAATGAGTGTATTTTTCATCTCAGATATTTTAGTTTTCATTTTTAGGAGTTTCATCTAGGTCTTTTGTATATCTTTCCTGTCCCTACTTCACTTTTTGATCATATAGAATACAGTTATAATAACTATTTTAATGTCCTTGTCTGCTAATTCTAACATCCAAGTCAGTTCTGGGTCAGTTCCGATTAAGTTTTCTCCACATTATGGGCCTTATTTTTCAATTCCTTTCATGCCCTTTAATTTTATATTGGATGCCTCCTAGTGTGAATTTTACCTTTTGGATGCTAGATATGTTTGTATTACTACAGACATTCTCAGTCTTTGTTCTGGGATACGGTTTAGTTACTGAGAAATGGTTTGATCCTTTTGGTTCTTGTTTCTAAGGTTAGCTAAGTGGGACTGGAGCAAACTCAATCTAGTGCTAACTCCTTCTCGCTACTAAGGCCAGACCATTGTGTGTACTCAGTTCACCACATATCTTGAGGTTTTTCCCATCTGAATAGTGGAAACTGGCATTATTCCAAGTCCTGTGTGAGCATGGGGCACTGTTACATCTAATCCTTTCAGGGGATCCTTTCCCTGCTTCAGATCACTTCCTTTCACAAATGCTTTAGTCAGTACTCAGCTGAACACTTGAGAGGACTCTCTGCAGATCTCCACGTTCTCTCTCTGAGCTTCCCTCTCCTCTTCAGTACTCTGCCCTGGACCTTTACCCAGATTGTTCTCTCGAGACCCTCAGTTCCTTTATTCCAAGTCGTGGGGTCTGCAGGGCTCTACTTGCATTCCTCCTCCTTGTGCCACAGCTTGGAAACTGTCTCGAAGGAGTAGCTGGGCTTAATAGAGGGCTTATCTTATTTTTTCTCAATTTTCTCAAATTTCTCACTGTCCTTTGTTGTCTGATGTCTGATGTCTTGGCATCATTGTTTCATATATTTTGTCTGCTTTTTGGTTGTTTCAAGCAGGAGAGTAAATCTGTTCTTTGTTACTCTATTTTGAACAGAACTAGAGTCCCATCTATCTGCTCTCATATTTTTAATTTCAGGACATTAATTATTCGGCATCATTTTCTATTTTTTTTTTTAAATAATGGAATCAATGTCTTGTTTTCTCTCCAAGAGGATTAATTTGATTCTATTTCCCATCTTGATTTTGCAAGTTGCCTTTGGTCAGTGAAATGCATGAGGCGTGACATGTGGCACATCCAGGCTGAGGCAGTAAAAAGATTCTAAGTAATTCCCCAGCCTCTCTCTTCTTTTGCATAGGAGACCAGCAATGCTGCAGATGGCCCAGCCTCTTTCACACTGGATCTCTGAATGACCATGTTGAACAAACCTCTCCTAAAAACCTTACAATGGACTTTGCATGAGTAAGAAACACATGTTTGTATCATAGACCTTAAGAGTTGGAGGTTGTTTTATATGTGGCTGAAGTCTAGTCTACCTTGGCCAATACCCTGATTCCTAAAGAAAACGTTGAGTATCCATAGCATCTTTATTTCCCTTTTTGCTTATCAATCCATATTGTAATGTGTTTTCTCCACTAAAGGCTCTTTGAAGAGCCTTGTATCCACTGTTTGCCATGTATCTACTGTTACTCAGAAAGTATTAGCTGAATAGATGAACGTCAGAGTTTAAGCCTTTTAGTGTAACATATTGAGTGTAATTGATGCTTATAATTACAATAACCATATAGATTGAGACAATGTAGACACATTAGCAGTAAAAATGAAATATAATAATATAATTGCATTCATATATAATATTTGGGGAAAATTCCTAACTTCTGTTTTCTTTGGCTTTTTCTAATTCATTTATGTAAGAAGGATTTATTGTACACCTAGTAATCATATGCTGTGCTTCTTTCTAGGATATGGCCCTAAGAATAAGAGAGAGCATTTGAATTGAATTCTAGGACTTACAACCTTATCTGGGATTTTGGAAAAAAATGGCATAATAGACTTTTTTTATAAAAAAGAATATATGGCCATATCAGTCCAGCACCTGCTGGAATGATTTTAAATACTATTTTCTGTATTGAAAAGATTATGTCTAAATACTAATGCATTTGTCTATGAGCTAGTTGCGTGGAAACACTAAATAGGGATATTGCTCTAAAAATGTTAGCTCCAAAACTGTATGTGGCAGAGCTCTTTATTTCCTTCTACCTTTTCTCTTTTTTCTCTTCTCTGGAAGTTAACTCTTATTCCAATAAAATACCCATTAACTCTGCAACATGGATTCATTGTTACTGTCTGGCTGACAAATTTTGACAATCATATTTTGGTTCAGTTGTTTCTTTGTTTTATGTATAGAATTGTAGCTCCTTGAGGACAGGGAAAAGACCACATCATATTTTTGTAGTGACCAATTTGGCAGGCATAGCTCTGAAGCACAGTGTAAGCAGTCAACACATAGCTGTACATGTAGATAACTTGCATGAACTGTACGAACCCAGAAAAGTCTTGATTTAACTAATCTATCTCAGACTTTCTTATATTCATCTTATACAATGGTATTTGTTAAGTATATACTATGTGCAAAGCAATTTTCCAAGTGCAGGGGACAAAAAAAGGAAAAATAAAGGTAAAATCTCCTCTCTCTTGGAGCTGACAATTCTAAAACATGAAGATCAGCTAGTGACAAGTGCTATAGGTAAAAATAAACTGGAAAGGAACAGTAGAGTGCCAGAAAACAACAATGATGAGATTTTTTATAATCTGGTGCTCTAAGGTCTTACAATACAAATGAGTATCTAATAGACTCTAAAATGTTAAACATATTTCCATCATGAAGTGTTACAGACTATTTTCTTGAGACTGCTTGTCTGCGTTCTCTTTTGATCTCTCTCTATTATGCATATATATATATATATATTCATTTTACAGATGGGGTATCTGAAATGCAAATAATTAAAATTATTAAAGCAATAGCAAATGAGTTAAGGTTCAATCCAGAAATAGAATTCTTATGTTTTAATTTCAGTAAATGTGTCAAGCACAACTTGCACATAACTGAGAAGGTGCTGTCTGAGTGCTACACATGTTATTTAATATTATAAAGTAAATATTTTTCAAGTTTTATAAGTTTCTACAGAGTCTGCTGTTTCATTTAACCTGACTTCAAGTGATCAAAATCTGGAAGAACAAATTCAGAGATATTTCCTTTCAATTATTATATTTCTGCATGATTTGGTAACAAGTCTTTTTGGAAAACAAGTTTTGACCTCAGGAGAGTTGATGTTTGTTTCCAACCGGCTGGTTTCTTGACTGATCTTACCTCAGTCATATAACCTCCCGCTTGAGTTTCCTCATCTGAAAAACAGAGATAAGAATAGTTTCTTGCTGTGACTGTTGGGACCGAAATGTGAATAGCTCTAAAGCCTTGGTATAGAGAAGAATCAAACCATGGTAAGACAGTATAAAAAAATGCAGTAACCTTAACCTGATCCGGTACATGGGGTACTTGCCCTCTATTGCCAAAGTAATTTATTCCACAAGTCACAGCTATTACTTAAAGCTTAACTAAAAGGTCAAAGTCAAGTAGTCTGTTATGTTTGGCAAGGATCCCACTCACCCATTCTCTGAAGTTTTTAAGTCAGAGATAAAAGAAGTAGGTAGAGGAGAGGATAGCTGCATTATTAGTGACAAAGCTGGCTATGTGTTCTATCTCCCCCAGGCCTTTCTCTGTCCCATCACCATTCTGCATCCAGTGTCTGTGTCAGTCTCCATACTCAAATGGGCGATTAACCAGGAGAGCATTTAACACATGTGGACTTATCTGCTTGGCAGTGTACATGGCTGAAGTACATGGTCCTTTTACCCAAGGAGCTTAAAGCCAAATGGGTGAGACAATGATAACAATGGGAAACAGCAACAAATTACTCAGAAATATACACTAAGACTCTCTGACATTGATGATAAAGGGTACAGGACTAATCAGGTATATCTTGTTATTAGGCATTTAGGACAAACTATATTTCTAATCATCTTGTTCAATCCCTTTGAGTTAATACTACTCATTTTATCCTTCTGTACATTTACCCTCTTCTTCATTGCCACCTCTTCCTACGTTATAGACCTAAGACCGTCTAACTTCCCAATTTTACATTAAATTAAAATAATTTAAAAATATACCTTTAATTACTAACATTCTTCTTCTTTTCACAAGTTTCTAAGACAGTGTTTCTAGACTCTATCAGACTTAACATCTTCTTTCAATTACAAATATTTTTAACACCCAAATTTCCATCCTAAAATAAAATACATAGATAACCTTCATATTACATATATATTTTAAAAATCAATACAAAGCTCTAAATGTAATATAAAGGAAAGATGATAAAAGTATCTTATAATAATATACATTTCAGTTTGAAAATGTTTAGACATGACTACACAAAGAAGTTATAATGAAGTAATAAAATATGTACTTGTACTTGTACATAGAATATTTGTTAATGCAATAGCTACAAAAGCAGACTGATATAAATGTGCTGTGCTGTAATCTCAAACATTAACATTGCTATTACTGTTGTAATTTTCTAAAATAGCGAACAACTCTTGGCAAACAAAGTAAAATCTTCTGTTGATTTACATAATGGTTGCTTTCCTGGAAAATACAGTGGGTATTAACACTAGACAAAAACATTTTGTTTATATTAAATGGAGTAGGGTTTTAGGCAAAGAGAATTCTTAACATTTTTTTTAACTATATGAATATCCCCTAGGTATTTCAAAAGCTGGCCAGGATGTAGGAAAATCTTTGTCACATGGTACTGTCCTGTGAATTGCCAAATGTCTAGCTTCACTGACTCACCTCTCTACTAAATATCAGAAATACCTTCCAACGAACATGAAACCACACATGCACACATATGCATCCAAAGTGCCACCTAGAGAACAATAATCTCCCACTGAGAACAAATTGTACAAAAGGTATAGTTTATACTATGGTTTTATGTTTCCTCTTTCATTTATTTCTCAATTCAATGAATCTGGCTCTAGCCTTCACCACGTCTATGTAATATTCTATCGTATCATATACCACATTTGTTTAACCGTTCATTTTCTTGTTGCTGGACATTTCAGTTACTTTCAAATGCTATGAAGGTACTGGTACGATCCTTTTTAAGGACATGTGTTTTTATTCATCTCAGGAATATCAGGAGTGAAAGGAGCAGAATTGCTCAGTTACAGAGGATGTATATATTTAACTTTAATAGAAATCGCCAGATGTTTTCCAAAGTGATTTCACCATTTTACACTCCCACAGCAAAGTATGAGACGTGCTTCACATACTCAACATCATCTAGTATTTTCCATTTTTTTTCTTTTAGACAGTTTAATAAGTGTGCTGCATCTAATTGTAGTTTTAATTTGCATTTCTCTGGTGGCTCATGACTTAAGGAATATTTCGATATTTTTATTGGTCACTTGTATATCTTATGTAAAATATCTGTTTAAGTCGTTGCCTATTTTTTAATTGAATTGTTTTGTCTTATTCTTGAATTCTTCAAGTCTGATAGATACGTTTATAGCAAATATTTCCTCCCAGTCTGTGGCTTGTCTTTTTACCTTCTTGATGTTATATTTCCCAATACCTTACTTTTTTACTTTGATGAAATCCCATTTTATTAATTTTATAATAAACAGAGCACTCACTTTATTTTCTGTTGAAGAAATATTTACCTATCCAAGGATCTTGAAAGCATTCTGTCTTCTTCTGAAACCATATTATTGTAGTTTTCACTTGAGGTCTATTACACACTTTGATTTAATGCTTGTGTATGCTGTGAGATGAGGATCAAGGTTTATTTTTTTTCCGCATTCAGATATCTGGTTGCTACAGCACCATTTATGGATCTTCCTTTTCCCCAATAAGTTATATCGATAGCTTTGTCAAAAATCAATTGTGTGACTCTGTTCCTAGACTGTGCTCTCTTCATTGATCTATACGTCTGTCTCAGTGGTGATATCTCACTCTCTTAATTAGTATACCATCATAATAAGTTTTGAATAGTCAAGATAATCCTGGGAGGAAAATCCTAAAGAAGAAAATCAAAATCGGAAGACTCATGACTTCTCTGAAATTTTAATAGCTCAGATCATCAATATGCTCCTTTTCACAAAATTCAACATTTTTAGGATCCTAACTTATTCCTTCTACTTTTTTTAAACAATTTTTGTTTTGAAATAATTTTTGAATTACAGAAAGTAGTTAAAATAGCAAGTTCCTGGATGCCCCTCACACACTTTTCTCTAAATGTTAACACAATTTGAAGAGTTGATATTTCCTCTATAAATGCTATAATTCACCAATGAAATCATCTGGGCTTGCAATTTTCTTTATTGGAATATTTTAAATTGCTACTTCAATTTCTCTCATAGAAGTAGGGCAATTCAATTTATTACTTTTATCTTGAGTAAGTTTTAGTACGTTGTGTCTTTGAAGGACTAGGTTCCTTTCATTTAAGTTGTTCAATTTATGGGCACTGAGTTGTTCATAGTATTCCTTTATTATCCTTTTAATGTCTAGGGGGCTGTAGCGGATGTCCTTGCTTCCATTCCTATTAATTCGTGTCTTCTCTCTTATCTAAGAGTTCAGTCTGTCTAGATGTTTATCTATTTAATTACTTTGTTCAAAAAACCAGCTTTTGGTTACGTTGATTTTATGTACTATTTTCCTGTTTTCGATTTCATTTATTTCTGCTTTTAACTTTATTATTGTCTTCCTTCTGCTTGATTTAAGTTCAGTTTGTTCTTAAAAGTAGAAAATTAGAATTCTGATTTAAGACTTTTCTTCGTTTATAATATAAATATTCATTGCTATAAATTCCCCTCTAGTCACTGTTTTAGCTACATACCAACAATTCGATTTATTGTATTTTAATTTTCATTCAGCTTAAAATATTTTTAATTTCCCTTGAGACATCTCTCCAACTCATAGGTTAATCAGAAATGTATTGTCCCACTTTCAAATATTTGAACATTTCCAGACATCTTTCTGTTTTTGTTTTCTTGTTTTATTCTGTTATCATTCAAGGACATCATTTATGTGATTTTTATTGTTTTAAATTTGTTAAGATTTGTTTTATGGCTGAGAATATGGTCCACCTTGGAGAACATTCTATATGCACTTGAAAATAATGCATATTCTGTGTTTGTTGGGTGGAGAGTTCTATAAACGTCAATTAGGTAAAGTCAGTTGGTAGTTTTGTTCAAGTCTTTCACGTCCTTATTGATTTTATGTCCACTTCTCTCAGTTACTAAGAAAGGAGTGTTGAAATCTCCACTTGTCACTTTGTATTTGTCTATCAATTTCACTGATTTTGTTCTTTTTGGTTCTGTTAAGTTTACAGATGAGCCTATTGGAAGCATTCTTCCTCTCTGTTACAATTTGTATGAGTTTGTGTGTGTGTGTTCACGTGTGTGTATGTTTAGCATTTCTGTTGATTCTTTCTTATAGTTTCCACCTCTTTGCTGAAATTATCTATCTGATCTTGCATGCTGCTCACCTTTTCCATTAGGCCCTTTAACATATTAATCATAGCTATTTTAAATTCCTTGTCAGATAGTTCCAACATCTACATCACATTTAAGTCTTGTTTTGTTGGTTGGTTTCTTGGCAGTGTATTGACTTTTTTCTTTTCTTCTTGTATGCCTCATAGCTGTTGAAAGCTAGACAGCTTAAGTAGGTCAGTAATGATTGAGGTAAATGACTGTTAGGCCTGGAAATGTCCATTCATTCTACTAGACTTTAATGTAGGAGTTTGAACTAATCTAGGCAGGAATTGGTCTGGATTTGAGGTTGGTTGTTGCTATGATTAACTTCAGTGCTCCACAGGCTTAAAATTTCTCTAGGATATTTTCTGTTTACTGTTTAGGGTGAGGGCTGATTTGCCACACTTCTTTTCGCTTTTCACACAACAACTCCTGCACTCCCCTAGCAGCCTGATGTATTTTACTCGTACTTCGTGTTTCAACTCACAAGTTATTTATTTTGTAAAGACTTTCCTAACCCTCAGGCAAATGTAAGTATTATGACTATAGTTTTAATTGAAAATTGGATGTAATTGTTCATTTTCATGGCTTTGCTCCTCCACTACAGTGTAGGCTTCATTTCAACCTATAAAGGAGGCTGGAAAAGGGATGATTAATAAATATTTTGTTAGTAAGGGTATAAATATATGGGTGAGTGGATGGATGGGTAGAGGAATTATTAGTCTATCGGCACTTGATACATGAAGAATGCATGTTATAAATGCAGTCTCTAAGGTTATAAGAATTAATACAAGGTTATTATGAATCTAATGGGGGTATATTTAAGATGTGAAGGAGAAAACGCAGAGAAATTGAATATTCAATATTAATCAAAGCTGATATTTATGCAGTATTTACTGTTTGTCTGAATAGCCCTAAATGCTTTATGTGTAAAAATTAATTTAATCCTTACGGTAACCATATAAGATACCATAGTTAGCCCCTATTTTTGAATGAAGAAACTGAACCAAGAAGAGGTGAAGTGATTTGTGCCCAAGGCCATACAGCTTTTAAATGACAGAGTAAGGACTCAAACTAAAGCATTCTGGCCCCAGACTCTATGCTCTTGAACGTTTCCCCATTAAACTCATAAATGAAGACATTTCTTGGAGAGTTTTTACAATGGAGAAAAGGGAAGAAATCATTTCTGTGATGACTGGACTGAAGAAAAGCATTCCCTTTAATGACCGGTGATGTTTTCTTGGTTAGTCTATGTAAAGCTACAGTTAATAAGATTTGTGGGGACACTGATTTTAAAAAAATGCCTGATACAAAATTAAAATCCTGCAGATAAATGCTTGGTCAGCTCTAAACTTTAAATTCCAATAACATTTAAAAAATCTGTTCCAGTTAGTACAGCTATTCTAAATGTTTAATCATTAAAAATACAAATAGATTTACTTTACTAGCTGCTGGTAAAGTAAATTCAAAGAAATACTGGATTGAGCTCTGTTTGGCTGTGGAGTTGAGACACACATGGGCATGTCTGGAAAATTGTTTGGCTGGGGAAATGGATGTGTGTTTGTATTTGGGCTAAGGCACTTGTTGCCATAAAACTCAAACTTGGAGGTGAGATAACTGTAGCACAATAACAATGTTTTAGATATTGGATGAGCAAAGAAACTCTGAGTATTGTATGGTGTACATCAATTTCATATGTCTACGACCTGTCTTCGAGTAATCTTCTGTAAGACCTAATGAGTGAGGAATTTGAATAAAATTGAAAAGAAATCTTTTACTAAAATCCTTACAAGAGATAGAGATGCAGGCAATGCACATTTAATAAACTTTTAATACTGTATCAGAATGAGTCTCAAATGAGTTATTGTCTTCCACTGTGGTGTAGACATTTAGCAGCCCATTAAGGCTATATTCCAGTTCATTAATTCAATGTTCAACACATTTTAATTATTATATATATTTTACTTTCAGGATTGCAATTCATCATTTTTCAATGACTTGATATTCTCCCTTAGTTTCCTACTCTTTTATCATGATTATTCTTTCTTTCATTCTTTATTCATTCTTAAGTTTTCAAGAATCTACATGTGAGAATTTTATTAATATTTCTGAAAGTTTCATTACTGGGAGGTAATATTTTGATTTTCTTCCTGCTTATTTTTGTTCATAGTAGCTTATTTTATCATATTTTCTGAATTTTGTTTTGTGGACTTGTGTTTAGCCTTATATGTGCAATTCTTTTGGAGGTTAAGGATGAATGCCTACAGAGAGATGTTGAGGTTGGTCCTGCCAAGGGCCATGGTTCTCTTATACCCTGCTACGGATCCTGGAGATCTTTGAGGGTCCAGGCATCACACAGGGTCTTCAGTTCCAACTTTATACCTTGACTGGGCCCAAGGCCATTTTTCAGTCCCCCAGAGTGACAGATAGGGCCTGCAAATATCCCAAGGAAAGACCAAAAAAACGATGAATACTTATCACTCTGTTTTTCAATTTCTTTTTTCATATCTGGCTTCTGATAATTTACCTTTTACTTATGCAAGCTGTTATCCATTTGAAAGGATTTTGAACTATATTGCATGTATCATTTCTTGCTGTTTTGCAGCGAGACGATTTTAGACTATTTATTCCAACCTACTTCCAGAAATAGAAGTTCCCATTTGCTTTTTTACACACCTTGTGCTTCCAGCGCCAATACTGTGCCACATTTGCTATGATCATCGATGCTCTCCATATTTCATATCTAATAGATATTTTTTGGTGCTTATCTAAAAGTCCTATTAAAGACCGCTTGACAGCCTTTGTTGTCACACAGTCACAGTTGTCTGTGACTCTTCTCTTGAAACGTGTTTTTTTTTTCTATTTTGTTCCCTCATGCTTTGTTTACTTCGTACTTTTTTATGGCATCTATGTCAAATGCTTGTGATGGATTTCAAGATGACCCCAATCCATCACGCTTCCCTCTATCCATACCCTTTGCTGCATAACTCTGTAGTGCTTTCCCACATGGGCAGGCTGAATTGCCTGCCTTTTGACTCTGTGATCAACAATGTGACTTGCTTTGGCCAATGAAATATTAACAGATGCGATACCAGCAAAGGATGGAAATTGGCTTGTACTTTGGACTTGCTCTCTTATGCCTCTGCTATTTCCAAAGTAGCAGGCACAGGCTACCCCACTGGTCCCAGGAGAAGAATGAGGAGCACAGGAGCAGAGCCATCCCACAAACACATGAGTATAAGCAAGCCCAGTCAAGGTTAACCAATCCTAGCCTAAATCACCAGAGGCCTACTAGCATATGAGAAATAAATGTGTTTTTTTGTATGACACCAAATTTTAGGGTGGTTTATTATGCATCAAAAACCAACACCAGCTGATAATTTTGGAGGAAATATTGTTAAATTGTGACTAAACTAATGAATTAATTAATTAAATTAAATAAAATTTAATTATATTGGATTGGATTAAATTGAATAGAATAACCACAAACAGATTCTTTAGTGTGGATTAAAACCCAAAAATCAAATGCCTACAAGACTAGGGAGATAATGTAAATTACTAAAATGTTTCTGGTATTAGAAAAATCAGCTGCTTAAAAAAAAAAATCGGATACTAGAAATATCTTTACTTTTTTCGAAATATAATATATCAATATAACAAAACATGCATGCTTTGGAATTTTATATCTTAAATTCAAAATAGAAAAAAAATACATATTTATTTATTTATTTATTTATTTTCTTTTACAATTCAGTCTTCAATTGGATCTGGAGACCTAACAACTTTTCTTTTATACCGAGATGTCATTGTTATTTCTCAATTATTTGCGTGTCAAGGTTTAAGAATTTATCCTTAAATTTTTCATTTTAAATAATATTTGGTTTCATAATGGGAATCAGCTATTCACAAATATAGGTGTTATCCTAACATGTTATGACTGGGTGTGCATATGTGTGTGTGTGTATTTTTAGGGAGATTACTCCAGAGATCTTTGTAGAAATCTATTGTTTTAATATTGTCACATTTAGTTTCAGGACCCCATTATATTGCATATTAATAATTTAATTTCTACTTATTCATACTATCAGCTATGAATATTAATTATGAGAGGCTAAACAATGTACATTAATTTTCACAAAGTCAGAAATAAGAAAATTTTCATTGAATTTCAGTCTTGAGGTACACAGTATTGGAATGTAGTTGGCCCATCATTGTTATTTCTAGAAACTGACTTCAACAAAACAAAACGATTGCTATTATTTCTTGCCAAATGAATTTCTTAAAGATGCAACTTAACCAGGAATTGGTGACTCTAATCATATGGTTGTATAATTGATTGTGAATAACCTAAAATTTATTAAAAATTAGATTGGTTGTAGTAATGAAAAAGTCTAAATCGTTGAGCCAATCTTATAAGAAAAGGTGGAGATTTTTCCTTGGATGGCATGAGAGAGTCAATTTCTTTAATCGGGTCAAGACCAAGTTACCTAAACTCCATGTAGCACTGTAAATGATTCTGTTGTTTATGACAGAACCTCCAACTATCTCTTCAATAAATTGAGCTACAGTATTTTGAGATAGATTTACATGTGCGAATGCTTACCACCCTTACTTTGTGCTACCTTCAATTGTGCAATTGATTAATCCAGCAAAGTGCAGATGGTTTGTTGATTGTTCAATTTATATTATTAATAGTCAAGTGCTAATATATTCCATTTTAATGTTTCATCTTAAAGGAATTTCTGAAAGCAATAAACTAATCTAAGCACCATGGTCTTGAAAAATATTGCCATTGGTTTTAATTTTCATATCAAATCTGTTGTTACTGACTATCAGAGGAACATCTGTATTCTTGCTTACTCATCTTAGCCAATTAATGATTGAAGAATTCTCAACAGATAAAACGTAAGTCATTGCCTGATATTGTGCTTCTCAGAAGCTCCATGCCCAAAATATTGACTAATTTTCACAACAACAGGAGAAATATGGATAACTGGGTGGTATTTTTAGTATTCACTTCCTAATTAACTGCAATAGAATGATTTTACTTTTCCCACACATTGTTCTGTCAGTCCCCAAGTATCTCTTCGATAAATTGAGCTGCAGTATTTTGAGATAGGTTTATACGTGCAAATGCTTGCTACCCTTACATTTGTGCTACATTCAATAGACCCTCAATTATAAACTTAAAATCTATACAAGGTTTTGACACTATTTTTATGTAATAAGTAACTAAATTTATAGTAGCATTTGACTTAAGAACACGCCTTCAAAAATCAAATAAAGATAGAAATAAATCCTGATGGAACTTCTTTGTTTATTGAGTTTTTCATCACAGTCCTCTTTCTTACGTTGGTTGACATTCTTAACTATGTGGCAGATTTTATTATGTGTCTTCGTAGTATTTTTAAAGTAGAATAATTTTTAATATAAAAATATTATTACCTTCTGCAAAAAAGTGCTCTCGGATATTTTTCTTGAAGATTGCAGCTCTCTCAGCTTATCCTCTATTTTTCCACCTTTGATCGAGACAGATTATAAGAATATATTACTTTCCTTGTAATTCCGTTATAAAAAGACTAATAGCACCAGCTATGATGATACATTGCACGTAACATGCGGCATGAATTGGGGAGACTGTCAGTCTAGTAGCAATAGCTGCTATTCAGCTCCAGGTGGCTGTGGCCAAGTCTGAAGGCTGCCTTAGTATTGTCACGTTTTCTAATTTTCCACAAAAATCCAGAAATCAGGATCTTGTTATGTAATCTGTCGATTTGCAAATATTTACAACAATTCAAATATTTAGAAAGCAAAGCAAAGCACTAAAGAGTAAACCATAGACCTTTTTTGACTACATAACCCCCAAGTCAGCCAGTTTTGACCTCTGGTGTAGATACACTGAGATTTGCCTCAGTTTATAATCCATTGGCCTTTTTTATTTACTTTTTTTTTAGTTTCAGGTGTACAACAGTGATTCTACATTTATTTACATGAAAAAATGATCACTATGATAAGACTAGAAACCATCTGTCATCATACAAAATTATTACAATATTATTGCCTGTATTCCCTATGCTATACCTTACATCCCTATGACTTATTTTATCACTGGAAGTTTGTACCTGTTAATCATCTTCACCTATTTTCTCCTTCTCCCCACCCTTCTCCCCTCTGACAACCACCAGTTTGTTCTCTGTGTCTACGAGTCTGTTTCTGTTTCATTTTGTTTGTTCATTTGTTTTATTTTGTTTTGTTTTTTTAGACTCCACATGTAAGAGAAATCATATAGTATTCTTTCTTTGTCTGGCTTGTTTCCTTCAGCATAATACCCTCTCGATCCATCCATGCTGTTGCAAATGGGAGGATTTCATTCTTGTTTTATGACTGAGTAATATTCCATTGTATATATACACCACATCTTCTTTATTCATTCATCTACTGACGAACACTTAGGTTGCTTCCATATCTTGGCTATTGTAAATAATGCTGCTGTGAACGTAGGGATGCATGTATCTTTTTGAATTACTGTTCTCATTTTCTTTTGATAAGCACCCAGAAGTGGTATTGCTGAATTGTATAAAGGTTCCACATTGGCCTTTTCATGGGAGATTGCAAGAAAATAAATTCCCAAGGTTGTCTTGGGCAGATTATTCCTTCTTGAGCAGATATTTCTTTTGTAAATTTCATGTGCTGAATAAAACTAAATATAAAGCTTAATGGATACGTAGCAACTTGAAAAAGTAAGGTGACTTTTCCACTAAAATAGACTCTTGATCTAAAACTTAGCATCATTTGCAAGTATAAAGGACATCTTTATTTTTCTAAATCAGGCCTTTAAGAATGATATTCAGTAATGAGAGAATCACTCCATTCTTCATTTACAAGTGAATTAGAATAACAAAGCTGCTTAATGTGAGAGTTCACAAAGCTCTGATTAATACATTAATCTTTACATTTTACAATGGGACTTATTGTTGCAAATAATTTCTGTAAGAAACCTCCTCTACTCTCATGTTTTTCTTTCTTTCAAAATATTAACTCTTCAGGAACTGCCATTTCATTGAATAAAATATAAGTTTTGAACCAAGGTGCGGCATGCTCTAGGAGGAATCCCAGTGTGAGGAGAGGCACAAGGTCTTTCCTTCACTTAAAGGGCCTGTGAATGATGCTTCAGTAAGATGTTCATATCTTATATTGCCTTTTCCTTCTATAACAGACCCTGAACCAACTTCCTCTTGTTCAGCTCTTTGCTGGGCCAGTTCTGAAATTCTCCTTAATAATTCCTACAGTTATCATTACAAAGTGCTTAAAGAATTCAATAAGGCTTCATTAACCATGTGTGCACACATAAAATACTCCAAAAGTTTAAATTCAGGTGGATTAATGTGTAGTTCAGGATTCTGGTTTCTCTTTTCGCAACTTTCTCAGGGAAAAGCTTGATTTAGAGTCCAAATATCTAACCAATGTTGATGCCTTTACATTCATGTTGTCACTATAAATAATTTGACTTATTGAATGCCCATTTTGGTGCTTTATTTTGTACCATATTTTTTTTCCTTTTGGTGAGGAAGATTGGTCCTGAGCTAACAGCTGTTGGCAATCTTCCTCTTTTTGCTGAGGAAGACTGGCTGTGAGCTAACACTTGTTGCTCATCTTCCTCTGTTTTGTATGTAGGAGACTGCCACAGCACAGCTTGATGAGCAGTGCATCAGTCTGCACCCGGGATTTGAACCTGTGAACCCTGGGCCACTGACGCGGAGTGCACAAACTTGACCACTATGCCACTGGGCTGGCCTCTATTTTATATCAATTTTGAAACCATAAAATTGGGGAAGCAAAACTGAAAACTTCAAAAATTTATTTAAATGTGACTCTGAGATCCTATCTGACTGACTTGCCAGGAAATTCAATCTCTGTTGTTATGGTCTCTCTCTTCCTTTCCCTGAAGTCATAAAAGAATTGAGAATACTTGTCTGGATATGGGAGAACTAGGGAACAGCTTCTAATCATTGGACCTTCAGTTGTATCCTCTTTTTTTAAGCCCACATGGTCACTTATATTTGGGTCACTTAAAAGCACAGCACCATGGATGACAGGGCTCTCCTTTCTGGAAGCACCTATATCTGGGTCTGGCAGCCAATCTTCTCACAGACCTAGCCATCTCTCCCTGGGGTTCATGCAGGAGCAGGACCCACCAAGCCCTATATCCTTTTACTCCCATTTACCACGCCCTAAACCCCAGTCCTCATTAGCATTATCCCATTCAGAAATCACGCATCCAGAAACAAAAGCCTAGAAAACAGATTGCCTGAGAGTAACTTGTGATTTAGCCTAACAGTAAAAACTCTTTCAGCCAGGGATGCACGAAGAACCTGGATTCTTTACTGGAAGCAGGTAGAACAAGCACAGATTACTATCTCTGGAATCATCCCGTTGCATTTTTCTCTTAAAAAAAAAAGTGTAGATTTTTTAATAGTAATGGTAATGCCATGTAACAGTTAATATTGCGTGATCCAGTTACTAAACCAAAATTTCCCAAACCTGAAACTTTTTCACGGAAGATCCATACCAATATTTAATTTGCTTACAGGTTCACCTTTATATGAGGAAGTTGCGGGGTTTTGAGATCTGAATTTAGAATTGGCGAAATTTGATTAATTCCTGCTGTTAAATTAGTTAAACAAGGAGGCCATTAGATGGAGGTGATTCTCATGCCTTAGCAGCCCATGTAAACAAAGCAAAACCTAAGCCTGTGGATAAATGCCTCAGGGTTAAGAAATGGAAACCAAAGGACAACAGTCACAAACAGCCAACTAGACTTTTCCAAATAAGGCAAACGCTTAAGCTATAGCCAATCAAATAATTTTTTTGCTTCTTTCCACCTTTTCTCTATAAAAATCTTTCCCTTAGCTCCTGTCAGTACAGAGCTCTAACCACTTCTGCTCTGGTGCTGCCTGATTCAAATCGATTTTTGCTCAAATAAACTTAGAATTTAATATCTTCTAACACTGCCCAGGCTATTGAATTTGAGTATGTTTCAATAAAGCACCTAATCCCATGGTTGCCAATCTGTAACTTGGGACCATGCAAGTGAATTGTGAATCTACCCGCCACGATATTTTGCCTATAGTCTGAAAATATAATAAAATCTACGTGTAGCATTATTTTTCAAAGGCTTATAAATTCTGTTGTGTTTAGCAAAATTCAAATTTATTTAAAAGTATTAATAAATGTATAATTACTTTCTTTTTTTTTTTTTTTTTGTGAGGAAGATCAGTCCTGAGCTAACATCCATGCCCATCTTCCTCCACTTTATATGGGAGCCGCCACAGCATGGCTTGACAAGCAGTGTGTCCGTGTGCGCCCGGGATCCGAATCGGTGAACCCTGGGCTGCCCCAGCGGAGCGTGCACTTAACCGCTTGTGCCACTGGGCCGGCCCTTGTTACATACTTTTTAAACTGATAAATGATGAAAATGAAATCATTATCATATGGGGAGAATACATTGTCTAGAATTTTTTTTGACATTAAAAATTGGTGGTAAAGTAAATCAGGAAGGCCAATACTTCCACAGTACCAACTTGAAAAAAGCCAGAAAACTACAAAATAAAATTTAATTTTTAAAGGCATCAAAGAACTGTGAAAGCAATGAAGGCTAGGTGAACTATAATTACAGGGAAAAGAGAATCCCTCCAAATAAGCTGATGATCACAAGTGGTTTGAACTCTGGGGACATTTCCAATTCTGAGTGTGGACTAAGGATCGGTGTTAACCTAGGCAGAAGGACCCTGCTGTGGGGAAATGAGAAACTGGAAAAGCTTTTTGTTCTTACTTATGACTGGAGAGACAAATTTGACTCTTGTGCAAACTCAAACACACGGCCATTTGCTGAGTTCCAGTGCCCTGAGGTAGTATGGAGAACTCAGTTGATCCCTCTTTAAAGACGGTGAATTTCCTTCAATCTCGCAATGAACAGAGAACAAAAACACGCTAAAGGGAGGGAAAGTGTACTTCAATATGTGACTGGCCACTTTCAGAAAACACTTCACAAATTTTGAAGCTGCATAGGACAAGAGACCGGAGAGAGAAGCTGAAAACTTCTGAAGGAGCAAATTAAGTCTCTTGGGCATAATTTTAAGTTTCAAGAGAAAAATACTCTGGAAGGGCCATCCCCTACATACAGGGTAAAAAGAAGGAGACTAAGTTTTACCATAACTATAATCCAGCCCCAACCCAGGGTGATCCTTGATTGGATTGAAGTGATCAGCCCCTAATCATCCTATTTGTCTAAGAACAGAAGGAAGATATGCTCTCTGGTGGAGGGTCTCACCATCTGAATCCTCTAAGATTCTTCTATGCATAAAGTCTCACAGAATATAAAAAGTAATACAATTCTTAACAGGAAACAAAGACAATAAGAGCAGACCACCTGTTATCCAGTAAATAATAAGAGTTAACACACATGGACTTGAAAATAACAATAATTCATGTCTTTAAAAAAATAGAGAAAAAGATGAATAATATAGGAGGAGGAATGGATAATTGAACTCCTGAAATCATTTGCCTCAGCTTTACTGGTGACAGAGACAGAGAGGAAGAGAGAAAGGGGGGTGGGGAGGAGACGAGAAAGAAGTGGGAAGAAGAAAGAAGTCAGGAAGGGGACTGTGTGCTTTGTCTTGTAGGGATGTTTTGGAGGGTAGCAGAATATGCCACCCCAAAATATGACTGTAGGAGGTCGGGACACGCCACCCCAAAATATACTGCTTTGGTATACGGATTATTGTGTGCTGTAGGCACCTGGAAAACAGCAAATGCAGGGAGAGGCTTTCTCTGGATTCCTCTTATCTGACTAAAGACAGATCCTCCAAAAGGAACTCAGTTGTCAGAAATCCCCTTCTGCAGAGTTTCATCAACCAGGGAAGATTGACTCTTATCACAGGAAAGGAGACTAAAGTTGACACAACACCCATATAAACTTTGTCACAAACTATCATACCTCCCAGCTATTCTTCTAAGGTCCCTTTCATCTTTCCTGGAAATCATTTATTCTCTCCTAAAAGACTACATCCCCCCTTCCCTTTTCCTAGTAAGATGGTATTTAATCCTGAAGTCTAAGCCAACTCAGGGAGTTACTCACTTTTCCCTGGGTATCTCCCATGAATACATGAGGTATACATGTTAATAAAACTCTGTCTGTTTTTCTCTTGTTAATCTACCTTTTATGACAGGAGTCTCAGCTAAGAACTCAGAAGCATAGAGATAAAATTATTTTTCCTGTCCTATAGTTTGGATCTCATGCTGAGTAACCTTCATTTCCATCCCCATGTGGTCTCCAACCTTCTCCATCCTGCTCTTTGCCCTAGAGCTTGACCTCTGTGGAAGCCATCAGCTGAGCTCTCTTGAACTCCGGGATGACTTCTACGGTTGGCATCACCCAGACTCCATTGCACTCTGGCTTCTGCTTAGGTTTGGCCACTAGGAGGTTCCTGTGGGACAGAGTATATCAACTTTTATTTTTCATGATTACTGCCCTCCCTCATTCAGCCCTTTTCGATGTTTTTCCTAATCACACCCTCCCCTGCCCACGTGAAATTTAATGTAATTTAAAGGTTGATTTAATGTTTTCTCAGTTCCAGTTGTGAGAAACTAGGTTTCTGTAACCATTCAGCTCCAGTTGTGGTGATGGACTGTCCCCGTTGCAGCCCCAGGGTGTGTCACAATGCCTCGTTAGTCCCTGCAACCTGCCCCCCCATCATTGGGCGTCATCTTGACTGAAACAGATCTGGGCTATATGTATCATGTTATTAAGTCTTAGAAAAGGGGTAGGACTACTCTGCATGCCATAGGATAGTCAGCCAGGACCCTGTGAGATTACATTTTTGGTCTTTAAAAGAGGAATGAAGATACAGTGGCTTACATTCAGAGTAATTTTTGTAAAACATAAGTCTGGTCAGGAGATTCCTCTATTTTTAATCTCTTCAAAGCACCCATCTCAAATCTGGCAGGATTAAATTCAAACCCATTTCCTTTATCCTAAGCACTGCTATAACCTGACCACTACCTACCCCTCTAACCTTATTTTGTGATTTTTTTTTATTTTTTTGTGAGGAGATCAGCCCTGTGCTAACATCTGCCAATCCTCCTTTCTTTATTATTTTTTTTTTTTGCTGAGGAAGACTGGCCCTAAGCTAACATCCGTGCCCATCTTCCTCCACTTTATATGGGACGCTGCCACAGCATGGCTTATTTTGTGATATTTTTATATTAGTTATTCTGAACATCGAATTCTCTCTAAGTGTCTCACAATGTTATCATTCTTACATAAAATACATTCATATCCCCCTTCCCATATCCCCTGCTCAAGTAATTTCTTCTTGTCCTCAAAGGTGATTCAATCTTCATTTGCTCCAAGAAGGCTTCAACTGCCCTCCACCCCACCACATCTATTTTTTTCACATCTACTCAAGTAGGATCCTCTGTAAGTGGCTATTACAGCATCTATTACACTGTTTGCCACTTTTAGGTTATTGTCTTTATTCTCACTAGCTTATAAGGTCCTTGCATTTGGGGACTGCATCTTATTTGAATTATCAGTGCTTAGCATGGTAACTGTCATACAAAAATAGTTTAATAGATAATGAATAAATGAACAAATGGGAAAAAAGGGACTAATATAGTGCTTAAAAATCTAAATATGCAAAAATAGACCAATCTTCCTTCACAACTTTCCTAAATGGAGATCCATATCAAGATTTCTGAATGCTTCTTTGTCACATTTTGCCCAGATTCCTCAGAACTCAAGTGCAAGCATACTGCATTCCAAAGCATCGACTTATCATGAAAAGATTCTACCCTGAATTCTCAACTCTTTTCCCACCTATTGAATTGGGCTGACAAATTAAATGTAAACTAAAACTAATTTCCCTCTATCTTTATCTTTTAAAGCTGAGAGCCTTGTCATAGATAGGGCTCCCTAAGAAAAGAGTCTGAGGCTCTGAGATTCGGTTGATTGAAGTATACTCTCATGAAGAGGAATTTTGAGGGAGCAAGGGAAGCAAGAGTAGGCATGAAGTAAGGTTAAATTGTGTCACAGTGGCAATAATGGCTTCAGCCTGTCCTACAGGGAGCACTGAAACTGGGGCAGCCCTTCAGAGAATCTCAAATTGAGGCGAGGGACTCAGGCCTTTGTACTCCTACACTGTCCAGTCACTGGTTGCCAACTGCTCTGGGGAGGGGGCGTAACTTGGTGGAAGCTTTCTTTCATGGAGAACAATTCCCACAATGGCATGCAGCTGTGAGCTATCAGGAGCCCACCTTCCCAGCAGTCAAGGCAGAGAGTCCCTCAATGCTGAAAGGTTTGGATGATGAACCACAATATCAACTATAATCTACCTCATAGTAAGTTGACGCCATCTAGGAGCAGCCCCTCCAGGATTTTGATTGGTTTCTTGTCCTGAGAAAACTGAAAAGAGGAAGGTCAGTAGGATGAACCACAGCTTGTGCTGCTATAGTTGGTCTCAAGTTTGGAAGTGGTTTTCATTTTCTCCCTCTTCTACATCCCATTCCAGACTCCAGACTAGAACCTATGGCAGTCTGAGCTTACCTAGTGGGTCATCAAGACCCTTCTCTCTGAGGGGTCTGAGCCCCTGTACAGTGTTGTTCTCAGGCAGGGTTAAACAGGTCTTATCATTTTGTCATATTTATTTCAAAAACTTTAACAAAAAAAATGTTAAAAGAGTTGATATATACCTTTCCCTAACTCATTCCCTTCCTTCCTTTCCAAGGTTACTCACCACTCTAAATTTAAGGTGTCAAAATCTCTTGCAAATTTTCCACTCTATCTTTACATGTAGATACCTATTTGACATATATACTCATATAACAAATAGCAAATTGATATCCAGAATAAATATGCACATCGATAAGGAAAAAGGCAAACTACTCAACAGGAAAGGAGAAAAAAAAGAAAATTCACAAAAAAATAAACCCAAATTGCCAATAAACCTAATAAAAAGGCATACATGAAATATTAATCAGGGGATTGCATATTAGAAATATGAGATTTCATTTTATATCCATCAGATTATCCAAAATTAGTGAATCCCTCCCAATTATGTTTTCTTTTCTCTTTTCCCAGTGATGCATTTGGACAGTGAATTAAACATTCCTGGACTGTCTCTGATAATTTTTGCAATAAAGAAAACTTGTTTTTCTGAACTAACACTATTCTGAAAAAAAGACACTTAAAATCATTGCTTTTCTCTCCTTTTTTGATATTATAAAAAGAAATGCAAAGACTTTACTTAAAAAAAAACTGTAATTTTATTTCAAAGCATTTTATTTTCTTTTTCCATATCTGTCCCTTTATATCTGATTAACTCATAAAAATATTTCTAATTATTGTGCCATGTAGATATGTGCATTGATATACAATTAGCCCATATCTTTTTTTAATTAACAGATGTATACATTGATCATTAGTTTTTACTGCAGGATGATAATGAAACTAGCACTCTTAATTTTTTCTCTCTTGTGCTTTAAATCGAAGACTAAGTTATTGCTCCTCCTTTAGCATAATATTATTCCCAGTAAATATACCTTGCTATTTATTTATTTGAAATGGAATGCATAAGCAAAACAAAAGATTTTTATTTGGTTTTATAGGGAGATATTTATGGTGAGCACAAGGAGGGTCCAAATGGAATTGAGAGTACAGAGATATGTACTCTTTGCAGTAGTAGAAACCACTTTTGGTATTATGTCAAAAGTCATTTCATCTGAAAGATCCTGGAGAAAATTTAGCTGGTTACTAAGCATCTAACAAACTGAGTTTGAATTGCATCTGTATCATGATCATCATGAATACTAAATAACAGTCACATAGAATTAAATTTGTCTACAATCATCACATTTCTAAGAAATGGACACTGACCTTAGAAATGTAGCCTTCACCTTTGCAAGAAAGCCAGCACTGCCACTGGGTTTATATTAGTTGCAGCAACACGTGTAGGGCTTTGTTTTCTGTTCTGCTGCATCCATATTAACATCAGAACACCTGCCTTTGTCTTAATAATCCAACCTCTCAGCCTCATCTCTTATAATACTGACCTTTGCTCAGCTAAAAATAGTCTCTGATAAAATTCTCCTTGGCTGTTCCCATCACTACTTATGGTATAAATTAAAAGGATAGTATTCTATAACCGCGTTAAATCAACGAACGTTGAAATGCAAAATGTGAAATGAGAAATAGAGTTGTCTAAAGCTGGGGATAGAGAAGAAAGAGCACCAAGCTACAAATTTAAGGCAAAAGGCAAAATTTTTAGAATTAATTTAATTCTTAATTTTTAGAATTAGTTAATTTACTGTCACAATAAATAATATACAATAAAACAGAGTAGCACTAGTACCTAGAGTTTTTCATATCAATGATACAAAGTTCTTAACTTCTGTAGATCTTTGACTATTTAATATCCCTTAATAGAATAATAATTTCATCTGGAATATAATTTTTCTTCTGATTTTTTTTCTTATGAAATTGTGCTTCCTAAGCTTTAGCTTATTTTAAATTAACATTTTGGGCAATTTTAGTTTTTCTTCAATCTAATGGTTGCGGTTGTTGACCTCATGATGTAAGAAAGTTTCATCAAATCTCTTGGGTTTACAATGAAAACGGTTAAAGACTCTGTTTTTTCATTTGTATCAGTAAAATATTTATGACATTATATGCATATTATCAGCCACGTTTTATACTTACGTTATTTTGTTTAATCTTGAAATTAACCCCTTTTGAATTTTATTTTATAAGTAAGAAAGCAGTCATTCAAAGAGTTACATAACTTACTTAAATTTATAAAACTAGATAGTAACAGTTTCAGAAGTTAAACCCAGGCATAGCTCCAAAATTTACGCTCATTTGCCTATTCCATACTACATCCACACAATTAAGTGTATTCCAAAGCAGAGAGTAGGGTGTGGTCAATGGCACTATAATGGCATAATTTT
Source organism: Diceros bicornis minor (assembly GCF_020826845.1). Taxonomy (NCBI): domain Eukaryota; kingdom Metazoa; phylum Chordata; class Mammalia; order Perissodactyla; family Rhinocerotidae; genus Diceros; species Diceros bicornis. The sequence goes on along the minus strand of NC_080755.1, from coordinate 23,787,616 downwards.
CTCTAGTCATTTGAGGAATTTCACATTGGATTCCAGAGACTAAAAGGAAACTTGAACAGTGTATGCCATGAGCCTTAAGTGGCACCAGAGACCGTCCCTATACATTCATCATCACCTGCGCTATTTTTCCCCTTCCCCTAATCTAGTGATGGAGGAGTTTCAGTTGGCCAGAAATGCTATCATTACACGATACCAATTTCCATTCCTAACAGAATTGTAAGGAGGGAAGAAAGCTGAACATAAAAAGGTATACATGGTGAACATAGATAATTTTCCAGAGTGAAACCTTAAATTGTGTCTTCTTTTTAAAGCAGGTTGATTTTTCTGTTTTATTCTTTATTTTATTTGTTTATTTTGTCATGTTTTATTGGTATTTCATTTGGCCTTTTCCTTGCCATTAAAAATGAGAGTACAGTCTTGCTTTCCTCTCTACATGGGTTGCAAAATATCTGCTTATAATCTTTAATTACCCTCACTCTGGCATTAGTTTTCTAATCCCTAGTGTCCAGCTTTCTGCATCAGATGACCAGCTATTTAACATGACGTATTCATCAATGATCAGACTGTGCAGGAATAGGACTCATAAAACAAAGTATGGAAACTAATAGAAGGACATTGATTCTCTGTCTCATCCAAAGATAGACCACAAATTAAGTATTAAAGCACTCGTTGCTGCCCATGATGCTTCGTTTCTGTGGAGCTGGAGTTGGCAATGCATAAGCCATAGGAGATGCATTAGTCTCACAAACTAGATAGGAAACCGTATGTTGACAACTTGGTCTTTACTGCTACTCTACGATACCTGTTATAAAAATTTGTATTTCCAATAAATTAAGCCAAAAGGCAACAAAGGCAATCAAGCGGAACTTGCAGTTTTGCACAAAACGAGTCTTGATTTTGTTTTTTTTTGGTTTATTGCACTTAGTGCCAGCTTTGTCTCTCCAAATTCTGATTTTAATATTTTAATCTACTCATATAACAATGAAGAGCAGTAATTCTTAAAATTTTCCTGTCTAACCAGTATGTCTTCATATACTTTGGCACGAGGGATGTAAATCTCAGGGAAGTGTCATCTAGGAGGTCTTCGAAGAAACAGTGATGGTTGAGCATTCTCACAAGATGGCATTTCTTGTCCCAGTCAGATGAACACAGGGGTTGGAGTGGAAGGCCTTCCAAGCAAAGAAAAAATATACACACAGTGGCTTGATATAACAGGGTGTGTTGGCATATTGACAAGTATTTCAATATGAGAACAGCTTTTGAAAGATAGGTATCTGAAAATCTATGCAGGAGGCATAAAACACAGGAGACTTTTTGGTGTGCTAATAAGAGTGGAATCTATCCTGTGGAAGATGGGGAGATACTGAAGGTTCTTAAGCCAGGAAGTGAATTGAAAAGGGTTACAAATCTGAATTTTGGAAGCAGTCTGCCTAGATTCAAATACTGGACCTTTCCTACTAGCAGTGTGACCCCAGAGAAATTATTTAACATCTCTGTACATCAGTTTTCTCATCTGTAAAATAGGAAAAATACCACATATGGTGGTTGTGAGGATTAAATTTATGGAATTAAAATATTTAAAGTACTCTGAGCAGTTTCTACATATAGTAAGTGTTATATAAATGTTTGCTATTACAATAAATGTTTTTATCCTTTTAGTCACTCAACATTCACTTTATTAACCTTTTCCACATGCAAGGCACTGTAATACTCAAATCTTAGGCATTAAAAGATTCCCCTCTGGAGCCGGCCCAGTGGTGCAGGCAGTTAAGTGCGCGTGCCCCGCTGCGGTGACCTGGGGTTCCCAGGTTTGGATCCTGGGCACGAACCGATGCACCGCTTGGCAAGCCATGCTGTGGCGGCATCCCATATAAAGTGGAGGAAGATGGGCACGGATGTTAGCCCAGGGCCAGTCTTCCTCAGCAAAAAAAGAGGAGGATTGGCAGATGTTAGCTCAGGGCTGATCTGCTCACACACACACAGAAAGATGCCCTTCTGCCACAGCAGCCATTGAAGAGTAGCCGCAATTGCTCTGTGCTACCCTATGGCCACGGGCTTCAAAGAGGGCCACAAGGTGACCAAGAATGTGAGCAAGCCAAGGCACAGCCACTGTCACAGAGCCTCACCAAGCACTCCAAATGTATATGGGACATGAACCAAGATGCGTGCAGCTTCACCCCTTATGAGTGACGCTCAGTGGAGCTGCTCAAGGTTGCCAAGCACAAGTGGGACCTCAAGGTCATCAGGAAAAGGGTGAGGACTCACGTCTGTGTCAAGAGGAAGAAAGAGGAGCTGAGCAACATCCTAGCAGCCCTGAGGAAAGTGAATGCCAAGAAGGACTGAGTCCCCAACCCCCTCAGTGCACAATAAAACCTTTTTAAAAACAAAAGGAATCTAAAGATGAGCAAGACAAATATACACCCTCTGAGAATAGGATGTATAAATTGCATAGTAATAACCGCCGGAATACAGCCAAAACCATAAAAAGAATCACCTTCTTTATTCAATTTTAGCTTTATGCAAAAGAAGAAAGAAAATGAAAAACAGGAGTAAAAAAGAGAAGGAGAAGAGAGAGGAAGGAAGTGAAAAAGGATATATAGAGGGAGGTAAGAAGCAAGAGAAGGAAAGCGAAAATCAGAATAGGTTTCACAATTAAAGATGAAGAAAATTAGAAATTGCAGGATAAAACTTCTTGGGCATGCCTGAAGCAAGAATGAATATTCACTTGCAAAACTGCCACACTGCAACCTTTTAGTGCAATGATCAGAATGCCAAAAGATGCTTCCAAAACAGTAGTTCTTTAGTACAATTAATCCCCTGATTTAATTTTTCTTTATATAAAGAAAAACCTTTGATGTACATATGTGATGTAAGCGTAATATTTTTTTTTCACCTGTAGTTCTCACTCAGAAATGCTAAGCAGAATCTATTACTCAGCCACTAAAATAGCCAAAATTGACATTTTAGTACATTAAAAATCATAACCAAACTGATGAAATGGCTGTTCCATTCCATCACCGTTGCCCCAATTCAAAAGATCAGACCTATCACGTTAAGCTACCATTTCTTTGTTAAATTCTTCAACTTCTTGCAAAGCCTTTTTCCTCTCCTCCTCCTTATCCTCCTTCATTATTAACCTCTTCAGACGACTTTGTGTAACCCTTAACAGGATATGTCAAAATGGAAGCATTGAAGTGCGACTCTACAGTGTTTCTAAGAGGACTCATCTGACACAGCTAATCAAGAGTCTTTGGTCCACAGGCTGAGCAACATTTCAAACCAGTCATGAAGCAGAAAAGAAATGCTCTGCTGAAAAGCTGTTTAAAATTATAGTGCATGGTTGGTGGTTGATAAGAGAGGGTTGACTCTTTTTTTCTAAATAAAAGCTTTTTTCTTAGGTTGCAAGGTTTTTTTGGAGCTATTATTGAAGCATACGAAATGCCTTCCTATCTTGTAAAACTTTCTGTAGTAACCAAATCAATTGAGCTAACACAGTCATATTAGTCTTGCTATAAAACTTAAGCAGTAACCAAGACCATAGCAACCTGATAAGGCAGAGTTCATCAAAACAATTTATCTGGGAAAACACAAAAAATGTATCTGGGATTCATTCTCTCATATGTATACCAAGAGGCATGGAATATAAACACAAAACTAAAATGACACAGGAAATAGAAGACCTAATCTTTTCGTAACTCCTGAGTCTCTCTACATGTTTGGCTTTGTAGACCCAATTACATTGGATCATTTACCAATATGAATGAAACCATGCTGCCAGTACGCTTATCTACCGCTCGTAAATATTCTACTATTAAGCATGATTATCATATTTTATAAAAATAACAGTAATAACAATTGTCATATATTCAATGACAAATTAAATTCTAAATGAGAAAAATAAAATATTTAGGGGATTTTTTGTTTGTTTAATGCTTGTGACATTTGCTTGTTATTTTGGCTCTCGAGTTACAAGGCCAGTCCTCCATGGTAAACTTCCTAATTCCTCCTGGGAAGAATGCTTGTAATGTGTACATCTGCCACTAGAAAGGAAGAGTGAGGCCTGGTGTTGTCAGCCCAGATCACCCTACTAGGTTTCGTTCCAGTGAAATAATTAAATGAGAGAAGTAACGTTAACATGTTAGCCATACTTTTGAATCCTAAATCAGAATGTATTTTTAAAATTAGGACTCATCCAAAAAAATGCTTTAAATGTAGTCATTATATATATATTACACAATCTAAACAACGCAGTCTTTTTTACGCAAATAGTTTTACTGTCAAAAAGCACAGACTAGGGCCATTAATTTGATAGTTTTGAGAACCTTTACAATTAAGACCAAAGTTTTAGCCCTTCTGACATATGAGGACCCAGAGAGAGGGTTCCTCCTTTGAACCAGGAAGAGGGCCCTCACCAGGAGGCGACCATGCTGGCACCTTGAATTTGGACTTACCAGCCTCCAGAACCGTAAGACCACATACAGACCCTTTGAATTCCAATTCTTGAACTGATTTCATCAGGATGGCATCAGGTCATTTTTGACTTCAGTTCCTTTCACAAGACGACCAACCAGCAACTATCTATGGACAAGACACCACTGTGAAAAGTCCCAGAACCCCAGTGGTGGAGCTGAAGCACTCCCTTGGAGCACAGAGCCTGTGAAGGAGCACGTTGGAAGGGTAGCAGGAGCAGTTTCACTCTGAATGAATTGCCCCACTCTCAGGCCCTCACAACACTCGTACTGAGAGGGTTTCCACGGGCCTATGGTTTTTCCAGTGGGAAAAGAGAGCCCAAGGTGGACATCCAGATTCCCCAACATTGTCAGATACTTCTCAGGATGCCCACTTGGGTCTCTCTTCACAAAGATCAAGGAGGAAATCTGTGAGACTTGACAACTGAGGATCAGATAAAGACAGAGATAAGAGTGGGGCTTACAGCAACCAGGGCTCACCTCCTGGTGGACTCCATTCTTGTTAGCAGCAACACCTGAGCAGAGATACCTTCCAGAGGCTCTGTCTACTTGCAGATCCAAGCGAGTGGCCCCATCTGGCCAGGGAGCTTGAATGGCACTTCTGCCTGATTTGGGCCCCCAGCCAATGGGCCATACTGGCTATGGAGCCTGTTCTACTGTCATGACTGGACTGGGAAGAAAACTGGCAGCCTCGCCTAACTGCTGAGCATAGCCTCCAGTCCTGCTCAACCAGCAAGCCTGGTCAGAGAACCCAGGCAGCCTCAGAACCCATTCTACAGCCCTGTTTAGTCAGTGAGCCAAGCCAGTAGCCTTGTCTAACTGTTGAGCATAGCCTCTGGTCCCGTATAACTAGGAAGCTTGAATAGCAACCCTGGGCAGCGTTGGAGCCCAGCCTACAGCCCCACCCCACAGCATCTTCCAGTGTGTGGTATGCCAGATTGTTAAACATAGTCTGCAGCTTCACTCAGGCAGGGAGCCCAGCCAGTGACCCCACTCAATTGTAGATCATAGCCTGCAGACCCACCTAACCAGGGAGCCTTGAAAACGACCCTGTACAACCTCAGAGCACAGTCTCTAGACCCACCTGACTATGGAATACAGCTGGAGACCCCACCTGACCAGAGATCCTGGTCAAACAGTGGAGCATAGCCAGCAGCTTACCTAATCAAAAAGCCCTGCCTGCAGTTCTGCCCAACTTCAAGGCATAGCCTGTGGCTCTGCTTGATCTCACAGCACAGCCTGAGGCCCTACCCAAACATGGTGCCTTGTCTGCAGCCCCGCCAGAACGTAAAGTCTAGCCATCTGTAACATCTAGTTGGTAACCGTAGCCTGAGGCCCCACCAGAGGAGGAGTGATTACGGAGCCCAGCCCACAGCCCACTCAGTCACAGAATCTAACAAGTGGCATCACCTGCAGGGAACACAGCCTGCAACTCCATCTGAGCAGAGGTGCCTGCAGAGCCCAGCTAGTGGCCCCACTTGTCACCCAACTAGAAATCCAGAAGGCAAGCCTCACCTGCCCATAGATGCTATTAGCTAACCCATCCAGCACCCCAAGATGAGCTAACTGGTGAAGGTCTTTCCCTGCCAAAGCAGACTTGTAAAGTCTGGAAGAGGAGACCACTTACTCAAATGCTCAGAAACCAATGGAAAGATACAAGGATCATGGAGAATCAAATAAACATGACACCACCAAAAGAAACTAATAAAGCTCTACTGGCTAACTCTAAAAAAAAGAAAATGGGAATCTATGAACTGTCTGACAAATACTTCAAAATAATTCTCCTATAGAAGTTCAGTGAACTACAATAACATAGAGACAGACAACTAAATGAAATGAATTTAGGGAAACAACGCATGAAAAAAATGAGAAGTTCAGAAAAGAAATAGAAAGTATATTTAAAAAAAAAAAAACAAGCCCTGAAATCCTAGGCCTCAAGAATATAATGACAGAATAGTAATCTAAAATATGTGTGTGAGTGTGTGTGGGGGAATATAAAGTTTCTGTATGCTATTGAAGATAAGTTGTTATCAGCTTAAAATAGGACATTATAACTATAAGAGATTTTATGTAAGCCTCATGGTAACCACAAAGGAAAAACCTATAGTACATACACAAAAAATTATGATAAAGGAGTCAAGGAATACCTTCACCAAAGTCAGCAAATCACAAAGGAAGACAGCAAAAGAGAAACTAGGGAACAAAAGACCTACAAAACAGTCAGAAAACAATAAATAAAATGACGATATAAGTCCTTACCTATCAATAATTATTTTAAATGTAAATGGATAAAATTCTCCACTCAAAAGACATAGAATGGCTGAATAGATCAAAATAAAAACAAGATCTAATTATACGCTGCCTTCAAGAGACTTGCTTTAGCTTTAGGGACACACAGAAATTGAGACTGAAAGGATAGAAAAACATATTTCAAGCAAATGGCAACAAAAAGAAAACAGAGATAGCTATATTTATATCAGAAAAAGTACTTTAAGCTAAAAATGGTCACAAAAGACAAAGAAGGTCAGTACATAATGAGGCAGCGGTCAATTCATCGAGAAGATATAGGAATTATAAATATTTATGCACCTAATATCAAAGTACCTAAATATATAAAGCAAATACTAAGAGCACTAAAAGGAGAAATAAACAGCAATAAAATAATAGTTGGGGACTTTAATATCCTGCTCTCAACAATGGATAGATCATTCAGACAGAGATCGCTAAGAAAACAGCATATTTGAACACTATAGACCAAATGACTTAATAGAACTATAAAGAACATTCCATCCAATAACACCAGAACACACATTCTTCTCAAGATCACAGAGAATACTCTCTAGGGTATAGCATATGTTGGGCCACAAAGCAAGTCTTAACCAATTTAAGAAGATTGAAATTTTATCTAGTATCTTTTCTGACCACAATTGTATGAAACTAGAAATCAATAAAAGGAAGAAATCTGGAAAATTCACAAATATATGCAAATTAAACCACACTGCCCTGAATAGCTAATAGATCAAAGAAGAAATCAAAAGGGAAATCAATAAAATATCTTCAAGCAAATGAAAATAGAAACACAATATACCAAAAGTTATAGGATGCAGCAAAAGCAGTTCTAAGAGGAAAGTTTATAGCTATAAAAGCACATATTAAGAAGAAAGAAGGATCTCAAAACCTAACATTACACTTTAAGGAACTAGAAAAAGAAGAACAAACTGAGTCTAAAGTTACCAGAAGAAAGGAAATAATAAAGATTAGAGAAGAAATAAAAGAAATAGAGAATAAGAAAACAATAGAAAAGATTCACAAAACTAGGAGTTGGTTCTTTGAAAAGATAAACAAAATTGACAAACCTTTAGCTAGACTAAAAAAGAAAAAAGAGAGAGGACCCAAATCAACAAAATTATAAATATAACAGGAGACATTACAACTGACACCACATAAATATAAAGGATCATAAGAGACTACTATAAACAATTACATGCCAACCACATGGACAACCTAGAAGAAATGGCTAAATACCTAGAAACATACAACCTACCAAGACTGAATCTGAACAGACAGTAATGAAGAATGAGATTGAATCAAAAACCTCCCAACAAAGAAAATCCAAGGACCAGATGGTCTCACTAGTGAATTCTACCAAACATTTAATGATGAATGAATGCAAATCCTTCTCAAACTTTTCCAAAAAATTGAAGAGGAGTGAACACTTCCCAACTCATTTTACAAGGCCAGCATTACCTTGATACCAAAGCCAAATAAGGACACTACAAGGAAAGAAAACCACAGGCCAAGATTCCTCATGAAAATAGATGCAAAAATTCTCAACCAAATACTAGCAAACTAAATTCAACGTGGTATTAAAAGGATCACACACCGTGATCAAGGGAGACTCATCCCTAGGATGCAAGGATGATTTCAACATAAATCAGTAAATGTGACATGTCACATTAATACAATTAAAGATAAAAATCCTATGATAATCTCAATAGATGCAGAAAAAGAATTTAACAATATTCAAAATCACTTTATAATAAAAAAGCTCAACAAACTGGGTATAGAAGGAACATACCTCAACATAATAAAGACCATATATGAGACTCCCATAGCTAACATCACATCAGCTGTAAAAGGTTGACAGCTTTCTCTCTAAGACTAGGAATAAGACAAGGATGCCCACTCCCACGACCCCTATTCAATATGGAATTGGAAGTCCTTTCTAGGCAAGAGAAAATAAATGAAAGGCATCCAAATTGGAAAGGAAGAAGTAAGATCATCTCGGTTTGCATATGACATGATCTTTTATATGGAAAATCCTAAAACCTCCACCATAAAAACTCTTAGAATTAATAAACAAATTCAGTCAAGTTGCAGGATACAAAATCAACATATAAAAATCAGTTGCATTTCTACACACTAACTACAAATTCTCTGAAAGAGAAATAAAGAAAACAATCCTATTTATAGTAGCATTAAAAATAATAAAATACTTAGGAATAAATTAAATCAAGGACAAAAAAGATCTGTAACTGAAAACCATAAGACATCAAAAAGAAATTGAAGATGACACAAACAAATGAAAATGAGCATAGATTGAAAGAATTAATATTGTTAAAATGTCCAAACTACTCAAAGCCATTTATGAATGCAATACAGTCCCTATCAAGATTCCAGGCCATTTTTTACAGAAATAGAGCAGTCCTAATATTTGTATGGAACCACAAAAAAAACTTGAATTGCCAAAACAATCTAGAGGAATCAGATCAAAGCTGGAGGTGTCACACTTCCTGATTTCAAACTATATTACAAAGCTATAGTAATCAAAACAGCATAGTACGGGCTTAAAAATAGACACATAGACCAATAGAACAGAATCGAGAGCCCACAAATAAACTTATGCATACACAGTCAACTAATATTTGGCAATGGAGCTAAGAACACTCAATGTAGAAAAGATAATCTCTTCAATAAATGGCATTGTGAAAACTGGATATCCACAGGCAAAAGAATGAAACTGGACCCTTATCTTATACTACTCACTAAAATTAACTTGAAATGGATTAAAGACACCAATGTAAGATCTGAAACTGTAAAACTAATAGAAGAAAACACAGGGAAAAATCTACTTCACACTGATCTTGGCAATGATTTTTTGGATATGACACCAAAAGCATGAGCTACAAAAGCAAAAATAAACAGGTGGGATTACATCAAACTGAAAAACTTCTGCATAGGAAAAGAAACGATCAACAAAATGAAAAGTCAACCTAAAGAATGGGAGAAAATATTTGTAAACAGAATATCTGATAAGAGATTAATATCCAAAATATATAAGGAACTGATACAACTCAATAGCCAAAAAAAACAAATAATTCAATTTAAAAATGGGACTTGAGTGCACATTTTTCCAAAGAAGATGTACAAATAGCCAACAAGTATGTGAAAAGATGCTCAACATCACTGATCATCAGGGAAATGCAAATCAAAACCACAATGAGATATCACCTCATACCTGTTAGCATTGTTATCAAAAAGACAAGAAATAACAAGTGTTGATTAGGATGTGGAGAAAATGAAATCCTTGCACACTATTGGTAGGAATATAAACTGGTGCAGCAATTATGAAAAACAGTATGAAGTTTCCTTGAAAAATTAAAAATAGAACTACCATATGATCCAGCAATTCTACTTCTAAGTATCTATCCAAAGGAAATGAACTCAGGATCTTGAAGAGGTATCTGCACCCCCATTTTCATCATAGCATTATTTACAATAGCCAGTATCTGTCAACAGATGAATGGATAAAATAAAATGGAAAAATAAAATAAATGGAATTCCATTATATATATATATATGTATACAACAGAATATTATTCAGCCGTATAAAGGAAGGAAATCCTGCCATTTGTGACAATATGGGTAAACCCTGAGGGCAATATGCTAAGTGAAATATGTCAGACATAGAAAGACAAACACTGTATGATCTCATTTATATGTAGAATCTGAAAAAAGCAAACTCATAGAAACTGTAGATTGGTGATTGCCAGGGGCAGGAAGGGGTGGAGTGGAGGAAGTAGATTCAGGTGGTCAAAGGTACAAACTTCCAACTATTAGATGAACTAGTTCTGGAGATCTAATGTACAGCATGGTGACTATATAGTAGTAAAAAATATTGTATTGTACACTTGAAAGTTGCTAAGAGACTAAATCTTAAATGTTCTTCCAATACAAAAAACATGGTAGCTTTGTGAGGTAACTAACTTATTGTGGTAATCATTTCACAAAACATACATATGTCAAATCATCATTTTGTACACCTTAACCTTACGCAATGTTATGTCAATTATATCGCAATAAAGCTGGAAAAGAATTTTTAAAAAGAGAGCAATATTGGGCCAGTCCCAGTGGCCTAGTGGTTAAGTTTGGCACGCTCCACTTTGGTGGCCTGGGTTTGGTTCCTGGGCATGGACCTACACCCTCATCTATCAGCAGCCATGCTGTGGTGGTGGCTCACATACAAAAAACAGGAAGATTGGCAATGGATGTTAGCTCAGGGAGAATCTTTCTTAGCAAAAAAAAAAAAAAGAGCAAGAATTAAAAAATATAGGCAATGAATACCTAAGAACACATGTATACAATTCTGAGTATACCTTAATGAGTTTTAAAGATTTCTAAGCATTATACTCTCTAGGATCTAACCAGAAAACTTTTCTTGAATCTTTGACAGCAAAAATGTATAAACTTTCAGGTAAACTTTGGCACTTCAATAATTTGGAATAGCTTTTGGCCAAAAGTTCTTATGTGGGAGCTTCAAAGCATCTTTAAACATAAACAGCTTCATCTAGCTTTTGAATCCTGATATTTTATCAGATATAAAGTCATAGTTAGTTTTCTGAACATTTCGACCTCTTTTGTTTATCTGGCACATCCTTTATACCAGAAGAAATTGCTTAGGGTTGTATGCACCAAAGGGTTGTGCCTCACTCAGGAGAGGGAAATGAGAACAACCTCTAGATATGTATCCGCAGACTTTGTGATTGTCCTTTGTTTCCAAATGTGTATTTGAATCAATTCCTTCAAATAGTCTTGAAATAACTTTTATTGGGCTTCTAGAATTTGAAAAGTCTTTTCCCTAACTTTTAATTAAAATGCATTTAAACAGAGCAAATTTTAGAAAATTTTGGGAAAAACAGGAATTCCCTCACACCTCTGATAGGTCGCCAACTGAATTTAAAAGAGCAAAATACCACAGTGGAGGAGTAGGCTCATGTATAAAAGCATTTCTGTATTCTTGAAGTTACTTTCAACTCTTTTAGATGTTTTATTTAGAAAACTTCTATTATTCTAAGTGTTCTTTTGACCTTTCTTTGTGAATAAGGAAAATAAAGCAAAATTGTTAGATTTCCTGCTCTCAGTACAGACAATTAAGATCCACAACCAATTTTCAGTGCACAAAGTTCATATTAATACCCAATTATTACAGGAAGGGAAGGGTCCCCAGTGTACATATATATGAATAAGGGAAAGGAATACATTCTCTTCAGCAGTGAGAGAAGGTAAGTCTCAGTCTTAGTTCAGGCTGCTATATAATACCATAGACTAGATGGCTTATATGACAGCAGTATGCAGTCTGGAGACTGGCAAGTCCAAAATCAAGTCACCAGCAGATTTAGCATCAGGTGATCTGCTTCCTGGTTCATATAGACAGCCATTTTCTCACTGTCACCTCACATAAGAGAAGGAATGAAGGAACTCTCTAGAGTCTCTTTCATAAGGGTACTAATCCCATCCATGGAGACTACAAACTCACGACCTAATCACCTCCCAAAGGCCCCATCTCCAAATATTATCATATTGGGGATTAGGTTTCAACATATGAATTTGAGGGAGACATAGACACTCAATCTATAGCAGTCTCTGATTCTGGAACATAGCATAGTTATTGTAGACCTACAACTGTTGCTTAAGAAGCGCGACAGGCTCTCCATCTCAATAATTCCTAGAAAATTTGAGGTGAGGAGACGAGGGGAATGTGTTCTTATTACACATCCAGCTTTTGAAGCAGCATCTAATAACCTAAGGCAGGAGTATTTTAATGGCATATCATTCTCTTATCTGTTCATGCATTTACTCATTCTTCCATTTACCAGGCATTATGTAAATGATGGGATACAAAAAAGAATAAAATACTGCCTCATCCTCAAAAGCATTATCTAGTAATCTAAGAAACAAATTATACTGAGTTAAATGAACTATTAAAATTCAGTATCATCACAATAAATTTTAAGTGTTCTTTTTATCCTCTGCCCCATAGCTTACAACTGATCTCCATATGCTTCAGACAGAATATTTACTTAAAGAATCTTTAAGTGAGTCACTGAGTGACTTATCCACATGTCAACATAAAATAACAAAACCAAAACTAAAACAAAATCTGTTGACGATGGAGCTAGTTTATTGAATTTATTCAGACTATTTATTTACCTCAGTTAGTTGTCTCTGAAACAGTAACACTAAAATCATATTTTTAAGTAACAATTAAATCCCTTCTTAAAAACGTTATAAAATGTCCACAGGGTAAAATAATTCAATGTACTAAATAATTGTTATAGTTTCTAACCAGAAAACTTTTCTTGAAACTTTGACAGCAAAAAACATATAAACTTTTTACTTCCGTATTTCATTTAAATATATTTAATGCAATATTTAACTGAAGGTCTTCATCTAACTATATGCATATCATAGCATTAGATACAATGGTGGATGCAAAGATAAATAATAAAACATAATGTCTTCAAGCAGTAAACTTACTTAGTAACCCAACATTAAATGTAGATTTAAATTGTGTTTGATAGGTCTACACTGATCGAAGATTCCTAAAGTGATGGACAAGCCATGTGCTTCTCAGCAGGATGCAGGATGTGCTGCCTTTCCTTGGCACCTGCTCCCTCAGCGCTGTCCTGTGTGCATGTGTGTCTGAGCAGATTGCTCCTGCTGCTTTGCACTACCTATTTGCTAATCTTATGAGCTAGAGCTCATTTCTAGGGAGTGTGGTGGCTGCAGGGTGTAGAAACGTGAAAGACTGTAGAATTTTATAGAATTTATGTCAATTTATAGGTCACTTTATGCTGGTGGGAATTTTAGAATATATTAAAATATTTATTCATATTTGAAAGAATTCAGAGTGCCATTTTCACTGCTCAGTGCAAAATAGTATTATATTATATCTTATGTCTGATTATGTCATACCAAAATGAATGCCATGATTACAGTATTTGGCCTCTTTTAAAAGTCCAAGTTAAAAAGGCAACAATAGTTAAAACTTATTTTGTCTTTTCCTTAATTTAGAATATTATCTTTATCCTATCTCTTAAGTTCTTTCTAGCACCCGGGCTATGCGCTAGGAACTCTGGCAAAAATTTGATTGTTGCTGTCTTTGCTTGATCACTACACATTGTTATAGCATAATATTCGGTTTTGAAAATTCTTTGGGGGGATGAGTTACACAATGTGGTAACCTATAGCTATTAAGTAAATTAGATATTTGTCCAATAAATTGACACAAGCGCAAAAATAAATACTGATTGAAAGAAAAAAAATCTCCCTTAATCCCCAACTTCCTCAACCAAGTAGATGTGTGACCTTTGGGAATTTACTCATCCTATCAAATTTTATTTCCTCTTCTGTCCACCAGGGATCATAACACCTACCCTGATTATCTTAAGGCATTGTTTAGATAATCAGCTGAAATAATGTACATTCATGGGCTTTAAATTTACAATAAATATTTACTGAATGAATATTATCTGTCAGGCACTGTACTAATCAAGTTTTAAATTATTAACATTCAAATACTTTTGCCATATTTACCAAAGCACGCTCCAAAAAGTTTTAGATCCAAAGCATATTAATAGCTATCATGGAAAAGAAAACTTTACAGGCTCACATAAGTTTGGAAAAATCATGTTAAATCAAGTTAAACAAGTTCCTTTAAGTCAGTTTGTCTTAGTGCTTTTAATTTATTAATGTAATATATTAATATGAATTGGGAGTCTTGAAGATAATATAGTAGGCAGACTTTTCCCTTCCTATTTCAAAGAATACCTCTTAGAACTATTGTTCTTTGGATCAAACTTTAAGAAAATTTTGTTTTATCATGAACTCAAACTAATTTACATAAAACATAATGCATCTTGGGAGAAGCTTGGAAGAGGTGGAAGTGAATTGAGTGTAAGACTTAAATGCCTGTGTCCCTCAACCTACTCACATACAATAATCTGCTTTCATTATTTAAAATTTTAATTTTCTTCTAATTTCAATTCTGATTTTAAAAATAATTATCTCCTTTAATTTCTGTATTATTTTCTTATCTTTCCTTTCTCTCATACATTTTTCCTACTGGGAATTTAAAACCAAAAGTGCTTTCTTTGAGAAATTAATATTCTACTTCCTTATCACAAACTCTCCAACATCTTTCCAATAAAATAAGCATGAGAAGGAGAGAAAAGTATGTATCATATCAGGAAGATCTAAGGTCATAAAAACTGTAGAAAAATGTAGCAATCAAAAATTTGGATCATGAGGATCTTGAGACAAACGACAGAACAATATTTTGCCAGGAATTCAATTCTTTTAGGCAAATATGAAATCAAAAGGAAGGAAAAGCTACACATATCTCCACGCACGGGCTTATGTCTTCCAATATTCAGCCAAGGACATAGAGTACACCTGAAAAATACAACAGAACTGAAGCCAGCCCATACTTGCTGGGTGCCTACACCCGACCGAGCTGACAAAGACTATTGCAGTGGGTTCAGTAAATCAAAATCACAGCAAGGAAATAAAAGCTTATCTATCATGTGTTCTGGAAAGAGACAATCATAGTTTCTCAAAGAGTGGACAGAAAGTGATCTGACAATTTTTGTTGAATGCCAGAGGAACTTTCCACAACATCTTATAAGTTGGTCAACACTCCTAAGGTGCTGTCACCACAAAACCAGTGAAAAGAATTTTTTTTTGCAGCTTCGACATACAGTTAATGCTGTCAAATCCTCTTCTTTCCTGCAAAAGGTTAGGAGGGAGGGATAGATGCAATTACACGGTTCCCTGACAAACTGCTTCCCAATTTCCCTTCTAAATCAGCCCCGTGCTTTCATAATGCCTACAATTATAGAAACATAGGATTGCATTAGTGACTTGCAACAGGCAAAACAAATAGTCACTTGTCTATTTGTATCTTCTTTGACCTTTCATGACATTTGGTACTGTTACATTTCTGTCTACTTGGTGAAACATCCTCCTCTATAAACTTCCCTAAAAATTGTTTTGTCTCTTTATCTCTCTTTAATATTTTTATTTCTTTCTTTTTTGGTCCTCAGGTGCAAAGTGTTGAGTTAATTATACTCCTCTTATTATTATCCACATTTTTAACATTTCTCTTCTTTTCAAGGATATATCTATTATGCATGTAAGCATATGCACTTGTAGGTTAATACTCGTTTATTGTTTTATTTCTTTGTATCTCTATTTCCCATTCACATTCTCCTTAGCTCCCAAAGGCAAATGTTCTATTGTATTTGATATGTTTCACTGAATTTCTATGCATCCTTCTAAAATATGTAGTTTGACTCATTTGTTATGTTTTTAATGTACTTATATTGTCTTAGAGACCTTACACTGTACTTTTTTTTTTTTTTTCTGCTGAGGAAGATTTGCCCTGACCTAACGTCTGTGCCAATCTTCCTCTATTTTGTATGTGGGTTGCTGCCACAGCATGGCCGCCGATGAGTGGTTTAGGTCCATGCCCGGGAACTGAACCTGGGCCACCAAGGTGGAGTGTGCCCAACTTAACCACTAGGCCACAGGACTGGCCCCACTGTATTTCTTTTCTTCACTCGTCACTAAGTATTTCAGATCTAAACATATTTTCTTGTGTATATCAAATGAGTTTCTTCTAACCACTACAAGGCATTCCACAGAGTAATAGCTTGTAGAAGGTTGTGCTACAGTAACAAATATCACCTGAATTCTAGTGATTTATAAAAACAAATGTTGAATTCTTATTTGCGTTACATGTTGTCTGTATCTCTGCTCTACATCCTCTTCACACTGGGATCTAGTATGAAAGCCCCTTTCTAGGATAGAGCCATTCTTGTGACAGAAGAAAGAGACACAGAGGACCCAGGCCATAGTTCTTAAAGCTTCTGCTTAGAAGTGGTACATGTCATTTCCACTTATATTTCAGTGGTCAAGGTAAATCATGTCTCCAAGTGTGACAAGGATTGGGTGGGAAATATAGTCTTTTCACAGGATGGGCCCAATAAGGAGGATCTTACAAGGAGCACAGTGAATGTTTTAACAATAATACATCTGCCACGCATGTTATGTACTTACCACACTATCCATTTCCCCATATATTAACACTTAGTTTGTTTCTAATGTTCCACTTTCACAGATGACAATTTCATAAATATTCCCTACTTGTCCCATAAATGTCATGTGAACATTTCTCTAGAATAAAAACTCAGAAGTGGAATTACTGAATTATAAACACATACTGGAATTGAGCAAAAACTGAGATTGCTCTGCAATTGCTCGATATCAGTACACAAAAGCACCTGATTTCCTATATAACAGCCATCACTAGTCATTATCCAATTTTCTAATTTTTGAAAATCTGATGGATAACAAGTAATAGTTCATTGTATTAATGTGTATTTTTTTCTTACCTCCAGTGATTTTAAGTACCTATTTATATAGATGTTTCTTTCTCCTTAGATTTTTTTATGTCCTTTTGCTCACCCCTCATACCCTAATATCTCTATAAATAATTTTGCTGTGTTTCCAGGTTTTATCCTTGGGGCTTTTAGTTTCATCTGCTGCATATTTGTAGAGGCTCTCATTCCATGCCTGTATCTTCAACAGCCACTTATACATAGATAGCTCTCATGTTTATCTCTTTATTTCACCCCTAATTATTATCAATCACCTCATCCTTAGTCTGTTGCATACTAATAGGTCATCCTAATAGGTCTTTTTACTCCCAATAACTCTCTGGTTATAATCTGCCCTACTTGGGCCTTATGTCCTATATACCACTTCCATTTGACGTTGGGGTGCTGCTGTGCACACCCAACTTTATGGCTTGGTGGGTCAGATAACACCCACTTGATGACGGGCAGCTCAGATCACATGGTAACTTGGTGGCCCATGGTTAAACATTCATTTTCTAAGTTCCAGTAACAAGCCAAAGCTGTTTCTCAAAAGGAGAGTAGTTATCCACGGAGGATGGCAGGTCTTTGTTCCAAAATTAGAAGGGCCTGTGCTGTGATTCATGTACAGGGACCTGCCAAAGTCTCCAAACAGCATCCGTATCTGCCATTGCCACTTCAAGCACCATTGGATCTGCTGGATCATATGGCTTAAGCGGCAGAGCAGCTTGCACAGCAGCCTGGACCTGTTATAGAGCACTCTCTTTTTCTGGGCCCCACTCAAAACTAGCAGCGTTATGGATCACTAGGTAAATAGGGCAGAGTAACACACCCAAATGAGGAATCTCTTGCTTCAAAAATTCCAAAGAGGACCACTAGGCATTGCACTTCTGTCTTGGTTGTAGGAGGGGACAAATGCAACAAATTATCCTTCACCTTACAAAGGATATCTTGGCATGCCCACACCACTGGACTCTTAGAAATTTTATTGAGGTATAAGGCCCTGGAGTTTTTGCCAGATTTATTCCCCACCCCCAACACATCAATATCTTACCAATAAGTTTTGAGTAGTTGCTACTTCTTAAATTTAATGTAATAGACTAGAGTGATATTTTGTGGAAGAGAAAGGCAGTCAAGATCCCTGTGAACTAAATTTTGACATAGGACTGGAGAGTTGATGTTATGGACTGAATTTTATCTCCTAAAATCTTTATGTTGAAGCTCTAACCTCCAATGTGATTGCGTTTGGAGATAGGGCCTTTAAGGATGTAACTAAGATTAAATGATGTCATCAGGGTGGGAGCCTTATCCAACAGCACTGGTGTCCTCATAAGAAGAGAGAGAGATACCAGGGATGCACATGCACTGGCAAAAAGCCAAGTGAGGACACAGTCAGAAGGTAGCCATGTGCAAGCCAAGGAGAGAGGCCCCAAGAGCAACCAGACCTGCTGACACCTTGACTTCCAGCCTCCAGAACTGTGAGAACATAAATGTTTACTGTTTAAGCTACCCAGTCTGTGTTTTGTGTTGTTGTTGTTGGTTTTTTTTTTTTTTTTTGGTGAGGAAGATTAGCCCTCAGCTAACATCTGTTGTCAATCTTCCTCTTTTTGTTAAGGAAGATTGGCCCTGAGCTAACATCTGTGCCCCTCTTCCTCTACTTTATATGTGGGACTCCTGCCACAGAATGGCTTGAATAAGCAGTGCATAGATCCGCACCTGGGATCCAAACCTGCAAACCCCAGGTCACCAAAGCAGAGTGCGCGGACTTAACCATTATGCCACTGGGACGGCCCCTGTTTGTTTTTCTTCTAATGTCAGCCCTAGAAGACTAATACAGTTGATATACCCCTGAGGTAGGAGAGTGAAGGTATATTACTTGCCTTGCCATCTGAAAGCAAACTGTTTCTGGTAGTCTTTATTAACAGGGACAGAAAAAAGGTATTGGCCAGATCAACAGCTGCATGTCAGTTACCAGAGAATGTATTAGTTTGCTCAAGCAACAAAATCGCATTTGGTATAGCAGTTGCAGTTGGAGTTACCACCTGATTAAGCTCGTGATACTCCACTGTCATTCTCCAAAATCCATCTGTATTCTTCAGAGCCAAATAGGCAAGTTGAATGGGGATGTAGCTGAAATTACTAATCTTGCATCTTTCAAGTCCTTAATGATGGCACTAGTTATTGCTTTTGGTTTACTATTTTCCTAGGTAGAGGCAGTTCTAATGGCTTCCACTTGGCATTTCTCAGCAAAGTAGCCCTTACTCCACAGGTCAGGAAACCAGAGTGAGGAATCTGCCAGCTCTTGAGTATATCTATTCCAATTATTTATTTTGAAACTAGGGAAACAACCATAGGATGTGGTTGAGGACCCACTGAGTCCACTGTGAGGCAGACCTGAGCTAAAACTCCATTGATCACCTGGCCACCATAAGTCCCTTGTCTCACTGGTGAACCACAATAACATTTTGGGTCGCCTGGAATTAGGGTCAGTTCAGAGGCAGTGTCTGGTATTTCCTGAAATGTTTGATTATTTTCTTTCCGCCAATTCACAGTTACTCTCACAAAAGGACATAGGTACTTTTAGGGAAGGCTCGGAGAAAAATCAACAGTATAAATTTTTGGCAGTGTACCAGGGGCCTTCCTCAAGCGGAGCTGTTCTCCCCTTCATTCAAGATTATGGTTTCAATTCAAGATTGCCCATTTCAGTAACTACACCCACCTTGCCTTTAGCAACTGAGTGCCAGCACTTGGCCCCCTCTACCTTGGGATCCAATTACTACTCCCATCGCATTTACGTTTCCCAATTCAGCGACCACAGTTCCCACTGCAAGATCTAGCCTACAGAGAAGAGCCATTGAGATCTCTTCAAGAATGCTTAAAATTTATTTCTTATAGCCATGGTGAAAGGTGTGTATTCTGGACCCTCCCAAAGTAGGTAAGTAGGTCTTAAACAGCACATCTTCTCTAACATTCCAATCTTCCTACATCTTTGAACCCCTTCCTCTGGAGTAAACCAAGACAAGTCTGGCATTTCTAACTCATTTACTATGGGCTACCTTTTGGTTCACGTTTCAGCCAACCAACCAACCAAACTACTAGAGCCCTTTCTAACCCTCTGAGCTGCAACATTAAATGCAGAATCTCTGCTTAGTGGGCCCATATCAATAAATTCAGCCTAATCTAACTTTATGTTTCTTCTACCATTATCCCACTCCATTAATATCCATTCCCATGTATATTCTCTGAATTTCTGTCTACATGAATTAGAAAATTTAAGTCATTCTTTTGGAGTGTAGCAGACTTCCTCATGGATCATATTTTGTACCTCACTCAGGGCCTGCTGGGGCTTGAATCCAGTTGTGGGTCTGGTAGCAAAGAGGGGCAGTGGGGATGAGCCCTGAGAATCAGCATTGTCTTGCAAGACAATTGCTTCAGAGGAGCCATTACAGTTTCCTCAGACAATGCAGGATTAATTCCCTCAGATTGGGGTGGTGAGTCTGCTTCTACTTGCAAAAAAAGACTCATCAGAACTGACTCAAAAATAAATACAAAATCTGAATTGCCTTATATCTGTTAAAGATAATGACGTGATAATTAAAAACCTTTCCACAAAACAACTGTAAGCCAATAGGACAGCACTGGTGATTTCTATCAAACATTTAAGGAAGAAATAATATCAGTCTTTCACAATCTTTTCAGTAAATAGAGGAAGAGAGAACACTTCTCAACTGATTTTATGAGGCTAGCATTACCATGATACCAAACTGGACAAAAACAATATAAGAAAAGATTACTTATGAATATTGATACAAAAATTTAAAAATTTTTAGGGAATCCTGGATAGAGGCAGTTAAATATAGCAAGATACAGTTGGACTTATCCCATAATGCAAGGTTGGCTTAGTATTCAAAATAATGAAAAAAAATTTAACAGAATAATTGAGGAAGATCAAGTTATCATCTCAATAGATGCAGAAAATGCATTTGACAAAATTTAAAATGTAGTCGTGATAAATGACCTCTGCAAACCAAAAATAAAAGAAAATTTCCTCAACCTGATAAATGGTATCTAGAATTTATATGGAACTGCAAAGAAGCCAGACACAAAAGAGTACGTACTGTATGACTTCATTTTTGTGAGATTGTTGACCAGGAAAAAAATTATCCATGGAAATAAAAATCAGAACAGCAATAACTCATGGAATTGTGGGGATTTATTGGTTAAGAACTTTCTGGATTGGTGGAAACATTCTACATCTTGCTTGGGGATATAGTTTACAGGATGTATACATTTGTCAAAACTCATTGAGTTTTCCATTTAAGACCTATGCCTTTCACCACGCATAAATTTTACATCAATAATTTTAAAATGTGTAATTCTATGAAGGATATATCTAAGTAGGTCTTTGCAGGAGATTTGGTATGTAGATAAAGAAGAGATAAATATGGGGGAAGCATGAGAAATCAGGTAGAAACATTAATAAGCGAAAGGGCCACCAAATAACAGCCTAGGTGACACAGAACAATCAGGCACTATTTGTGAATGTTTTTTCTATCCTAAGCTAATTTGGGGGATTATATTAAATAGATGAAGGGGCACATTCTAGGCAAGGAAGGGATCAATGGTAGTTGGATAGGGGAAATTTAGTTTATTAAGTAAAGAAACTCAAGCAGCAAACCCATTAGGATACCAATACCAAATTATTCAAACAAAACATTAAAGGCCTATGTTGGAAGTGACAATAGAAAATAAAAAGAAAAGAGGAAGAGAGGGGCATGCAATGGCCAATGGCAGCAGGAGTGGAAAAATTGTGCAGAATTCTTTTTCTCAGTAATGCCACATCATTTTTGATTCCAACACCCATAATTTCCCCTCCTGTGCAAGTCTAATCTCTGTCCATGCTTTTTCTCAAGCTGTGTGAGAAACTAATTACCAGTGCCTGCTGATTTGAGATTATGTAAGTTTAGGAAAGGTCTTCAGCTTGTCAATTTCCCCTGCTATGCTCTGTGGAGGGTTTGTGGCCTGGACATCATAACTTCACTTAGAGATCTGCCCAAGGTGCACAGTTTCTCCAGGAGTTGGTGTAGCAAGGTGCAAAGAGTCAGTTTATGACACTTGTACGTTCCTAGAGGATCACAGTCAGCCCAATGTGAGTTTTATGTACCCAGTGGGAGAGTAAAGGGGATAATGTTCAGGAGTACTTTGCATTTAAATGATTCCTTTATTCAAAGAGATTTACAAATGTTATATCATTAAACAAGGTTCCCTTTGACATACATTAGAAGCAAATACAAAACTGTGATGCCTATTTCACAGTGGGGACAATATTATCTGGTTCAGGAGGAGAGGCCTAAGGAATGTCATTCAAGAACAGTGTGCATTAATCAATATGTAACAATAATAACATCTTATATAGTTTTAGTTCTGCATCTCTCACTGGCTCTGGAATTTTCTAATAAATGCTCGATCTCTTTAAAACTACTTGCCTTTATCTTCTAAATGGGGCTAATAACAGCTTTCCTTTCTATCTCATAAGTTATAAGAATCAAATAAGATAATACATATGGAAACAGACAGGTAAAACTTGTACAAATCTCAGAAGGAATGAAAGCAGAACCAATTTCTGTTTATCTTCCTAGGAACACGTGCCCTCCTGGCACAGCACCTGCTCCAGAGCAGGCCTGCAATACATCCATTATTGGTGTTGGCTAGTGAGGTATCAGCAACTTCAAGACACATAACATTAAGCTTTAACTTTGAACTGCATGGTTTTTCGTATTTAAAGACATATTAAGGTCATTCACTTTGTTTTTGAAAATAACCACACTAACTACCAGTGCATTTGTCTGGATTGCTAAAAGATACATAGATAGTTAATGACAGGCTTGGAATTAGACTCTAGATAATTTAGGGCTTTGCATTCAGCACTTTTTAGACTATGGGTATAAAAGATTCAAGTTAGCTTAAGGCAAGCTTTTCAAATGTTAGCATCATGTAAAGGAATTTCAAGAAAAAGGAAGTATCAGAACAGTTAAAAATCAAACCTCAAGAATGGAGTGACATGAAATGAGTAGACAAATATTTTTGTTCTGAGAGAAGAAAATATAAAAAAACATATATATAGATATATATATATATCTATATATATCTGAAGAGGTTATTACTTTCTAAAGTAGGAAAAATAAATTTAGTTATAGAAGTCCAGAAAGGGCCTGTTGAGAGATTAAAGATCATAGATAGCACAATTACAGAAGATGGTAATATTATTCAGTAAAATTTTCTTAATTAGATCCAACTAATTTGGAATTTTGATAATATGTACAGTGCTTAAACCAAATACCATTTCATATATCTGCTTTAAAAAAAGATACATTAAAGAAATACTTGGGCTATGAGAGCAGTGTCATTTACTTACAGATAATCTATTTAGAGATGCCATTGTTTATAACAGCCTTAAAAGCACTAATTTGCATGTTTGACTTATGCTCCTTGCTAATCACCTTTCGCTTATGAAGGCAGAATTTTGGTAGTGCACTTCAAGCTAAGCACTTATGACTGAAAGTCATAAAAGTTCATTCATTTTTGAAAACCTATAATTCAAATCTTTAGCATTTTAAAATTGGCCAACTTCTGCTTACAAATTACAGAATCAGTCACTCAGACTGCAGAACAAAGACAAAAGAAGATGAAGGAGAACCCAAGTCTTGCAGTTTTGGAAGCAAAATGATTGTCCATCAAATTCACTTAGAACTTTGAGTGTAGATTAGGAAGGGGGAAGGGAGGAAGGATTGCCAGCAATCAGAATTAGAGATGTCCAAAGTATAATTGAGGAATTGTACATTTGACTTTGAAATCCTTGATGAAAAGGCACTATAGGAAACATAATTATTAGCATACTGTTTAATGTTTTAATTGGATGCGTTTTGCTGTGCTGTGCCAAAGTGATTTTTGAAGTTGATTGCGTTTTTGCCTTCCTTCCTATTCTTTAAAGCTCAATCAACCATTGTAAAAGAGAAAAAGGAGGTAGATTACATAAAAGAAGGAAAAAGTTAATGATTTAAGAATGTGTGGTTTTCCCTCACATGAAACATCATTCTTAAGTTTCTCATTTGGGAGCAACATCCATTCTTTTATAGAGAGAAGAATATGGTATTAGGCAGCAAATCATTTTGGTGTTGGGTATTTAGAGGAGTTCTGTTTATTGTACTAAATTATCCTGGCATCTGTACAATACTCTACTGGCTTTGATTATAAAGGCCTTTAATCATTGATAGAATTTATTTGTTAAGTGTAGCTTTCTTAGTGTTTGTATAAGCCCAATTGCTGGTTATTTCTTAAAAATTAAAAAGCATAGTATCAATGAACTATAATTTTAACTTATTTCATCATAATTTAATATTGATCAGTGTGGAAAATATAGGATATATCCTGAAAAAAACCCACATATTTTATGTATTTTTCATACATATAATTTACGCTTAGTAATTTTTTAATACATAAAAGTAAAATACAGTCATTAAAGACTTACCACTTTTCTCTTTCTGCCATATAGATTGTTCTTTGCAAATCACTCAGGAAAAAATATGTAGTCTCAATTCATGTGAAGGTTCTTTGATCTTCATCTAAATAAACAGGCTGCCTTCCTCTCATAGGATTCTTTCTTGAATATGATTTCTTTCATCAAGTAGTTTATCTCATCTCTGCGAACATCAAGGTAGTTTGCTTGAGAACTTCAAACAGGCATTTCCTCCACATTTAAAGGAAATATATTAAACACTATAAATGGCAAACTTCCTCTCAACTTCCTAGCAAGACAGAGCAGGAGACATTTTATGTTGCACCCCAACTGATAAGAGGCACGTCCTACATTGTAGTCATAATATTCTAGACAAACACCAAGCATTCCCTTCCCTTGAAGACAAAAAAAGGAAATTTTATGCTGAAAAGGTGAGTTAGCTTGACAGAACATGTGAGAAAAGTCGAGAACATATGACCGAAGAGAAGGCTATAGACTATAAAGAGTTTTAAGACTGAATGTTAATTACAATAAGAAAGTTTACAACAGAAAAATTCGGTAAAGTGGGTCCAAGTGTTAGTCACAGTACTAGTTTAGCTTGAGAGGGTCAATGAGGATTTGATCTGTTCTCATTTTTCCAAGCTGGTTCTCATTTGCTTGAGTTCTTTAACTTCCAGTTGGCTCAGAACTTTATGATTCTTGGCACTGTGTGAAATGCATTTTTTCAGGTCTTTGAAAGTTGACTGATTTCTTACTGAATGAACTAGTCCGCCAGCTGTGAAGTCAATTTTCTTAGCTTCAGTAGACAGGACATCTTTTTATTTTTTATTAAGAAATTGAAGAATTTTTTTAATTGACTCTAAACTAATATGGAGCAATGATATTTTCATGTCTTCGTATTTATACTGAAGTTGATACTCTTATTGAGGAAATTTTCTTCAGAATTTCTTTTTTACTATGGCAGAATGGAAAAAGCATAGACTCCATTTTATGGAATAAATGTAATATACATATATTCTTTATTCTGAATTCTAGGAAGAGTTTAACTCATCAACAATCATGACAATTGACAATATCTCTCATTTGCTCAGGACTTATGCTTTTTCAAAATGATTCAATACCATAGTCATTTATTGCACACCTACCTACTATGAGCAAGTCTCCATAGGATGAAAAAGACGTCTAAGAACACTTGTACACTGTTGGTAGGAATGAAAATTGGTATAGTCATTATGGAAAACAGTATGGATGTTCCTCAAAAAATGAAAAATGGAACTACCAATCCCACTTCTGAGTATACATACCCAAAGGAAATGAAATCAGTATCTAGAAAAGATATTTACACTCTTATATTCATTGTAGCATTATTCACAATAGTCAAGATATAGAAACAACCTAAGTGTTGTGGAGAGATGAATGGATAGAGAAAATGTGATACACACACACACACACACACACACAATGGAATATTATTCAATCTTAAAAAAGAAGGAAATCCTGCTATTTGCAATAACATTGATGAACCTAAAGGACTCTATATGCTAAGTGAAATAAGCCAGACACAGAAAGACAACCAATACATGATCTTACTATTAAGTGGAATCTAAAAAAGTCAAACTCATAAAAGCAGAGAGTATAACAGTGGTTGCCAGAGGCTGGGTGGAGGGGGCAATGGGGAGATTTTGGTCAAAGGTGCAAAGTTTTAGTTATGTAGGATGAAAAAGTTCTCAAGATCTAATATACAGTCTGGTGACTGTAGTTAATAATACTGTATTGTATACTTAAAATTTGTTAAGAGAATAGATTTTAACTGCTCTAATCACATACACAAAGGTAAATGTGTAAGGTGATGGATATGTTAAGTAGTTTGATTGTGGTAATCATTATCATTTCACAAGGTATATGTGTATCAAAATATGTTGAACATCTTAAATATATATAATTTTTATTTCTGAATAAAGCTGGACAAAAAGAGAAAGATGCCTACAACTCCTTTCCTGACTGCTAGGCAATCACACTGTTATTGGATAGATATCCATCTGGCTAAAAACTCGTAGCCAAAGGAGGCATCGCTTTCATTGTAGAGGTTTATTTTAAAAAGTGTTATTAGAGATTATTAAAGGAGACAATATAAATAATCCCATTTTGTAGGATTCATGAACTGGGATTGCTTCATAGAGAGGCTATATTTGACATGTCTTGAATGATAAATAGAATTTGTCTACATAGGTAGATATTGGAGAAGAAGGCAATGGAAATAGTTTAAGTAGAAAAGGGAGTAGCTAAATTACATGTAAATATCCACGGTAACTGATGTATGGCCATCATGGGCACCTATATTGAGAAGAAATATTTTCACATATATTTTTTGGCATTAGAGAAGCAGTGCAGCCTAGTGATTAAGAGCTCAGGGTCTGATGTCAGAGACTGTAGCTCATGCCCTGGTTTAGTACTACCAGTAACATAGCCTTGGGCTAGCTACTTAGCTTGGTAAGCTTCAGTTTCCATAGCTACAAACTAGTGGACATAATAAAACTTGTTTATTAATCAAAAATATATTAAATAATGCAATAATGAGTCTTTCATGACTCCCAGGACATAAACCAAGCTAAATAATTATTATCTAGTTAATTATCTGAAAATTTCTATGGCAGAATGTTCACTGTATTCTTTTTTCATTTTTTTGAATATAAAAGCTTTAAATGGAGAAATGTCGTTAAAACTACCTGGTGCAATATGATCTAGAACTCATATCTTCTAACTTTTAATCTATAGCTATTTACACTATAATAATTCACTACTGTGTGATTTTGTATTATCCATCTTAAATTAGAACTAGTTATGGTATCTCCAAGGCTTCATTCAAATTTTCCTCTCTTAAGCAGAAAGACCATACTAGAAAAAGGGTTCATATTTTTGCTAGAGGGAAAAGTTCTTTTTTTTTCTTTTGAGACACTGAAACTCCAAAAGTGAAGGGACCCAGATTAGAATCTGAAGACTGAGTTTATCAATTCTCTTTATATCCATCTGAGAATGATAATTTCATCAATTCTGTCTGCACATGTTCTGGGAGACACTCATCCATTCATACATCCTCCCATTTATTTATTAATTTATTTTAAAAATGCATACTAAGCATCTGTTATATTCACAACAAAAGATGTCACAGTCCACAGTCTCTCTTATGAGAGACATAAGTAAGCAAATAAGTATAGTAAGAGAGTAGTGTACCGTTTGTTAAAGAAATCAAAGTGCCCTGGAGACACAATCAAATAATTAAACCAAAAAAATATTGTGAGATACACTCATTGTATTTTATTTTTTAAATTTGAGGATATTCCTGAAGATATTTTATCTCATGAAAACCTTAATTTTGACTCTTCCAAATTGAAGAAATTTAGAAGACTTCTGGTTCTACAGGCAACTTTCCACTCATTTAATTTCCTTCTTCCTTTTACTTCTTTTCACTCAAATAACTCATTGAACTCTACATCTCTTTTCTAGTCATCACTACTACAGACCTCCGCTATTCCAGAACAATTTCAATTCTTTTGAAATTACTTCATCATAAAGAGAAGTTTCTCCTCTTCTCAAAAGTTGCAACATTTCTATTGAAGATACACATTTCTCTGGAATAAAGTATTTTCCACTCTGTTGTCACTAACCTTTAATGATATATCACTTTCTTCTAATACTGTGAGTGGCATGGAACTATTCTCTCTTCAAAATCACAAATTAGAGCTTTTCTTTCATACCATAACTTCTTTATGAAATCCTTTACTAATCTCCCATGTGAACTAAATACGGTTTAAGCCTTTACCAGGACCTCCAACCAACCACACTTATTTAATTCATCTATTACATTTTTTCTAATATTTACATTCCAGATAAATTTGCTCGTAATATCAGATTTTCTATATATTCTGTTCTTATGAACAGTTTCCTCAACCATTTAACACTACAAATGTCAATAAACAACAATGGTTCATCCTTGGAAATTTTTCCTGACTGGTCACTTGAATTGCATAGTTCTATAAGACAAAGAATTCTGTAGTTTTTACCACATACAAATTTGTGATGCCCAACTTTACGTCCTAACTAAATTCTTTTTGCATTTAAGTTCATGCCAGCTGCTATATCAAATAAATCCACAAATTTCAATGAATTAATACAATAAATGAATATTCCTCACTCATGTAATAGTTAAATGCAGGTATTGATGATTGACAGGTGGCTTTCCTCCATGTAGTGATTCAGGGCTCAAGGATTTGTCATCTTGTGACACTATTCTCTAGTGTTTCAGAGTCCTCTACTCCCAGCTGATAAACAGGTACAGGGATGGTTTGGAAATAGGTGCAATCCCTTAGCCACCTTGGTTTGGAAGTAATACACATTACTTTCACTCAAATCCCAGTGGTAAGAACTAGTCACATGTTAGAGAAATGTAACCCCTGGCTAGGCAATTTCTTTCTAGCAATAACCAGAGGGAGTACAAATTTTTGTAGTCATCCAGCTGATTCTGTCACAGCAATTATTTCTTCCAAAAAGTTGGAATGAGATTTCCAGGTTATCCAGGATAATCTCAAATACTAAGTGATAACAAACATATTTTAAAAGCTGTATATATATTGTTAGGAAACCTATACCTGCTTGTTTCTAGTTGAATAAATTTATAGTTTTCCTTTTTTGCCTCTTGAGCATCAAGAAAAGATATATTTATCCATTTACTCATTCATTCATCAAATATTTCTTGAGTGCCTACTAAATGCCAGGCATTCATTGACATACTTGGGATACACTGTGATTCAAACAAAGATCACTGCCTTTGTGAGCTTATATTCCAGTAGGTAGAGATGAACAGTAAATAGTAGACACAATAAATACATGAATTATTTGAATATTAGAATGTGTTAAGTTCTATAGGAAAAGGAAAGGTGGATCAGAGTAATGGGAATCAGGAGTGTATGCAGCATGGTAGGTGCTGGTGACAACTTATGAAATGGTTATCATTGAAAGCCTCATTGAAAAGGTAGCATTTAAACAAAACTAGAAGGAAATGGTGCCTCAGCCATGCAGATACCTGACTAAAGAGAATTCCAGGCAGAGAGAACAGCTGGGGCTGTGGTCTTAATGTAGGAGTTTAAAAAATGTGCTCAAGAACAGTAAGGAGCTCAGAGTATCTAGAATGCTGTGAGCAAAGAAAAGAGTAGGGGGTGATGGTTTCCAGAAAAGGAGCAGGGTCCAGATTGTATAAAACCTTGGCAGCTTTTGTGCTTTTATTTTGAGCAAAGTGGGAAAACTTCACAGAGTTTGGAGAAGTGAAATAATCCTTAAAATTGAAAAGAATCACTCTGGCTGTCATGTTGAGACAGACTACAGGGTGCCAAATGCAGTAGCAGGGAGGCCAGGTAGGAGGTTATTGCAGCAACCAGGTGAGAGATGATGGTGACTGAGAGGAGACTGTTACTCCCTTCATGTGGATGGAAACAGTGTTTAATATGTGCTTTGTCTACCAACATTCTGATCTTTAATTGATATTAATGCCTTGAGAGTATTTTGACACCCTACATGTTAAATCTCTGGCCACCAACTAAAGATTTCTATAAGAAAGAATGTAGATTACTCTGAAAACTATACTGGAGCACTGGTCATCTAGCAGAACTGGGGAGTAACTCCTAAAACTTCAGTTTGGATACATTATCCTAAAATGAGGAGAGATAGGAATCAATATACTTGTTGGATTGAGCAGGTAATTCCTAAAGTTCTAAAAAAGTGTACTTTATTTTATTTTTTATTGCAGTAACATTGGTTTAGAACATTATATAAATTTCAAGGGTACATCATTATACTTCTATTTCTGTATAGATTACATCATGTTCACTACCCAAAGACTAATTACAATCCATCACCACACACATGTGCCTAATAGTCCCTGTCACCCTCCTCCCTCCCCCCTTCCCCTCTGGTAACCGCCAATCCAGTCTCTGTCTCTGTCATTGTTTATGGTTATTTTTATCTTCTACTTATGAGTGAGATCATATACTTTTCTCCCTCTGACTTATTTCACTTTGTATAATACCCTCGAGGTCCATCCACATTGTCACAAACGGCTGGATTTCATTGTTTCTTACGGCTAAGCAGCATTTCATTGTGTATATATACCACAACTTATTTATCCATTTGTCCCTTGATGGGCAATTAGGTTGCTTCCAAGTCTTGGCTGTTGTGAATAACGCTGCAATGAACACAGGGCTGCATGTATCTTTACACGGCATTGGTGTCTTCATGTTCTTTGGATAAATACCCAGCGGTGGAATAATTGGATCCATTGTTAATTTTTTGAGTATCTCCATAACTGTTTTCCATAGTGGCTGCACCAGTTTGCACTCCCACCAGCAGTATATGAGAGTTCCTTTCTCTCCACATCCTCTCCAACACTTGTTGTTTCCTGTCTTGTTAATTATAGCCATTCTGACGGGCGTGAGGTGATATCTCATTGCAGTTTTGATTTGTATTTCCCTGATACTTAATTACGTTGAACATCTTTTCACGTGCCTGTTGGCCACCTGTATATGTTCTTTGGAGAAATGTATGTTCAGGTCTTTTGCCCATTTTTTAATTGGGTTGTTAGTTTTTTTGTTGTTGAGATGCATGAGTTCTTTATATATTTTGGATATTAACCCCTTATCGGATATATGATTTGCGAATTTTTTCTCCCGATTGTTAGGTTGTCTTTTCGTTTTGTTAATGGTTTCCTTCTCTGTGCAGAAGCTTTTTAGTTTGATGTAGTACCATTTGTTTATCTTTTCTTTTATTTGCCTTGCCTAAAGAGGCATATCCAAAAAGATACTGCAAAAACTGATGTCAAAGAGTGTACTGCCTATGTTTTCTTCTAGGAGTTTTATGGTTTCAAATCTTAGATTCAAGTCTTTAATCCATTTTAGTTGATTTTTGTGTATAGTGTAAGATAGTGGTCTACTTTCATTCTTTTGCATGTGGCTGCCCAGTTTTCCCAACACCATTTATTGAAGAGACTTTGCTGTTTCCATTGTGTTCTTGGCTCCTTTGTTGAAGATTAGCTGTCCATAGATGTGTGAGTTCATTTCTGGTCTCTCAAGTCTGTTCCATTGATCTGTGTGTCTGTTTTTTTTTTTTCTTTTGCCAGTACCATGCTATTTTGATTACTCTAGCTTTTTGTAGTATACTTTTAAATCAGGGAGTGTGACGCCTCCAGCTTTGTTCATTTTTGTTATATTATCCTCTGAAATGTGCTAGTTCTGCCTGCTACCTCTCACTGTATGCTATCTCTTTTTATTTTTCCTTAGAAATATGTCTAAAACATCTACTTCAGTTTAACAATAAATTTTTGGATATTAAAGGATTATATATCATTGATCACATGGAACTTTTCCACAATTCTATTCTGAGGTCATTCTAGATTGTCTTCTTGACTATACATAGCTTTTGCAGGAGCCTCAGCTTTTGCAGTTGAGTTACATTCTTCTTGAGATCACTGAGCATAGCATTTATGATTCCGTCCTATCAAGTTCCTCAACTCAGTGTGTCTCTAAATTCACTTCCAGTTTTTCCTTCCTCACTAACATATGAAAATAGTAGTCTATTCTCCAATGTGAAGCCGTCACATAAACCTTTGTCATCAATCATCCATTCCTCTTTCAGGACTTATTCTTACAGTTACATCATTTCTTTTTCCTAGAATTTTCCTTTTTGTTTTAATCCATCAGTTGTTCTTGTCTACTACCAAACATGTACAACTGGATTCAACTCTTATCTGTAGTTAACGTCTTTTTACGTTTGCCAGAATTTTTTTTTTGAAGCATTTGCAATGATTGATGTTGCAAAAAAGAACTCTAGTTACTATGTGGTATAGTGTGTGGTAGTTTCTTTCTTCATAATGCATAATCTGAAAGTTAGGTGGCTTTCATGTTGCAGTTGTTAAATATCTCACTTAGGTCACCATTGTAAATATTAGTTATTTTTGCCTTGTTTCCCACATTGAAGACAAACGATAAAAATCATTATTTTAAGAACATGCCTCTGGTGACTGCCTGATGTGTTGTAGTTGATTATCATGACAGAAGACTGATGCTGGTGGCATTGTTTCTGTCTTTTCATCTCAATTATTTTTGAACAGTAAGGAAGGAATAATATTCTGCAGAACAGTTTTAACTATGGCAAAGAGTTAAGAGTGATATATTGCACTAGTAAATGTCATCACAAAATCTACATTGCTAATAATACCGTTTTCTTCAATAGCCTTCTTCTAATATATTACTTCATCAATGAGTCTTAATCTTTAATATTCTATTCTACAACCACACAGACTTAAAAACCTAGTTATTTTATTCGCTAAGTCTTACTGCACCAACTCTTAGACCTCCCATCCCTGAATCACACCTTTTCTCTAAGCCCTGGCTTTATGCCGTTTGTATTGATCTGAGATTCTAAGTATTTAACCGTTTGCTATTAGGCACCTCAACCTTCCAGTCTTGTTCAAACACTGTACTTAGAAGGCTACACTCATATTGAATGATCGTATTCATCATTAGTCTCTACTAATAAATGCAGGCTTAGATTTAATGTTTAGGGTTGGGGAGTGTTATAGTTATCTAATGCTGGATAACAAGTTATATAAAACTTGTGGTATAAAACAATTATTTATTATGTTCATGGACTTTGAGTGTCAGAAATTTGGACAGGGCATAGCTGGGATGATGTGTCTCTCTTCCACGGTGTCTGGGGCCTCATCTAGCTCATCTGGAAGATGCCACAATTGGTGGCTATAATCATCTGAAGGCTCATTCACTCACATGTTCAGTGATGGAGGAAAGAAATAAAAAATTATTTAGTGGTTGCTATGTGCTAGATTTCTGCTAGACAACGCATATTAATTACCTTGTTTGATCCTTACAACAGATGATTGATATAGTCAATATTAACCTTAATTTACAGGTGAAAAGTCTCAAAGGGTTACCTACTATTTCCAAGACCACTTCTATGTGTTAAAAGATAAACTGAGGCATATTAAAAAAATTTTTAAGAGTTTATTTTGCCCAAAAATTGATTTGAATCAGACAACATCCAATCTAGCAGATAGAAGGGAGCTCTAAGGAGCTGTACAAAATGAGACTTTTATAGCCAGAAGGAAGTAGGAACAAGGAAGTTATACTAGGAAAAAAGTGAGCTGGATATTGCAAGGTTTCTTTCCTTTAGGGGATGACAGTGGTCTACCAGGCAGATTACCTAACTAGTGCTGATCAGGTAATTCCTGACTGATTGGTTTAAGATTCTATTTCTGGAAGAACTGAAACTGTAGTTAAGTTAACTCTCAGTTTGGTGACGTGGAGCTTAGCATAAGTGACTCCATTTTGGGTCTGTTTTCTTGTTTTTTAACATAAGAAATGAAAGTTGTATTCTCTACTATTTATTTTCTTGTTCATCTGCTGTTCAATCACTGATGGTACCTCACTTCGTGAACTATACTTTCTTCTAAATCTTTAATTTCTTTCAATATTGGTTTCTTCCCTCATCTCTCTTGCCCCCATCCTCAGTCCATTCTCTCTAATGCTCCCCCTTTAAGACCACATAAAAACCTCCATTATTGCACTTACAACATTATTTTTTTCAACTGCCTCTCTACAGATTTATTCCACTAGACTATGGATATATCAAGGCCAGAGATTGTGTCTAGTTTATCTACCACAGATCCTGGAAAGTAGTTATTGCTCAATAATGTCTGTTGAATGAATTTTTAAAGAATCAGGTTCAACACAATATTTCTGATTCTTTTTAACATATACCATCTAAAGAATCTCGTCCATTCTAGTTTCAAACATTTTGTAAATGACTGTACATGTCTATTCCTATGTGCATTATACATAAAGCTGTAGCACTAATACAATATAGTGATGTAAACATACTTTGCAGGAACCCTAGCAATGATATATATAATGCCTTTCAGATTTAAAGTTAATAAAAACTGAACATCAGTGTTTTTAATAGTGTCAAAATGTAAGCGGAAAGCTTTGAACTTAAGTTTGTTTAAAATATTGGAAGCAATTTGTAAATGTTATGGCTATATTGGGCATGCCTGTTGGGAAAAAAAGATTATATTTATTTTAACTCACATTTCATAGACATTTAATTGTAACCTGGAGGTTATTTCCTCATTTTTCGTGTGTATGTATGAGGATAGTTCCTTTCCCACTCAAAGTTTAAATAAACAATATTATCCTTCTGTGAGAAAACACAATTCTATTATTAATACTATATATATTTTGGTTTAGAAGTAGCATATAATATTCTGTATTTTACTAATAAATCTACATTTGCAATTTTTAGTTAAAATGTATGAAGGCTGTTTAATAAATAAGAAACAAAAATTCTCTCTACTTTGAGCACTAAAAGAAAACAAATAAATTTCTAAGTCATTTAAAGTTGAAAGGAAACTAGCAGTATGACAATATAGTACTGAAAGTTCAGATTGATCCAATTTTACTTAAAAGAAACTTCTCAAATGATTGGAAAGATGTAGTACATTCAATAACAATTTTAGCCTACCAAATTTACTTTTTAAAATACTTCCTAATGGTCATAATACAACTTTGAATCTTCTTAAATACTCAGTATTATCAAATGTGTGTCATGACAAACTCAGAGGAATATAGTCAGACAGTCTCTCACAGTTATACAATGTTTTTACGTCACAAGGCAAAATCAAGATCAAAGCCTCATACAATTTGACATGGGCATATGTTTCCACAAATTTGGACTCCGAAACCACTGACAGAATAGTTCAGCACACGATTTCCTGATCTCCATTGGCCCACGTCAGGGCTGGCTGGACAGGTCTCTGAAGTTTGCACTAGTTTAATCCTTTGCCAAAATATTACCAAAAAAAGAGGACAGGCTGTGAAAGCAACTACCCAGGACTGATTTTCAGGACTGAATTCTGGAAGCCATACAAATGGAAAGAAAAAGAATAAGAAATAGGGTAAGGTCCCAGCTGGAACTAAAGTTACAGCCAGAGTTAAAGGTGGAATGTGTGGTTCCCCAGGCACCAAGGTGTCTGATTAGGTTGAAAAGCTGTGCAACTCAGTCCCTGGGTCAAAAGGAAATTGCCAAATTTCATGGCTGCTATAATGTACTGCTGTACAAATCATTTCTTACAGATTTTCATCTTGAAAATATGTACATAGTTTGAAATATACAAATATTCTGACATATTTGAGCGCAACTAATCCAATCGTGGTTTGTACAATACTTACTGGGGAAAGTGGATAGAAGATGGCAAACCTTTTTTTGAGAGGGAATGTTTTACTCTCTCTATGAGTTTTAGTTTTTTTCACTGTCAAGAAAGCATAAAAGGAACCAATAAGAAACTCAACACAATCCATCAGCCATTTATTAGGTAATACTACGTACACTACACAGCAAAAGTGCTCATTTTTGCTTTGAGTGATTTAGAATTGTATATAGTGCATGAAATAACCAATTAATATTGAAAGAAGTGGTCAATATTATAAGTCATTGTATAAATAACTGCAAACATAATATATGGTTGAATTATATTTTTTCCGATGCCAATTCCTTATCTTAGAAAGCCCTTTCCTCTCATTTGTAATTGGTAGATATTGGAATACCTACAAATACATACATGAATGATTTTGTGTGTTTCCCCCCTCCCACACTTGATGACCTCTCTTTCTCTACTACTTCCTAAAGGCTATCTTACTTTCGTTATTCAAGAGACCCATTCCATCTGACAACCCAGGAGATCCCACTCTACACCTACAGCTTGCTTCATCATCGCATAATTTTGCAGTGATCCGTCTGCTGGCTACTTTTTGAGAACTGCAGGACATCTGGTAACAACCTTGATGTCAGCTTCACATACTACTTTATTTTTATTTGTGTGTGTGTGCACATGTGAGTGCTTGTGAAAATCCGTCTTACCATTGGTAGCTGTAAAAGCTCTTGAGTTCTGTATTACAGAAGGGCTGAACAAAGGGGCATACCCTCACTTAATGGCAGATATTTGTTTCTTTTCTTTAAGAATGTCTTACATCACGATGGCAATAACTCATTATTAACAGAAACACCTTTTCCAAAAGTGTCAGGCCATGAGTCTTACAACTCTAGGAAAAATTGTTTCAAAAACTTCTGGATCACAGACATTTTTATAATTGCATTTCATTTCTTTGATTTTATTAAACTATGCATATTTTATTTTATGCATTTAGAAAAATTATTCTAGAAAGAGTCCATTGACTTCCTCACACTGACAAAGATGTTTATGGCTAGAAAACAACAACAACAACAAGGAAACGTTAGGAATTCTTTGGAGTAGAAAAATAAAGTTCCCATAAGGAGTTTTAGACTATTTTCCAACCTAGTAGCTACGTCTGGACTCTTTCTCAAAGGATGGATATTACATTCATATAGTGAATTGCAGGTTTTAGGCTCTCATTGTTTCTTGGGTGACCAATCCACATAGTGGTGTAATGGATAGGGCATTGGAATTGGAGTCAGGAAACCTGGGTTTTCTAGTTTGCACACTACCTCCAAAAATAATCAATTAACTCCAATTTGTAAAATCATTACTATGTATTGGCATTTTTCATGTATGATAGGAGAACATTTCAAAGTATAATTTGTCATAATGCTGCTTCTGTTATTGAAGTTCTTTAATCATACTTTGGGAATATCCCTATCCTCTCCCGCTCTGCCCCAACCCAGATGGCTAAGCATGGATCTCCCTATATTTTATGAAAAGGGGATTGCTTTGGACATCAGTTAGGGTTTGCAAATACCTAGGGTTTCCTTTTTATTATGTAAGAAGTCTTGAAGTACGCAGTCCCAGGATAGCATAGTTGCTCAAAAAAGTTTTCAAAGACCAAGATTAATTCTAGATTTCTGTTGTGTCATCCTTATTATTTGTTCATCTTCATAGAAAGGCAATGGGTACTCTACATGCAGGCATCATATTAGTGCCCAAGCCAAGAAGAAGGGGAGAATGATGCACAATAGCCACTCCAAGTTGGTCTTTTTTTTAATGAGGTAAACGATAGCTTATCTGGAAGCCCCACCAAGTCAATTTTTACTTTTATCTTATCGGTCATATTTGAGACGTAAAGCCACTTCTAGCCAGAAGGGAATCTGGATAGGTGAGATAAATGTTTTAACTGGGAAAACTGTCACTCTGAATTTCACTGGAGTTCCAATACAAGAAAGGAGTATGGAATAAATATTGTGTAAGCAGTTAATAGTGTCTGCTATACTGTGGAAATAGAAAAGAAATGCAACAAGATACTTGAACTGTAGCTTCCAAAGCCAAATTATGAGACAGAAAAATTATGATGGGTCCCTGTAGACTGAGTGTGTGTATGTGTGTGTGTGTGTGTGTGTGTGTGTGTGTGTGTGTGTGAATCTTAGACTAGATCAAAAATTTTGTGGAGTAAGGAATGAGAAGGACGGGCGGCATATGGTTCAGAGATCCTGGAGCATCAATCAGACAGCCACTGTCTTTCACCAGCACAAAGGAGCCACTTGTAAGTCACTTGCAAGCTAAGTCAGCAGTAAGCTATCCTTTTCCCTACTATTTGCTGAGAGACAATGTGTAGACAAGGACCATCACATTGCTAGTGGATTATCTGGCAGGATGACCATTTATGTGAGCCTGAAATTTTTTTTTCAGATTTCCATCAAGCCCACTGCACTGGGTGACTCCACATTAATTGCTCAGGGCATATATATCCAGAGGGGTGGTTCTATGAAGGGGAGTAAAGACTCTAACTTATGATCAAGGTGGAGAGATTAGATTAAATCTATTTGAGGACCTCTCTCCCTCCCCCCAAGCCTGACTTGGTAATGAAACACACTGCCTTGTTGTATACGCTTTTCTTATTTAGTCCTCACAATAGAGTGGTGCTATTTGGGGGGTCATTAGATAAACAAGGAAAGAAAGGAAGCAGGTCTGGTGAGTTATAAGTAACCCTGCCCAAGTGAAACGTCTAGGTGATAGGAGTAAAGGTTTGCAACCATTACATTACTCATGCCCCTACACATCATGTTATATTGCCCACGTGGAGCTCAGCTGACTCTTCCATTCCATACATGTTATGACTGAAACAGATGATTTTGAAAACTTCTTCGAGTTCTATAAAAAGTTCTATGATCAAGATATCTTAGGTTGAGTGGCACGGTCCTGCATAGATAAGAGACCGTGGACACTGATAATAAGGTACAATGAGATTTGACTAATCTCTAAGCAGAACTCTTCACCAGTGCTCTTCTATCCATGTGCAAGGAGGAAGACTGCAAGGTAAACTTCCAAAATGAATTAAGAAAGCACTTCAAAACAATAGTAAATCTACCATATTAAAAAAATTATAAGATGTAACTGAATCTTTTTTTTTTTTTTTTTTTTTTTGTGAGGAGATCAGCCCTGTGCTAACATCTGCCAATCCTCCTCTTTTTGCTGAGGAAGACTGGCCCTGGGCTAACATTCGTGCCCATCTTCCTCCACTTTATATGGCATGCTGCCACAGCATGGCTTGCCAAGCAGTGCGTCGGTGAGCGCCTGGGATCCGAACCGGTGAACCCCGTGCCGCCGCAGCAGAGCACGCGCACTTAACTGCTTGTGCCACCGGGCTGGCCCCTGAATCTTTTTTTTATGTAGCATTATGGTCAAATATAACATTCTCTTTCCTAGTTCATATATTTGAGCTCTTTTGCACCATGATGACAAATATCTACATTATGGATTGAGAACGGTAAGACAAAATTTACTGTAGTTTGCTGGGTCTTGGTTGAGGCATAAGGACAAGGATAACTGGCCTCTTCTTTGGAGTTGATGTGGAAATTGCCCCTTCCATGGTTTAAAGCAACTCGTAAATGTAAGAATGTACAGGTTTCAATTTGATCTCTTTTCCTCATTTTTCACATACCTTTGCAAACTTTAGTAAGGACCCAATTATTCTTAATACTTGAAAACACATACTCAGAGAAAGCCTGCTAACCATGTATTTTCTTATGAAAGAAATACTAATCAGAAGAGTTTTTTGCCATTGAATTTTAAAAATATTTAGTGATATTCTAAACCACAAATATTATAGGTATTCAATCTAACACAATAGGAAACCCAATAAAAGAATATTTTGTTCTTGGCTTATTTGTTAAGAAAACAAAACCAACAGGCATTAAGGCTGATCTATTCATGAAACAATGGTACATATCGGAGAAATTAAGGATATAAAGTGAGTTCGTAGGATTTTTTCTTCTTCTTTATAGACATCATTCAAATCCAGAAAGATTGTTTATGAGAGAGAATGTCATTGCAATTGAAATAAATGGTCTTGGTAACACAAGGTAAAAACCGTTCATTTATTTTATGTATTTCAATCAATTTAAGTTCAGCTCTAGATGTTTTTTTTTGTTGAAAAATATTTGACATTCCTTCTTATAAAAAATGTGATGTTAAAAGCAAGGGTTTTTTAGGGTTCTATTTTTCAAGCAAAGGCAGTCTAGTAAACAACAACAAAAAAATGACTCACAAAATTCAGTGAAAAAAGACCTCTTCATGTTCTCTTCCTAACTAAAATGCGTCTATACTTTGGTAGAGCCATGAATGGTCTCTTGACTAAATTAATCTGTCATGAATTCTAGAACCAGTTAACCTCACTCCCCAAATCTATGGTTTAATATAAAGTTATTGAAAATATTAGCAAAAGAGAATATCGTACAGAAGTATGATGTAATACTGTTTGTTCTAATATTCAAAAACAAATTTAAATTCCTGCTTCCTTCAAATGGATCAATACCAGGCAGGGTACCTGGCTTATAGAAGACATACAATAGTGCTGAAAGAAATGAATACACAGTGAATATATTAGCTCACTTAACCCTCACAACTATAAGATGAACAACTATAGGATGAAGTAGGTTCTATCATTATCCTTCTTTTATAAATGAGGAGTTTGAGATTCTCAGATCAAATAGTCTGTATAGTAGTAGATTTTGGATTTGGACCAAAGTAGTCTGACCTGAGTCCACTCTCTCAACCACTATTTTTTCGTTTTTTGCAGGGGAACATTCACCCTAAACTAACATCTATAGCCAATCTTCCTCCTTTTTTCTTCTCCCCCCACCCCCCGCAACCCCAGTACATAGTTGTGTATAGTCATAAGTTCTTCTGGTTCTTCTATGTGAGCCGCTGCCACAGCATGGCTACTTACAGATGAGTGGTGTGGTTCCATGCCCAGGAACTGGATCCGGGCCGCCGAAGTGGAGTGTGCCGAACTTTAACCACTAGGCCATCAGGGATGGCTCAACCACTATTTTTTCTTGAAGGCACATTGGACTTGTAGCCACTTTTGAATAATATTTGATTTTACCTTGAGCTCTAATAGTGTGTTTGGTGTTTTCTTATTGAAAGAAGAGACAGATAATAACATAATCTCGTTAAGTAAAATATCACTTCTAACATGACAAATTTTACATACAGCCTTAGACAATCTGTGAAGTCAGCAAAGCATGCATTTGAACTTTTCCACTAGCAGGCTCTGTTCCCTTTCATCCATCCTCATGGTACTGTCTCCAGGTGGCTAGTACTCTCATGTTTCCCTCCCACTTCTCAGAGGTTCCTTTCTACCTCTTCCCACCCCCAAACCCTCACATATCAAGAACTATACACAAGCTGTGGCTTCCTGACCTGTGATCACTTTTGGTGCTGCTGCCCTCCCAAGGGAACAAAAGCCATATCTAAATATTTCAGGGACTATCTCATGGAATGAGAGTCAGACGGTTAGACGCACTCAACATGCCCTGAGTTAAGGGATAGCATTAGAAATCAGGAGAAGAAATTACCAGAAAATATATTTGGTCTCAAAAGAAGAATAAATGTCTAAGCCAGGGACGACAGCAGGGGAACGAGTCGCCCCTGAGGCAGCGAAGCACCCTGTCACTGAAGGCATCTGAACAGCCGCTTGACCACAGCTTGGCAGGTGCATTATACAAAGAACTCAAAGCATTTAAAGTGAGTCTAGATTAGATGACCTTTGAGGCCCCTTCCAGACTTGAATGCCTCTTCTAGGTAGCTGAAGGAGTTTTTTCTATTATGGAAATTGTCACTTATGAATTGTACCTCAGAAAAACATAGGGGATGTGAGTTTTCAAAGTTGGAAGAAAGATTTTAAAAATTTCTAGGAAGAAAAAGGAAACAAATCTTAGCACTTCACATTGCCCAAGGTGGGAACAGTAGGATGGGAGAAGTTCAGTGTTGCTCTCTTAGCCATGCAAGTTTGTTTATTTACGGCCTGACACAGTTATAAAATCCTTAGGTAGGCATCCAAACTACACTGCTCTAAATACTATACTGTAGTAATGTACTACATTTTGTAGATAAAATGTGATCACATTCTTGCTAAGTATGTGACATGATGGAAATAGGCCATGGTAGGTCAGTCTCAACACAACACGGGTTTGTTCAAAGCTAATGCTATAACAGAGAGAGGGGGGGAAGTTAAATATATCCATTACTATTATTACTTTGTTCATAGGTTTCTTTAAAATAATACTTAGTCTCAAATATCAAAGGAATATAAGAATTGAAACCTAAATAAATCCAGTTTATTTTTTGCCAATAATTGTTACCAAATAGTTAACTTATTTTTGTTTAGATCTCACATCTAAAAAATATGTTGGATTATTTTTGTGAGTAAAGTGCCTTTTAGATAGCTTTCGTGAATCATTTACAAAATCTACTGGTATGTCATTTCTTCCTAAAATAGAATGATATTTGCTGATTGGACTTATACTGCCAAATTAGGTGAAAAATAAACAACTTATCTAGACATTTTACATTTTAAACAATGTTTCCTCAATTAGTAGATATTTTACATAATATAAATTTTGCTTAATTTTTTAAAAACTAAGATCTGGGGCCGGCCCCGTGGCTTAGCGGTTAAGTGCGCGCGCTCCGCTGCTGGTGGCCCGGGTTCGGATCCCGGGCGCGCACTGATGCACCGCTTCTCTGGCCATGCTGAAGCCGCGTCCCACATACAGCAACTAGAAGGATGTGCAGCTATGACATACAACTACCTACCGGGGCTTTGGGGGAAAAATAAATAAATAAAATTATAAAAAAAAAAAAAAAACTAAGATCTGATTCTTTCTCCTAATAACCACAGAAATTCTTTAAAGAAACTCCCTTAATTCTTTAAAGAAACAAATAGTTAACTGGCAACAATATATGTATTATATATAGAAATAATGTAATTGTAATATATTGTATATATTATATATTGTATTTATACTGTGTGTATATATATATATATATTTATATAGTAAAGATAGCTACAGTTATAGAAATAGTAGTTTCTGTCCAGAAACATTTGTCAGTTTAAAAATCTGAATTGCCTTCGCAGCCTGAGTGGGGAATGGGGTACTAGACAAGTGCTACTCTAAGTCTCAGCCTTAACGTATTCCCTCAAAGAAATCTTCTCAGACCTTACAGAACTCCCAAAAAAGGTTATGGCCCCAGATTACACTTCTGTAGCACCCTTTATTTCCCAT
Organism: Diceros bicornis minor; assembly: GCF_020826845.1. Taxonomy (NCBI): domain Eukaryota; kingdom Metazoa; phylum Chordata; class Mammalia; order Perissodactyla; family Rhinocerotidae; genus Diceros; species Diceros bicornis. The sequence goes on along the minus strand of NC_080755.1, from coordinate 23,744,321 downwards.
TGTCCATCATCAAATGTACTACCAAATCCTTTCTTCCCTGCCAGGCAATAAGGGCCATGAAAGCAGAGAACTCGGTTGCCTTGTTCTTCACCCATCCCCGATACTTCCTGTAGAGCCTAGGTCAGAGAACACACTCAATACAGATTTGGTTAATCAATGCCTAATTAAAACATGTCTTGGGCATCATGGAGATGCAGAGAAAGGGCATTTTGTACTCTAATTGAGGATTTTGGTGAAAAGGAATCTTGTTCAAATAAAAATAAGCTAAAAGCTATGTATCTAATTACAATCCACTTCATACACTACCCCACAGACAGGGAGAAATAAAAACTCCAAAATGTCAAAGAAAAAATAAATGTCCTATGAAGTAACTACAATCCCATTAGTCGGAGAATATGTTGACAAAACTTTATGTAATCAGAATGTCTCATGGCATCAAATCTCAGGAAATACTTCTTGGTATTTAAATTAAATTCTTTTTACTCAAAATCTTTTATGCTACTCTTTGCAGGGACAAAAGAAAATTGCTCTAAGTTCACAGAAGAGCTTCCAGCGATATCAATCCAGTGCTTGCATATTTCCAGAGGAAACATGTTGTTCTGGGTAATCTTGGCAAAAACCTCAGTAACCTTCACATAGGACTTTGGAAAAAAATTGTGTAGACGCTTTCTCTTCCAATTATCATTACGAAGTATCGAGTGAACTTTCCTCTTATACTCACAATCGTTGATGAACTAGGTAGCGAACACAAAAATGTTCATATGCACCTTTCCCTGAATCCCATTAATATAAAGCTATTCTTGGAACTCTCACTCCTATAAATAATCAGGATTCCCTGATTCTGAATGTTCTGAATGACAATGGCAGTTCTGGGCTTCATTCTCATAGCATTTGAACAACGTCTCGAAAAGTGACCTTTTCTCTTGCACAACTGCCATGTCTTTCAGTCTGCAAACAGAATTCATTGATTCAGCAAAAGCACATTGAATGTTTTCTGTGTACCAGGCACTCTGCTCAGACTTGAAGTTAAAAAAAGAAATGAATTAGGCAAGGTCAGTGCTATCTCACAGAAAAAGGCATACAAATATATAATTGCAAATGCAATATGATAAATGCCTTGATCGAGGCGTTTGTGGCGTTCAAAGGATAGCAGTGACATGAAGGAAAAGGAGTTGCCTTTACAAAGTGGATTTTTAGTTTTCCACCTCCATAAGTACCTCTGAAGTGATGTTGTTATTTTTAGTGGGGCGAAAAAGATACAGTTTTCCATATGTTGTTTACCTTATTAATAAAGAACTTCATTGCACCCTCAAAGGGTTTGTAACTCTTCTCTCCAACACTCAGGGTTTGGAAATTTTAATTCTAGCTTGGCAACCTCAGCTGGAGGTAGTTCTTACCCCCTCTCAGCTCCCTTCTCGCTGCCAGGAAGGAATGCTGTGAATTGGGTACACAATGACTCAGCTCCCTTCTTTTGATTAAACTTGCCCTGTTTCGTGCTAGGCTACTGTGAGCTCTGTTACTTGTTCTATTTCAGCTCCACTTTTATAGGTCGAAGACAACCTGTAAAAAGCCAGAGTTGTTATTTCGAGCAGTTTCCTTTGAAACTTCTCTCATGTGTGCTCATCCTGGTCTCTGAACACTGATTGTATATCCAGATCCTACTTTTCTCTTTTCCTCTTTATATGGATGTCTTGTTTGGATAACTGCCATGATTTCTAATTTGTAATCTCCCAAAGATATTGATCCTCTGATTACACTGAGTATTTCTCAGATCACACCAGATTAAAAACAAAACAAACAAAACAGGAAAAGGAAACGTGCTTCTAGGTGGAGGATGTAGTATGGTCATAATCACTGAAGTATAGATATTGACCTTCTGGAAATAGAAAGAAGTTTAGTAAGAGTGAAAAACCGTAATTATGTCTGCCTTAAAACTGACCATTATGACTAGATGTGTGTACAGACAAATGATTAAACTCTATAAAAGGATATAATAATATCAACATCACAAGGGTCATTGTAAAGATTAAATGAGACTATATATATATACAGTGCCACCTATATAGACATTATTCTTTTTATTTCATTTGCATGTGTAAAGACCACGTATTACTACCAGTAGCACCATGATGTTATAACTTGTTAGTCTCTTCATTTTTTTTAATTTGACCTCCACTTGTGATCCAAAATTCCCTTAACTACTTAGTGGTTTCATGCTCACACATTAATTTCACTATCTTTCTAATTATAGTTAAAATCTTTACTTATTTAAGATGAAAAACAATCTAACTCCAAAGTGAAACCCTTTACTCTTCTATCCACCTAAAGACTTCACTTGATTATATGAGAGAATAGGAACTTGGGTCATTACTTTATCTTGATACATATCCGACCTATTTGTCCTGAACTTCATATCTTGACCTATTCTACCCACAAACTCACCCTACTCCTTCAGTTTCCTTTTGGTTTTCCAGGTCTCCCAAAATACAGTTTCCCATTACATAGCTTTCCAACAGCAAATCACAATCCATTCTGTACTTTCATTTTTTCTATTATGTGTGGTTGGTTCATTCATTAAACAACTATGTGTTCAGAAGCTCCTATAGTTCAGGCACTATTCAGGTGCTGGAGACAAAACAAAAGCCCCAACCCTCCTGAAACACACATCTTACTGGAGGAGAAAGACAATAAACAAGAGAACAAAACACTGAATAATATCAGGTATTGCTAAGTGCTGTAAGCAACAACAACAAAAACTTGGTTAGTGGGGTATATTAAGAGATAGAGAATGAGAGTTTATTATAAATATTCCTCTTTAACAGATGTGGATTTTTTGTTTGTTTTTGTTTTTGTGAGGAAGACTGGCCCTGAGCTAACATCTGTTGCCAATATTCCCCTATTTTGTATACGGGATTCCACCATAGCATGGCCTGATGAGCAGTGTGTAGGTCCACATCCGGGGGATCTGAACCCGCAAACCCCCTGGGCTGCCTAAGTGGAGCGCACAAACTCAATCACTATGCCACTGGGCCCACCATTAGGTGTGTTTTAACTTCACATACATGTAATCAAAACCAGATTTTGGATTTAGTTAACTCTCATGAACTAAGTTATGTTATTTATTTTTTTTAATTGCGGTAACCTTGGTTTATAACATTGTGGAAATCCCAGGTGTACATCATTATACTTCCATTTCTGCTCAGGTTACATCATGTTCACCACCCAAACACCAATTACAATCCATCACCACACCCATGTTAAGCTATGTTCTCATCTTAGGGCAAATGCTAGCTTGAGTATAAGACAGTGCAGATCTTAATAAAAATATGTTCACATTTTATACCCACTTAAACTTCTAATTATTAACAAAAGATGTACATAATCAAGCTATTAATTTTAAATGGTACAATTGGTTCATGCCTTGGAAAGAAACTTAGATTCTTAGAAAAATTATATTTTTTAATCTTTAACAAAATTTTTAATTTATCTAGCATTGTTTTAATTCAGTTAAGATGAGAAGAAACTCAATTTTCAAAGTCTTGAAATCCTAATTAAGGATTTCAAAGTCTAACTATCTAAATGTAAGTTGAAAATGAGTTTAATTTTTATAAGAATTAGCTGAAGCCTGATAAACTTTTTGATGTACTTAATTATAATAATGAATGTCCTATAAAATTTGCAGGCAGTGCTGTAGAATTTTTACCTAAATTCTACCATTTGCTATCAGCTCAATTTAAGATTTATCATTTTTGCTTGTCTGTTTCTTGGCTCACTGATTTATTTGCCAAGGGGTAGAACAGAGATTGGCATTAGAATTTCATTTAAAATATGTTTGCCCTAATAAACATACCTAGCACCTACATTTTGGTTTCTAAATTCCATTCCCCACCAAAAGGAACCAGAAATCTTTGAAGAAATGGCTAATTTTACAACCATATATATTAATAAAAAATATATATAAAACATTTACGTATATATGTATAAACAAATACAACATTTACAACCTACTTCCTTAGAACAGAATGCCAACTAATAAATATAGATGAAATGATGGAGTTAGAAAAATCGCCATTTAGCACTCATACTAAAAATTAATTCAGATAGGAATTATTAATAGCTGCCAAATTTGAGAAGGGGAATGGATTTGAAAATGAACAGCATATCTACATAGTCTCAAAGCATCTCCTCATAACTTTCTCCTATCAAGGCTAGCCCATTCATTGATAGTCAATGGAATGTAAGATTTAACTTAGTCATGAAATCTAAGCTAAAAAATTTTGGATAGATCTATTACTATACATAATGTGATAAAGAGCACATAAATAACAGATGCATAAAAAGAAACACATTTTACAATAGAGCAGAGAATACATAGATAATAATAAGCAAGGATTTGATTAAGTTACATATAGTTTTACTAATGGAATCTTGCCTTTATTTATTTATTTATTTTTGTGAGGAAGATTAGGCCTGAGCTAACATCCGTGCCCATCTTCCTCCACTTTTTTATATGGGAGGCCACCACAGCATGGCCTGACAGGCGGTGCATCAGTGCGCGCCGGGTTCTGAACCCCGGGCCGCCAGCAGCGGAGTGCGTGCACTTAACCGCTACACTACCGGGCTGGCCCCAGAATCTTGCCTTTAATTTCAAGGTTTATAGTTATGTAAAAAGAAGCACATGGACCTCATGACATTTAGTCAAGTTTTCTAAATAGTAGTAAATAAAAGGCTAATGCAAACGATAAATTGCTTCTTTATAAACTGTCTATAGTAAACTTGCTATTTACATCTTAACTGGTTTCATAGTAATTAGGTCAAACTTAACCAGAACTGGTATTCAAATGGCTATTTGGCATTGAAAGGCGCTTTCACAAGACTCTCCTGGTTTCTGTCCTAGTTCCTTGTTTATTCGCTGTCTCTTAGTCAGCCTCACCACCCTCTTCTTTGCCTCTAAACGTGAGAAGACCTCAAGATTGTCCCAGCCCTTCTCCTTTTCTTCCTCTGGTCTCTTCATTATTCATTCTTATCCATACACACGATTTCAATTGCCACCTACACGCAGATGTCTCATACGTTTTCATCACCAGCCTAGTCATCTGTTCTGAAGCACAATTTTGTAGGTGCATTTGCTTATTTAACAACTCTTCTTGGATTTTCCAAAGGGATCTCAATCTCTAATTCCCATAATTGCTACCACGTCTATCTCCATCTTCACTGTGCATCCATCAGTTGCTCTCTCTACCATTGAATAGCCTTCTGCTTGGCTTACTTGTATCCACCCGGGCCCCTCTTCATTCCATTCTGCACACTGAAGCCAGAAAATATAATCTTCCACTCCGGATTAAAACGCTTCAACAGCTTTCTAATGCTCTCAGAATAAAATAAGTCTTATTCCCACCTCACTCTCCTTGTTCCTCTCTTATCTTTTAACCCCTATACTCTCTAAATTTCAGGTACTGTGCTTGTCAGTCAAACCTGCATAATTCCATGCTTCTTCCCTATATGGGGCCTTTCCATATACAGCTCTCTTACTAAAATTCCCTGCTGTCTTCATCTAGTAAACTTTTAATGAGTCTTCAGATCTCAGCTCAAGCATTATGTCCTCAGCTTCCAGAGGTCCCTCCCTGCTTTTCTTAATGTGATACCCAACTCTCTTGTAGATTCTCCAAGCACTGTGTATCTTCCCTTTACAGAAATCACAAAATCAATTTCACCTATTGATGATTTGATTGTCTTTCTTCAGCTCTAGATTCTAAGCTCCATGAGAGCAGAGAAAATATTTATTCTAATCTCTACTACGTCTTCATACACATGTTAGTAAATTTACACTCAGTAAATACCTACTGAGTAAATGAATGATTGAGTGATCCACCTCTCTTTCCTGAGCAGTCAACCTCATTTACATATGTATTAGAATGAGGCCCAAACTGAGAAATGATATGGAAACAGGTGGGATATCTGGCAGAAAGACTATTGCTAGGGGTATGGAGCCACACTGAATTGAAAACCTTCCAATTTTCTTTCCACAAAGAAAAATGTCCCCCCAAATCCTCCTTTTACAATTGAGGAAATTGCAAGACACTAGCCTAGCTGCTATGAGGGCAACCATAATAAGATTTGCTTTCAGAAAATTTGTAATAATGTAAAATATGATAGGCAGCTTGCTAAGTGTTTATGTGCATAATATGGTTGAATTCTCCTAACCAATTAAAATTAATTAATTGACACAAATTTCACAGATAAGAAAATGGTGGCTCAGGGTTAAACAACTAGCCAGTGCTATAGTTATTAAACAGCATCCAGCTTGTGTTTGCCCAGTTCCCAAACTCTGCTCTTTCAATTACACTAAAATAGTTATTTCTATTCATGTCATTCGTCTCTGTTCTCTTCAGGTGTCTCCTAAAGCATAAATCCGTTTAATCACTTATTGTTTCATTCAGACATTACATTTCTCACCAACTCCACATCTAGATCCACCTTTCATTTCTACTCTCTCAGCATTTTGAGCTGTGCCCCCGACCCAAACCCAATTCCATTACAAAACACTCACCTATAACATTTGCCTTTTCATTGTACCCTGATTAACTGAAACCTGAGTCTCCCCAGGGGATATTTCTGTAACCTGCAGTCTGTGGAGTGGAAGCTTCTCTTTCTCCACTTAAGGACTAAAATGTGTGTGTGTGTGTGTGTGTGTGTGTGTGTGTATGTGTGAGAGAGAGAGACAGAGGTGGGAGGGGCCGAAGGAGAGGGAGAGACTGGACTCTGAGGGTTGGTGGGAAGATAGTGATCAAGCCATCATTTGCTATGGAGGAGAGGAGGCTAAAGTGGAACTTGAAGACCAGTAATATTTGGTTGAGCCTGACCCCATTCAATTAAGTTTAAATATTGTGTGAAAACAAAAGAAGATAGTAGAAAGGTATAGGTAGAAGGGATCTTAGGATTCATTTTGTTGGGTCTTTAATTTTCCACATAAGGAGATCAAGTTCCAAAAAAAAAAAAATCTATCACTTGACAAGTTTAAATGGCAGAGCTGGGACTAAAATTTAGACGTGCCAACTAATAAAGAGTTAAAATAATCTCAAAACTTTTAAAAAATCTAGAGGGATTAAAGATTTAATGACCTCTCTCTTGAATATCTTCTCTATTGCATCCAAGATACTTTGCACATATACTGATTTTTAAAATAAATAGATCAGTTTAGTCAAGGTTCATGACACAATCACTGTTGAGATCTAAGGCCTATCATTATGTAAATTTTCATATGCTCGTAGGGACACAGACTGATTTTTTGCTGTTGTTTATTTTAACTCCAAATCATTTTAGTGTTTAATCAGAGCCACAGAATAATCGAGCAGATTTGACTTAAAAAAAAAAAAAAGTTTCCTTACCTATAAAACAAGATATCTTACTGTGGATAGAAATATGAATGTGTTCTTATTTGAATATTAAACAGAAAAACTCTGGAATATTTTGTTTGTTATATAGTTCCATATTCTTTCATTTCAAGAATGAGTAGATAACATGACCTTCATATTTGCCGATAACACTGATTAACGTATGATTAACATTAAAATATGATTATGACATTGTTTTGCTTGGGTGGTTATTGGTTGCACTAAATATTCATAAATTGTGTCCATTCTCCCATATGACTACTTTTGACATAAATACCCTGATATATGAATGAAATCTGAGGAAGTCAACTGGCCATACTGGTATTGAATACCTGAACTTGTTTCCCATTTGTATCAACTGTAATGAAATCGTTTGCCCATGGCCTGGAAGAGTTTAAAACTACAGGCTCATATTGTGAAGAGTGATTTTCAGTTAAGAATACTGAATTCTTTAAGCCTCATCTAATGAGAGGGTTCAATTTGACTCAATCAATGGCACTGCCACCATTGACATCAACCATGCAACATACACTGTTTGAACACTTTCTGTAATTTAGTCAGAGTTTCAAATGCTGAGGAGACAAAGACACACAAGATGACAGTCCCTGCCCTCCTAAAGTTCACAGTGTAGCAGCTAAGCCATAAAAGCAAGCCAACAGGGACACTGCCGTATAACACACGCTTTAAGAGTAAAGATCACAAGACACTGAGAGAGCTCAGAGAAGGAAAATGCAACTCAGCATGTAGGGAAGAGGAAGAGAAGTGAAGAGAGAGGGCGTTGAGAAGGAAAAGAAGGAACAAAATGACTCAGATTCTGCTGTGTGGGGTGATGTAATCCACTAATGAGGTTCTGATGTCAGCTGTAACAGACAGTTCATCAGAACTGATAGTGGATAAAGAAAGCAATCTCTTGGGAATTGCAATTTAGTAAGATCTATCGGAGCTTCCTTTTGACTCATTCCTGTTATCTGTGGGTTGAATTAGATAGAAATTAAGAAGGCAGTGCGTTGAGGAAAGGCTTCACTATTTCGACGGTGAGTTTCTTGATTATAGTTCCTGAGATTGTGCATTATTTTTTAACTCCCATACAAACTAGCAAGAAGCCTAAGAAGCAACAGCTATTCAATAAATTTGTTTAAAGTAAAACATCATTGCCAGGAAGAACATTTTCTAGCTCTGACCAAACAACTTTATCTGAGCACTTGAGCACAGGCATTTCTCTGCCTTAACTGACAGTTTTGAGCCAGTCTAGTGAACTAACTCAAAGAAAAGGGAAATATTGTCACTGGGGTGACTGACTTTCCATTCTGTTTCCTGATACAATATTTGGCAATACCTAAAATCATACCTGATTCAAAATGTCTGGATTTAAGTATCTAAGGCATTAGCTCAGGGGAGCATATTCTATATATCACTGATTTTTCTGCAAGAAAAATACACATATTTCATCACCGGCTAGTATTTAGAGCCTGTCGTCCTTTTTATTTTTTTTTTTGCACTTAAGTTTTTTCTCCATTCTCATCCCTAGGGCCAAAAATATATTCATTCAAAATATATTCAAAAATATATTCTTCTGTAATTTCAAAGAGGTATAAAAATGTCATTTTGTTGGATAATGGACTTAGAGCCTTTGGCCAGATGTACTTATCTACAAATACTATTAGTCATCATTTCTTCAAATCTTGTTTATAAGTTATTTACACATTTACTAAGAACTTATATTTATTATGGAAATTATTTTTTATCTGGAAGTGATTTGTGAGACTATTTGGCCAAATCCTTTATCTCACCTATGAAGAAATTGAGTTCTAGAGATATGTGGTAATTAGCTCAGATTCCTATAGTTAGCACAGATTTGAGACTAGAAAGAGTTCTGCACCCACTGTACCTATGAGCTTGCTATTACACCCATATAGGTAAAAGCCAACTTTAATTTCCTTCTCCTTAAAATATATATGATCATTTCTGCTATGGTGATTGTTTTGAAAACACAAATTTGTTACAATGCAATTGACATTTTAGGGAACAATTTGGGCATAACACAAATTTCATGTTTGCTTATGTATGATTTCATTCATGAGAAGTACTAGTTGATCACAGAAATCAGCACCCAGCTAAACCAACCCATGTAGGAATCTACAAGATGCACTCATGTCAAACATCTACCAGCTATCTCAGTCTACTATGTGTCTTATGATCCACACCCATTGTGGTAAACTGAATAGTCCCCAAAGGTGCCATGTTCTAATCCCTGGAACCTGAGAATATGTTATGTTCCATGGTGAAAAGGACTTTGTGGATGTAATTGAGGTTACTAACCACTGACCTTCATTAAGGAAGAGTATCCTGGATAATCTAGATCAGTCCAATCTAATCACGTGAGCTCTTAAAAGCAGAGAACTTTCTCTGGCTGGAGTCAGAGATATGAAACAGAAGGGAAGGTCAGAAACATTCCAAGCACTGGAAGGGTTTGACCCATGGTTACTGGTTCTGAGCAGGGGGTCACATGCAAGGACTAGAGATAGGCCTCTAGGAGCCGAGGGCGGCTGAGCTCACAACTAACAAGGAAATGGGAACTTCAAAATATATTCCTCAGGAACTGAATTCTGCAACAACTGGATGAGCTTGGAAGCAGATTCTTCCTCAGAGCCTCCAGAAAGGAACATGGCCCCAGCAACACCTTGGCTTTGAAACCTGGAGCAGAGAAACAACTAAGCTGGTACCTTGACTTCTGACTCATGGAAACTGTTAAATCTGTCATAATTTCTATGGTAGCAAGGGAAAATCAATATACCTATCCACATCTGTCGTACAATTTTCCGTCAATTTCAGATAACTCTTCTTGTAGCATCTCACAGTAGTTCACAAACTGCAACCCTTCTGATATCCACTTCCACAAGCTAACTTCAGGTCTTTTTCAGGATAAAGTGCCATATTTATTGAGTATTTATATATTTTTTAATCATTTAACGCATGTAAAACTGTCACCATTTTTATTAGGTTCCTATCTTTTTGTGTGTGTTACTGATGAAGTTTTTGAGTTTTGTGTCCCTAGCTCCATTTTTTCCCCAAAGGTATTGTGGTTTTTATTGCATAATTTTGCTTAGCATGATGATTGTTACAAATGCATATGTTTATGTATATATATATATACATATATATATATACACACACATATATATATGTAGTGGGAGAAGAAAAAAATCTTTTTCCCTCTACCCATCTTATGTTCATTGGCTGGGGCACTGGAAATTAGACTGACAAAGACAGATTAACAAGAGAAAAAAACCAAACAGAAGTTTAATAATGTGTGCATCACACATGTACATGAGAGTACTCAGTATAGGGTGTATAGAATACTCACCAAAGGGTGAGAACTTGAGTTATATAGCGTCTTAGCAAAGAACAACGATTTTCTGGAGAAGTGGCAACACAAAGGAAAAGGACTTTGAGTTTCTAGGAAGGGCAAATTGTGGGAAGGCAAATATATGGGGAAACTAATAGTAGAAACGGGTTAGTTTTAGCAAGATTTGTGGCGTAGTTTCCTCTGGTGCTATCTCTAGGCCAATAAATATCTATGGTAGTCTCTATGATTAACTTCTGTCCTTCCTGGTGGAGAAGGGAGGGAGGACACCTTTACAACTGTATGTCCTGCTTTTAGGCAAACGGGGGAGGGCAGAGAGCTTTTCTTGTGTCTGCTTCTTCTCAATTGCCTTCAGCTCACAATAATCCTTATGCTAAAGTGGCGTATTTTGGGGGGGCACATTCAGCTACTCTTCAGATTCTTCCGGGTTCTGAATACTATATCTGGGAAATGAGCCTGTTGGCCCTAATCTGAAATTATACAATACTAATTTCAGGACATAATTACTCCATGTAAAGTCTCTTGCCTTTAGACCTTTGTAGATGCTTCTCCATTGAAGTGACACACTTTTACTTTCCACTTCTCCTCAAAAATACTTTCTTATCTTTCAGATATTGCTAAGTTGTTATATCTTAAGAAAAGCTGTCCTTATCCCACAAGTAAGAGTTAGGTGACATCTATGGGCTTCAACGTTACCCTATACCACCCGTATCATGACTCAATTCATATTTAAATTGTCCATTTGGTTTCCTATATCCCTGGTGGATTACAAGCTTTAAGAAGAAAGATAACACATTTGTTTTATTTTTTCCTATTGGTATAGCAACACTCTGGCTCCGTACCTAACACATAACAGATAGACAATCGGCATGTGTTGAATGAAAATTGAATGCATCGTTGAAAATATAAACAATAGGTCTATGCTATGTTTGTTCCCATATAGTCACAATGTCTATAGCTGAGCAAATAGAGTAATGTTTCCCTTAAGTTACAGGAACCATTGGTGTCAAATTCCTTTTTATGTGACTTTTAGAATTCTTTCATCAAAAATGTACATCTAACTCTAGTAATACCAATGTGTGACTTAGGAGTGTGGCGTGGAGCAAAATAATCATTAAGAGACAGAAGCTAGAATTAGAAATGTTCCTTATCTCTTTAAGTCAGAACTCAAGTATACTATTTTCTGAAGCTTTATAATTGCTAAACATTGTTTAAAGATAAAATTAGCTCACTAATTTGGCTTAGTAGCTCTTCTAAGGTGGCTGTGATGATAATGAGGCATACCTCAATTTATGAGCAATCTAGGCAGGATAGCTTATTCAACCTGCAAATTGCTTGCAAAATATATGAAATGTTTACAGCTCAAGTTGAAAATGCTGTATTAGAAATGTTTCTGGGGTCACATTAAAAATGATGGAGTGGTTCTAAAACTCTATTGGCCTTGTAGTGTGTTGCAGTAGACAGAAGTCAGATAAACAGTTTGGTATTTTGCATGTAGTTTTGAGTGTCCATGTGACTGGAGGCTAGACGTTAGAGGCAAATGTAACATATCATGAAATAGAACAGTCCAATCTTTGTACTCTCATAGTATATTTCAGCTATATTCTCAAAAGAATTTCTATGGGAGTTAATATTTTTATTAATTCTATCTTCAGGGAGTCACAAATTGGGAACTTCTGTGTAGCCAACAATGAGAATGAAAGAGGAACAAAGGAAGTAAGGGCTCTCTCCTTAGAGAATTATTTGTAATCTAGTAGAGGACAGAACAGATTCTAGGAAGGACAGCAGCCAAGAAAGAACAAAGCATGACTAGGAGCTAAACTGTGTGGCACAGGCTGAGAAGCGATACTGGATTTGAGAGAAGAGAACGAGAACATTGAAGCAAGGAGATCTCTTTGCTCAGATAAAAAACATGAAGCCAATGGTTTGTGACTTGGGCAACTGTTCACTGGGAACCCAAATGAGTCAGTTAGCTTACTCTGCACACACCAAACAACCAGCAGCTCATAAAAACTTCCAGCCATTACTGACCTTGATTAGAATTGAGGCTGGAGCCAAGGAAAGAAAAGTGGGATTTCTGCTTTCCAATTGCTTATTCCACTCATTCTCTCTAGATCCTGCTTGTGGGCAAAGTTCTGTTTAACCACTGAGTACAGGAAATAAACTCAACCTTGTAGGTATGTGAGAGCGACAACCATAAATAAGGGCAAACACACTTATACCTGCAAGTAAATAGAGTTGCACAGATGGTACAAGGGAACCTTTCTATAGGTCTTGAGCCAGACCCCATTACTCTCTGTTTCATATAATGGCCCTGTGCAGTAACTGTGGACCATCACACTGCACAGATGGAAGAGAGAGTTAGAGGGCTATTGAACATGTGAATTTTCCCAGTGTGTCACAATTACAGAAACATCTGTGCTAAATATTTTCAAGCTGATCCACTATAAAAATTGGCAATGTTCAATAGCACTCAACGTCTTCCCTTCCCTAGCGGGAAAGCAGTTTAATGATTGCATTTGGGACTACAGCATAAGGCATGTACCTATGCTGATTGCCTGCTGTTTAAAGGGGCCTCATTTGCATTATGCTGTTTGTAATGTTCTTTCTTTATTCCTCTCCCTTTCTTTTTTGTTTGCAAATGTAAACTGAAAGGGAAATCAAACCATTTACTGAACTTGTCATTGAAATGTTTCCCAGGGCTCAGCTAATGGAATGGCCTGGGCAGGGGCGAGGAAAATGAGAGCAATGAGGTCTCTTGACAGTAATTGTAGACTGCGCTGCTTGTTAATTCTGATTATATTGAAATGGATGATTGGCTGTGTCAGCATTTGCTCATAAACATGCTACTTCATCCTAGGAATTTACTAATCAAAGCAAAGTCACAGCATTTTTTTATTTATATGACTTTTACCTTCAAGAAGCTTGCAATCTCAGGCAGTGTCTTACAAACTTTAACGTGTATATGAATCGTCTGGGATCCTTGCAGAGTTAAGATTCTGATCCAATAAATCTGGGATGGGACCCAAGATTCTGTATTTCTAACAAGCTCCCTGGTGGTCCTCATGCTGTTGGTTTAAGAACTACACTGTTCGTGACAAGGTAGTAGGCTCTGAGAATGAAAGATGAAAACAGCAGATGCATCATTTGTTCTTTTTACTGACCAGAAATTTTCAAGTGTTCCTCATAAATACTTTAAACAAAAAGCAGAATGAAAAACTACCTAAGAGAGCCCCATCTCCCAATAATGTCCATTTTCAATGTGTTGCGAATTTACATTTACTCGTCAAACACCATTTCACAAGCAGGTATTGTGCACCTACTAAATAATAGCCTTCTTTTCTGGAACTCAAAGTCAGTTGAAGAAGACAAGCATGTGAGCAAATAATTGCAATAGATCTGGGAAGGGGAATTAAAAGAGGTAGCATGGAAAAGAGGATAGTGGATGAGTTTGAGAATCAGACAGACCTGGCTGCTTCACTTATAGACTCTGTGCTAGTTACTTAATTACCCAAGGCTAAGTTTCTCCATCAATAAAATGGACATCATAACCTTATTCTCAGACTAATTATGTTGAAAATACATGGCATGGTACTTACCACATCATAGTTATGTATTGAAAATTAGTCCGCTTCTTTAATTTTGATATATGAATGCAAAACAAAGCAAAGCAAAAAGACTACCCGTAGTGCAAAGATGGCAGTTGCTATAAAAATAAATAAGATGACTTCATCTCCAAGGAGCTTACAATTTAATAGAAGAGATAAAAAGAAGAGCACAGGTGACTATTAAACTGTTATGCAAGGCAGAATGTGATAAATTCTATAAGATAAATTTTAAGAAAGTGGCATGGAAATAAAGTAAATTGACTTTTGTGGCATTTGAGTTAAGAAATAAAGGATAGGCAGCCTTATAGTAGGTTTTGGGAGAAAAAGAGCATTTCATTTAGAAAGGATGGCAAAAAAAAAAACCCAAAACCAAAAAATGCTGGCTGCCCCTTGTGGAAAATGTTCAGCCAGATGGTAGACTACGTTGAATGGAAGAGTAGGAGATCAAGATATGTAGATACTATAAGAAAACGCTTGAGAGTTAGAACTTTATTACATGGCCTATGATGAATTAGCAAAACTCATTTAGAATAAAGTAGATTCAATACATGTGTTAAATTTGGCAGCACTGTGTGTAAGGAGTCTAAAGGAGAGAATCTGGAAAGAGAGATAAGTTAAGAAAGAATGGCACTTGTCTAGGTTGGAGATGGTGAAAGGCCTATTGCAGTAAATTGAAAAGGAAGACAACAGGCGTAAGGGAGAGAGGTCATTTGTGCAGGATTTGGGGACTGATTGAAAAGTAAAAGTTGGATAAGACTTCAGTTTTCCAGATGCAGTGACAAGGAGTACAGTGGTATGATTTTAAAAATATAATGAAGTTGGGAGAATGGATGGATTATAGATAACAGCAATGAAATGCCCAGTGTAACCGTGGAACTAAAGCTTGGGAGATATTCATTTAGATGAATAAGGTGAAGTTCAAGCCAGATCAAAAGAAGACATTTCCTAGGGAATATACCCACATGTGTGTAGAAAAGTGTGGAGATAGGGCAGTCGGGTGAAAGAAAAGGCACTAGTGATAAGACAGGAGGCAAGCAAAACACTCATAGGTAGGAGAATATTGGGACAGCACAGGGTAAGTGAAAGCAGGTAAGCAGAGGACTTAAGGGTTAGTGATGGGTAGAGGCAGTGGCAGATCTGGAATTAGAGCGTTTAGTTGATAGGACAGGACATACCAAGGGGTATGTTTTAAAGCTGTATTTGCGCAACATGGAGTTGTTCTTTAGAAAGCATATTTATTCAAATAAATTCAATAGCTGCTGAAGGTTCCAAAGGGTCTACCCGCATCTCCCAAACCACTCTTTGCACTGTGCTGTGTTTATGAGAGAGGGGATGTTCACATCTTTGGATATTAGGTAGCATTCTTTGTTTTTTTGAGTAACATAATTTACCTGGATATTTATCTTCATAAATTTACCTTACTTTAGGTTTAAATTTATTTGTCTTAGACGTTTATGTTCCTAAATAGAGAAAATATACCATGTTTAATTATCTCGCCCTGGTCAATTCTCTCTCTCTCTCTCCCTCTCTTGTCATTAAGGTTAAGATACTATTTCAAAAGAAGAAAACAGTACAACAGCAAACTGTATAAAATTCTATTCTGGCACCGTAACTGAATTCTAGTTTTTATATAAAAACAAATGGTTAATGTGATTATATTGTGCTGCATTGAATAACCTCATCCAACTACTTATTAAAGAAAGATCTGCATAATGTGAAGAATAACAGCCAGTTCAAAAGCACCTCCTATGCATGTCATATACAACGCCAGCTATTTACAAATCTAATCTCAGTCCATATTGCAGTAGCTTACAGAAGTAGATACTTGCATCTCCATTTTACAGTGGAGGAAACAAAGTATCACGAAGCTTGAGTAGCTCAGCTATTAAGTTGAAGAGCCAGGACTCAAATGAAATCTGTCAGATGCCACAGCCCTAAATCTTTTCACTATACTGTAACGTAAGGGAGGAAAAATTTCTTCCTCTCCCTCTTAAATTCTTCAACCAGGACCCTGCAAATTGGACTGCCAAAAGAAAGATTAACAAGAGAAAAGTATGCAAATTTATTTAGCCTTCATAAGGTAATGAAGATCTGAAAAAATGATTAAACCTGAGTGTTTTTATACTAGGTTTGATGAAAAG
The DNA here is from genome assembly GCF_020826845.1 of Diceros bicornis minor. Classification (NCBI taxonomy): domain Eukaryota; kingdom Metazoa; phylum Chordata; class Mammalia; order Perissodactyla; family Rhinocerotidae; genus Diceros; species Diceros bicornis. The sequence continues at coordinate 23,727,814 of NC_080755.1, read as the reverse complement.
TGGAAAGTGGTAGGGGGCAGCCCCGTGGCGTAGCGGTTAGGTGCATACGCTCTGCTGCTGGTAGCCCGGGTTCGGATCCCAGGCATGCACCGATCCACCGCTTGTCAAGCCATGCTGTGGTGGCGTCACATATAAAGTTGAGGAAGATGGGCACAGATGTTAGCCCAGGGCCAGTCTTCCTCAACAAAAAAAAAAAGAGGAGAATTGGCATGGATGTTAGCTCAGGGCTGATCTTCCTCACTAAAAAAAAAAAAAAAAAAAAAGTGGAAAGCGGTAGAAAAATGTGATAGATGTAAGCCAAAGGTAGGAAACTGAGGAAAACTAAGCAAAGTCTGTTTTTTCAGATTCTTTTAGGCTTCCATCTGTCTTCAGAGATAAGGATGCTTCTTTCCTCCAGGTATAGGGAGGGCACTTCTCACATGAAGGTCTTTTGACCTACTTTAGGGAACCTGGGAGGGGTCAGAGATTCTGTCTCGTACCTGCCATTTTCCTTCAGCTTAAAATATTCACCATGCTAAGGTACAATATTATGGGGTAGCACGTCCTGAAACCCATAAATAACATAGACCTTTCATTTTATAGCAACCAATATAAATGAATTCTGTGCCCTATTGATGTCACTGAAAGGAACAAGTTGAGTTACTGCCACTGACAGACAACACAGGTCTGTATCATACATAGACTGGAATGCAAATGGGCAGTGTAGCATCATAATTCTGATACAAATTCTACAACAGTTCTATTTGAAAATAAAGACAATAATGAGAAGCACCTAATGCAGAACAGTTTAATGACAATATTTCTAGCTAGATCCCTGGGGACATAAGTACTACAAGGTAGGCAAAAAATATCCCTGTTCTAGAACAATTAACAATCATTAAAATGAAATATTACACTCACAATTGGAACAAACCTCACAAAAGTTTACCTCCTTTTTTTTGTTAAAGGTTTTCCAATGTTTTGATCCAATGGACCATATTGGAGCAATGCTAATTTTATTCATTTTGCTTTTGGTTTAAAATATCCATGCTCACTATGTGATTTTGTGTATATTAAGAAGTAGATGCATAGTATATGTCAATAATATATCAATGAAGCTGGGAAGTAAATTAAAAAGTAAGTAGAGTGTGTATATGTATAGAGTTCTCGGTTTTGGCCTAACCTTGAGAAAATGCATGTAAAATAATTTTTAAACTATGAACTCCTGTACACATAAAAGAATTAGCATGACTATTTTAGTGTTCTCCATGGCATATCCCCATTTTTATTACCCCTGCATAACTCAGAAATTGAAAATGAGTATGAAGAACTGTTTCCATAAACATTAGGAAAGGGGAAAGTGAAAAGATGAGTAATGAAATCAGAAAGTTTCGAATTTAAGATCTTGAAGGCAAATTATAGCTTTGTAGTTTTTTGTAATGTCAAAGAAAACCAAAACTGGATGGTAGTTAAAGCAGTAAAAACAGATTTTATTCAGGAACTATTGCAATAGGGGAAAAGAGACCTCAGTATAGAACAGAGCTCAATTCCAAATACAGCAAAAGAAAGTGGGGATTTATAGCCCAGGAGCAGGTTGAGGGGTTGGTGAATGGAAAATTACTAAGAGAAGAAATCAAGGGTAGGGAGAATTCTTGCTAAACTGACCTAAAAAGATTCTTCCTGAAGGTAGGCCAGGGTGATCAGACATTACCTGTTGGATGAGGGATGAGGAATTTGATCAGCTGTCTAAGGTGATCAGCTATCAAGGGTGAGGGATTTTCTCTAAACTGACTTAGCAGGATTCTTGCTAAAACTGGATTACACAAAGATGGACATGGAAGTTCAAAGTGTAGGTCTCTTCAAGAAAAGGGCTCAGGATTGATGAATGTATAAATAAGTTGTATATATATATATATCTATATATATACACACACAATGGAATATTATTCAACCACAAAAAACAAGAAAATCCTACTAATTTTGATAATATGGATGGACCTTGAAGGCATTATGCTAAGTGAAATAAGTCAGAGAAAGACAAATACTGTATGATCTCATTTATATGTGAAACCTAACAAAAAAGAAAACCCAAAACACCAAATTCATAGAAAAAGAGATCAGATTTGTGGTTGCCAGATGTGGGGGAGGGGAGATTGAAGGAAGGTAGTCAAAAGGTACGAACTTCCAGTTATAAGATAAATAAGCACTACGGATGTAACATACAACATGATGACCATAGTTAACACTGCTGTATCATATATAGGAAAGTCGTTAAGAGAGTAAATCCTAAGAGTTCTCATCACAAGGAGAATTTTTCTTTTCTTTCCTTTCTATTCTATCTATATGAGATGACAGATGTTCACTAAACCTATTGCAGTAGTCATTCACAATATATGTAAATCAAACTATCGTGCTATACTCCTTAAACTTATACACTGATATGTCAATTATTTCTCAATAAAACTGGGGGGACAAAAAGAAAGAAAAGAGCTCAGAGGAGCCTGACTAAAGTTTGGTCAAGGAAAGAATCTTTGTCGGAGGTAGAGAATATCAAACTTGAGCAGCTCAAGGAAACTTGACACTTGCTAGTAGGAAAAGTCAGCAATGTGGGTAATGTCGTGAGCAGATGACAAGGAACAGGTTAGAACAAACAGTGAACACCATCATTTGGATGGACAGACAGACTCTGTTTAAAAGACGAATAAAAGATAGTATTAAGAATTGAGTTTGAGAGTATAACCACTGATTAAAAAAAGAGCAGGTATGCAACATTCTTAAAACTATCTTACTGAAAGGCAATAAGGCACTATGACAAAATTAAAATTTTAGGATCTGACAGATCTGTCTTCTAATCACTGGTGCACCACTTACTTAGTGAATCTGAACGTCACAAACACTGAACCTCAATTTTCTCATTTAGAAATTGCTGGCAGAAATGTACCCCACATAGTACCTGTCACATACTATGTGCTCAGTAAGGGACAATTCCTCTCCTCTTTCCCAACTTCAACATTTTTTGTTTTTACTGTAAGTTTATTCTCATATATATTTTCTTTTTTCCAGCTTATTCTAAATGAATTGTCTACCACTTTGTTTTGTGGATAATTATATATTAATACGTTCCATATTACAAAAATATATAATATTCGGCTTACCCCTAAATTTTCTAGAACTAACTTGAGGAGCAAATTACAATCTTTAAAATCATGCCAACTGCATTTTCCATTTCAATTCCTATCTGTCAAGTAGGTTGGACCTTATCATCCAAAACTTCACATACCTACTCCTTCTTCCATATTTTTAAACCATTAACCTCCAGAGTTCTATGCCATCCCTAGCAAATACTCACATGAATATTATTCAAAAAACATAAATTTACTAAGATTCTATTATGTAGGAGGAACTGTGGTTGACACAGCTCAAGAATCAAAACTAAATAAGAACAAATCTTTGCCATAAGGAACAGCCTCACATTGCTTAACTCTGTAAGGGAGAAAGAGAAGTCCTATCTCCTCTGCTGGCATAAGAATACTTTTCAAGAGTAGCTCAATCAGTAGATGTAGAAAAAATAACTTTCTTTATACCTCTTGTATTTACTGTACGTTGTTTAACCAGAGTAGCCCGCTTTGGAAATTTACTTTGAAAGTCCAAATATTCTTACCTCCCATCTAGAATTAAAGATAATTCTAATTGGAGAAAAGAATAGTTATTTTTTTGTACTCCCTGAGAGTCAGCCAAAAATGTCATTTTATGGAAGAGATTGGACTATGCCTCACACTCTAGCAATTCCAAATATTATGTATCTTAAGTGGGGTCTGAGTCCTACTAGATTTAGGCTAAATCTGGGCTATAGTGAGTTTTGCCTTAGAGAGATAGCAGATCTTATTCTCCTCCTAGTGAGAAATTGGATAGAGAGCCTCCTCAATTTAAAGGGAAATTAATAATTGACACACTGCCTCAAGTGTGGTGTTGGAGTTTTGTCTTATTGACAAATCAATTCCTCAGTTCTCTTAACATTCCTTGCTCTTCTCTGAACTTTTGCCTGGTTATCAACCTCTTTGAGGGTACTGAAGGAATGGAATGGAATGCAATATATTTAATGGAAACCTCACTAGGACTAAACAAAAGAGGCCTTTAACCTCCTTATCTAACAATTCGGTGATTGACTCTCTTGGAAGCCATAGCCCAGCCCAAATTAATATTAAATTTTCCATCTACATATTGTCATTCCTAAGAGAGTATTTGTGATATTGTGATTTATAATAAGAAATGTGTATTTGATCTTAGTCCCCAGTTTTGACCCAGAGCTCCTAAAATCCTTGGAATTTCCTAAGTGATGAGAGCGATAAAGGTATCTTTTGTTATCTTAGTGAAGTGACTGTTGGATACACCTCAAGATGGGGGCTGGTTTCAAGGAGAACCAACCATGTGATTAGTGGGTTGAAATTTTCAGTCCCATTCCCTGACCTCTGGGGAGGGGAGAAGGCCTGGAGGTTGAGTCAATCACCAATGGCCAATGATTTAATCAATCATACCTATGTAATGAATCCTCCATAAAAACCCAAAATGTCAGAGTTCCGAGAGCTTCCACGTTGGTGAACACCTGGAGATTTGGGAAGAGTGGCTGCTCAGAGAGCATGAAAGCTCTGCACCCTTTCCTTATACCTTGTTCTGTGCGTCTCTTCATCTGGCTGTTGATATCTTTTAATATACTGGTTTTTAATATTTTGTAATAAACTGGTAGTCTAGTGAGTAAATTGGTTCCTGAGTTCTGTGAGCCACTCCAGCAAATTAGTCAGATCTAAGGAGAGGCTCACGGGAACCTCTGATTTATAGCCAGTCAGTCAGAAGTACAGGCAACAACCTGGACCCATGATTGGCATCTGAAGTTGAGGGCAGTCTTGTGGCACTGTAACCGAATGCAATGGGTAGGGCTCTTGGTGAGTGCAGAGCCAATAAGCACACCAGGGGAATGGAAGAGTGAAACAAGGTTTATTGTTCGCAGCAAGTAAGAAGAACACTGGGAGGATTCCCAAAGCTGTGTCTACTGGAGCAAAAGTTTGAGGATTCCCTTTATTGTTAAATCAAGGTACAGTTCATGAATATTCAGTTAAACAAAAGTCAGGAAATTGGGGTTTATTGTTTAACAGCCATGTTCTTTTAAGGCGCGTGTGTAGCATGTACACATCCTATGACATACATTGCATGTTCAGAGGAAGGGGGGATGGGAACACCTCTGCTGGAAATTTTAGCATTATAATGAGCGGGCTTCACTCTTGGTCACCTGAGCTGGGTGGCTCAGGTTGGTTTAAACCAGTTTCTCAACGGTGGTCTCAGCTGAAAAACAACTTAAAGGAGTGTTAGTAGTTGTGACAGGAAGCAGCAACTTCCCTCTGAAGGCTTGGCACTCAGTCTAGCATAAGTCTCAGCCTAACTACAAACAGAACTGAGTCCTTAACCTGTGGAATCTGATGCTATCTTCAGGTAGGTAATGTCAGAATTGAGTTGAGTGTAGTTGAGTATAGGACACCCAGCTGGTGTTGGAGAATTGCTTGATGGTGTGGAGAAAACCCCACATACGTTGGAACTGGTGATCAGAATCTTAGAAATGGATCAATTAAATGCTTGGATGTGTATGTATTTATGTGGCTAAGAGACGTAGTTATGCCTAAATTCTAGGATGCGCCTAAAAGATCATAATCTTTATGCATAAACAAATGTCTATGAAAGAGAAAGAAGAAGAATTGATTTATTTCCAAGACAGTTCACCAATCCCTGGTGAACAGTCATCTTCCAATACCTGTCTCTAAGTTTTTGCTTTTCTACCAAATGTAACAACTGCCAACTTGTCAAATGATGCAGATTTTGCCTCCCCACGGCAACAGATCTCTGCCCTGAGTGACAGGATTTCCATATTGACAACTGGAAAATGTCCCAAATAACTCTGAAAAGCACCTGGAGTTTAATTTCACATCTTAACATCCAGAAGGAGTCTTTTTTATTATTTCTTGCATGTTAAAGTGAGGTTATTTATATACCTCACAACTGATAGTGTGATGACAGCCAAACTAAGCAGAGAGTATTTGAAAGATTCAATAAACTTAGCTTCCCTGGAAGTGGTATACTAATGTCTTTCAAAGGATTTGAATGATCTGCCTAAAATAACACGGAATTTTAAGACATCGTTTCATTTAAAATAATGATAACATAACAGCATCTAGTCACCTTAATAACAAAAAAGGTAACGATGGAATAATTTGCCATAAAAGACCTCAAGCTTTCCATGTCAAAGTCTAAGTAAATGCTAGAGAACAAGTGAAAAATACATAAGTATTTCTGCTGCAGAATAGGTATCTTTTAACAAAAGAGGTAGAACCGTATTTCTTTCTCCCTAATGGCAACTCTTTATCACTAAAAATAGCGCACTGAGAACTGACAAAGTGGAGTGTTTTTGAATAAGCCTGAATTATAGATAGTGACCTGAATAGACTCAATGAACATGATTCAAAACTATGCATATTGGCAGTCCCTGTCAGCAATGTGGTAATCCCTCAGTTGCCTAATTGGTGTGTATTTGCGTGTGCAAGCGTGTAAGTGCAAAATTTTATTTGAGAGATATGATTTCTCTTGTCTTAGCATACAGTTTAGAGTCATCTTTTTATCGAGTGACATAGATTTCTCTTTAGACTCTGCATTAGATTTTTCGAAACATGGAAATTAACACTGCAATAGATTTTCATAAAACTGGAAATTAATAACCTTTCTTTATATAATTCTGCAATATTGTGTTTTATAAGAAGTACATATTTGGTCATCATTCAGATGAATATTTCTCATATATATTTGGTCTTCATCCACAGTTCCTGGCTCACAGCTCCCAAAACCCTTGGAATTTCTTAATTGTGCAGAGTGATAAATGTGTCTATTGTTATGTTAATGAGGTGACTTTTGGAAAGAACCTAAGGATGGAGGCTGGTTGCTAGTGATTAGAGGGTTGGAACTTTCAGGCCCATCCCCTGACCTTCAGGAAGGGGAGAGGAGCTGGAGGTTGAATCAATCACCAATAGCCAATAATTTAATTAACCATGCATATGTAATGAAGCATCCATAAAAACTCAAAAGGATGGGATTCAGAGAGCTTCCCAGTTAGTGAACATGTGGAGATGGGGGAGAATGGCACACCTGGAGAGAGCATGGAAGCTCCATGCCCTTCCCTCACGCCTTTCCTTATGCATCTCTTCTGTCTGGCTCTTCCTGAGTTATATCCTTTTATAATAAACTGGTAATCTAGTGAGTAAATGGGTTTCCTGAGGTTTCTGAGCTGCTCTCAAAAATTAATTGAACCCAAGGAGGGAGTCATGGGAAACTCTGATTTATAGCCAGTCAGTCAGAAGAACCAGGTAACAACCTGGACTTGAGATTGGCATCCTGAGTTGGAGGGGCTCCTTGGAACCTCCAATTTGTAGCAGGTCAGTCAGATGACCTGGGCTTTTGATTGGCATCTGAAGTGGGGGCAGGAGAGAGGTGGTCTTGTGGGACTGAGCCCTTTACCTATGGAATCTGATGCTATCTCCAGGTAGATAGTGTCAGAATTGAGATGAATTCTTGCACACCCTGCTCGTGTCTGACAATTGGTTGTTGGTGTGGGGAAGCCTAAACACACACACATGCACAGGTTGGAAAAGGGTCCAGGAACCCTATTTAAATTCTCGTGTATGACATAAGGCTTCTTTCTCTTCCGTCTTGTTTTGAAAAAGAAAATTAAATGTGCTTTTACCATATAATAATCTTTACCTACATTTCTTATTTATAACAGCAAGGGCTTTATGACCGTGACTGTGTTTTGTTCTCAGTTTGACAGACCAAAGTTGAAACTAAAAGCATTTGATTACTTGACACTGGCTGAAGACCTCACTGAAAGGGTCAACAAAATATGTTGACCTCTCACCTCCTCCCAAAATCAATGTTTATGCACTCTCTCCCTTTCTCTTGTCTGAACTGGGAATGCCCCTCATGGAGATCTGCTGGCCTCAAGCAGTGGATGTACTGTTGAGCTGCCTTACTCTTAGCTCTCAGTGCTTAGGGGCAGGACAGATGCTTGAGCTCCCAAAAGAAAGAGTAAAGGGAAGTGTATCAAAGCAGCAGATCATATCTAGTCCTTCTTGTTGTGCCGAAGAGAAATAAAAATTTCATTGTTTCCCCAGTTACTGCAAATATTGATGAATTGTAATTTTTTAAATTAATCTTCAAATTTTAATAAAATTTGCTCACAGTGGCAGATGGTCAATTTCACCTTATCTTTTCTTTTATTAATAACGGGGAATAATGGTACTGCCATGGTCTATAACTGATCTCTATATATTACCCTTTTCTGTATTATATACCACAATTGAACTTATTTACTCATATATTACAGCTATAGTAAAAGAAAACTTTTCATTCATTCCTCATATCTTAAGGAAGTTAGCATCTTTTCTCAGGGATTCAAGACTATCTGCTGTCTGTCCCTTGAAACAAAATTACTAGCCACTGGATTACCCACTGGATCTCTATATCTTTAGGCTAGGAATTCTCGACCGGGGTGATTTTTTTCCCCCTTAAGGGACATTCGGCAATGTCAGGAGTTTTTTGTTTTTTTTTTTTTTTTTGGTGAGGAAGATTAGCCCTGAGCTAATATCCATTGCCAATCTTCCTCTTTTTGCTGAGGAAGATTGGCCCTGGGCTAACATCCATGCCTATCTTCCTCTACTTTATATGTGGGACGCCTGCCACAGAATGGCTTGATGAGTGGTGCATAGTTCTGTGCCCAGGATCTGAACATGCGACCCTCCGGCCATTGAAGCAGAGCACGTGACCTTAATCACTATGCCACCAGGCCAGCCCCAGGAGATATTTTTGATTGTCACAATTCGGAGAGGTGTTGCTAAAAGCATCTAGTTGGTAGAGCCCAGGGATGTTGCAAAATATTTTTCAATGCACAAGAAATCTCCACGTTCATGGAATTATCCAACCTCAAATGTCGATAGTGGTGAGGTTTAAGAAATTAGCCTAACTGATCTATGGTACTTGGAAAAAGTATTGCACATTCTTTCTGCTGTCCTTCTTCACAACGTCATTCCAGTACTAATCCTGTGGCGCCCTCCCAGATCCCATTCCCTCCTTTAAATCTTGCTCATCTCTCAGGCGCAACAGAAGATCCACTGCTAAACATGTACAGAGCTCTTAGGCTGCCTAGAATGTGCTATTGAGCTACATTTTTAACTAGGTATAAGTTTCAGAAAAGCCTTTTTTTTTCCTTTTTGGTGGAAATCCTTGCAAATAGGAATTGCTTAATCATTGAACTGAATTGAGCCAAGTTGAACTTCTATGCTGCAAAAAGAGGATTTTATTTTCCAAATAGCCTAATAATTTAGCATTTGATGTTCTTTTTTGGGAGGGACGGTGTTAAACGAGAAATAGCACTACTAAAAAAAAATTAAAAAGGAGGAGAGAGTATGTTTTCTGTATCCCATCCCATGCTTCTTGAATGAAATTTTAGCACATTCTTTACCATTTTATATAGTTTCTGCACAGGCATAAAGGCAGGTATACTTCAATTTCTTTGTTGATGATCTAGTTCACAGAATCCTGGGATTTTAGCAACAAAATATGTTCAAGATCATCTAGTCCAACTCCATCAGTTGAAGATACTGAAACCTAGAATAATTAATAATTATAATAGATCCTAGGTAGTGCTTACTATGTGCCAGTCATTGTTCTACAAGGTGAGTACTATTATAATATCCCTTAACATATAAAGAAACTAAGACAAGGAGAGGTTAAATAACTTGTCAAAAATCATAGAGCTCATCAGTGTAGAGCTGTGCTTCCAACTCAGGCCATGGAGCTCCAATGTTTATGCTTTGAAGCTCCATGCTGCATTGCTACTCCATTAAGAAGTTGCCCATGGTCACGTAGTAATTTAGAAGGAGAACTAGAATAAAAATTCCAATCTTTTCTCTCCAGATCTAGTATTCGCACCACTCTATAATACTATCTTCGTTTTTTGGAATAATTATCTGCAAAAATAGAATGAATATTTTTCTCAAAAAATGAAAAGCCATAAAGAATCAAACTTCTATTTGCATAATAAAGCATATTAACATTCATCAGATTAAAACCCCTAATGCAGTTGATTACTAAACAAAGTACCATATAAAGGATATTCAATAATTATAAATTAAATTAGTTAAATTTTTTCTAATTATGTTTTTTTTTCTGTCCTATATCTTAAGAATTATTTATTTGGCATATGCAAAGTTAAAGAAGACAAGCATACATCTAAAATGCCAAATTTCTAGATTAAAATAGAAAAATATATTCATCCTTTACGAATATGAGGTAGTTCAGTGTCTTGCAGACAATACATTCAGAATACGGACTGGAAGTGTTTTTATTTGTATCTGTTGAATAACACAACTCAAAAACTCTTTGATTTGTAAAATTCTGCTATTGGTAGATCTTTTGGAATCCTTTTCTTAGGCATCTCTTAACATTGTGTCCTCAGACCACTCAATCCTACAGCATTTTTTTGTAAAAACATCATATTCCTAAGGTCAAAATTTTAGCAAGCTGCAAAATTTACCTACTTAACTGGTCTAATTTTTTTTCTTTATTTAATACACATCAATGTGCCGAATACTGGCAACACAATTTGGGAGATACTAGTGCAGTATAGAACATGAATGGGAGAGGCAGATCACGGAATAAGAGGCAAGCTGTGCAAGACGAGCAATATGGGAGACTGATTTAGTTCATCTTTCCACTCAGTGAAGGAAAACCCACTGCAGAGAAGCTGACAGGAGGCCCCCGCTTCAACATTCTAAGCCAAATTATTAGCATTTGAGGCAGCCCATCATGTTACACACCCCCAAGGGCAGTATCGAACACCCTCCATAACCTGACCAGATACAAACCTATCCATTCATGTCGTGATACTTAGTTCAGGCCCTTGTTCTCCCAACCCTTGCTTATGCCACATGTGAGATAGCCTTTATCTATGAATCATCCCAGATCTATCAGATCGCTCCCCTTCTTAGTGATCTACCACATATTTTGTTATTTGATTGAATTTTCTAAATTATTTTCCTCTAATTATTTTATATGTGAATTATTTTTCCTCCAAATCTCACAAAGAATTCCCCTGCAAGTTTATAAAATATGTTGGAAGAGCGTTTAAGAACGATATTGCTGTTTATCACTTCAGTCCAATGCTAAGTACTGTTGGGGAAAAAAAAAATTTCTCTTCTACTCTTCTAGATTCCTCTGGCTGGTCTAAGAATTAAACTGACATGAAACAGAAGAACAGGAGGAAATCAAGTTTAATTTCATGCAGACAGGGGCTCCATAAGAATATGAGGCCCAAAGACGGTCAGGCAATTGAGGCTTATAGGCCTGACCCGAGCTAAGAAGAATGGGGTAGGGGTCTGGGACTACAAAGCAAAGGAAGACAATTCACAGGAAGATGAAAAGAGCATATGGTTGGTAAACAAAAGTTTGCTGGGCCATGTAGAAACAATAAGACACAGAGAGGGATTTTTAACAAACAGACTTTGCTAGGTTCCTCCCTGTCTACCACACCTAGGTCATGGTATACTGCAGTTAACTATGGTGATAGCTCCCTTCCTGGAAGAGGTCCTTTGTCTAAATTCTTTTAGGTAGTTAAGGGGGAGGCAAAAAGAAAAACTTTCTGAGTCTCGTGTTTCTTAAAGTAATTGGCCTAAAATAATCCCCATGCCAAAGAGTCGCACTTTGGGATGGTAAATTTTGCTCCTCTACTGTACAAAACCAATACTTAATGTACCCTGTCTAAGCAAACCAAGTAGGTATGTTTAGTAGGTGAATATCCACGTCATTTTAATAAAGAGAACTTCAGGTATTTTTCTTTATAATAATGTCACAAGATTTTCTTAATTCCTTGCTCAAAAAGAATCTTCCAAGTAGGAAGGTAGAAAATTGTAGCTATCACAGGAATTTAACTAGAAGGAGCTGTGGTGACTTGAAATGGCAACTACGTTTCCCTAACCATCTTAAAATTACCAAAAAGGCATAAAGAGAAACACAAGAGATTGATTTACATTTGTTCTTTCTTGCTTGCTAACTAAAATGTCATAAAACTGTTTTCATTACCATCCCCTTTCCCTGCCACGACCTAGTTCCATGTCAATGTATCATATTCCTTTCTAATTATTTTTATTTTGGCTAAATTTGGATAGATTTTGCTTGAAATCCTTTTATTTAATTTTGTTTTTGTATTTGGATTCTGACCTTTTACTTAAGTAACAGGCAGCCAAGATTGTTGAGTTATTGGACCAGTTTTGAAAGGACAGAGAAATTCTTCTGTTCCTAGCTGCCCAAAATCTTTTATAATTTTAGAAAATAAAGGATTACTTGGAACAAACATTTCTAGGAGAAAAGTTATATGAAACCATGATCTGATGTTTATCTCCCAAAGATGTATTTAATGCAGTGGTTTAATGTAAGGACCAGGACCCAAAACTGGATTTGAATCTCCGTCACTATGACTGGGGCAAATTATTTAACTTCTCTGAGCCTCAAGGAGCCTACAGTCTTGGAGACTATTAACATTAGATTTTTCCACCCCAGTTGGGTAGTCTCTCAAGTAGATGGGCTCTGAAAGAATGAAACAATAAAGAAATGTTTATATTATTTTTAATAAACACTTGCATAATCGTATGTCAGGCTATGTTCTAAGCACTTTGCAAATGCCACCTCAGTTTTTCCCTATAAAACCCCTGATCTATGTACAATTATAATCCATATTTTACAGGTGAGAAGACTCGGGCACAGATGGGTCAATGGTAGGGTCTAGGATCCAGCTTAAACAACCTTACTGCAGAGCCAAAGAAATTTGAAAAACACTGGTTTAAATAATTAAACATGTTTCTCTACAACAAGAAGATGCAAAGCTTTTAAGATGCTAATATGCATTGGTGAATCTCCAAGAAATGTGTATGGTAATCAGGGTTTCCCAGACAGTTTGATTGCAGAATTGAAAAAAAATTATCCTTTTAAGAACATTCTCATAGGAATTGTACCCTTTGGAAAAGTCTCTAAGGGAAAGAAAAAAAATAGGAGCTTAAATCATATAGATTTGACTTCCATAAATGGCTTCAGTAATAGATTAGAAAAGAAAATAAGTATAAAAGACTTCATTTCAAAGATGCTAAATGTCAATTTTAGGCAAGTTATATTGAAAGAAACAATATTTCTTTTTCTTTTTTCTTCCTGAGGAAGATTAGCCCTGAGCTAACATCTGTGCCAATCTTCTTCTATTTCCTATGTGGGTCACCACCACAGCATGGCTGATGAGTGGTGTAAGTTCGTGCGTGGGATCTGAACTTGAGAACCCAGGCTGCCAAAATGGAACGTGCCAAACTTAACCACTAGGCCACAGGGCCGGCCCCAAAATAATACTTCTTAAGGTGGAGAAATTCAGGTGAAAGTGAAGAATTTTAAGAGTGTTTAAGAATTTGAAGAGTTTTAAGGTGAAGAATTCAGATATTTTTTTTTTTTGCAAGGAAAGATTTACCCTAAGCTAACACCTGTTGCCAATCTTCCTCCTTTTTCTTCCTTTCTCCCATCAAAGACTCAGTACATAGTTGTGTATAGTTGTAAATTCTTCTAGTTCTTCCATGTGAGCCACTGACACAGCATGGCTACTGACAGACAAGTGGTGTGGTTTGTACCAGGGAACCGAACCCAGGCTGCCAAAGCAGATTGTGCAACTTTAACTGCCAGGCCATCAGGGCTGGCTCTGAACAATTCAGATTTTTAAAAAAAGTTTAAAATACCAGTAGGAAAAGCATTTCTCTTATCCTTGATGAATGCAACTGTCTATTTGAACTTATTTAAGATTCGAGGGCACATTTTGCTGTTCTGAATATACTGTTATCCACTCTGAATAATTGTTTCCCTCCCACCTAACTCCCTTTAGAATGTCAGCTGAAAGAGATATTTCCACTTTCTGTTGTAAACCATTATAGTTATTGTTCCTATTAGGCAATTGATCCATTAACTTTCAAAAGTGATACATTTCAATACTGGATAAAATATTTGCTTTTATATAATCTCGTTAAGAGATCTCTGGAGCCTTCTGAATGATATAATCTACATGAATACTGATTTAGTAATTGTGAGTGCTACCAACACTTAGCTGGGAAAATAATAGACAACACACCATTATAATTACAAACATGTTCATAATCCTTTAGAATTTGCAAAGTGCCTTCTCAAATTTGATTCTCAATCTTTGTGAAATAGAAGTATCAACGTCTTCATTTTGTAGATGAGAAATTTAAGTTCCAGAAAGAAAATTGCCTAAATTCATACAAATGGAAGTCAATAAAAATAGGATTTGTTTTTTATTCTAAATTTCCTACATTTAGTGCTCTTTCTTGATTTGTGTAAAAAATTGAATTACAATTTAGAATGATATTCTTTTTATTTTAAGAGATGGTTGTTTCTAAATATATAAACAATACAAAAAGTATTAACACAAGAACATTAACACAAGATTATCTTATTTACATCTTATTTATTTATTTGTTTTTAAATAAACAGATTAGAATGAGTAGACGATTTCCAAATTTGTCGTCTAAATTGAGCAGTGGGTTTCAGCACTTCTGACAGGGTTTGTACCTTTTTTTGAGTGAAAATACCTGTTTGTCCCCTGGATCTATGCATCTGAACCTCTAATATAAAGCAGGAAGAAAGACAGGGAGAAAGGAAGGAAAGAAGGAAGAAGGGAAGGAAGGAAGGAAGAAAAGAAGGAAAGAAGGAAGAAAGGAAGAGAGGGAGGGAGGGAGGGAAGGAGGAAGGAAGGAAGGAAGGAAGAGAGGGAGGGAGGGAAGGAGGAAGGAAGGAAGGAAGGAAGAGAGGGAGGGAGGGAAGGAGGAAGGAAGGAAGGAAGGAAGAGAGGGAGAGAGGGAAGTAGGAAGGAAGGAAGGAAGGAAGGAAGGAAGGAAGGAAGAAAAGAGGAAGGAAGGAAGGAACAAATAAAGAAAAATGTAGAAATGCAGAGATCTGTCCTTGTCCTCAAAAAGGAAATGCATTAACCAGCCCCTTTTCTCACCTCTTCCTCCCAGCCTGCCACCCCATCCCCAAACTCCCATCATACACTGTGTAAACCTTCCTCAGAGTTTTGTTCCCAGCTATGTGAGCTTAGTTTAATAGCCCAGAGTTTAGAGAATGAGTTTTACTATGCCATCATTGTGCTCATACCTTGGCATATGTGATGTTTACTGCAAAAGAAGTCATTTCTGTGCCAAGGATATTTGTAGCTATTAGTCAAATGGACTACACTTCACGGAATTTATAGGAAAGGACACCTACTTAAGTATTTGGGACTATACAATCCATAGTTCTTAAACAAGCTCTTGGCAAGGTGCTTGATTTTGTTACCATGGTAGACCATATGATATTTCCTCATCAAATAAATGTATTTTTCACAAGATACTTGGGTATATTTTAGTAGATAAAGACAGTGGCAAATAGTGCCTTCAATTTTAATTCCTTAGATCAATCATCCGAAGTCTCTTTATCATGAGTGTCAATATAAAATAAAAAATATCTAATGATGTCCAATATGACAGGTAGTATGAGCCAGATGATAATAATAGAACCCGAAGTAGAAACTAGCCTGAGAACTAGTAAATAAGGGTCTTGTTTCCATTTCAGACACTGAATTCTTGAAATCACATTGTTTTGCATATAAAACACTACTCTTCTCCCCTTGTACTGAGTTTACTCTTTTGCTAAAACATTTGGGTGGTTCAGAGGGCAGGCCCTGGCACTTAATTACCTGAGTGTGCCTCTTGGTTTTCCCACTTGGAGAAATCATGAACCTTAGCCAAGTTTCTTAAGCATTATCAGCTTTAGTTTTCTTATTTCTTAAATTATGATAGGAGTAATGCCTATTTTTTAATAAGCTGTGAAGAGGTAAATGAGCAAATACATGCAAAGTGTCATGGCAACTAGTATATAATGATTAATATGTGTTAGTTTTTATTAATATGTGCCCAACTAGGTTAAATACATTGCTATAAGTACTACAAAAGGAGACTTATGAAACAATAAATATTAAGATCACATAATGAGGAGTGAATCTTGGTTTCCCATTTCCTTCAAACATGTTCTTTTCAGTGTAAATATTTTCCACCTAGAAGAGAAACAACGCAAGCCTAAAATGGGAACTATTTCTAAAATATAATGCTGCCTTATTCCTCAAATCATAACATACAGATATTAAAGGAAGAGATGTTTAGAAAAGTATAACTCTTCTTAATCTCTCCCAATATATATTGATTGAAGAAGCTGCAAATAATAAAATAATTATCACAAAGTATAATAAATTTCTGATGAAGAAGTGGAGAAAGCCTTAGTAACATAAAAATAGAGGCACTACATCTAGTGTGCAGTGCCTGGATCAGGAGAATTTCAGGGAAAACTTTATAAAGAAAGTAAAATTTAAGTTAGGACCTACAGAATGTATAAGAAAGAACTAGATAAAGAAAGTATGGGGGTTGAAACTGATGGGTAGATGTGGGATTGATATTTCAGGCAGAAAGAAGCATATGTTAAGGCTTAGAGGTAAGAATACACAGAATCTTTGAAGAACTCACTGAATTTCAGTCTTGCTGGAGTGGAGAGATGGATGTGGGGCAATAGGAGAGTTGAAGTGGAAGAAAGAAATGGGCTCAAATGAAGAACATATGTTCAAGAATTTGGACACTATACTAAGGGCAGTGACCTAATTTGCATTTTATAAAGGACCACTGCAGAAAGAGAATAGACAGAAATGAGTTAAAAAACACAGTCAGTAAGATCAGTTAAGAGATGGAAGCAACAATCCAGAAAAGAGATGATGAGGAGATGAAGGAGTAATGGGTAGACGATAGTACGAATGGAGAGAAAGAGATTTAATTGCTATTTGGAAGGATGGAAGGCTAAGAGGTTGTGGTCATCTCTGTGTTTCCGTCTATATGATATCAGAAGCAGAGAAGGTCCAAGAACAACAAGGTTCAGGATGGGGCCGTGGGAGTAAATGGCTGAATTGGAATGGGAAAAATAATCATTGTAGCTGAAAATGTCAAGGAATTGAGGAGCAGGATATTGATGACACAGACGTCAGCTAGGATAGTTGAAGGGTCTAGTGAGAAGAGGAAGATTACCAGTCAGACGCTATTTTGTTTTTTAAAATGAATGCAAAGAGAGCGATTAAAATGTCAGTGGTTGAGAACAGAGAAAGGAAAGGTATAGTTTCATATCAGGAGCCTCAAAGTCATGTGGAATTTTACATATATGTAGAGGATCATGGTGTAAATGAGAGAGTATGAAGCAAGGAGGATATCTGGGGTATCTTTCCAGTTCTGGGGAAGGGAAGGGATAAAACAATGAGCCTGCTTCACATGAGTAGGTTTAAAACTAGCTCTCATGAGCTCATGGTCTGCTCTGAGCACCCATTCCCACATACCTCCCAAACCAACGTGGACAGGTTCATTCTAGCAACTCTTCTCACCACTTATTATGCAAGATTGGAGATGGAGGGAGTGAAGGAACTAAATGGTAGTTGACTGCAAATAAAATGGAGCTCCAGATGGCCCAGTGGGAGGATAAGGAGGTTCAACTCCTGGCCTTGCTGTTTGCTTGCTGTCAATTTTTGTTTTATTCTTGGACATTGTATTTAACATTAACTTCAATAAGACGTCGTGTAGCCCAAGGTTCATTCCCTCCCAAGGCCCTCAGCATCACATTCTGGTTATAGTTTTGTATTTGCATCATTTCAGGTCCCATTGTGCTACCCCTCGAAACTCGCCTCTTCTTGTGCCTCTGTGTGACTGATTTCCTCATTTCATGCAATGATCTTCTAACTTATTTCCTTACTGTTTTGAGTTCAGTGTAGATTTTGGATGTAAGACAGACTTCCCAAAGTTTCATGATTTTATTTTAAATTTAACTTTCTGAAGTTACAAATTCAAAACCCTAGTTAGGTACTTAAGTTCAGTTAGCAAATTCTATTCAACTTATAAATCTAGAAAAACAATCATCTTTAAAGGGAATTTGAATATTATTTGGTCACATTTACAATGTCAGCTAAACATTTCAAACATTTTAAAGAGAACTTATAAATAAAAAAAGTTTTAGATTAATTTTAAGCATTTTGATTTTCTGACAAAAAACCTTCTCAAATATTAGAGGCTTTTCAAATCCAAGAAATTAACTTATAAATAGGGGATAATTTAAGTTTGAATAAATGTTTGTAATATACGTACATAAACTTAGGAAGATTTCAACTTACAAATCACTATTCTGAATCAATAACTCAATAACATTTTAAATTAGATTTACAAGGCTGTCACTCAAACACGCCAAATTCTATTAAATTTCACATATACAAAAAAAAAAATGATGTGTAGATTCCATCCCAAGATAAAAATATCTTAACTTACTTTTCTTAAAACTATCTCTACTTTATTCTAAATTCCTCTAAAGCTGCAAGATGCATACACACAAAGAAATATACGCATATGACAGAAGTGACATATGGCCAGAAATTTTGGCTGGTCATGATCTCTGGACTTCAGAAATCCAGTTAAATTCCCACCATTGGAAACTAAGTCAACTATCATCCCAAATACTTTTGAGTATTGTCTCATCATCATTTTACTGAGAGAATTCTTGTTGGCAACCATGATCAAACAGACTAGACTCTATTTGGAGTTGTTATATTAATAGTTACATAATACCATGAGGGATATGATCATATAGCCCTGACTCCTTGATACAAATATGCAATCATCTGACCTTTCTCTCTACTCATAAATATTGGTAGCTCCTACCATGGGGAATAACTAAGACTGAATTTTGTACTTGTTTGTCCTTTGAGATATACACAAATCTTTTAAATAAATACTAAAGATATTTGTGCTTAATAAAATAGTAACATAAGAAAATATCTTTCTGACTACCACAAAAGATTGTTGAACTCAATGGAATCCTGCATTTGTTCCATCTTTTATTTTCAGTACCACACAAGGGGTATTAACATTTAACTCATCCATTCCTATAACCAAAGCTATGGTCAATAAGTTAATAACTCGTAGACCTTTTTCCTCAGGCCAGAACTCTTTTTTAAGATCCTGGCCTTATATCGAACTACATAGTCAATATTTCCACTTGGATGCTTTTCAGTACCTCAAATAAAATTTATCCAAAACTGAACTCATTACCCTTGTCTTTATCTTGCCACTTCTAGGGTTCTCAACTCAATAAATGTCACTACTATTCACCAAATTGCTCAAGACAGAAACCTAATAGTAATGCATGACACATTCTTCCTCCTCTACTCATGCATAATCAATCACTCATCAGTGCTAGCCTCTAAGTGTATTTTAAATCTCCAATTTTCTCTCTTCCTATTTAAACTGATCTTTCAGCTTCAACTCTTGCTTCCTGCAAATCATCTCTCTCACAATATCAAATGCTCTTATAAAAGGTGAATCTTATCATAATAAACCTGAGCTGTATTGCAAAAATCTTCCACTGCCATTGAAAGTTGGAATCTACTTTTTCATCCCTTGAATTTGGGTTAGTTATATGACTTACTCTATCCAATGGGACATTAGAAAGGCCACCAAAGGCAGAGTCTTGAAAAGCTCTTGCACATTGGAACTTGCTTCTCATAGCTCTTGTAACACTTCCACCCCCATATGAGAAAGCTCAGTTTAGCCTGCTGGAAAGTAAGTAGAGACAAGCCATCCCAGTGCAGACCTCCTACACCAACCAGCCTCCAGCCAATCTAGTAACTAAGCAAAGATGCAGGAGTAAGACCAGCTGGAACCAGGAGAAAAACTGCCCAACTGAGACCAGCTCAGTTGCCAACCCATTGAGTTGTGAGCTAATTAAATGATTGGTGTTTTATCCCACTAAATTGTGGGATGGTTTGTTTCTCATTAAAAGCTTACTGATAAAGTTCCTTGATTAAAACTTATCAATTGCTTCCCATTACCTTTTAAAATACATTGCAGACTTGTGGAAGAAGAGAAGAAAGAGTGCAGAGATGAAAAAGTACTCAAAGAAATAATGACAAAAAATCCCCATTCTTGACAATAGACATAAACCTAAATATTCAAGAAGCTGAGCAATCCCCAAACAAGATAAAACCCAAATAATTCTCTACCAAGAAATATCATAGTCAAAGTTCTGAAAACTAAAGACAAAGAAAAACTCTTTCAAGCAGTGGGGGGAGAAAATGACATGTTACTTATAGAGGGAAAATTTTTGAATCAAAGAAGACTTCTCATCAGCAAACACAGATGTCAGAAGGAAGTGTCCTAACATCTTTCAAGTGCTAAAAGAGAATTGTCAACCCAGAGTGCTATGCCCAGTAAGGATATCCTCCAGGAATGAAGGGAAAAATCAAAACTTCCTCAGATGAAGGTAAGTTAAAAGAATCTTTCACCAACAGACCTATTCTAAAAAAGTAACTAAAGGAAGCTCTCTAAATAGAAAAGAAGCAATAAGTGAAGGAATTTTGGAACATCAAAAGAAAAAAAACAACACGGTAAGCTAAAGTGTAGGTATATACAAAAGATTCTTCTTCTCCTGAGTCTTCTAAATTATGCTTGAATATAGAAATTACAATGCTTTTTGATATGTTTCTAAAAGTATTTAGAGGAAATACTCAAGACAATTATAAACGTGGGAGAGTGAGGAGACATAGAGGCAGAGGAGGTTTCTCTACTTCATTTGAACTGGTAAAATCATACCATTGGACTGTGGTAAGTGTGTATATATAAGGTGATACTTAGAGCAACCACTAAGAAAACTATACAAAGAAATAAACCCAAAAACA
This sequence comes from Diceros bicornis minor, assembly GCF_020826845.1. NCBI lineage: Eukaryota > Metazoa > Chordata > Mammalia > Perissodactyla > Rhinocerotidae > Diceros > Diceros bicornis. Next base: position 23,706,921 of record NC_080755.1, on the reverse strand, counting down.
TCTTAGATAAATCAAAATGGTATTCTAAAATATGTTCACATAAACTGCAGGAAGCAGGAAAATTAAAACAGAGAAACAAAAACAGAGAAAACAACAAAACAAGATTGCCGATTTAAGCCCTAAGATATCAATTATTACATGAAACATAAATGTCTAATTATACTAACTAAAAGACAGAGATTAGCAGAGTAGATTAAAAATCATGAACCAACTATATGCTATATCCAAGACACTCAATTCTAATATAATGATACAGGCAGGTTGAAAATAAAGAAGAGGAAAAAGATATACCATTCAAACATTAATAAAAAGAAAAGCAGGAGAATCTATATAGATACTAGATAAATTAGATTTCAGAACAAAAAGCATTACCTGAGACAGAAAGGGACATTTTATAATAATAAAAGGGTCAACCCACCAAGAAGACATAGTAATCCTTTGTGTGTACGCACCAAAAAACAAAGCAGAAAAATATGTGACACAAAATATGATAGAACCAAAAGAAGACTACAACACACCTTTCTAACAAGAGATAGAACAATCAAACATAATTGTTTGGATATAGGATATAGAAGAGGATATAGAAGAAACTCAACAGCACCATCAACCAACAGGATCTAACTGACACTTTATAGACCACTCCTCTCAACATCAGAATACATATTCTTTTTAAGAGCTCAAGAAACATATACTGATTAACCATATACTGTGCCATAAAACAAACCTCACCAAATTTAGAAGATTTGAGATCATACACATCTGACCATAATGAAATCAAATTACAAATCAATAACAAAAAGAACAGAAAAATCTCCAAACACTTGAAGACTAAACAAAACCCTTACAAATAATCCATGGGTCAAAGAGAGTCTCAAAGGAAATAAAAAATACATTTAACTGAATGAAAATGAAAACACAATATATCAAAATTTGTGGGATACAGTCAAAGCAGTCCTAAGAGAGAAATTTATAGCATTAAATACATATATTAGAAAAGGGGGAAACTCTCAAATCAATAATCTAAGTTCCCACTACAAGAACATGAAAAAAAAAAAGGCAAAATAAACTCAAAACATGAAGAGGGAGGAAATAATACTGATTAATACTGATAACAGCAGATATTAATGAAGTTGAAAATTGAAGAACAATAGTGGAAAATCAATGCGACAAAACTTTTTATTTGGTATGGGCATTAAAATGGACCAACCTCCTGGAGGATTGATAAAGAATAAAAGAGAGAAGACACAAATTACCAATATCAGGAAAGAAACAGGAGAGCTTTCACTACAGACACTGTAGACATCAAAAAGATAATAAGGTAATACTGTGAACAACTCTACACACATGAATTGGAAAACTTAGATGAAATAGACCAATTCTTCAAAAAACACAAAGAACCACACCTTGCCAAATATGAAATAGTTTATTTGAATGGTCCTATAACTGTAAAGGAAATTGAATTCATAATTTTAAAACTCCAAAAAAAAATCTTGAGGTCAGTATGATTTCACTGGAGAAATCTACAAAATGTTATAGATGAATTAACACCAATTTTACATAATCTCTTTCAGAAAATAAAAGAGGAGGGAAGCTATTATTACTCTGATACCACAACTAGTAAAAAACGGTAAAAAAAAAAAAGAAGAAGAAGGAGGAGGAGGAGGAGGAGGGGGAGGGGGAGGAGGAGAAGAAAGAAGGAGGAGAAGGAGAAGGAGAAGAAGCTCTCATGAATATAATTGCAAAGCCCCTTAACAAAATATTAGCATCTAGAATTCAGCAATATATAAAAAGGATTATACACCATGACCAAGTAGAGTTTATGCTATGGATGCAAAGCTCTTTCAATATTCAAAAATTAATCATTGTAATCCTGCATATTAATGGTCTAAAGAAGGAACATCACATCATATCAATCAATGTGGAAAAAGCATTTGGCAAAATCCAATGCTCATTTAAGGTAAAATCTCTCAGAAAAATAGAAATAAAGGGGAACCCCCTCTACTTGATAAAGGGCATCTACAAAATATCTATAGATAACAGTATACTCAAAGGTGAAAGACTGATGCTTTTCCTTTAAGATTAGGAGCAATTTGAGAATGTCTACATTTACCACTTTTATTCAACATAGTTCTGGAAGTTTTAGCTGGTGCAATTGGGCAAGAAAGGCATTTCTATCTATGAGTAATGAACACACGAACACCAAAATGAAAAGACAAATCACCGAAGAAAAAAATAGGAAAGAAAGAAATTCTTAGGTGTAAATCTAGCAAATGTGTATAGGGTTTGTATGCTGAAAACTATAAAATGCTCATGAAAGAGGCCAAAGATGATCCATATAAATGGAGAGACACCACATGTTCATTGTTAGGACGATTGAACATAGTAAAGATGTCAATTGTCCCCAAATTTGCATACAGGTTTAACACAATCCTATCAAAATCCTAGCAAGATGTTTCATAGATACAGACAGATTATTTTAAAATTTATATGAAAAGGTAAAGCTAAAATTCTTTGAAAGAAAAGAATAAAGGAATCATTCTACTTCAGTTCAAGACTTACTAATAGCTACAGTAATCAAGACAGTGTATTATTGGCAGAGAGATAGACATATAGTCAATGGAAAAAAATTTAGAACAAAAATAAACCTACACAAGTATTCCTAACTGATTTTTGACAAAGGTGTAAAATTAGTTCAATGGGGAAAAGAGAGTGTTCTCAACAAATGGTAGTAGAGTAACTAGACATCTATAGGCAAAAAAAATAAACCACGACTATTTCTCTTTTTATATCTGTTAATAATTGCTTTATATATTTAGGTGCTCCTATGCTAAGTGCATAGATATTTACAAGTTTTATATCCTCTTGCTGGATTGTTCCCTTGATCATTATGTAATGCCCCTCTTTGTCTCTTTTTACAGTTTTTGTTTTAAAGTCTATATAAAGTCTATAAAAGCAATATAAGTATTGCTACCCCAGCTTTCTTTTCATTGTCATTTGCATGGAATGTATCTTTTTCTATCCCTTCACTTTCAGTTTGTGAGTGTCTTTAGGTCTGAAGTGTGTCTCTTTTATGCAGCATATATATAGGTCTTGTTTTTTTTGTCCAATCAGCCACCCTATGCCTTTTAACTGGAGCATTTAGTCCATTGACGTTTAAAGTAGCTATTGATAAGTATGTACTTACTGACATTTTTTAACTTTTTTTCTCAGTGTTTTAGTAGTCCTTCTCTGTTCCTTTCCTCTTCTCTTGCTCTCTTCCCTTGTGTTTTGATGGCTTTCTTTAGTATTATGTTTGGGTTCCTTTCTCTTAGTTTTTTGTGTATTTATTATAGGTTTCTGGTTTGTGATTACCACGGGGTCCATATACAGTAACCTACGTATATAGGAATCTATATGCCCCTTTGTCTCGCTCTTCTCCTTCTGGGACACCTATAACATGGATGTTAGTGTGCTTGATGCTGTCCCAGAGGTCCCTTAGACTGTCCTCACACTTTTTAATTCTTTTTTCTTTTACCTGTTCAGCTTGGGTGATTTCTTTTAGTCTTTCGTCCAGCTCACAGATCCGTTCTTCTGTATCCTCTACTCTGCTTTTCAGTCCCTGTAGTGAATTTTTCATTTCCAGTATTGTATTCTTCATTTCTGATTGGTTCTTTTTTATATCTTCCATTTCTTTGTTGACATTCTCACTGAGTTCATCTATTCTTCTCCCCAGATCAGTGAGCATCCTTAACACTCTTTGTTTGAACTCTCTGTCTGGTAGGTTGCTCATTTCACATAGTTCCTTTTCTGGGGTTTTGTCCTCTTCCCTTACTTGGAACATATTCCTTTGCCTCCTCATTTTGCCTCTTTCCCTGTGCTTGTGTCTATGTATTAGTTAGGTCAGCTACATCTGCTCTTGGAGAGGTGACCTTATATAAGTGATGCCTTAGGAGGTCTGCAGTGTGCTTCCTTCAGTTCTGAATGTTCCAGTAGTGACTCCTATGTGGGCTGCATGTGTCCTTCTGTTGTGGCATGGTTGCTCTCCCTGTAGGTGCCCAGGGAGGCTGAACTATGGTCCTGGCCAGCTGTTGTAATGCTCAGCTGCTTGTAGTTGTTGTGGGCCCTTCGGTCTCTTTATCGGGTGTCGGAAGCTCCAGCACAGTTCGCTGCAAGTTATAATAGCACATTTGTCTTGCAATATTTCTTTTAAGTGAGTAGGCCCCCAATGTGGCAGGTTGTTAGGCTCAGGGGCTTACAATTGCTATAAGCCTCCAGCCTTTAGGTCTCTTGTCAACTCTCTGAGGATTGCAACTGGGTGGGGCTGACCTCAGGCATGGGAGCACCCAATTGTTTCAGGCTTTAGAAGGTGGGGCAAACCCACTATGTGGGTCTTTGAGAAGCACAAGTCTCCTGCAGCTGACAAGCCCTGCTGCCCACAGGTCCACACACACAGTCAACACAGTCCTGCCCCATGTGTGCACCCCAACCTCCTGAAATGGAACCAGTCTCTCCAAGGCGGGAGCCCCACACACTCCACCACCGCCCTACACTCTCCACCTGCTCCTTGGACACACTCACCAGTCTGTGGAGAATCCAGGCAGCTCACTTAGCAGGCCCACAAGTTGCCCAAGGGCTTGTTGTTGGGTGGGGCCATTCTCTAGGGTGGACTGCCCGCCCTGGCTGAGCTGGATTCAATCGATGCTCTAGCGGGTGGGGCAGACCCTGGGCTAGCAGGCCCCAGGGAGAACTCCAATGGCTTCTGTGTCAGTACGCCCACACCAGGCCACAACAATGGCTGTCACCAATGTCCCAGTCCCTGGAGAGGTCTCACCTCTCACCAAGATGCACTCAGAGCCTATCAGGTGAGTCTCTTTTCACCACAGCACTGCGCACCTCTCTTTCTGCTGATTTTAGGTTGCTTTCTGAAATGGGTGAGTTTGTGCATGGGCCCTTTAAGAGCCGGTTTTAATGTCTTTGTGAACCAGCTTTTCTGGGGGTACTCCCCAATGTTTTAGTAGCAGGCAGAGTCAGATATTATGCCACTTGTCTTGATTGTGCTGGGTCCACAAAAGGCCTACAGTGGGGGCGCTCCCCGGCTCGAGGCCCCGCTCCTCCAGGGAGGCTGTGGACCTTTGGGCTGCTCCCGAGTGGCCGTGAAGCTGGTGGTTTATGAAGTCAGCATTTTTTCTCTCCAGAAGGGAGTTTCTGCCTCTTCCACCTCAATTAGGATTGTTGTTTGTTGCAGGAGTTCCTCTTATCCAGTTTTCAGTTCTGTCTCAGGGGTAATTTTTCCATGAGTAGTTGTAAATTGGCTGTGTCCCGGGGAGAAGGTGAGTTCAGAGTCTGCCTACGCCGCCATCTTGACTTCTCTCCTAAACCACGACTTAAGTCTCTCACGTCATACAAAAACTCAGTTAATATGGATCATGGCCTTAAGTGGAAAATGTAAAACTATAAAACTTTTAGGAAAAAACAGTACAAAAATATCTTTAGTATCATGGTTAGGCAAAGAGCTCTTAGACATCAAAAGCATGATCCATAAAAGGAAAAATTGATATTAGACCTAATCAAAATTTAAAATTTTTTGCTCTGTGAAACACTCTTTTAAGAGAATGAAAAGCCAAGATATTGACTGGGAGAAAAAACGTGCAAACCACATGTATTTAGAACATACAAAAAACTCTCAAGACACACGTTAAAATAAGGAATCTAAGTAGAAAATGGACAAAAGACAAGAACAGATATTTCATATATAGAGAATACACACATAGCAAATAAGCACGTGAAAAGATGTTCAACATTATTAGCCATTTGGAAGTGGCAAGTTACAACCACAATGAGTTATCTCTATATACACATCAGAATGGCTAAAATAAAAAATGGTGACAATGCCAAATTCTGGAGACGATGTGGAGAAAATGGATCACTCATACATTGTTGAAGGGAATTTAAAATGATATAACTACTCTACAAAGTGATTTGGCAGTCATAGGAAAAAGAAAACACTGTGATACATCCATACCAAGGAACAGTGTTTGTCCATAAAAAGGAATAAACTCTTTATACATGCAAAAACCTGGGTGAATCTCCAAAAAATTATGCAGAGTATGAAAAGTCAATCACCAAAATTACATACTATATAATTCAATTTACATACCATTCTTGAAATGTCAACGTTTTAGAAATGGAGGCCAGATTAGTGGTTGCCAGAGATTTATGGGGGACTGGGGTAAGAAAGAAATAGATGTGGCTAAAGGAGGCAGCAAGAGGAATCCTTGTGATGGAAATACTCTGCATCTTCACCGTACCAATGTCCATATCCTGGTTGTGATACTGTACTACAGTTATTCAAGATGTTACCATTGGAGAAAACTGGGGAAAGGATACATGGAATCCCTCCGTATTATTTCTTACAACTGCACGTAAATCTATAATTACCTCCAAAAAAAGTTTTATTAAAAAATCTTTAGGAAAGCCTAACTCCTCAAAATTCTCCCATTATGGTCTTGCATGTCACATTGAATTTCAACTCCCTACTATTTTGCATACTAAAATTATGTGATTTAATTGCATAATGATGGTTTTCCACAATGAATAGTAAGCTCTATGCAGGTAGCAAGTATATCTACTCTGCTTACCATTGTATTTTCAGTGTTATACCTGATGCATAGAAGGCCCTCAATAAATATTTATTCTTTGGTTATCAACTGCCATTTAATCAATTTGCAAAGTCATTAATTTCATTGTCTTACTCCTCTACTCAAAAACATTCCTTTGTCTACAAATAATGGTCAGACTCTGAGCTATCCAGGGCGATGGATATCTTTCTCTTTCAGCTGCCCAAAAGACAACCCTGTTTCTACAAGTTTCTTCTTCCCACTATGTTCTCAAATGAAGTTTTGATCTTAGTGCCTTTTGCACAAGGTTTTTTTTCCTTTCTGAAATGATCATAAACCTCCAGTCTATTTATGCAAATCCTCCAATCCTTTAAGGCTCAGAACAAATCCCACCTCATCCTCAAGACCAGCTTCCATTGATCTCTTCCTCAGAGAATTCTGTTACATTATAATCTAAGTTATCATTAAGCGATTTCTTTGCTTGCATTCCTGGTTTACCAGCTGTCTGTCTCTTCATGACGACTATATGGAGAGAATATGGATAGTGGTGTAGAGAGCTTATATCTGAGGATAATGACACGTTTCTAACAGCAAAATATAAAGGAAGCTTTTTTCCTAGTTCAGGGCTTTCTCAATCTGCAACAAATTTCAGGTAAGGAAGAACTGTTTTTGCAGCCTTTACCACTAGAAGATATGGAAGAGGGAATACGGGCATAGCGGGGTAGGGATGGGAACGATTTGGAGAACAGCTTCTGTAGAGTCTTTGACTCAGCTAACTCGTCTTTTCTTCCTCCTTTGTGCAGGGGTGTGGGTAGAAGAATGTTTAATATATCACCCTTAAAAGACTTGTCACACCAAGAGAATCTCCCTTGTAGTTTGGGGATAGTTTCTTAGAAAACATCATGGTTGCACTTTATAATCTGAAATTTGATATATGCCTGGCCTGCAGCGACTTCCAGTGATGCCAGGGCCTGGGAGAAGTAATATAAAACATTCACAGGATGGCATGGTGTGTTAGTTATCTATTGCTGTTTAACAAATTACTCCAAAACTTGGCACTTATAAAACAAACATGTATTATCACAGTTTCTGTAGTTGAAATACCCAGGTATGGCCTAGCTAGGTATCTCTGGCTCAAGGTCTCTCATGAGGTGGCCGTCAAGCCGTCAGCAAGAGCTGTGGTCTCTACTGAAAACTTGTGGTCTCCACTAGGGTTTGGTCCCCTTCCAAGCTTATTCATGAGGACTGTATTCACTGTAGATTGCTGAACTGAGGGAAACTGTTGCAGGTCCTGCACTCGGCACTGGCTGTTGACTTGAGTCCTCACTCAGTTCTTCACCACGTGGACATTTCCACACGCCTGCCATCCAACATGGCACCTGACTTCCCCTAGAGTAAGCATCCCAAGAAAGAAAGAAAGGGAGAGAGAAAGAGAGAGGGAATCTCCCCACATGATGGGGGACTATCTTAGAAACTGCCTGTCACATATGAGAATCCTAGTTGGGATGGCACTGACTCCAAGGTTTCTAATAAGCTCACAGAAGACAATGGACAGTAGCTGGCATTTGAACCAGCTTACTGCTTACCAAAAAGATAGTTCAAGGAGGCAAACAGAATCTGTGGTACCCTCATGTAGGCTCCCCTGTGCTGGAGGGCTGCAGATGCGCCTCAGCTCAGTGCTCAAGAACTATCAAATGTTCTACAAGAGAGTCTGCGTTATTTGCTATCGGCACCAGAGGCAATACAGGGTGACAGGAGAACACCAGATGCCAGAAGCCTCAGAGAAATGACAATGAATAAACCATACAATTTCACATTCCCTCAACCACAGAAGCAGATGCCCCTTCCTTCCTGTTTTCCTTGTTTTCTGACAAAGAGCAAGCATGGAGAATTGGGGAGGAAGCTCAGACAAAAAACTCTGAATTGTGAACAATGACTTAGAGAATGAAAGTTGAATTTGATCGAATATTTCCTGAGAGAATCTGATATTTTATTATCCAGGGTAGAGTAAAAGTTATTGATTTGCCAGGTTGGTATACAAATAATTTCCCATCTGCTGAGCAAGAAAGGAGGCATGAAGATATTTCAGTTATAAAATAAATAAGTTTTTCATTTTTCAAATCAGCTGGGGTGACTATTCAGTCAGAGTACACCATTCCAGCACTTATTTGCACTGCTCTACAGCTTAACTTAATGACTTACATGTATATATTTTTATCCCCAAGTTAAGCTTATGGAAATCAGAGGCTCAAAATAATTTGGCATGCAGTCTCTCTTCTCTCCATGGCATGATATATACATAAGTATTATGGTCTAGTAAAGGTTATGGTCAGACTAGAGTAAAAGTGCATTTGTTTAAAAGCTAATGTAAATTAGATAACACCATCCTCCATTCACTCTTCTTGGGGTGGGTTCATCTTTCCTTGATAATACTAAGGGCCATGGGGATCAATTCAGTAAAAAATTGCCACATTTACTGATAACTCATACCAATTCATGAAACCAACTAGATGATTATGTCCTGCTATTTTTAGTCTAGAAATTATTTATTAGTTATCTGTTGCTGTGTAAGAAATTACTCCCAAACTCAGAAGCTTAAAACAGCATTTATTGTTTTAAGTATGGTTTCGAGTAAACAAATATTTATTCTTGTAAGTGTCTGTGGGTCAGGGATCAGGATGTGGCTTAGCTGAGTGCCTCTGGCTCAAGGTTTCTCATGGGGTTACAGCTAAGCTGTCAGCTGGGGCTGTGGGCTTGTATGAAGGCTCGTTTAGAGGTGGAGTGATTTGCTTCCAATTTCACTCAGGTGGTTATTGGTAGGTTTCAGCCGCTCATCATAGGGCCTCACAACATGGCAGCTAGATACACCCAGGCTAAGTGACTCGACAGAGAGACCTAGAAAGCATGACCAGACAGTAGCCATAGCATTTTTATAACCAAATATCAGAAGTGACATCCACCCCACAAATTCTGCCATATTCTATTCATTAGAAGCAAGTTAATAAGTTCAGCCCACATCCAAGAGGAGGAAATTACACAAGGGCATGTGTATCAGGAGGCTGGGATGATTGGGGACCATCTTAGAGGCTGCCTACCACAAATTTCTTCCAGGAAGTGATGCCCACAGTGCAACAAGTTAGGAAAATTTAATTAATAAATACTTGGTTTTACCGTGGTCACAAACATACAATAGGGAGAAATAACCAGCTAATAACCTCAACCAAGTAACCCTCAGTCATTTCTTATGTGATTTCACACTTTGTATTCAACTCAAATCCCTCTGTCTTCCCCTCTAAGGATGAACTTCTAATATCATATGTTGTGTCACCCCTATACATGTTCGCATTTGCCTATGGTTTTTCTCATTATAATTGCATTAATAAAAGCAACAATGACAGACACTTACATAATTTTCCTATGTACCACGTGCCATTTGAAGCACTTTATATTTTCTTCACCACAGCTCCATGAGAAAGGTAATATATTTTTACACACATTTTACAAAGGAGGAAAGTGAGGCACAGAGAAGTTTAAGGATCTTGTCCAAAGTCATAGAATTAGTAAGTTTTGAGGCTTGTTGTGGGATCCAGGAAGACTCCTCTAAACCACTTTCTCTTGTGCCATGAGAGAAGGGGACTCCACATCTGAAGACCTTGGAGAAGAAACTGCAGCTTGATTTCAGCCAGGGTCTCTGTCCTGATTAGTTAAATTTAAACAGTGTTCTTGGCTCACCTCTAGTCTGTGACCACGGGAGTGAAATCATTCCACCGCCTTCTCATCGTTTCTCCGATATCTTAACATTTCTTCCTAGGGTGACCATCTGTTACCTTGTTCGCCTAGCACCCACTTCCCTTTCTTCCATTACTGCACCCCAATCTCCCTGCTTTCAGTCTACGTGGTTTGGTGGGATGGATTGTTTCCCACCTTCAAGGACAAGGGTGTTCACCTTATCCAGGAGATCCAGAACGATATTTCATATTCCTGGACATAGTGATTTATTCAAGGTTGGAGATGTGGCATAAGCCACCTGACACCATTTTAGGAATTTGTAGCAAATATTGAGGAAGAAATACTTTTCCACTTGGTAAGCAGGTAAAAGGGAAGCATGGAGATGCCCCATCTCCATTTATAGAGAGGCTGCCTGAGGACGAAGGCAAAAAACACAGGAAAGCGCAGCTGAGAGATACAGAGAGGGAAATTCAGCATCCTGTGGTATTTGAGCACCAGATCAGGACTCAGCGGGAAGCCTTACCCCTAAAGACAATGCATTTTCTTTTATGCTGAAGCTTTTTTCGATTAATTTCTATATCTGGCAATCACAAAGCTCCAGCTAAAAAATTTACTGAAAAATGCTTTCCTTAATCGAATAATTCATTAGATTCCATTTCCATTAATTCAACATACAGAATATTTCTATGCACTCATAATGACATAATTATAACCCATGGCCTCTTTAACTAAACATGTACTAATTATTTAACATGACAAACATTCTTCCTCTGAACAATACATTTTTTTCTCTCCAATACTCCCACTGGTCTCCCATCTGTTGCATGTGCTGTTCTAAATGTCTTCTATCCCTTACAAAATCCATCTCTGCATTTTCCCAAATCTCTCTTGATCACTACCCTCACAAAACAAATAAATGAATAAAGTAACAAAATCAATGTGGGCTGATTTCTTTGTTCTTATCCCAAAGCATGAACTCCATGCAAAGTGACAGTAAGTTCAAGGAAGTTTTTGAAGAAATATATTAACTCCACTTACTGGAACTGATTACTTCTATGTCTGAGATAGTACGGAAGCAATTGGAGAAAATTTCCTCCACAGAGGACACTCCCAAGCTTAAAATCCAGGCTCAGTGAATGAGTCCTCTGAGATCTTGATTCAATTGCTCCTGTTGCCATGCTTGATGATGAAAGTCCCTCTGTGCCTGTTATGTTCCTGATTCAACCAGCAAAGTTCCTGCTGGCAGGCGAGAATTAACTTCCAGGACAATCATGTTTCTGGGTGTCTAGTGAACCATGTGGAAGTCTTGGGGCTTTAAGCAGAGCAGAGGAGAGAAACAAAGAGTCAATGTCCAGAATTCATTATCCCCTTTCACTGTTTATGGCTGCAACGGATCCTGTCTTCCTTGTGTATTACCACTTGCTCTAATGCCAGCGACGTGCTCACAGCAACTGAATATTTCTCTTTTTAATTTTGTTTTCAACGGTTTGTGTATTCATATTTTATGATCTGAAACATATCTTGCCTTTGTTTGCACATGACTTCAAACTACACTTTAGAATGGAAGGTACTTTGCTTTATTTGTCTTTAAATTAAGCAAGTATTTTTAGCTCAATTTATGCTTGGTTGATCTTTTTTTATTCCCAAATAAATCGTAAGAGCATTTCTAGTGCTAGAACTAATATGGCTGAAAAGATGTGTTCTTACTCTATAGATGTAGCACTGGTCTTCATGTTGGATAAACTGAAAAGAAAATATAATTTATAAACTCAGTGCTCACATTAGACCTACTGAGATACACTGTGGCAAGAAAACCAGTATATGCACACTGATGCCCTGCTATCACTGACCAGCTTGTGAGTTAGTTCTTGTGAATTCACACTCTAACGTCTGTTTAATACCTTTTGTGACATCCTTCTTTCACAAAGATACGCTAAAAACCCACAGATTTCTGCTTAAAAGGGTAGACAGAACGTAGCTGATGAATATTGGAAAATATTTTCAGGCAATTTGAAACTCACTGCTTGGGATTGAAAGAAGTGTTTCATATTTCTCAAGTTGTATTCACTGATTAAAGGTATTATTTTCCTTTTATTTTTATCTGAATCCTTTTTTTTCTCTGTTTTTGTTCTTATGAAAATGTATTGATACTTTAGTATCATATAAATAGTTTGAATTCTTGGACAAAAGAATCCCAGATCTAGATTTGATTCTAGCCTACCATGAGCTACCTATGACCTTGTGTCGAGTTTCTGAAAACTGTCTGAGCCTCAGTTCACCCAACTATACATGATTATAATAATATTTATAGCTATTTAAACATGAGATTTAAATTCAGTGAGTAGCAGTTGCCCCCAAAACTGCTCTGATATGCAGAGAACATGTAACTACTTAATTTTGATTATAACTAATGTGATCCTGCTAAGCTATTTCACCACATGTCTGAATTCATCCACACAGTAGGTAAAATATTCTTGGGTGAGTTTCACTCTTAAACATTTGCTCTTTAGTGAAATTCAGGTCCTTTCTCCCGTAATTCACAACCCCTCTAAAATTTTTTCTCCTATATCTGCCTTATCTTTCTCAGTCCTTTACCGACTCCTCCTTGTCCCCTCAACCATTAAATGCTGTTTCTTCAAGACTTGGTTCTCGCTTATTTTATTCTCACACTACACTCTCATCCAATTTCATGTACTCACTTAGCTTTGATTATCATCTATGTACTAACCATTCACACTCATTTCCTCCAACCCATTCTTCTTGTCTTGATCCCAGACCCTTATGTCTCTACTCAAAACTTGACTCGGCTATTTCCTAGGCACCACAAATGCAGTGTGACCAATAACATACACATGATCCTTTCCCCTAACCTTCTGCCTCTCCTCCAGCTTTGCCAATTCAGTAAATTGTTACACCGTGTACTCAATAGCTCTTATCAGGAAACCTGGAATCATTCTTGACCTGTCCCTGTTCTGTAACATCTACGTATAATCAAATGCCCAGTTAACTTCTCTCTAATTCCCCTGCTGTTCCCATTGCCAAATTTATCATACTCTCTCACGTAGATTATTGTAAAAGCACACAATTCTCCCCAATTATTTTGAAGAAATTTTTGTTGCTAAGTTTTAGAAAATGAAAGGTGTGTGTGTTTGTGTAGGAGAATAGGAAAACAATAAAAACATATAACTCTGAGTTTGTTTTTTTTCAAAATAAATATGGGTACAATAGAGAAATGGATCTTCAATTTTCTGTCACATGTAGAGTGAAGGTTTCTGCATTAGATCACAGCCTGTGGGAAAAGGATGAGGCTTCTCCTACCATCCTTCTGGTTAGTGGGCTCGTTCTCCCTAAAGTAGCAAAGCGCGTGTCATTATAAATCATGACTGCAATTCATCTTTCAGCTCCATTGGTTTTATAATATGGGAAATTCTTGGCAGGTTTTGGCAATAGTTGTCTATCCAAGTTAACTTTCATGGCATTAGGATTTTCATTTGTTATGAATCTCAGGAGGAAATTGGGAGAGGATGAATCATGAACTACTGACCAGATGCAATCTTCATCCAAAAATGTATGTCTCCAGTTACCAACACATTATTTTTACAGTCCTCATCAAAATTGTACCAAAAGGTGAAAAAATTAGTCTATAACAGCAAATAATTGGTTGACTAAATTGTTCTTCATACAGACTGACTCTTACGTTGAACTGACTAATTTAGTGTTTTAAGTCTGTTTATTTAATAATAACAGCTAATGACTAAGTAGCATTTTCTGGCCTAAGAGTTCAAGCTCTTACACATAATACTGCACTGTTAATACTATTCCATTTTATATATCTTTCAGAGGCATTTGTATATCACTTTTGCCAACATTAAGGCTTAAATACATATTCCCTAAAAATTACTGTTTCTAGTAGAAGACAGACTTGACATGTAGCTATTATGATACAGAATTTACACCTTCACATCAGTTCTGCAGTCATTTCTTTGCAGAGCTATCACAGTTACTCAGCACTATTTTCCAACATGCCTTAGAGATAGCCAGAATGCAAAATATATATTTATATATATATATAATTTTTTTTCTTTAAGGCACATAAATTTTAAATCTCTAGAATTTTTTCAAATTAGTGTATTTAAAGAATTTTAATCCTTCCCAGGCTTTAAAATTCTAGCCTTAGAAAGGAGGCATTATTGAATCAATGACCAAAGTTGATGAATAGAAGAGGTACCTTTTTGTCAAGTTGAGGGTTGATAACTGAGTCAGAAATATTAGAAGGGCCATGTGTCCTGTTCAAAATATAAGTAAATCACTCATAGGCATCTCCAGTGTTCTGAATGCTGGTAATTTTTAAAAACTCAAATGAAAAACTGATTGAACCAAAATATAGTATCTGCAACTTTTTCCACTGGTATCTATGAAGTTGAATAATGGTGAATATCTAGACTAATCATCATCAATTATATAGGGAATTAAAATTGAGTAATATGATAGATTCATCATCTGTTTACTGGTTTAAATGAGTGATTAAATGAGTAATACAGTCATAGGTTACTCATCTGTGGCAAGGTTATATTAGCACTATCCGTCAGTCTAAAGGAAAAAGAATACATATTCAACTTGGCCAGCCTCTTTCTCCTGCAATAAATGCAGATAGACTAGTTTAGCAGAATATGAAAAGTGATGTTCCAGTGATTTGCCTGTAAGACTGGGGGTGAGAATGCAGCAAATTCTTTTATTTGCAGAGTGATCCAAAAGCAGCCTTCATATAAGGACTGAAATAACAGCAAAAAGGAGAGCATCCACGTATTTCAAACACTATTATAGGGACTCTGGGGATCAGATGATTAATAGTAGATGAAATAGAAAAGCAAAGTTTCTGTTCTATTCCTTTAAATGTCTTAATGCAACGGTTGTGTGAAGCTAAATAATGTTTAATAAATGCTCTAATAAAGAACTTATATTTGAAATCATTTTATAAAGATTAACGTATTATCCTAGCCGACTTGATCAGTATTCAATCATTTCCAGGCCCTGACCTCAATATACATGAGGAAAACCTGTGATCTCTTTGTAAGTGACTATTTAATCTACTGCATTTATAAAAGGTTTGGGGACTTGGGGGTAATGTGAAATGTAGTAAAAACCAAACCAGCTTCCTGAAGCTTGAGAAGGAGGCAACAGGAAGCTTGAGTATATAAGAATACAGGAATTGAAAAAAAAAAAAAAGACAAAAAATAGCACTTAGAAGCTATGAAGTCCTCCCACATTTCACATGAGTAACTGTATATTGCTTAACAGTGTTAAGAGAGTGAAGAAAAGGAAATACCTTGCTAACCTCTACATCAGTGCATTGTAATATACATATTATATACATTGCAACATACATATTTTCGCCTTCATACATCAATTCACGCCCAGCAATCATATCAAGGAATATTCACAAATCTCCTAAAATTGGATAAGGATAGGTTCTTGAAACCTTATTCTAGGGTAACTATAGGAGATCACTAGCATTGGATGTATCTCAGAGAGCTAACTTTAGAAGCTGGGAGGGTGAGGGCTGAGAAGTATTGGATTACGGAGTATGGTGGATGCATATAGTATAAGAAAAAGAAATAGTCCATAATTTAGAAGATCTGGTTTCTAGTCCCAATTCCGTTCTTTCATTAACCATTTGACTCGAGCAACTGAAACTTGAAAAAAACCCTGTCATCATGAATGTAAGTGACAAATTAAAAACTATTTTAATAGTTATTAATATCAAATAAAACTATAAAATACAATATTATATCCATAACGGATATAGTATATATCCATATAGGTGTGTTAAAACACTGTTATAGGATAGTCATTAATTAGTTATATATTCCTTGATAAAGTTCTAGAAAGCCAGAAAAACAGTTAAACAATTAAAGTTGTAATTAAGGGTTGTCTAGTATCCTTTGCAAGACTGAAGCTATAAGTGGTGCATGATAATAATTCGGAAATATCCTGATCCTGCTTCTTGAAGCCAGGTGAGAAAAGATTACAACAGGATTAGGAAAACAGTGTTTTATAGTGGTGAAAAGCAAGGGCATTTGGAAATGATAGACGTGGATTTAGGTTCTAGTTCCCTGGTTCTTAGCTTGAGAACTTGTGCAAGTTAATTAATCTCTCTGTGCTTCAGTTTCCTCATCTGTAAAATGAGAATAAATCATAGCACCACCTCACAGGTGGAAACAATTAACAAAGTCTCTGGCACATTTTAAGCACCAGCCATTATTTGTGTTACATTTATTTCATGTTCTCAGGTGCCTGCCATCTTTAGTCCCACATCTCTCCCCTATATACATCAATAACCCTCATTTGTTGTTTAGAATTAGAGTTTGCATACTGCACAACTTTAGGAGATCTACTCACATTGTCTTCTATGTGATTGGTGCTCCCCTGGCTCTGTGTGACCCCCCATGGTCCTATAAATTCGAATGTAAATATTTGCACAGGAAATTCAGAGAAGTACCTGTCTGATTAAACAATTCTCATACTAATGAGGTTGAGAGGCACTTGATCTTATTCTCCCCACACATAACATTGTTACAATTGCCCTGATAGATGTGTTTGAGATCCTGTTATGTTGCTCCCTTCCACTCTGAAATTTTGCAAAAACTATGTTAGCATATAACAGTAAATATTTAATCTTTCTCCAGTGTTCAACATACACCTTTGGTTGTAGGCAGTTGTCATCTCCCAAATATTTTTTTACTACTAGTCTCATGCATGCCACATGCTTTAACTCATGTTATCGTTCACTGAAATGTCTCTTCCATTGCCATCCATCCCCAAATGCTTGCTGTTAGTTAGCAAACATCCTGTTGGTATTATTTTCAAATAGTTTATATGAGTTTTGCTGTTCAGTTTCCAACTTTTGGGAAAGTCAAAGGCAAATCTCATTTCAGGAAGACCACCAAAAAAGCACAATTTACATAAGTTACAGTCATTCTAAAACTTACTTGTGTCAAGACTTCCTCTCTGATGTGTTAGAACAAAAACATAAAACGTGGTCTCAATAAGCTCAAGGCATTTTGTGTAACACTGTGCCATCAGTTTGTTTAGAAACTAAGATCTCCTGTCATTACATTGTTCAAGGCTTCTATTTCTCAGAATCCTGTTTCTTGACCATTGTCTTCTTGTAACTAGGTAATCTGGAGTTGAGATCTTGGACCCAACAAAACAATCTTTTTTTTTTTTTTTTTAAGATTTATTCATTTATTTTTTCCCCCAAAGCCCCAGTAGATAGTTGTATGCCATAGTTGCACATCCTTCCAGTTGCTGCATGTGGGACGCAGCCTCAGCATAGCCAGAGAAGCGGTGCGTCAGTGCGCGCCCGGGATCCGAACCCGGGCCGCCAGCAGCGGAGTGTGCGCCCTTAACCGCTAAGCCACGGGGCCGACCCCAAAACAATCTTTAATTAGTAAATCAGGAACATTCAAAAACAGGTGAAATGGAACTGAATATTATCTAGCATCCAAATGAGTGAGATTACCCACTGAACCAGATAATATGTCTTTCTGGAATTACCGGTTGCTTAAAAATGTGTATCACAGAAACCCTCAAAACTAGTTTTATCTTCTTAATCAGATAATATTTTCAGGTAGACCATGCCATGTACCTCTATATCATCATCATGACAGGTAAATTATAGGCAGTGGAGTCAACCTTTCTAGCCACGAATACCTATTTGTTGACACAAATACCTATGCTCGACACAGCATAACAACGCAATAACCCCAGTTTGGGTTCAAAGACCAGCATCTCTGAGTGACTCCTGGGAGTTGCTACATCGATCTACAGATGGCTGTTCCTATGTCAGAGACCTAGGAACCAAAAGGACGAGCTATCTGACCGTCCACTGCTGTGCGTGGGCCTGCGTATACAGACACACACGCACATGTACACACACACACACAAAATATTCAATAGTGAAAAAGACAAGGTAATAATACACATTATACATAATATGATACATAAAATATCCAGCATAGTTGGATATTCTTGTCATCTCTTCCATGTGCGAGCACTCATATGCCCCTTTCTACAGACGTAATTGTGGATACCTTGAGCCTATGAGGCTTCTGTGGGAGAGTCACACCCCTAACCTCTTTTCCCTGAGACATTGTTTCCTGAGCCACCTGAAAGGGGTTTTCCTGGATTCATGAGTTTTAGCTAAGGATGCAATGGGCAAAGTCTTGATTTTTGTCCTTGTCTGAGGCTGTTGCTCAAAGGGCCCTTCATTCATTCATTCATTCCACCCTGCAAGTCCCTAAATTTCCGAACTGTCAAAATGTTCTTTTATTCCTGCTTGTCAACAGGCCAATGTTTTTTTGTTTGTTTGTTTTCTGAGATCACCTCTTTGTTGTATTACCTTTTAAAAATATATATCCAATAGGAACTAACTCATGTTACAAGTAGTCTCTTTTCCTACTTTTTTTTTAACCTAAAGTAATAAGCTCATTAGGGACATTATCTGCCTTTTACTTTATTGCAGGTAATAGGTTTTCAAAATGTTTCCCCACAGTGTAACATTAATAGCCATTTTTCTACCTTCCTATAACAACTTTTTCACTCTCTTTAGCTCAGTTTCCAAAGCCAGAGGCACATAGTTTAAGTTTTGTTGTTGTTGCAGCACCTCACTTCTAGTATTGACTTTTATATTTTTCAGGATACTTACATAGGTTATGCTGCAGCTATAAACCCTTCACAGCTGATGGGAGGAACAACTTGCCCCAAGGACATGCAATGCAATGGCACAATTAGGTTGCTGCAGCCTTGGAATTTAGCAGACATGAGATTGGGGCCCCAGGATTCCCGGTCAGAAGCCCACATGACTGCCAGGTCCCCTCCCGGCTCCTGTAAGGCTACAGATTTGCAGTCCAGGCATGCGCAGTTCACTCCTCCCTCTGGCCTTGCTGGTCCCTCCCCTGCACCTGGCTGGGCCTGTGGGGGCACGGTGCTGCTGCACTTTGACTCTGAGTGAGGAGGTGGAACAAATCATCCTCAAGCATTGGGGTTTGCCTGAGAGGTGGTGTGAAACTGACTCTTTATAGAGGAGTCTGGGATGAGAAGCCACTGACACCCTGGGCATCCAATGTTTCTCATCCCACGACTCTCCTGTCACCTCATAGATCTCCGGAGATCAGGCTGCTGCTGGGAAGAGTGGTCTAGGCTGCAGCTCCTCCAGCATGATTCTGGCAGTCTCTGAGCAGCCCCTGACACTCAGAGCATCTCAGCACACGTTTTCCTCTCCCTGTCCCTCAATCAGGACCGGCACTTACTTCCCCCACACACAAAGTCACGTGGCGCACCCTACCACTCCAACTGATCCCTAAAAAAAGGTCCTTTATTTTTATGACAAAAAGAAATTTTTTTAATTGAGGTATAATTGACATAACATTATATTAGTTTCAGATGTACAACGTAATGATTTGATATTTGTGTATATTGTGAAATGATCATCACAATAATTCTAGTTACAGTTAGCACACAGTAGCACATAGTTACAATTGTTTTTTCCTTACTTTTAAGTTCTACTCTCTTAGCTACTTTCAAATATATGATACAGTATTATTAACTACAGTTACCATGCTGTGCATTACATCCCCAGGACTTTGGAAGTTTGTATGTTTTGAACCCCTTCCCCCATTTCACCACCAACCACCAATCTTTCTGTATCTATGAGCTGCTTTTTTGTTTCTTTTTTTAGATTCCACATATAAGAAAGATCATATGGTATTTGTCTTTCTCTGTCTCACTTCCATCCATGTTGCTACAAATGGCAAGATTCTTTCTTTTTTATAAAAGTCCCAACTATCAGTGGTTTACAATAAAATAAGTAAACATTTCTCACGCACCTTGGGTTGGCTGAGGATCTCTGATTCATGTTTTCTTCATTCCGAGACAGTGACAATGGTCCACTTCATTAACATTCATCGTCCATTGGTCCAAACGAGTAGCATGGCGATGCCTGAGTTCAACAGAGTAGGGAGACTGGTCTTCTGCAGAGAAGAACATATGGAGCAGGGAGCACTAGTTATTGTGGACAGCATAGCCACTTACCAGAATGACCACGTCTAATGTGTCTAGATCCATTCAGTAGCTCGGGGTTCACTCATTATATCTCATAGATCACATCTCAAGGGGACATCTTAAGATGGGAGGGGTATCTTGAGATGTGATTAGGGATTTCTTAATAGAAATGCCAGGCACATTTCTGCTGCCTTCCAAACACAGAGGCCTGTGCTCTCCATGGATCCTAGTGGCTCTCATAATAAAATTGCCTAGTGGATGCATGTGAGTCACAACCCTGGTGTCTGTGTCATGCTCTGCCATTTCCATCATGATGGATGAGTTCCACTCTATTTGATTTGCCATAAAGAAGACCTCCTTTTTTCCTAGGATGAGAACAACCTCTGTAAGTTACAGAGCAGAGTTCTGTAGCCACGGAAACAAGACCTACCAGGATTTTGCGTTTATATAAAAGGAAATTTTGAAATAGTATCTTTATATTGGTCAGTCCCCCATAAATCAGTGTCTCTTCTTTCGGAAATTCCCTTCATAAAGCGTGTAACATGCCTGTGATCTACCTTTCCCAACACTGTGTGCACCTATCACAAATTAGAACCTGATTTTTATGAAATTATATAAAATGAGTATAATATATATGCTCCTTTCTTTCACATGGAAAATAAAATGTCAGAGCCTCACCTTAGTATTTTTTTTTTTCCTTTTCTCTCAAAAAAACTAATCCTAATGCACTGATTGACTTGCATGAGTCAGCACCTCACAAGGCCTGATTGTGCCTGGCAGCACTCTAGTTCCCCAGAAGAGCTCAGAAAATTAATATTCAGATGATGAAATGAAAAAAAAAATATTTTATAGCTGTTGTGCTAAGCCCATTTGTGTGTTAGATTTCTAAATATTCATTTAACCAACAGGATTCTCACTCTTTGCTTTTCAGTGTGTGATTATCTCTTGCCCTTTTCAACCTTGTACTTCACCTTTTCTCCCATCAAGTCATAACTGATTTCCTGTGTCTTTGATCTGATGCTTTTAATCTTCAATTCTTTCATTTTCTCTAGCTCCTTGCCTCCGCTGTAGATTGAACAAGAAACCTTCAAATGTATAAAGAGAGGAAGACATTTGAATATCATTTGATTCTAAAAAACAGTGTTAATCAAATCAGTGTAATTAGTTAGGTTCTGGAAAGAAGTGGATTCACAGTGCACAATACTTTTCAAAAGATAAAGTTGCAAGATTGGACTTTAAATCCTTAAATTTAGAGTAAGATGGAAATTGTTTTGATATATTTCTTCAAGCAAAAACACAATAGATTGAAGATGAAGTGGATAAGATTTAAAAGTAGAGGCATAACTGGGGAGTTTTCAGATGTAATAGAGAAGACACTCTCCAAAGACTTCATTCTTCCCTACACAGAAAGGAAATGAGACCTCAGTAACTGATTTTCATCCTCAGTGGAATCAAGCATTGAGGTGAAACCACAAAACCATCTGTAGCTGCCTGACCAAAATGTCCATGTTCTCTGAGGCTCGCGCGTACATTAAACTATATTTAACATGCTCTGAAACATAGTGATGCATAGATAAACAAATGAACTTGTGTCAAAATCCTGAACCAGCAGAGTACTCATGTATTTTAATGACTATTTCCCAGTGGAATTTATCGACTCCCAAGTTTATTTTTGAGCATACAAGCATAGTAGTATTATAATGCAAAAATGATTTGTCACTTGTATTTGAAGTTTTTGCCTTTAATAAAGACACAATAACAACCCAATGATAACTGCAAATTACCATGTGATTGATGCTTAATGTCATTGTGCCTTGTTAAAGTTCAGGATACACTCTACAAATCATTAAAACTCATGATCTTTCATCCATGAATAGGAAAATATTTAACAATTGAAACTATTTTCACAGAATTCAGATATTAGAAAATGAGCAATGTTGCTCTATTAAAGTATTTTAAAGGATAAAATTGCAACTTTTTAAAAGTATTGGAATATTCAAGTTACATGCTGCATCAGTTAGAATAGATTAAGTCATGCTGCAGTAAACACAAACCCAATTCTCCGTGTCTTAACACGGCAAAGGATTATTTATTGCTCATGATACATGTTCATCATGGGTTGACTAGGGGTCTCTGCAGAGTTTGGCCATAGTGGAGGACCCTGGCTTATGGAAGAGACACTATTTGAAACTTTGCTGGGTCCTTAGAAGATAGTAAAAATAAATTTGGAAGGTCTCACATTAGCAATTAAATTCCCTGGCACAGCTTTTTTGGCCAGATCCAAGCATGCGAGTCCATCACCCACAAGAAAGCCAGGAGTGTAATCTTATGAAGTGCCTAAAGGGAGGGAAATCTAAACTATTTGGCAGACTGTACTAATAACTTCCACATGAACATTTGAACATTTAACAGGCAAAATTTCAGTGGATCAATTGCTTTTTTTAAAATAAAAAATTGGATGAATTGGATGTAGAAAAGTTCTAAGGAAATGCTCCCCTGGTTATGAAAAGTGATGGGCACAGTTATTTTTATCAACTGATTAAATGCAACAAAGAAAAACATTATACAATTTAGTAGGCGGAAAGCTATCTTCATCTCTCCATGCTTCCCTGGTTGGCCTTTGCTCCCTTTAATGGCTAAGGCACACCCGCTAATGGGAGAAACTCAGGGAAGCATATCAGTTCTTTCAAGTTTTTAGGGCATTAGTTGTTGTTGTATTCTGTGTCTTTATGACAAGTTATAAACTGGGCCTTATACAATCCCAAATATTCAGAAGACCTTGACAGGGATTAGAGAATAGAAATGGACCATTCTAAGAGGAGACATAAATTAAATTCCTAAAATAATTTAGCAAATTAATAACCTTACAGGGGGACACCGAGGACCCTTTTGTCTAATAACCTTGTTCTGTCCAAGAATCCTGTAGCCATGCAGCACATCAGCCTTGGAGATCCTTGAATGTCAGGTAGCACATCAGTCTTCCATTCGTTCACTGCTTCGTTGATGCTCACAGCTGCTCTCTAGTTTTCTGCGTTAAAATAGTTTATTGAAGTTACTCTTCCCTCTCCCCACTCCTCTCTCTTCTGACATGCAAACATTGTGAAGGCTAAAATGTGAGTTAAGGGAGAAATATATGGAGTATGATGAGGCATACAAAATTTCATATTTAGAAAATAGCAAGTATGATGACATAAAACAACATGAATAATATCACTCAGAAATACATGATAAACTTATAAATGTGTGAGACTATATAAACTAAAGAGTGAATGAAAAAATGAACATTTGAAAAAGGAAACACCACTAGTATCAGAGCATACTCAAAACAAAATAAATATTTTTATTTTAAAAAGATTTAAAACTCATTGTTAATGAGTATTACTTATTCCAGGTGTGAAAACATAGCACAGAACTTTGAGCTTAAACCATGCTCAAACTAAATGTATACTTTAGGTTGTGTTTGGATCTTTTGAATGAATCAACTGGCATTTCTCTAAACAGATTCTGAAATACTACATGAAAATAGTCTGTAAATTTAGATGGCTGAAGGAACAATGATTTGTGTTTATTTTTACTTTCTGAATCCTTCCATGTATAAAATTGCCTACGCATTAGTAGTAACCCACCTTTAAGTTTGCCAATATATATTTTTTTTTAATGTTTGGGGACTTCATTAAGAACTAATAGGGAAAAAATAAATATTTCCTACTAGCAATAAGAATTCCATAGAAGCAATAAAATATCTGCAAATGTGAAGTTTCTCCACACTTTCTGAGGACTTGCAATAAAAAAATAAGCATATTTTTTCAAATCTTTCAAAGGTTTAATCTTCTTTTCTAGCTGGAGGATCCCACCCTTTCTCCTGGCTGAATGTCATAGGGCTATCCCTCCAGGAGGTATTCTGTTGAGTGGATGGGCTTGACAGAGGGAACTCTTCTTGCCCAAAGCTGCAAAATAACACAAAACTTGATAGACTGTCCAGACGTAAGAATAAAACAAAGTTCAAGTTCAACATGCCAGATAAGATAATGCAAAGAATTAATCAAAGAATGTGGCGGGGTCGTAAGTTGGTGTCTAGTAAAGGAATAGGAGCCAGGAAAGTGGAGTCAGGAAGATGAGAGATGGGAATGAGAAGTAGAGGGAGTTACCTCTCTGCTGGCTTAAATGAGCTCACAAGAACAAGAGCACTGGATGGATAGAAAATGGTGGATGGGACCAAGATTGCGTACTCTATGCCTCTTCAGAGTAGAAGAAGGCTCTGCCCTTCTGTTCACTGGGAATTGGCACCTTGATAACCTATGGCACCAAGGGCATTGATGTTTACCTTAAATAATGTATACATGTATGTGCTTGTCCTTCAGTGTAGGCACCTACATTGTCGGGGCAGCTGGTCATCCTGTCGAGACAGCCCTCTTCTCCGGTCCCGGCTAACTCTACATTGGTTACTGGATCCCAGTGCACTTCTGTGGGGATACGTAGGACACAGCAGTTCTATATTCAGCTATGGAGAATAGTGATGTTAGTTTTTCTTTGTGCTCTAGCACAGAAAGATGCTTTGTTTAGTAATGTGGCAGCTTCCATAGGGCAGAAAGAAAGGCTAAATCTTGCTGAATTGGGGTTAAAAAAGTGAGAATTTTTTTTCTCTCACAACTAAGTTTTATTAATTCTCTGACAGAACTACTTACTATCTATGCATATTATGTTACATTATTTCACACTAAAATTACTGCCACATTATCAATTCAAGCAGGATTGAGAATATGAAATATTAATAAGGTTACCAGTCATCTAATTTTCAAAGGAACGGCCTATATATAGGGCAGGAACATAGACCCACAATAGCTTTGGGCATTTGAGCTGTAGAGAAGGACTCACAAAGCAATGGTATAATGACTTTGACTATAAAATAAACATGACATAGAATCCTAACAGGAGATTAAAAAAATTTTTGCTTCTAAAATATATAAATTTGGAGCAAATCAGAAGTCAGGAAAGAGGAAGGTGATAAATTCAGTGTGATTGATTCCCAAGGCTTTCTCATTTTTATATTTCTTTTATTCTCTTTCCTTAAAATTAATCATTACTCATATACTTTGTTTTTCTCCTCACAATATTCCCCATCCCCACCTTCACCCAACTGGGATGTTCACATAAAGGTATTGTTGGGTCTGAGTCTCCTCTTCCCTGCGTTAAGCACACAGACTGTTCTATAATCTCACCAAGAAGGTCCCATATTTAAATAATAGAAGGAACACAGGCTTTGAAGTCTGGCAGATCCTAAATTAGATCATTTCTAGAACTGTGACCTTAAGTTATTAGTGTAGGGCTTGGATTGACAGGTATGTGAAGTTCAAGATGTCACCACTGTCATGATGTGTGATAGTTCCTGGTGACTGCAGGTAACTGAGGAGGATGTCCAGCCCCTAAGTAGATGGCGCAGAAGCCTCATCGTCACTCGGTCCCAGAGAATTCTGTCTTGACCACTCCTTTGGGAGGTAACTGAGTCCATGTGGAGAAGACTGAATGAGAACATGAGAGTGACATAAGACTAATAGTTTGAAGGTTACTTGTTGGTTAATTAGGACACCCCAGGGGTCAGGACTCTACCTATATGGAATGATGCTGTCATTATTGGTAAAATCAGTTTTCAATTACTTAACGAGAGTAGTAAGTCACATACTTGCATAGGCACCTCACTTCCTTTAAATATATTTCTTTCATTAATATTAAAGTAAGTTTACATTCCTGAACACATTTTATTTGAATAAGGGGAAGAGGAAGTTATTACAATTGTAGATGTTAATATAAAGCCTGATCCACAATTAAGGATTTGTCATAGATAATCCACAGGCATAAGATTTATGTGAATAAT
This sequence comes from Diceros bicornis minor, assembly GCF_020826845.1. Lineage (NCBI taxonomy): Eukaryota > Metazoa > Chordata > Mammalia > Perissodactyla > Rhinocerotidae > Diceros > Diceros bicornis. Next base: position 23,680,662 of record NC_080755.1, on the reverse strand, counting down.
TGAAAAACTTTAACGAATCAATGGTATTTCACTACTTATATGACCAGTAAGAATTGAGGTCAATATACCTAAATCTCTTAGAAGATAAAAAATAATCAAAGATTCAAATGTCATTTAAAAATTGCAATTATTGGGGCCAGCCCCATGGTTTAGTGGTTAAGTTTGGCACACTCCGCTTCGGCATCCCGAGTTCGCAGGTTAGGATCCTGGGTACGGAGCTACACCACTTGTCAGCCATGCTATGGCAGTGAGCCACATATAAAGTGGAGGAAGATAGGCACAGATGTTAGCTCAGGGCTAATCTTCCTCAGAAAATAAAATCGCAATTATTTTTAATGTAAATATAACATTACATATTTCCCACATTTTTTAAAGAAGAATCCTAAGTAGAATTTTAATATTTTTAGTGATTCCTTGTCAATATTTTGAACATCGCTGTATTTTTCTTTCTAGTACTTTTCCATCTTTATTTTTTAGCTTTTAATGCCTTTTCTTTTGAGGAACTGTTACTTCTTCTGTCATCGTGTCTGCTTCTAAAAGCTTCTTCTTTACCTTTCAGAGGTGTCCTTTATAATATGATGAGAAATTTTATAAAAATTTTGTAAAAATTTAATATGCTTAAATTTAAAAAGACTCAATAAGGGACTTAATGAAGATGTGAGAAGTGATATGTTTCATTTCAAGCACAGACATTTCAAAACTGCTTAGGAGAGTAAAGACTTTATAAAAATTTATTCCTTTATCTTTCCTTCAAGTGTTCATGTTCTGGAAACATTAGGTAAACTTTTACTGAACACAGCAATTTTATATCTGAAGTTCTGTCATATATTTTATTTTATCCTCAGAAGTGTACCTCTACAGTCTAAAAATAATCAACACTCTGTTTTAAAAGCAGGAATCAGAACTAGGGGACAGAGAATTTAAACAACTTAATGAAGTTTATAGCATTTATTACAAGGCCTAAACTGGCACTTTCAAGGCCATCTTAGTCATTATAGGATCCTACTCCGGATCTCCTTGCAACATGCTAAGCCACAGAAAAGAGAAGCTCAGCAGTGTAAAAGTAGAGTTCTCAAAATTAGTTTGTACCTCATTTTATCTCTCTATCACATTCTTTACGGATTCTTTGTAGATTCTTTGCTGGGGCACCTACAAAATGACAAAACACTGGATAGGTCCCAGGAGTCTGGCCTTAGTTCCCTGGACTGAATCAAAATATCTTCCCTAGTTCTGTGATTTGTTAACCCCATTACAGTCTCCTTTTCAATTATTTTTAATTCCCCCATATATTTGAGCTTCCTTCCTAGACTCCCATTACAGACAAGGCCTAACCCTTTGGCTGGAGTGGAACAGAGCTCAACTTTTCCAACTGTTATGCTAGTGCTGTCACCTCACCAGACAAATGTTTGCAGCAGGTTTTTAGGTGATAGTACAGACCAAATAAATATAAGAAAGGGAACCAAAAATGAAAACCTGGAGCAGGCCTGGTGGCATAGTGGTTAAGTTCACGTGCTCTGCTTTTGCGGGCCTGGGGTTTGTGGGTTCGGATCCCAGGCACAGACCCACACACCACTCATCAAGCCATGCTGTGGTGGCGTCCCACATACAAAATAGAGAAAGATTGCCACAGATATTAACTCAGCGACAATCTTCCTCAAGCAAAAAGAAGAAGACTGGCAAGAGATGTTAGCTCGGGGCCAATCTTCTTCACCAAAAAAGAAAAGAATAAAAAAAACCAGGAAACCTGGTCGTATGCTTGGGAAATAGGCAAAGTATGAAAGGAGTTTGGATTCTATCAATGCTTAAACATGAAATGTAAGCAACATGATACAGCCCTCCAGGACTTACTGCCTTGTCAGCCCATGGCTTTGGTGTTCTCTACCTTTTGGGTTCAGGATGTTGAGGCAAAATTTTATAAAGGCTTGCAAAATCCTGAGCACAGATTTGCAAAACATTCACTCTTTCTGGCTTCTCAGTGTTACCTCAAATAAACAAATTTAAATAGTCAATTGCACTCAAAAGGCAAGGCTGGAAATCCAATCCTATGCCCAGGGTTATGCATAAGGTAAACTAGAATCCTAAAATGATAAAACCAAAAAAAAACCTCAACTAATATCAAGGAAAATGTAATGTGTGGCTTTCATTTTTGTACGTTGTCTTCTTAGGTGGTGGAAGGTTTATTTGCTAACCCTGTGCTTGGCTTGGCTGGGATTGTATAAACCACATTAGAAAAATAAGTTATCCACTAAATGCATCAACATCCCTCCCACACAGGCACACACACACAAGTGTATGCGTGTGTACACACACTGATAAAAACAGAAATACTTTTTTCAAGAGATTTTTATCCCTCATAGGCATGTTTTACATAAATAGCCAAGGGAAAGTGTGAGTTTGATTAAGTTGAGAAAAAGTTTTAGTTCAGCCTCACTTGCTAAAGATCTTAAATGGAGACTCTACAGTGCTGCTTTCAACTGCAGAACATGTTTGCCTGGGTCCCTCCTTAACCTACTTCCCACTCCCAAGTTCACAGGAAAGTTTTTTCAAAGGAAAATCCAATTTATGCAGAACCAAGCGGGAAGGAGGCCCGTTGTCATCGCCCCTTTGCCAGTATGTTAAGAAACAATCTGTAAAACTAATCTGCCTTCAAATTATTCTGACAGTTTGGAGCTTTACAACAAGCTGTCAATTAAACAGTTTCCTCTTCTCATTCCCTTGGAAGTTCTGAAAAGAGGAGATAGAGGAATCCTACATAGTCACAACTTGAGATGTTTTGGTACCTACAATCTTACACATTCTTAATAAAATATGAAAGTTACCATGATGTTTAAAATAGATGAAATCTATGGATTAAAAAAATTCAAGTCTCTTCAAAAAGTAAAAAAAGAAAACTGACCTGAAAACATTGAAGCATTAGAGGCCAAATGTAACAAAAAAATAGATGGCTTCTATATTTATACGTTTCTACTGGCATCTTGTATGATAACACTGAATTTTTAAAACTTGGTAAAATGAAAAAGAGTTATTGGAAGAGAAAACAAATAAGAATCGGATATAGGAGTTGACATTAGTACATATCAATTTCTAATCTCCATCTAACTTCTCTGAAGATTTTTTTTTAATATGAAGAGTCATCTAAACAGCATCGTGCTAATGAAGTTGATCAGTAATTACATATAATCTCTTGTAAAAACTGAAAACTTAGGTCTGAATCTGTTTTTTTCTCTTCGTTATTTAAAAGAAGAATGTCTAGATAACATTTTAAAGAGAAAGAAAACTGGGTGTTTAATTTTATCAAGTGGATTTATTTCCAAAGAAAAGAGAATCTGTTTTTAATTAGAATTTTCACAAAGTCAAAATATTTAGTAGTGGTAAATGGTGGTTGTATCTTTAGACTCCAGAGGGCTATCTTCAAAGTGGGGTGTACACTCACGGAAGTGGGTGCAAACTGTTCCTTTGGGGTAGGGGAAGTAAGTATTAGAAATTCCATTTCTATTTTTTTCCTGAACATGAGGAAGGGATTAAGCTTCATTCTAATTTAATTAATGTACTGACCTTGATGCTCTTAATGGATTTGTTTGTCAGAAAGTCAGTTATCACTTCCATGCACAAGTCTCACCAAGAGAAGAGAGGGCTTGGAGGAGCGTGGAGGCGTTGGCAACCCCCACTTTCTCAGCCATTCTCCTCCAGTGCCGTATGGCACACCGCACAGTACATATGCCACTTTATGTGGATTTATAATTCTACAAACCTAAATCGTGGTATCTTTACAGTACTTTGCAATAAGGCAAGGAGTAATTATATAAAGTTATGTAAGGCAATATTTTAAATTTGTTGGTGGTCAGTAGCATCTGTAGGGGAGGAAAAAGTTTTCTTCCACCCTCTTAGGTTTCCTGGTTAGATCTGAAAATTAAACTGAGAAAGACAGATTAACAGGAGAAAACCATATACATTTTATTGAACTTTTACATGTACATGGGAGTCTTCACAAGAGCATGAAGACCCGAAGAAGTGACCAGAGCAGGAAGCTTTAATTCTTTTAAACCAAGAAACAATATATTTGTGAAGAATTACTAAGACCAAGGGTTTGAGGTAGAGGTAGTAAATGGTGAAGAAGGGATGAGGAAGATAGGGGTTAGTTTAACAAGGTTTGTGCAGAGTTCTGCGTCCCAAATTCCCCGTCTCTGGTGATAAGAATGTCTTCCCTCCACCCGGTAGAGGGAGGGGACCTGTTTTATGACCTGTTTCAGGGAAGAAGGGCGAGTGTCGGGGGAGTCAGGGACCTTCCTACTTCTGCTATTTTTTTTTAAATTCCTTGGACTTAAGATATTTAATATGCCAAGGTGCCACATGGGATAGTATGTTCTGAACCCCATCACACGGTACCCAGAAGATATTTTAGAGAAAAATTAACACAATTTGTCCCTTCAAGGTAAAAGCAATGTTTTAAAATTATGAGAAAGTAATGGTTTTTCAAAAAATATCCATGCTATGAAGAGAATACTTTGAAAATAGTTGCTTGGAGATGTTTGCTTTTTTAGGGTATTACTTTCCAAAATTTATCTAAGAATGTCATCTACATACGTACCCATATGAAGTCACTAAAAAGCAGATTTTTAAATGTTTTAAGATATTCCAAATGAGGAGTTTCAGGGGGGTTTAAATCCATTTGATAAACATATAAGCACTTAGGGCCGGCCCAGTGGCATAGTGGTTAAGTTCGCACGCTCCGCTTTGGCAGCCAGGGGTTTGCAGGTTAGTATCCTGGCCGCGGACCTATGCACTGCTCATAAACCATGCTGTGGTGGCATCCCATGTACAAAATAGAGTAAGATGGGCACAGACGTTAGCTCAGGGACAATCTTCCGCAAGCAACAAAAAGAGGAAGATTGGCACCAGATGTTAGCTCAGGACCAATCTTCCTCACCAAAAAAAAAATAATAATTATATATATATATACACACACACCATTTAACCCCTTCTAAGTAGTTTGAACAAACAGTTGGTGAACATTAAGAGAGACAGAAATTGACAAGCTGAATTTCAACAAAATCATTTCCATAATTGCTCAGATAGATGTAATTTAAAAATAAACATGATTTGGTAAATATAGCTGGTAACTTCTTTTTGTATTTGGATCTTTGTGTCTTTATAAGGTTATCTTTTTCAGCTATGAGAACCCTGAAAATCAAATTAATTAAGTTAACTTACAATCAGAAATTTTGTCCAACTGTATCACAAAGTATTATCACAATATTTTCCAGAAAAATGAAATGAAGTACATAATATTTCTAGCACTAAATATCACTAATTATTAGGTATCAATTAATAGAGTTTTAGTATGAAAAAATTTGCAACAGTAATAAATAAAATATAATGTTGACTAGGCTGGCCTGGTGGCAAAGTAGTTAAGTTCACATTATCCACTTCAGCAGCCCAGAGTTTGGGGGTTCGCATCCTGGGCATGGACATACACACCACTCATCAAGCTGTGCTGTGGCAGTGACCCACATACAAAATAGAGGAAGATGAGCACAGATACCAGCTCAGGGCAAATCTTCCTCAAGCAAAAGAAGGAGGATTGGCAACAGATGTTAGCTCAGGGCAAATCTTCCTCACCAAAAAAAAAAAAGAATATATATATATATATATATATAAAATGTTGAATATTGTTAATTCATCCTTATCTCATATTTTAATACGTCTGTTTTGAGAGGCGTTTTATGCATATAATAGTAGAACACACCTATGATTTTTAAATGAATATGTATGCATGTGTCGTAGGCTCAAAACATTTTAATAATGGAGTGCTGTATTAAAAGTGTTTGGCTATGACATCTTTCATAATTTAACTGCATAGCCATCTGCACACATAGAATTGAGAATCCATTATACTGCTAAAATAGAAAATGTTATTCTCAAATATTAGAAAATAATATTGAGATAATACAAATATATTTTTATGAAGTATATTTCAGTAATATTTAGGAAGGAAATGATAAATTCTGAAAGATTTTTCCTCTTCATTGTGTAAATCTGTTACGTATCAGTCATTTACGCATTCATTCAACAGATATATATTGTGTACCTACTATGTGGAAGACATTGTTCTGGGCCCTGAGGATATATTAGTGAACAAAATAGAGCCTGTATTCTTATAGAGCTTATATTTTGGAGGCAGGGGATTCAGACTCAAAAGTATCAACAAAAATGTCAAGTAAATACAAGGGTGATATTCTGCTAGGATGGGCTGGGATGACTGTACAGTTTGTGAAAATATTGAAATATTTCTGTACCACGTGGTATGTAGTTCCTCAAGTGCACCTCCCTCGCTCTGGCCACTCTAGACCTCCCAGGGAACCCCCAGGCTTCCTCTTGATCTAGGCATGAAAGGATTTATGTCTGGCCTAGTAGGCGCCTGGCAAGCATCCACTCTTATTAATGGTATCAGCATCCTTGTGCTATCCCTGATAGTTAAATATTTGACTTTTATTCCAGGGTAAATATTTAGCCAGGGGTGATATTCTATAAAAGGAGAGCAGAATAAAGGGTAGAGAATCGAGTAGTAAGGAGACGCTTTCTGGGCAGCGTGGCTAGGAAAGGCTCTGGTGAGGTAATGTTTGAGCAGAGAGCTGAAGGGAGAGGAGTAAACCACAAATGTATATGGCTGAAGAAAGGAGACAGACAGCAAACACAAAGGCTAGAGCTTGGAAGTTGAACAGTCGATGGTGTTCCAATAGGGCTGTTTGTCAGAATCAGAAATTTTAACAGCTGATTGGAAATCAAAAACAATCAGAAATTTGGGTTTAGATGTTGAATGAATTACACATTTTCCCACTGACCAGTCAAGCCTAATGTGATTGATGCTTTTACGTAGAACTTTCTAAATCAGTCCTGAGTGGATCTAGTATTCATTTTTTTAGTTTCTAGAACCCTGAACTCAAATTCTAAAGACCTAGGCTCTCTTTTACAACAAAATTTGATGTTTTTCTATTGTATCTCTTACATAATTTTCTCCTTGGTAAAACATAGGACTATTTAAAATTACCCAATTATGTGCACTTTATTCCAATCGTTCAATAAACATATATTGAGCACTAACAATTGGGAGCTGGGATTATCAAAGAACCCTGCTTTCTAGGAGTTAACAGTTTAGTTGAGAGGACTGTCATGTAAACAGATAAAACAGAGCAAAAAGAGGTAAATCCAAAATGTACATTTAGAATGCTGAGTAATGCTGACTTTCCTCCCCATTTTTTTACATAATTAAAGAATTTTTTTCATGTCGCTTTTCATTATTTTCAATAGAAGGTAAATCTAAGAATTAATACAATGCACCAACATCATATTTTATTATTTTAAAATTGCCTTGAACACCACTAAATCAAATGATTCATAGAGTTAATGAGAAAAAAAGGAGGAGAGAGAACTATGGTTAGTTGAAACCTCTTAAATTTGTAGCCCTAATTTGATTCAATATGTTTTGTTCAATTTCAGGAGAGAGAGACATAATGAAATTAAGGAGTGTGTAGATTCTTATCCAGCATGATGCACTGAAACTAACCACACTTTTCAATAATCTAACTGATTTTACCTGCACAGCCACTGACACTGTCCACAGATTGGCTAGACTTCATTTTCTCCCTTACTTTTTCTTTTTTTTTCTAATGGCCTTGCCCTCCTAACATAATAGAATCCATTTACCACCTGCACTATAAGATTAAAATAACAAGGAGGTTTAACAATTTTCACCACGTTCATCATAATCTTGAGTATTTGCAGAGTCACACACAGCACTCTATTTTCATGCAAGTACTTTTTTTCCTCCTCTGGTTGAGACATGATTACACGTGTTTTACTATTTCATTGGCATCTTTTGCACTTTACTTGTATCAAAAATTTGTTGATTCCCAGAGCTTCAATTTTCTCCCAGGCTTAGGAAAGAGAGAAGAAAAACACAGTTCCTATAGGACGAAGGAGTGGTTGCTTCATAGTGCTCCCCCATAACACTGTCCTAATGTTGCCTATTAGAAAAATCACTATTTGTATGCCTTTGGCTGGAGTGAGAAGAGGGGGAAAGAACTTTAAGTTTTCTACTAGAAGTAAATTTGAGCTGACCTTCTGAAGCTGGTGCATTTTTGGGGGGACTACGTTCACAGTGATTCCAAAATTATTCTCTGAGTAATTTTCCTCTGAAGCAGAATACCCTAGAACTGTAATTATCAAAGTGTGGTCCAGGATCAGCAGCATCAGCATCATCTGAGAACTGTTAGAAGTGCAGACTCCAAGGCCTCCTCTCAAATCTACTGAAGCAGACACTCTGGGGATAGGGCCATAATTCTGAGTTTTAACAAGGCCTCGCATTGGAGAACCACAGAGGTAGATTATAGAAAGTAAGCATGTGTGTGTGTGATCTGCCCTCCTGGTGATTGTGTATCTAATCTTATGCCACCTCATCCAAGGCAGTAAATAACTTTAAATTACACTCCAGGTACCAGAACTGTTAATATCCCTTACAAACTTTATCTGGGGTCCTTTAGACTTATCACAGACGGTCATCAGGTTGAATTACAATTAAAGGAGCATAATATTCTTAACTTTACATTTTTTATAAAACTGAATGTAATTTGTCAACTATGTTGTATTATGGCCAGTATTATAATGTATATAATAGTGAATATGATGATATAATGTATATGAATAAAACCTATATTATAATGTATAATTTTAGAATTTAGTTTCAAAGTGTTTTTTCATCTGAATTGTTGGTATGCTTCCATTGACCATAATATAAAAAATTTATAATATATTTCTATTTACTGTGGTTCCCAGGAAATTAAAAATTAAATTTAATGTTCATTGAAAAGTAAAAAGGAGAGATTTAAACTAATTATATTTTATAATCAGTCATTAAATAATCCTTTAAATAAATATGTTAATTTAAGTTTTTGGTAAAAAATTAGTAAATACAGTATCGAGAAAGGCTGTATTATATATGTATATTTACTTATATATGTTTATATATATTTATATGTATTTATGTATACTATTATATATAAAAACACACATGTATGTTACTGCATGGAAAAAGAAGACCAGAAACTTGAGGCCAAGATGGTTTTATTCTTTTGTCAATCAGAAGAAAGAAAAGCTTTAAGAAGATATAGGTGAAAATTAAATGTTATACAAGAATATGTTTAAAGAGAGAGAAAAGTAAAGATTGTGACATAATTTTAATATGGAATATAAAAGAACCCTATTGAACATTCTCCTTTTATTGGCCCATTTATTTATTCATTGAAAAAGTATCTGTTAAGGTGATAAACATGAAAGGTATAATTCTTGTTTCTTGTGTCCTGTGCCAGGTGGATACCAAAAGATAGTCAACAGCTCAGAAACTTCTTTGCTCGGAGGACCAGATGGATAGCCTTCAAGAGCTAAGTTTCCCCTAAAAGGGTTTTCACAATGGGCCCTTTTCTGACTTGGTGGAACTTAACATGAGGCTTTAAGGCTCTTCTCTGGTACAGCAATTCTGTCTTCCTATAAAACTACCAATAGCAATTTGAAGAAAACCCAGCAAACTATACAGTACATCTAGAATGGAGACCAGGATATGTAGAAATTTAGGTGATGAAAGCTAGTGTCTGAAAGTAGTTTTATTAACAGAAAGAAGAAATTACATGGAGAAGGATTTTCCCTCCTAGGACGATATTCATCTCAGATACTCATCCCTTTCCAAAGACTCTGGTCTAACCTAAGGCTTCATGTCTGAACATAAGATACAAATAGAGTGAGAAGATGTAAAGATTATGCATTTATAATATTTAGGAGAAAAAAAAAAAGGTGAGGGGGCCGGCCCGGTGGCGCAAGCGGTTAAGTGCGCGCGCTCCGCTGCGGCGGCCCGGGGTTCGCTGGTTCGGATCCCGGGCGTGCACAGACGCACTGCTTGGTAAGCCATGCTGTGGCGGCGTCCCATGTAAAGTGGAGGAAGATGGGCATGGATGTTAGCCCAGGGCCGTCTTCCTCAGCAAAAAAAAAAAAGAGGAGGATTGGCGGATGTTAGCTCAGGGCTGATCTCCTCACAAAAAAAAAAAAAAAAAAAAGGTGAGGTGTTATCTCTTCATTGGAGAAAAAAGTGACAAGGGACTTATTAAAACTACTCTATACTATAAAAAAAAGATAAAAAGTAGATAAGGTGTATGGTTTCTAAAATTATATTAAATAAGAAATAAAAAGTAAAAGTTATATGGAATCTACATTTTGCTCTAAGGAAATAAAGATACACATGATTTCCATGAAAAAGATTAAAATGCTTTGATATGACAATAAAAAAAGGGTTGGAAGGGGCCGGCCCGGTGGCGCAAGCGGTTAAGTGCGCGCGCTCCGCTGCGGCGGCCCGGGGTTCGCTGGTTCGGATCCCGGGCGCGCACCGACGCACTGCTTGGTAAGCCATGCTGTGGCGGCGTCCCATATAAAGTGGAGGAAGATGGGCACAGGTGTTAGCCCAGGGCTGTCTTCCTCAGCAAAAAAAGAGGAGGATTGGCGGATGTTAGCTCAGGGCTGATCTCCTCACAAAAAAAAAAAAAAAAAAAAAAAAAGGGTTGGAAAAGTTCAAGAAAGAAATGGAAAAATGTCATAGCTAACACAATATTTCAAATTGTATTAGAAATAGCACTGAAAGAATCAACCGTGATAAAAAAATCACATCAGTGATGTAGGAAGTATGTTTAAGAAGCTTTTCTGAGATGCAGAATAAAGGGTCACAAAAATGATAGAAGATCTGAGAGAATGTAATAATGAAGTGACAAAAGAGATCCAACACCCAGATGATCTATATTTCTGATGAAAATATAGAACAAATGGACACAGACTAATAGTCAAGAGGGAATAGAACAAAAATTTCCTGGGCAGATAAAATATTTGAGAATGCAAGTTAAGGAAGCATAACATGTACCAGACAAAATTAAGTTAAAGACAAGATAAGATCTAGGTCTGAGAGAAGAACTAACAGGCTTCCTTCAAGGATGGTTCAGTCACAGTAGGATTGTTGCAGAGTTGTGATAATGAATACCAAACATTGGGTGAAATACATTAATTACATCTTCATAACAGATTGTCAAGAGCTAAAGATAGTTAACAAAACAATGCACCATACAATGCCATTTTTACAAATCATGTGTGCTTATAAGAGAAAGCTATATAATGAAAACTTTAATAGTGATTTTCTATGGTAATGAGTAATGAGAGTACATTTTCCTTATTTTGTTCTTGCCTATATTTATTAAATGTATAATGAAATACATATTTCATTTGTAGTAAGAGAAAAAATAGTATATCTTAAAATAAATTGTCAGTCTATGCAAAATTATCGCACACAGGGAAGAACTATTTCAATCCAGGTAAAGACTGATCTGTAGGAAAGGGAACTGAGTTAGAAACGTGCTTAGGTTAGAAACGTGGTTTTGTCGTTGTTCTTAGGAGGAAACGCTCACGTGCTGCGGCCAGTGTCCCTTGGACTCATGTCTGTTATTTTTTCTTCTCTTCAATTTGTTGTTGTTGTCTGTGTCTAATTTGATAAAAGAAAAGTGAAGAGTATTATTAGTTAAATAAAAGAAAATTGAATTAAGTATAATAGTTTATTTTACCAAAACCTTTGATTTATTGCAAAAAAGTGTTTGGCCTATAAAATAATGTGCTTATGTAAAAATTAGTATGTAACAAAACAGGCACTATTTAACGTAGAGCAACAAACTTAACACTGCTCATGAGACTCAGTTACTTGTCTTGAGATTTTAAAGTGAAATCCTTTTACATGATTCTTACTCAAAAGATAGAAATTTATGTTTAAAGGATTTTGCACATATCATCCCAAAACATTTATACCATACTACATCTTATATGTCTTACTATTTTTCTTTTAGATGTAAGGCACATTCGGACACTTAACAAGCTAATACAGCACAGGTGACTTTAAAGCTGGGGTGTAAAAAGACATGTTTACCAAATCTAAGGATAACCCAAATGGTCACTGCAGCCACAGTAACACAGTTCCAAGATCTTTCTGTTTGGTAGTTTGGTCTATGCCATCATAACTGGATAAAGGCCACGTCAAAATAAATTCAGTACCTATGGTAAGCCCACAAAATCAAGAAAAGATTCTAAGCCCACAAAATCAAGAAAAGATTCTAGGAAACAAAGGATGAAATTAAATTTCAAGTTTTGAAGTTTTCCAATGTGACAAAGACATAGAATAAAAACCATAAGCTGCTTATTTCTTGGAGCAAATTCAATTATTAAGGGGACTGACACATTGAGCAGCCCCTGAAAGAGTTGTTTAATTTGGAAATGCAATGAAATTTTTAGCAGGGATCTGGAGGATTTAATTTTATTCACATATTAAACATTCATTTTTTTTAATCAGGTGCTTTTTCATTGACAGAGTACAAGGTATTTATCTGAAAAAGTCCTTTCTCATTCATTCTGAGAGCCTAGGAAAGCTTTCACTTTCTTTTTTAGTGTTTCTTTTTCCCCTTTCCCCATTAAATTGTCATTGAGAACTAATTTGGTACGTGAGGAGAAACAATTTTCTAAGTCAGAAGTTATGGACTCAGTTATACTTTACATAATTCATTCATCATTTTGGAATAAGGAGGCATTCTAGGTATTAAATGTAATAGAGTCTAGTTATTTAATGTACATATTTCAAATTTAGATGTGAAACTGAAAATAAGTAGAGTTAACTCAGTAGGCAATCCTTAAACCATTGAATATATTTTATTTTCTCAACAAATATTTGATAAACCACCTGGTAATACATGATATCACATTTGATCTGATCTGCAGGATGTTTGAATTTTGCCAGATTTTCCTGCGTATATCCAAAAAGATTATTAAAATGCATAGAGGGACTACTTCCGTTGGTATTATGTTACTATAAAAAAATATATTATCTAAAGCCAAAAAAACCCTACATTTCTCAGGCAATTATTCTATGTTCTTTGACTTTCTTTGTCTTCTGAGGCAGAGTCACTTCTTGCAGATATATCAATAGGCAGAAGACGGAGGAGACGAAACAATGAGGATCTTCTGCCATAGATATATTTACTCCATCAGTGACTAGGTCAGTGGTAAATACAAGTCAACACCAGAAGACCTCAGTAACCATGCATGCATTTATGTAATTATACAAAACCTCAAACCTCTTCTTTCTTTGTTCTTTTGATTGATATTGGCATTACTAACAACTCAGACTTAAGTCATCCAGGGTTCTAAATTCAGATATAGTGCATCAAGCGATATAGGAAAAAAAAAGTGGGCACTATTCGCATCTAACTTCAAGCACAATCAAGCAAATTAAGAATCCAAAACATCTTAAAGGGTGTCATAATTTAGAAAAATAGGATTTCATATTTACATACGCATAAAGACCTCAGAAAAAAAGCAGGTTAGATTACAGCAGCAAATTTTAAAAAATAAAATGAATAAGCAACATATGATTATGTCCAGAGACACTTGCAGGATAAAATAAGATAATACACACAGAAATACCATACGAATATGCAGTATCATTTTTATGTTACCGTACTGGTGCGAGAACTATGTGACAATTCTTTGTCTTGTCTCTTGACTATATTCATTGAGTAGTAGTAATATTTTAAAGTGCTTGGAACTTCCAAAACTTTGCTTGAATAGGGAATCTGAAATATGAGTCTGCTAAGAGTTGTCATTATTAATGGCTAAGTGAATAATAATACTAGTGACATGCATGTCTCTATGAGACTAAGTATGCTCACATAGGTCACAAAACAGCTATAGCAGGTGTGGCCTTTGATCTCTACTAAGTGGGAACACGTTTACCCAGCCTGTAAGTTAAAACAAGCATGAGATTTTGATAAGATAATTTAAAATAGCAGTAAGACAATCATTTATTTATCACCAAAAATTTGCCAGGTAGGGTTTTATGCCAAGGAAGCTGCATTGAATAAGAAAAAAGGTAGCTGCCCTTCAAGAGATTAGATTTTACTTGGGAAGAGAAGCAGACAATAAAAACAAGAGGTAATAAATGTAGACAGCTTTAAATAGTGACTAGTGCTCTGAAAAAAGCAAGTTAGAGTAATGAAGAAGAGTGATTCGAGGAACGGGAAATTTTATCTAAGGTTGTCAGTTGTAGTTTTTGAGCTGAAACTGAGAATCAGACTAGCTTTTCTCTGTTATGCACCATATATTTTAAAAATATTCCTAACATGTGGGAGAGGACTCTCATTGTTCAAAAATCTCAGCAGAATTTTCTGCCTAGAACTGTACTCCTTTCTGAGTATGGTAAATGAAGAAAATGAAACGATATATGATAATAATACCACACTAACTCTGTGCTAAGCATTTGGTAAGGTCCTTTGTATGCATTCTGTCTAATCTTTACCAGACTCACATGGAATATATCTTATTATGATTGCTTCCCAGAGGACAAAACAGAGCCTGAGAGGGGTACAGTGACCCGCCAGGGAGTTACACAAGCAAACCTGAGATTTGAACGGGTTGTCTGGCTCCTAAACTTGAGTTCTTTCTGGAATTCCACATTAATCATTCTATTCCATGTGAATCATTATCCACAATACTTTGGAGAATGGGTCTGTACTTTTTTTCTGTGGTCACACTGTTGTTATTCTATACAGGTCCCTCTCCTGGGCCAGTGCACCAACCCCATAATTGCTCTGAGTGATGACCGCTGACTTCACATAACTGTACCCTTTCTCCAGAGACTTGCTGAACAGACTGAGCTGTCTTGCTGGGAAATGTCTGGGATTTTTTATGTTCCCCCTTTTCCCAGGAGGCTCACAGCTAATAATGAAATGATATAGGGTACAGAAGGCCAATCCTCTTGCCTCAAGAGAGAATAACTCTGGAGTGTCCCTCACACTCCAGAGCTACCCTGGGATCAGCTAAGACAAGACCTCAGCTGATCACATATTTGCTTAGTTCCTTTCCCTCTTCCTATTCTACTTCCCTCGCTTACTCACAGCTTCTCCTGAGAGCTCTCCCTCAATAAATCATTGCAAAAGGATTTCCGTCTCAGTCTCTGCTTCTAAGGAACCTGATCTAAGGCATTTATTCAACAAATATTTATTGAATACCTATATTGTGTCAGGTTTTGAGCTAAACTCCAGGGATTCAGAAATCAATATACTATCGTTCTTTCTTTCTGGGAATGGGTTTGGGAGAGCGACAGTGTGTAGACAGCTAATGAAATATGAAAAAGACCATATTAGATGTGCTTTATCAAAAAATAATGCCACAGGATCAAAGAAAAGAACATAGTTAGCTCTGCTTGGAATGGAGAGAAAGGTGAGAGATAATGAAAGCCTTTGCAAAGCAGATCAGAAATGATAAATAAGAATGCTTCAAGTTGATAAGTGTAGGGAGGGTTTAAAGAGAAAAGGGATAGTCCTGTGAAAAGATGCAATGAAATGAAAGAACAAGGCAAGATTGAGGAAATCTCAAGTCATTTTATGTGATTGAATAAGTAAAATACTGTTTTACATGAGACAGTAATGATTATCTGACAATCTATTATAAAAGACAAAATGTAGTAAAGAGTTTGGATTGGACAAAATAAAAATTATTAAAGGTGCAAAGGAAAATGCAAAAACTATTGCAGGGGATCAGAATTTGCCACCCCAAAATGTGTCTCTTTGGCTTGATGATTTTTAAGAACAAAAGACTCAGGAAGAAACTTTGAACTTCTCCCTAACTGCCTAAAAGAATTTAATATAGAAGGCTTATTTCAAGAAGGAGCTAATACCATAGATAACTATAGTGTAATATGAGCTGGTGTGGCAGACAGGGAGGAACCTAGCAAGGCCAATTTGATCAAAGTCCTATCCATGCCTCATTGTCTGTGCAAGGCATGACAAACATTTGTTTACCAAACATTTGCTTTTCCATCTCCGTGTGAATTGCCTTCCTCCCCTTTGAGGTCCCAAACCACTACCCCCCACACCCTCTTTTGTCTTTAGCTGAAGATGGTATTTAAGGTGATCACTTTGGCCATTTTGGTGAGTTACTCAGTTTTCCTGGGTTTCTCCCATGTATACATATTATTAAACTTGTTTGATTTTCTCCTGTTATTCTGTCTCATGTCAATTTAATTTTTAAAAGAGCCAGAAGAACCTAGAGGGTAGAGGGATTTTTCTTGCTCCCCTACACTATAAAGCTAACATACGTGCGATATGTCTTGTGTATATTAGATCTTCTACTTGTGTGAATTTAAGTACTAACTTAAGACATAATGGTAGTTCATAAAGTGTAATTGATTAATAGAGTAGATTTACATTTCCTAACTCTATAGTGTGACCAGAAGTGTATTAGTCAGAGGCCTCCTAACTTTCCTATTTATCATTGAGTAGACTGCATTTTCAGAATGTTCTGGTTGAGAGTTGAGCCTCCTACTTCTTTAACATCTATGTAGAAGTTTGCCATTGTGGGTCTATAGCAAGATGCTTTTATGGAGTTAGCACAAAATTATGTAGTTGCCAACTGGGCACAATTCAAATTATCTGTCATGTTCGGTTATTTTTATAGTCAAGTGTGCATGATTTGACCATATGAATCAGGCAGTGATTTGATTTGCTTATTATGAAGGCTAAAAATAACCTGTCTGACCTGCAGTAAACCGTTTACTTTAGTCATTAAATTATGACCACTGTCTCATTGTTGTTTTTCATTATGTATGTAAAGCAAGGTCAGCACTGGAAAAAAACTTGTGAAGTATGCAATGTCCTCACTCTCCTCCCTGTCTCCAGTAGTCTTTAACTAGGCAGCTAGTTGTTCTGAAATCTTTCATTTCCCTCCACTTTCATCCAAATACCGTGCCCAGGCTTCATGAGCAGAAGAAGAAAATCCGTCAAATTGACACTGGTACGTGAAGGACTGATAAGCCTGGAGGTTGTCTTCCCAGGGATAAGTGGGATAGGTTTGGTACAGTGAGTCTCGGAGTGCCCTGAGATAGTGAGAAGTTTAACCTGCTTCATGTTCAAGACAACAAAGAAAATTCCATATTTACTCGTGGTAAGGCTATGGAGGCTATTTGACAAGTGTGTTTCCTTTAATTGACAAAATCTTTCAAAACACAAAGCCCTCACAATAAAAGACAAAAAAGAGGGGTGGTAAAAAGGTTGAGAAAAACTTGTATAATGGAAAAATTATTAACCTAGTAGTCTGAAGAGCAGGTGTCTTATCCCAGCTAAGTCAATTATCAGATCTGTGGTAAGTCAGTCACATAATGTCCCCAAACCTCATTTTTTCCTCCTCATTGGTAACATGAAGACAGTACTACCCATCTAACTTGTCCCATTGAGTTGTCATAAAGATTAAATGAACTTAAGTATGTTTACTTTGTGTACTGGAAATCCCATGGAAAATGTTATGATCCATCCAAGGTTGCAACTTTGGCTGCAGTTCTCACCTAGAGAAGACCCTTTCTGCCTGCAGTGGAGCTCAGTGCGGTCCTGTCCACACCCTGCCCATCATGTGTTGGGTGAATACATAGTCCACCAAAGTCATAGGTCAGCCCTGGTGGAGGTTTATGAGGACCAATGTTTAAGTTTAAAAAACTTTATATTAAAAAATTTCAGTGGGAATATGCATCCAAATTTACTTTTATCCAACATTTATTTAAAGTGTTAGTGCTGTATAATTCAAATAAACATCCTTTTTTGGCAAAATGGTGCACACATTTGAATATTCCATTGTTCTGTTCTATTATTTTATCAGTATACCCAGAGGAACAATGATAAGTAAAGTCTGTCCATATACAATTCTTAAAACAGAAAGAGAATATTTCTTTCAGGTTAATTTCAAGCATAAGTGTCTGAATCATCCTCATGCAGTTATTCTCTATGAGTGTCAGATATTAGAAGATTTTAATACATCTCTCCTTCCCTCGAGTCTGTTTTATGTGATTTCAGATATCCTCCTGACTTTTTTTGTTGTTTTGACAAGAGGAATAAAATGCACTTTATGACCAAATCCATGTATGTTTTGGAGTGCTTCACTCAGAGATGCTTGGGGGAACTTAATCAAGAGAGCTTTTACAGAGTTTAATACAGAAAATAAAGCTGAGAAAGTAAGCACTGAAAATAAATTACCTTGAAAATGGAGTAAATCCTTTTTATCTGTCTGTCTATATTTAATTTCTCTCATTTTCACATGAAAGAGGTTGCTGCTTTGGAGAAAGGTTTGTATCTCAAGGTTTAACATATTTATTCTGATTTCCCAAGCACTGGGATAATGTCATTGCTGCAATCATTATGGTCTTTTATTATTCACCACCTGAATCATTACTTCTGCATCAGTTATTTTTAAATGTTTGCTGTAGAATAGCTCATATTTTCAGTAAATTGCCAATATTTCTGAACCACACCATCTAGATTGTGTGCACAAATCAGAATATGTAGGTAGAAAAAGTCAGTTGGAGTGTGCGGCATTCACAGATAGATTACCAATTGCTCCACTCTGAGAACTGAATCTAAGAAAGAGGCCACGATGGCAAAAGAGTTTGAAAGCCATAAGCCAGAGAGGAAACTAGCCATGGGCTTTGTTTTTCTACAAATAATTCCAACAATTCTCAAACCTACTTCTTCCTACACATTTTACTTTTATTCTTCTTGGCTGTGAGAGAACTATAGCTATTGTTAAAAGTTCTGAAAATCCAGAACAACTTTTAATCTTTGTCTTTCTTTCAGAAGAGAAGGAATCTTTCATAGAACCATCATTGAATTAGGGCTCAGACTACCCTGTATAGCTCCACCTGGGCTTGGAAATAGAGCATTGCCACACTGTAGCATTTTATAGGGTTTTACTTTTATTTAGTACTTTAAACTTCAATTTCGTTGATAGTTCCTTTTATCTCGGTAGCCGGGGTCTGCAGATTTGGGTCCACTTCTTTTATCCTATCAATGCTTCCAGTCCTAGCTGCTTTCCAAACTCCTAAACACTCGCTAGAGGAGGCAGTGTTTGGATGAGAAGCACTTCCTTGGCTTTGAGGCATGCTCTTATTAAATTTCAAGCTGCATAAAATGGCAAAGGAGGTAATTCAAAAAACAAGCTCTTCTCTGAAACCAGCTTCATCAGGGAATAGTTCAGCACCAGTGTTGTAATTTACATCCCTGTCTTTACAAATCCCTTCTATATCATTTTCTGTTTAGTTTAAAGACCTAATGCGAGTTCTGTTGAATTAGACCTGAATCCCTGGGCCACAGTGTTCTGCTCACATCTGCCCTAAGCATCGCTCTGGAAAACAGCAGCCACCAATGTCAATAGAGTCCTATAAAGATTAATGGGGCACCTGAAAAGCAACAAGGACTTTGAGTGATTTCAGGGATTTCAGACTCCAGAAATCAATTTCCCTGAAAATGTCCTTGCTAATTTAACTGAGAGTATTTGACACTCCTTGTGCGTACTACAAGCTGTAAGTAAGTAGAATTAAGACTTTATTTTGACCAAGGGTATAAATTAATATACAGAGGCAGATACACATATTCTAAAAAATAGACATGTATGTGCCTACACATGAACCAATGTGGAAATTGATCGTAAGTTTTCTCAAAATCAACTGTGCATTTCTCTAGAAATATTTAAAGAATAACAAACCCTTACAGGGATGGAATCATTCAGATTAGACAAAATTAAAGGAAGCTTACGGCTTTGCATTGCTTATCAGCATGCGGTATGAACAAGGCTCTGCTACATCCTTATTATTTTGAGTTCTGTTAGATTACTGAAACAAACAACTTCAGAATATCAATAGAAAGGGTTGTATTACAGTTTCACCATGTAACAATAAAGGCTTGATTTATATTAAAAACTCAAAGTACAAGAGAAAAATCACAAAATTGAGTGTCTTATGGAAATATTTTGAAGTATTTAGGTGGTGTTTATGTAAATATTTTTAAATGTTCTAAGTACATCTTGCAATTATTTGAGAATAATTATTGTCATTTAATCTGCAAAAAATCAGGATATTATGATTTTAAGTGGAGTTCTTCAAAAGGTCTTTTTTAAAAAAATCTGTATTTAGGAGAATTTTAGGTTGACTTTGTCCTAGCACCTGGGTTTGGTAACTGCCTCTTCTAATATTTGTGAAAACTTTGCGAAAAGATAGCTTGAAATGAAAAAATTTAGAAAAACAAAGGCAGTAAGGTAAAGCTTTTGAAGCCTTGTGGCCTTGGTGCCGCTGCTGCCAACTCTCAATAAGAATACGTTTTGAAGTCTCATTGATCCTTGATTTGAGTTCCAAGGTTTAGTAATAAAATATGACATAATTTCTCACTCTGATGCGGGGCAATTTACTGCAAAAGAAAATGCAAAGTCTTGCCTAGTGTAGGGTTCTGACCTATTCAGAGAATTCGTGAAGTTCATCAAACCTGCCTATTATAACTCAGAACTCCCCATTTTCAATTTCATTATGACATGAAACTAACAGAGTGTGATTTAAGTGGCTCACGGTCCTGGGGAAGTAATGCAGTTGACTACTGAAGCAAGTCTGTGGAAGTGAAGGATGTGACTTTATAGGACCCAGTGCCTGCCTCTCTCTCTCACACACACACATTACACATACACTCACGGGCAGTTTTCTCCTTGTTCCTGTTATCAGCACGGCTTCTATGTTCAATTACAGTGGTCTACAGGCCAATGCATAAAGCTTTCCCAAGCAGCAAATCTAGCAAAGTTCTTTGGCTTTTTTGCTTCTTGTAAGGTTCACATGACTTGACTCTACTGAAAAAAAGTGAATGGAAATATTTTAGAGGGAGGAAGAGGAAAAACATTTCAGAGCAGTTAGACTTAGTAACTGTTGTAACATTAGAAAAAGACACCAAAGGATTGTTTGAAAGGCAGAGAACACTAAAGAAAACCTCCACATGAACGTAAACCCTAGAGATAGTGAACTGAAGGAGAAATTGGGATGTTGACATCCACATGTGTGTGAGATTTAGGAAGGTATTTCACTGTTGTGATAGAGGAAAAGTAGCTGTTGCTTTGGTACTAACACATCTTCTTTGCTGGGTCTTCCAAGTCATATCTTCTTAACTCACTGAGCTGAGAAATAGAGTTACTGTGATCAGCTCTGCCAACACGCTGTAGGGAGGGAAAGGCCCACTGCATGCTACTCTGCCTCATGTCCTTACCAAACACACAGTCAGATGACGAGGTAAGGTTGCTGTTATTCAGTATCCTTCTAATCAGTGATGGTTCACGTTGAGTTTTAAACTCTTTCACCCCTCCTCAGAGCCCCAGGCCACAGCTAAATCCTCAGGTATCAGGCTTAATTCAGAAATAGAGCTATCACAAAATTATATCACACATTTCTAGACAAGCCAACTCAAAAAGGGAATTGATAACAATAAAATATTTTGGCTCACTAAGGTATTTCCAGAATATACTTATACTTTGTGAAAGACTAAACAGCCAATGAATATCTGGTACTTGAACTATTCTAATACCTCCCAGATTTCTATTCTGTCAAACAAATGTATTAATTTTTCTTAATTCATCATAAGCAAATTTATATTAGGGTGACTTAAGAATTCAAATTCAACATCACACAACCCATACCTAACCATTTTTGCTCTGACACTTAACATGTAGAATTATTGTTTTGCCCTTTCTGTCTAGAAAATCTAGAATGAAATATAAATTAGAGAAGGAGAAAAAGTAAGACTTTATCAAATACTCAATATTCCTTCTGAAATTGTGTCATCTTTTCAAGTGACAAGAACACAGATTTTTTTTCAATCCTCTGCTTTGCTGGCAGCTTTCCTGAGGCAGAGGCCAGCTGATTCAAAGGAGACCTCCTATAAATGAAATATAATCATCCTCAACCCCTGAGAGAAATGATCACTTACTAAATGGAACTACAGGAAATGTGCTCCAGCAGACAGAGAAGCTTCTGATATTCTATAACATATTTTTTCTCGTGTTCTTTACTAATACGGACATTGTCCTAACATTGAGGAGTTTTGTGTACATTATTTCTACTTCCATTCTTACCTGTACACAATCACAATCAGCTGCAGTCATGGACCACTCCGTGTAGATTCTGCAGCATAAACATTAACGGACTCTGAAATATACATTATCTGAGCAGTTATAACTTTAACTAGTGTTGGATGGCTAGAGGTCTCCTCTCTACTCTATCCCTCTCACAATGTACTATCATGTTTTTTGATTTCTTCATCCTTTTCTCAGTCTCCTTTTCATTGTCTCAAATATATCACTTTAAAGTGTCAACGTGTTTCTCAGAAAGGAGGTAAAAGCAGGAAACACAGAGGTGATCAAGAGGATCGATGGGAACACAGAGATGTGCCAAAGGCCTCTCTTATTTTCAACCGTTCCTGAAAGCCTTGCCTTGTGTGATAAAGGCATCAGTGTGGCGAAAGGTTTTGTTCTGACCTGTCATTTGAGTTAATTATTTTTGTCCCTCACAGGACACACAAGGGATAAAATACCCTCTCATCAGTAATGTGGCTTTCTACCAGTGATCTTGGGGCGGGGGGGACTGAGGTGGCTTGTAGAGGTGAAATATGTGGAATTTGGAAATTTGGCCCAAGCAAGTACTTCCCACATCTGGATAGAATGCTTGGATATAACGCTTACAAATGTGACATATACAATATTTTTCACTCTCATTTTACCTGTTTTCCCCCTTATTTTACATTAAAAAATTACAACTCAATATAAAAATTACAATACAATGCTTTAAGAATAAAGAAATGATAAAAAATGTTGTAAGGAGAGCAATAATGTTGATAACTTTGTTATTTCTTCAGAAAAACTTCTCAAATGTGGAAGTTAAAGGGTAAAAATAGTTTTCCAAAAGATGTCTACTCAGTTAAACTTGTCATCAATACTATATATAAGTATATATATATGTGTGTGTTTGTATATTAAATATACATATTTTAACATACCCTGGCAATTGGACACTGGTAATTTAAAAATATGTATAAAGGAATAGTTATAACTAGTGTCTCCTCGTGACTTAATTTGTATTAATATACACGTAAAATTCATGAATCTTTCTAATCTGTTTATATCTCTGTGTCTATGAGTTATTTGCTCATCCCTTTGATTTATTTGCATATTTGTGTTTATTTCCACCTTATTGTGAGAAAATTCTTCACTATCTTTCGTTCTTCAATGGCAAAACTAAACAAAGTATTTTATATTAGCAACTTGTAGAGCCAGGAAATATATTGCAAAAATTAGGGAAAATGTTATACTTTTCCCTGAAGTTCAATTGCTAATATTGTATGAAAGGTATATAATACTGTTAGTTTTCAAAATCCACAGACCCACAGAAGCTAATTAATGACATCTATCTCTATATTTATTAATACTGTACTGGCTAGGAAGAGTTAACTACCCTTTTAGGGATCCCCAGCAAACAATTTAGATACTGGTATAATTAAAGTAATTATGTATTTATGCACAGTAGGGTCTTTGGTAGGCAATAAAATCAATTCAAGGTATTTTATATAGAATCATTTGGATGATTTTGGCTATAAATTCATAGTGAAAGTTTTCTACTGAAATTCTAGTTGCTAAACCTCCTGAACAGTGTCAAAGATTAAGTATTCCCACTGAATGCTTTGCAATAGCTATACAGCAAGACACACTATATTAATTTTGAAATTCATCTATTTTCTGTGGTTATAACCATATACAACAATTTTTAAAAATGGTTTTCCTGGAGGCTAGCCCCATGGTGTAGTGTTTACGTTTGGCACACTCCACTATGGCAGCCCAGGTTCACGGGTTCGGATCCTGGGCGTGGACCTACACCACTTGTCAGCCATGCTGGGGTGGCAACCCACATACAAAATAGAGGAAAATTGGCACAGATGTTAGTTCAGGGCGAATATTTCTCACCAAAAAAAGCCAAAAAACAAAAACAGTTTTCTTTTACATCCTTTTACATGCTTTTACTTTACATCCCATCCCTATTGGTTCTCAATATATTTGAACTGATGTATTTGAAATTTGTATCTCATATCACAGAAAACAATATGTATATGTATAATGCATACATTTGCATTGCTATAGAATTATTACACAATGAATTCATAAATATTAACACTATTGTCAACATCAAAACCTAAAACAATTTTAACCTATGTTAGCATAGAAGGATGTAATAATATTACACATATTTGCTCTCCAATTTCTATCGATCTGCTCCTAAGTCAACAATCAAATTGTATGTATGAATATATTTTGCTCCCACTAGGATTTGGTTTGAGCTTTTTTAATAATTAGTATGTCCTCACTGATGATTATTACTATTACTATCACACAGGCTTATAGCATCTGAAGATTAAACACAGGTTGCAAATACAAAAACATGTCATCTAAAATTAAAAAAAAAGAAAAACTATGCATTAAATATCAAATTTAAATCTGCTTTGAAGAAAAAAATTAAACACTCACTATAGACTGTGAGAAAATCCATTTCTAATGGTGACTTTATATCAGTCCACAGGGAACACTATCAAGGCACAGGTGACTAATGACTATCATTTTCAGTTGATTTTATTAGTATTTAAGTTATAGTGTAAAGTACATTCCCTTTGGTATTCTGAAAGTCACTGATTTATATACATTTAGTGTGAAGATTTTGATTTGGATAATAAAAAAGTGATTTAATAGCTAAGTGAAGTTTTGTTTTTTTTTTGCTTACCTAAATCCACTTATTCAAAAATAAAAATTACTTTTAATAAAATAGCATCTAATGCATATTGTCACCCATTAAAATAAAACATACCATGCTCTCAGCTGACCATCTTCATGCCAGGATAATGTACTATTTACAGTCTTCTTTTTGTCTGAAGCATTTGACCATTCTCAATTGAGAGTGGAATTTTTATGAATGAACGAAATGCACTTTACTTATACAGTAAGCTAGTTGGATGATGCTGACCCACAGATTAATGAAAGCACTTGTTATGCAAAAAGAGATAGATAAACCACTCAACTCTTTGATAGAAAGGAAAATTTTTCATCCTTTGGGCTTTAAAACAAACAAAAAAATATGTGCTGCTTGGAATTTGGGCCTTAAATGTGGTTCCATCTTTGTAACGCGTGTTTTTCGATTCTAAGAGATATTAAAAGCGAAAAAAGCAAGTTGTGGAATCAACTACTGCACACTAGATACCATTCTGTGCAATGAGAGTTTCAGTGAAATAATTTGTTCTTGACATCAACGAGGGGCCAGCTAAAACTTGAATATTTCCATAAATCATAATATAAGTTTCCTTATGCCACTGGCCAAACAAGGAGCATAATCAATAAGTGTTATGGGTTGGAGGATGGGAAAAAAATGCTATACCTGCTTGTAGAAGAAAATCAAAAGCATCAAAAGCTGATATCAGATATTTTTAAATATTCAGACATCTCACTTTATAGTATATTTTACTTGAATATAAGCACTCATATTTGCAGAATTCATGTTGTAACGATTAAATGAGAAACATTTTGAATATGCTTTGAAAAACATCAAGTTCTATCTTCTAAGACCAAATTCAAAGAAAAACATCAGTATGCTTCATTTTCTGAGTAATTGGTATTTTTACCATGTTGTTTACTCTGGTGGAGAGTTTTTTCATACAATTCTTCAGAAACTAAAATTAATGTTTTAAAAAGCCATTAGAAATGGTCAAGCAAGAGAAATATAATTGTAGAAATTCCATTTGCTTTAAGTAGGTCATCCTCACTATATTTTTAACATAGAGTAGGGACTAGATCAGAACCCTAAGGAGAGTGCATTAAAAACTAGTCCCTCAAATCAGATCCATTAAGCACTAAAAGCTGATCTCTACGTTTTTACTCACATATAAATAAAGTGATTGGTTTGGCCCAATCTGTTTTTCTTTTCATCTTTGATTTCAACACACAGATGCTGTGGAATGCATTTAGTTAAGTTTTCTGTTAACTCATTCATGAAAAGGAGCTGAAAGTTTACTGACCTCCTCCCACCATACCTTGGTTACATTGTGATTCTCTGATTTAAGTGCTTTCCAGGACTGGCATTTATTATATCTGTGCTTGTTTACAGCTTCTAATCAGATCCCTGGAGTAAAGGAATATTTCTGTGGGAATTACTCATCAAGGACAACAGGAAGCAAATGCTTTGATTGGAGACAAAATTTACTTTAAAATTTAGGATATCAAAGTTCCATCAAAGATTTGCCTTAAGATATTTATGTGACACTGAAAAGAATCTCTTTAACTTCTTCCAATTAACCATCAATCAAAGTTTTATGAGATAATGCATATATTCATATCAACTATTCATTGCAAATGCCCCCATACACATGTTCATAATTTCCCCCAAATTATGTCAGAATAACACCTGCATCTCAAGTCACTCTGGCTATGCTTCCACTTGGGAAATGCTGGACTGTAACTAAGGGAACACTTGCCACAAGTCACAAAATCTGATTTCAGTAACCTTAAAACAGCCATGGCAGAGGCGAAGTGCTGTTTTTCACACCGTCATGTTTATCTGTTAAATCCTAACCAGTGAAATCTACAGTTGTGGAACTATTTTTTTAACTTTAACTGCCTTTGCTCTGAAATGTAGACAGATGTGCCTGCATGAGAGCAATTGTCTATCGTTTTTGTGTATAAGATTGATTGACTCCAAAGTGATTGAATTCTGCTTTAAAGGAAAGCTTATTGATACCAGAGAGAACATTGATGAATGCTTATTGACATCCCACTTTATCATTTAGTCCAAATACACTTCCAGGTATCAATTGACAAGTATCTTTATTTCTATCTTATTAATGTAGGAGAAGAACAAAGAAATTTTAACTGAGCCTCTGATGGAATTGAGGTTTAAACTGGAAAAGAAGTGTTATTTGGCATGACTGTGAAATGAACTAGTGTGCAAATATCACAAACTAAAAATCAGTTATATAGTTTTAAGGTCTAAGGGTTTTCCTGTAAAAATTGATACATTCTATTTTTTTCTATTGTTACCTGTGCTTTTGGTGTCAAATTAGAATCCACTGAAAAATCTGAGATCATAAAGATTTACTTATTTTTTTAAAGAGTTTTATAATTTTATCTCTCATATTTAGTTTATGGATCCATTTTAAGTTAATTTTTGTATATGATATGAGGTAGAGGATGGAGTGAACACAAAGAAGAAGAATCAGGAGGAAGGGATGACCAAGGGCAAGGAGGAACTCTCTGGGTATGATGACAATGTTCATTATCTTGATTGTGGTGTTGATTTCATAGTTGTATACATATGTTAAAACTTACAACATTTTACACTTTAAATACGAGCATTTATTTTAAGTTAATAAATGTCAATGAACCTGTTAAACAGAAAAAGTCATGGAAAAAGAAATACAAACCTGTAATTTTAAAGCCAGCCACCAAAATGATCCAAGAAATTGAGTGGAATATAAAGATATTTTAAAAATTACTTCTTGGGGGGCCGGCCGGTGGCGCAAGCGGTTAAGTGCGCGCGCTCCGCCGCGGCGGCCCGGGGTTCGCTGGTTCGGATCCCGGGCGCGCACCGACGCACTGCTTGGTAAGCCATGCTGTGGCGGCGTCCCATATAAAGTGGAGGAAGATGGGCACCGATGTTAGCCCAGGGCCGTCTTCCTCAGCAAAAAAAGAGGAGGATTGGCGGATGTTAGCTCAGGGCTGATCTCCTCACAAAAAAAAAAAAAAAAAAAAAATTACTTCTTGGCATACATTGATCTGTAGTGTGAGATCAGAGGCTACGGTAACCACCAATAAAAGTGTTCACGACAGTTTTACCCTTTGAAGTTCTGTTCTGACCATGTTTCTGTGCTTAACTTCTCAGCCTAAGTTAAACATGCACACGTATCTCTCTGTGTATTCGTATGTAAGTGTAACCAACATTTATTGAGTGCACTTTATGTAATTAACAGTGCCAGCATCCGAAAGTGCTAGGCATTTCATAAATATTTGATTAATCATTATTAATTGAATAAATGAAGGAAGGCATTGTTTTGGCACTTCAGATACAGAGATTAGAAAAATAGTCATATTTTCTGGTCTCTTGGAATGAAGATCAAAAATTATCATTTGACAGAACAGGTAGTAATATAGAAATTTTCTTATATTTTCTTTTTTTATTGTTCACTTAGAGCATACTGAATCTTTCACATTCAGTGTTTGAATCTCTTATTACCATTTGAATCTATACCACACTTTTGTAGCGCTTTAAGAAAACATCTACAACTGAGAAATTTAAAACATAAATTCCTTCTCCTTACTGAGCACAATCCTGTTCTGACAACCAGAAAATGGGCCTCTTTAAGTAATACATTTTTCTTTTAAATATTTGTAATACTTCTAAGCGTCTTTGTTCATCACCATAAAAAGAAGTTTCAAAAATAAATTGCAGTATTGAGAGAGAGAGACATGAATTAGAAAATAAAAAGGCTACATGCTATGAACACCTACTTGTGTACTCCTTTTAAAAAGTAGGGTCCGTAAATCACATTATTAAACATTGAAAATAAGTCTGTCTTGTTTTCCTGTCTTATATGGTTAGGCCAATCTGCATTTAACATCTCCTAAATTAATATATTAAATAAATCTCTAAAATGATTTGTAATAATGATTAATTCAATAATTCATAGTTGTTATTTAAAGCTAATTCTTTATGGTGTGGGGATAAACCATGATTTCTACCACATTGTCTTAATTATTGTAGCTTTATAGAAAGTATTGAAGTCCACAGAGTAAATCCTCCAATTTTGTTCTTTTTTTGTCAAGACTGTTTTATCCATTCTAAATCCTCTGTATTTCCATATACATTTTAGAATCAGCTTGTCAATTTCAATTGTAAAAAAAGAGCATTCTGGGATTTTTATTGAGTTTGTGTTGATCTTATAGATCATTTTATCAGAATAGAAAAGAAGATCAAATATAAAATTGAAAATAAAGAAAATAAAATTGGGAATATTTTAGAAAATTTGAACGTTAACTGAAAATACATTTATTTTCACTTTGAATATATCTAATTGTTTATTGAGGTGTAATTTACATAGAGTGAAATGCACAGAGCTATGTGTGCAGTTAAATGAGTTTTGACAAATGCCTGTATCCATCCATCTAAGCACACTCTATTAAGAAAAAGAACATTTCCATCACCCCTGCAAGTTCCCTTATACCCTTTCCCCAGGCAAATCTACACTTTCCAATCAGATTAGATCAGATCCAATCTACTGATTTCCATCAGGATATTTTGACTATTTAAGAATTTCATATACATGGACTCATACAATGTTTTTGTCTGTGTCTTAGTCTGTTTATGCTGCCATAACAAAATACTGTAGACTGGGTGGCTTAAACAACAGAAATTTATTTTCTCAGTTCTGGAGGCTGGAATTTCAAGATCAGAGTGCACCATTTTCAAGTTCTGGTAAGGGCTCTCTTTTTGGTTTACAGATGGCCGCCTTCTCACTGTGTGCTCACGTGGCTTTTCCTCGGTATGTGCATGAGAAAAGAGAGAGAGGGAGAGCAAGCTCTGGTGTCTATTCATATAATCTCATCATAAAGGACCCACCCTCATGACTTCATCCAACTCTTATTACCTCCCAAAGGCCCCATCTGCAAATACCAACACTCTGGTATTAGAGGGGTTAGGGCTTCAGCATATTGACTCAGGGGTCAGGGAGACACAAAAACATTCAGTCCAGATCATTCTGTTTCATTTCTTTCACCCTTCCTTCCTTCCTTCCTTCCTTCTTTCCTTCCTTTTTCCCTTCCTTCTTTCCTTCCTTCCTTTCTTTCTCTCTCTTTTCCCTTAGCATATTTTTGAGATTCATCCATGTTATTGTGTATATCTGTAGTTTGTTAATTTTTATTGCTGACTAGTATTTTTCTGCATAAAGATTCCATGATTTGTTGATCTCTTTTCCTACTGATGAACATTTTTTTTTTTTCCAGTTTGGGGCTATAATGAATAAATCTCCTATGAACAATCTTCTCTAAGTCTTTTTTGTGTGGAAAATATTTTCCACACAAAATATTTTAGACATTTTGAGAAAATACCTAAGAAAATAATTGCTGGATTTAGTGTTAGGAACAATTCTCCGTGGGACTCTCACATTTCTGCATATGTGTGCATAGAGGCATGGACTGCTTTGGGTCTCTACTATCTTTTCAAGGATGTTTGTATAGTCAACAGCCATGAAAGAAAGAGATAGTGTCACTTTCCTAGGCAGAGGGCAGAATTTTTTTGCTATTCAGCATGATAAAGATAATGTCTCCCTCCAGGGCAAAGACTGGGCCATTCTGCATTACCTGGGGGAAATGGGAGACAAGCAGAACCCTTGCAAACATGAAATTCATGCTGCCTGCTGTGCCATGAGTAATAAAGTCCTTTGTTTCTGAACTAGGACTCTCCTATCTCCTGCCGTCATCCATTAAATCTTAGCAAGCTAACTTGTTTGCTAGCAGATAAGGTAAACACTCTGACTCTTAACTTTTCTCGATGTTCAGGTCCTCTGGGAAAGCCAACACTGAAATTGAGTAAGTGTAAGAAGTTTATTTGGCGGTAATGCCTGTGAAAGCTAAAAGGGAAAGAAGCAGTTTTAGGCAGAAAATGCCTTCAAACTAGGATACAGACCGACACCTGTGAAAGAACAGGCAGGAGGAAGTCTAATTGGGCGGGGAGAGCCTCAGACTGCAATGCAGATCTGACAAAGTCTGAGCCAAACAACTGAGGTCTTCAGAACAAAGACTGTGCATTAGAAGACTCTCATTTTGCAGATAAACGGCCAGGTGATGCAAAGGGTCAGAAGGAGCACCCCAGAGTATGGCTTCAGCTGGAACAGTAAGGTGGATCCTGAAGATGATGCAGGTGGACGTTGTCAGCCAACTGCACTCCTCTCAGATGAAAAGCAAGCTCTTTTACGAAGGGAGATCAGATGGTGCAACTCCATGGCTGCTTCAAAGGGTTAAGTATACATTTAACTTGAAAGAAACTGCCAAACAGTTTTCCACTGTATGAGAGATTTGGTTGTCACACAACATTTGTTGTTGTCAATCTTTTAAAATTATATACATTCTAATGGATGTGTAGTGGTATCTCACTGTGGTTTTAATTTGCCTCTCCTTGATGATTTATGTTGTGTGTTTTATATTCTTAGTTTTCTTTACCTACTTCTCTTATGACTAACTCAAGTCTTCCACCCAGTTTATTAAAAAGTGGATTGTCTTTTTAGTATTGAAATGTGGTAGTTTTTCATATATTCTTGATGCAAATCCTTTATCAAGTGTTTAGCGAAAGTTTGTTTTCCCAGTCTATGGCTTGCCTATTTACTTACTTTGTTTTTTTTTTTTGAGGAAGATTGGCCCTGAGCTAACATCTGTTCGTCCTTTTTTCCTTCCCCCCTCCCAAAGCCCCAGTAGATCATTGCATGTCATAGTTGTATATCCTTCTAGTTGCTGTATGTGGGATGTTGCCTCAGCATGGCTTGATGTGCGGTGCATAGGTCTATGCCCAGGATCCAAACTGGCGACCCCTGGGCCAGCAAAGAGGATAGCACAAACTTAACCACTACACCACGAGGCTGGCCCCTATTTAGTTTCTTAATGGGACATTTGACAAGCATAAGTTTGATGAATACCAAATTATCAGTTCTTTTCTTTTATCGTTAGTGATTTTTTTTGTAGTTAGTGATTTTTTGCATTTTAGGGAAAACTGTGCCCATCTACAAGGCATATGGATTTTCTCCTATGTTTTATTTTTTCTAGAAATTATATAATTTGAACTTGCATGATTAGTTTGATGATTCTTTATGAATTAATTTTAGGGTACGTTGTGTGAGGTAGGGGATATATTATTCCCTTTATATGTGGATGGCTTCAATTTGCTAATATTTCATCTGTAGTCATCTGCAATTTCCTTTTCTTCTGATGCCCTTGTCAGCTTTTTGTATCAGAGTTTTATTCTAGCTTCCTAAGGAAGTGTTTCCTGTTTCTCTGTTTTCTGATAGAATTTGTAGAAGATTGGGTCTATTTTTTTATGTATGTTTAGGGTAAAATTCACTAGTGACACCTTCTTCGACTCAAGTTTACTTGGTGGAAAGGCTTTGATAACGGTTCAATTTCTTTAGTATGTATAGTGTTATTAAGATCTTCTATTTTTTACAGGATCAGTTTTGGTAAATTATGCTCGTTCAAGAATTTGTTCATTTTACCTTAGCTAGAATTTATTGATATAAAATTCTTTGTGATATTCAATTATTATACTTTTAATATCTCTGGGATCTCTACTACTATTCTTTCATTTCAGATATTACTTTTTTCTCTCTCCTTTTCTTTCCCGATCAGTCTTACTAGCAATTTCATTAAAAAAAAACTTTAGCTTTGTTAATAACCTTTATGTGCTCTATGTGTCTGTTTGCTATTTTACTTTATTCTGCTCTTATCTTTATCATATCTTTCCTCAACTTACTTAAAATTTATTTTGCTCTATTTTTTCTAGTTTCTTAACATGGAAGCATAGAGAATTTATTTGAACCATCCTTTTTTTCTGATATATGTCATAAGCACTACAAAGGTTTTTATTTCTAAACAGTGCTTTGGTTACATCCCACAAATTCTATTCGTATTCATTTTTATTATAATTTAGTTCAAAATATTTTCTAATTTCTCTGGTATTTTTTTGTTTGATTCATATGAGAGTTATAAGTAGGTGGCTCAATTTATAAATATTTGGGCATTCACCAGATATCCTTTTGATATTGATTCCTAATTTAGTTTCGTTCTTGTCAGAGAATATTCTTTGAGTTATTTCAATGCTTTGAGATTTACTGAAAATTATTTATGGCACAACATATGGTGCACCATGAATGCTCCATATGAAAATAATGTGGATTCTATGAGTCATTGGGTGAGGCATTCTATAAATGTGAATTAGGTTAAGTGTATTGATGATTTTCTCAATTGAAATCTTGAAATTTTAAAATCTAATTGTGTTTGTCTATTTTTCCTTACACTTCTGTCAGTTTTTGCTTTATATATTTTAAATCTCAGTTATATGATATGTACACATTTAGGTGTGTTATGTATTCTTGAAGAATTGACTTGTCATTATGGAATATCTCTATTTTTCTCTGATTATATGCCTTGTCTTGAAGCCTATTTTGTCTGATGTTAATAGAGACAATTCAACTTTCATATGATTAGTGTTTGCCTGGTATATCTTTTTCTGTCCGTTTACATAAAACCGGTCCTTGTCTTCATATTTCAATTGTATTTCTGATAAACAACATAAAGTGAGTCTTGCTTTTTTTTTAATCTAAAATGAAAATCTCTTTCTTTTCATTGGAATATATCGATTATATACATTTACTGTGAATATTGATATGGTTGAATTTAAGTCTACTATCTTGCTACTTGTTTTCTCCTTGTTCCATTTAATATCCCTTTTTCTTCTTTTCTATCATCTTTTGGGATAATTAAGGATCATTATTGTTTAATTACATCTTCATTTGATTTTTAGCTATACCTATTTGTTTTATTCTTATAATGGTTGCTCTAGGGATTATTATATTCATCCTTAGGTCATTATATTCAATAGTAAATTAATATTGTAGCACTTCACATGTAACAGATTAATCTTACAATAGAATATTTCCATCTACTTCCTCCCACATTTGGTACTATTTTTGTCTTATATATTTCTTAAATATGTTATAACCCACAAATACATTGATATCACTTTAGTTTTTAAGAATCAGTTATCTTTAAATAAATTAAGATAAAAAATATGTATCTCCACATATTTAGAATTTCTGGTGGTCTTCATTCCTTTGTATGACTCAAAAGTTTCTAGCTAGTGTTATTTTCTTTAAGATGAAGAACTTTATTTAGCATTTATTATAGTACAAATCTCCTGCTGATCAGATGTTGCTTATCTAAAATGTTTTCATTTCAGTGAAATTTTTGAAGGATACTTTGGCAGGATTTTTGCACAATATTTGAGGGCTATTTTACGTGACATTCATGAAGCCTATAGAATTCTAGATTGACTGTGCTTTTATCTCCCCATTCAGCATTTAATAAATATGATCTCATTGTCCTTTGCCTTGCGTTGTTTCAGAAAACTAGTCAGAAGTATTAATTATAATTTCTCCATAAAAAAGGTATTTTTAAACACTGATTGCTTTTAAGATATTTTCCTTTATTATCATACACTTCAATGTGGTTTTCCTATTTTTTCTTACTGTGGGTTTGTTGAACTTGTTAGATAATTTTTCAATCAAATTTGGAAAATGTTTTGTGTATTATTCCTTCAAATGATGTTTTCTGCCTAAATCTTTCTCTTCCTTTCCTTCTATGATCCCAATTACTTGTATGTTAGACTTCTTGATGTTGTCTTAAAGTTTGCTGAGCATTTTTCTCCTCCATCTTCTTTCCTTCTCTTTGCTTCAATCTTGGTAATTTTGCTTGACTTTTTTCAGCTCACTTACCTGTCCTTTTGCAATGTCAAAACTTCCATTAAGCCTATTTAGTGTCCTTTTTATTTGAGAAAGTGTATTTTTCAATTCCAAAATTTCCATTTTTCTTTTGCAAAAATTCATCTGTTCATTTGTGTCCAGCTTTTACTTTAAATTCTGGAAGGTGTTTATAATATCTGGTTTAGAGCCCTTGTCTTTTAATTCCAACATCTGTATCATCTTGATCAGTTTTTCTTGTTTTTCCTGGTTATAGGCCACATTTTCCTAATTCTATATATTTTAATTTTTTAAAATATAACATGGATATTGTGTGTGCTACATTGTAGAGTATGTGGATTTTTAACTTCCCATAAAAAGTGTTGCATTTTCTTCTGGCAGGCTGTAAATTTCCTAGTAGATCTGTTTTATCTTGTGAAGAATTGTTTTTAGACCATAGAGGTGTGTGTCTAGAAAAGATCTTTTCTCTACAAGCTAAATTTGGCTCTTCTAGACACTCAACTGAATACCTGGAATATTCAGCCTCGTCTCCCCATTCTGAAGAATTGGGACTCTCATGTCGTCTAGTACTACATGAAGTCAGGAATCTTCTTCCAGTCCACAGGTCCCGCAGTAGTTTTTCTCTGCCAAGGTCTATAGCGTCTCACCCTATCAATGTGCATGTGAGTATTTGATCAAAAATTCAAAGGAACTCCAAAGGATATTTTTGGAGCTTCTTCTCTAGGCTGTACCCTCCTTTTAAATCTCCTAACTTGAAAATTCCAGTCTCCTCAGTAATTCTGATCTTTGATCTCTGTTCCTTTTGCTCAGCAAGCTATTGCTCTCTAGTCTGATTCCGCTTCCCTGGGCTGAAGTGTGTGCAAAGTGCCTCAGGCTGCAAGTTGGGAGGAAGTGAGCTTACTTCATGTTTTTCCCTTCCCTCAAGGGTCACGGCCAGGTGCTGCTTGTTGTTAACGCCTGAAAATAGATACCTCATACATTTTTCTCAATTTAAAACCTATTTACAGTGGAACAATGTCTTATACCAGTTACTCAATTATGCCTGGGACTGGGATTCCTCATTGAATGTTTTTATTATGATTCTCCCAAGTGTTTCAGCACTGTTTCTATTAGAGAAAAATTCAGATTCAAAAAGTTAAATTAAATTTTTGTTCATTCTTTGCTTTATTAAAGCATTACATCTTGTCAATGTAGAAGTAATTAACTAAAAATGCTAACTGAAATCCTAAGCCTTGTAGTGAAAATTATTTTCTCCAGTAGTTTTCAATTCTGTAACTTAAAACTATGCATCTATTTGTTTTATTTTTGACTTCCTTAAAATTTTTTATTTCAAATATCCATAGAAGCAGAATTGGCATCATAAATAATAATCTCTATGCTTAATATTCTAACATTCATGTGATATAATGCTTTAATAGCATAAAGAGTGAAAAATTATGAGAAAAATATAGTATGAACAGGCAAACAAAGTATACTCAATATTTTAAGTGACAGAAAAGTTGAATAAGTTAATAACTGTCACAATTCCCATGTCAAGTTGACTCTGTGACACATGGAAATGCATAAAGACTTTGCTCTATTAACTGGCTCCTTCGTGAGTAACCACAGCCAAAAGGGTCTCATCAGGGGTAGGCAAAATAGTTCTGTTACTATCATTACTGACTTAATTTTTATAGTGCAATAGCTTTGGGGTGACTGAAAATGTTGGTTTAATGAGGGAGGCTATCTCCCTTGTGACACATTTTTCCCCCCTCCAGAAAAGTTAGTTTTTGAGAATTTTAGAAAGTCCTAAGGGCAATTCCTCAAAGGACTGATAGCATTGGACCTTGGCAGCTCTGGCAGAAAAGTATATGGATTTTGTACAATGCTTTATATTTCTAGGCCAAAATAACTATGTAATTATTTTGTAATTATAAAGCAATCATTTACTGGCAACTAGAAGTTTTTCATTTTTTATGGCAATTTCAAGTATAACTACCATATAATTTGTAAGAAAGAAATAGCTGTGCAATTACTCTGTATTAACACAGTAATTACCAAATACGTCCAGGCTTATTTGTGCCTTATGAAATAGAGAGTCCCACACCTGCAAACTGCAAATTACATAGCAGCTATGCATGCTGTCTTCATGTGGTCTGTCATAAAACAAAAGGCAATGGGGTTGGTTTTCGTTTCATCATATCATTGTGTTAGGTTATCGATTGAATGTAGTATTTTGTCACAGCTGTGTCTCTGTAGTTGCAATTGAATTGCTCCCTCAGAGAAGAGTAGAAATAATTTCATAGCTGCAAGAAAAAGGCTAGTACAGTGGAAAGAGTAAGAGTTTTGAAGTCAGATATGTGTTTGAAGTCTACCTAGCCTACTTTCTCACAGAGTAATTTGGATAAATTACTTTACCTAATTTTCTTCATCTGCAGAATAAGATTTATAAATTTATAAATTTCAAGGATGTTGTTAGACTAGATAAGTAACATGTATAAATTATCTATCATTATGACTGGTTCATCCTGTCAACAATTGATTTCCCAAATATCTGTGTGCCAGGCAGTCTATTAGGCACTGGAAAAACAATGATGAGAAAGATAGATACAATTCCTGCCCCCATGGAGCTTAAGGTCCAGAAAAACACATTAACTGCAATTGAATCATGACACACATATAAACAAAAAATTACAACTGTGATAAGTGCCTTGAAGAACAGGATGCAATGCAATGAAAGCATACCTTCCCTGAGAGAAGTCTTAACGAGAAGAAGAGGTAAGAGTGATCGCATGAAAACCTGGACATGAATGTTCATAGCAGCTTTATTTGTAAAAGCCAAAAACTGGAACAGGCTAGATGCCCTGCCACAGGTGACACTTAAACAAATGGTAGCACATATGTATCACTCGGCAATAAATACTACTTGGCAATAAAGAGGAAGAAATTATTTGAAACATGTCACAACTTGGATGAATCTCCAAGGAATTGTGCTGAGTGAAAAAGTCAATCCCAAAAGGTTATAGACCGTTTGATTCTTTTATATATTTTTAAAATGACAAAATTTTGGAAGTTAGAGACATTTTGTGATTGTCAGTGGATAGGAGGGAGGTGGCTGTGTTATAAAAAGGCAACACATAGGATGCTTGTGATGACAGAAATATCCAGTATCTTATCTGTGTTGATAGATACATAAACCTACACATGTAATAAAATTGTATAGAATTAAATACACACACACAGGGGCCAGCCCCATGGCGCAGCAGTTAAGTGCATGCACTCCACTGCTGGCGGCCCGGGTTCAGATCCCAGGCGCACACAAACGCACTGCTTGTCAGGCCATGCTGTGGCCATGTCCCATATAAAGTAGAGGAAGATGGGCACGGATGTTAGCTCAGGGCCAGTCTTCCTCAGCAAAAAGAGGAGGATTGGCAACGGATGTTAGCTCAGGGCTAATATTCCTCACACACACACACACACACACACACACACAAAAGGTAAGTAAAATAAATAAATAAATAAATAAACACACACACAAATAAGTACAAGTAAAACTGGGGAAATATTAATAAGATAGGCAGACTTATCAATGTGAATATCCTGGTTGTGATATTGTACCATAGTTTGCAAAATGTTACAATTGCGGAAAGTAGATAAAGGGCACAAAGGATCTCTATATTATTTCTCACAACTGCATATAAATCTACACTTATCTCAATAAAAAATTCAATCAAAAAACAACCTTGCATTTCTGTAATCCCTCCCTCCTCAAAAAATATCCCATAATAATTTAAAGATGGAAAGAGCTAAGAAGAGCCATCTTCCAAGAAAATGAGGCCTGTGGTAGAAGGAGCATAATATATTAAGGGACCAAAAAAGACTTGTGTGTTTGTGTGTGTGTGTGCACGCGCGCACACGCACATGCACGTGTGTGTAGCAAAGAGAATGCAAGATACGAGGTTCAAGATGAGAATGAAAAGAATTCAGAAGCCAGATTACACAAGGTTTCAGAGGCAATATTAAAAGATTTGATAATGCAAAATGACATCATCAGATTTAAGCTTTGAAATTATCATTCTGTAAGACTTATGTTGAAGTAAATAGAATAAATATACAATTGTTCAGCTCTTTTCCAAAACTCTAAAATAATGAAAATAAAGGAATTTTAAAAGTACACACCCACAAGAACTGAGAGACTAGAATAGGAGACAGTAGCAGATGAGGTACTTCAGCACATTTTTGAAGGATAGATAGAAGATTGACAGATAACCGATTCAATCAATTAGGTAGGAAGCTTTAATTTAAGGACCTTTAGCGGACATACAGATTTTATTCTGCAGATTCCTAGGAGGCTGATGTGTTGGATTAACTAGGTAACGTATGGAGCATAAGTGAAGCTCTAGCTGGAAGTAGGGGGAATTGTTTGGAAGTTTATATGTAGAGAAGTTGGTTGCCTTCGTCCCCATTCCTATCCTACACAGCAAGGACACCACTACCCAGGAAGAAGCTCATCTCCCTCCGAATGCACTCACACTACACCTTCCACCTTCTTTCATAATTTCAGTTGCCAGACAGGTGTTCCACCCCAACCCACCAGCATCCAGTCATGAAATTCAAGAGGGAGAGAGAGGGAAAAAAACAGAAAATAGAATAACAAAGGGGAAAAGAAGAGGGTTAAGTCAAAGCAATTTATAAAAAGGAGAACTGAAAGATTAGAATTAACATTATTAAAGTAAGACCAAACGTGTAAAACACGTTCTTCCTTCCCCGAGCACAGTAAGTAGTGGGCTTACTGCAGAAGTTTGAAAAAATCACAACTTAGAGCTCCCATTGGAAACACTTGTTGAAATCAGCAACAGATATTTAAAAAAATCAAGACATTTGTATCAGGCATCTACGACACAGAAGGAATCTGTACATATTGCTTTACTCTTGACTGTGCTGGCTTTCACTGGTGCCCCAGACTTCACATCTGAATGGAACTACCTTTCCCTCTCAAAGTGTCCGGTTTGAAAGATAAATTATATGATCACCATAGCTATGTATAAACTCCCTTATAAAACCATGTAAAATAGACATGATACTGAGAGACGAGCCCTCAACTTCTAGCAAATTATAATCTTCTATCGGCCAGAGAACAAGTACCTGACATGGACAATGATAAATTATTGGTAATGATCAACCTAACATGTTTTAGCAACTTCCACATGTTAAATTATTTTAAAAAGAAAATGTATATCTTAAAATTTTGAATAAACTCAGTTTCAAGGACTTTATAAAAAGATAAACCTTAACATAACATAGTTTTTAAAAATGTTTATTCAATTCTACGTAGAATAATTGAATAGGATAAAAAAGGGTTAATATTTAAATTTTAGAGATGCATTTTTAAAGCTCCCTCTGTTGCCTTTTATTGAGGTGTCAGGTATTTTTTTGCATAACTGGCAGAATCAAGCTTCTCATAATTTATTGAAATTCACTTAATGCTCTGTCAGCCATCACAATTTATTGCCGTATTGTCCAGACAAGCCAGAATACAATAATAGGATACAAGATTATATATTACAGAATAAGCCAAGAAAGGAAGAGTCTCAATTAGACAGGAAATGAGATTGTTGTCAGGAATTAAAACTAAAAGTGTATCTATACTTCATAATTTCTCAACCGAAAGCAACATGAAATTGCAAAGGAAAAAAGAAAAGAATAGAATAGATCCTTTAAATGATTTCATAACTATGAGAATGTTGCCACTTCCTCCAATAAGTCTAGAGTGATAAATGTTCCAATCTGATTAACGGATAGGTAGCAAGTGTCCATATTCGCTAAAGGTAAGTTATTGCAAAAATACAGCTATGTCAACAGTGCCCGTCACTATTAGCTTACCTTGTTAACCAAACTAGTTGAAAATTGATGATCTGTTTTCAAAAGCATCTGGAAAGTGTCAATGCAGCCATAACTAGCATATTCTGGTGTCTGAAACTCTCTCTTTTTTGATGTGAATCGTATGTGGAAAAGGAGATCTCTGCTAGTCAGGAAGAGTTAACTCATTCAAAAAATAAAAAGAAGCTATATTTCTATAGTTTATTCAAAGGACACCTAAAGGCAGTATCATGATACACATAAAGTTCTTCCATTAGAGGTAATCTTATGTTACAAGATGTTCCCAGCCTAAAGAAAATTCAATTATCTGGATTATCTTTCCTTCTAACTAGTTCTTTGCCCTGAATTTGATGAGTCATACATTTCAAACCATAAGAGGTACAGAAGAAAATATATAGAGGAAAACATATGTTGATGACTTAAAGAAAATTTTGAGGGCTCATCTGATATACAATAATGATATTGTGACAATAACATTTTGTATACTCTTCACTGAGTGTTCAATGAGGCTGTGTATGTGTGAGTTTGTTTATTTACTTAAAGACAAGTCCCCAGCCCTCATTTTGAATGATACTTCCAGAGTGGTACTAAGTTTGCGAATTTCTGAAAAAATCCTTACACGGGACTTTATTATAAATCATACTGTACCATTTTCAAATAACCTGATTTCCTGAATAAAAATATCTGTAATGATAGTATGAAAAACAGAATTTTTCATTATCTTGGATCTGGATGTCAGATGCCATTTTATAAAGTGACAATAAAATATTAGTTTTAGAGAAGAGTAAATTAATTTGAATGCTTTAAAATGTCAATCTGGGACCATGAAGTACTAAAATCTGAACCAAGAGTCAGAGAAAGGCATTTCACAGGAAATGGTCTATTCATTGCAGGTTTTCATCTCAACATGTCCCTATGTCCTCTTAGGAAAAGAAAACAAAATTATTTCCACCCTTCCAAAATATACATTTTCCTAATAAAAGCAAGGTTAGGCTTTGTTTCCCCACTCCCACCGCATCTGCAATGGGGTGATATGGCTCTTTGGTCATCTCTGTGTCTCAGCATTTTTGTCATCCTCTGAACACAGCAGGTGCGTGATACAATTCAACTGCATTTTCCTTGCTTCTCAGTTTACAATGGGCGTGCGAACCATATCCTACCTCTAACAGAGATTGCATTGACTAAAATGCTCACAAACATTTCCATTTTGTGACTAGAGCTTTGACTAGCTTAATCAACATATGGATGGGGGAGACTGGTGTGCATATTACCTTTTTCTCCGTTGCTCAGATCTATTTCGTCTGTTATCACAATTACAGATTGCTAGGAGCTGAGAGTAATGCACATTGGCACTGTAAAGTGCAGTTATTTGCAGATATTGCAGCAAATTTTGGTGTAATTTCTTGCAGTGAATTTTAAATATGTCCAAATTCGCTTGATGAATATAAAAACCTATTTCCACATGTTCTTGAATATTAGACTTAGGTAGAAATAAATCTTGTTTAAAGTATTTCCTTTTCTAATATGAGCATACTAATAATATTCATTGTCTTTCTATACCATGGAGCTTACCAATGGGAGAGTCCAGCAACGGAAACACAGGGGCAGAAAGAGAAGAACAGGTAATAGGAACAGAGAAGCAGGAAAAAAATGTTGACAAAAGCAATTGATTTGTTAAGTAGTCAATTCATTGTGATATAAACATTAAAGAGGTTTGTTTTCCCCTAATTGCTGCCTTACACATATTCCTTTTCTTTTCACTAAATGATATGGTGGGCAGACTCCATAGTTTTACAATTACTTTTTCTTCCTAAGATCAGCCCAATTTAAAATTTTCACCACGAACTTTGTTATAATAATCTTCTCTCTTCCATTCTCTCAGTCAAGCTGGAGCTGTGATCCTGACTTCTTGGTGCAGAGGGGAGGGAATTCGTTTAATCTGGAGTAACAGAAGGGGAATTGGTGGTAGTTTTAGAAAGGCAGTTGGCATCCTAAAGCCTGTAGGAAAAATGGGACTAGGATTTTGGGATTCTGGGTCTTGAATAAATGTTCAATGTGCTTGTGGGCTGTACACATTTGTTCTCATTTGCCTTCTCTCTAACAATGTGAATTTCAGGCACAGTTGCTTTGTTCTCCTGATTTTTTGAACAATGTATTTTAAATTGCAGGTCAGTTTTACAGTGTTTCTCAATTTTTTCAATTACCTCCATATTTTTCCTAACATCCCAACCCCATGAAATGTTAATACCACAGACATGCCGTACACCTATTTATGTACTGTGACCCTTTGGAGGGCTACAAATTGTTATGCTATGTAAGTTTTCTTTGTCCCCAAAAACCCAGTTTTACCCTTTGGGGGTGATATCACTCCCACTGAGAGGACTTGGTTTAGAGAATTGTTATCAGCATTTTTTCACATGAGCCTGAAAAAGAACAGAAAATGTCAGTGTGTATCAAAGCAGTATAGTAGTAGGTACTGTTTTGTGAAAATGTTTTTCCAAAATTATATGTGTGTATGTGTATTTATATACATTCTCAATATAAAATGCACTCTTACCTTAGGCTTTGGTCAAAAGTTGAAAGTCAATGTTGTGGCAGATAAGGCCTGGGACAAGAACATACAACACACGCACACATAAACACACACACACACATAAACACACGCGCGCGCGCACACACACACACACACACACACACACACACAAGGCTAAACCAGTAACTGGGAAAAACATTTTCCTGGCTTAATTTTCAGAGCGTTGCTCTGGGTTGGGTCACTATAGGATGATACTGTAGTGCTATGTGGAGCAGCAGTTAATTCTTATCCTTTATCTCTTCAATTCCAAATCATTCCTCTGTGGGCCTTGCTGGGAAAAAGAAAGGGGTCCATTGCACAGCCAAGTTCTTCTTAGTAGCTGCACCTTTCCCCTCATAGAGTGATCACTGTTAGCAAGGATCCAATTCAAATCTCAATCCTTCTTTTCTCCTCAGTATTTTTTTTTATCAGAAAGGGTGATTTATTCTTCTTCTTATATTAATAATGGACGTGAATATTAGGTAACATCATTTTATTGTAGTTATATTGTCAGAAGTTACACCACTTACTACGTAGTTGTTACTGATCATAGTTCTGTAATGACTGAGTTGCAGTATTGTTTTGGAATGTGTGAAAAATTGGTGCAAGCTGTGTTGTTCGCCCTCTGTCCCTCTATTAAATAGAAGTTAGGAGAAGCGAGCAATCAGAGCACTATCATCAGCTCCATGTCCTAGAGAAGAACCAGAAGACTGGACGTGCTCAGGAGGAAAAGAGATTGTGTTGTTTTGTTGGTTGGTGTAATTTGTTTGGGTGTTTTCTTTTGGGAAGGGGCAATTACTGCAATGAGAACACAAATTAGAAAAAGGCTGGGCCTGGCCCCTGGCTTAGCGGTTAAGTGCGCTCACTCTGCTACTGGCAGCCCCTGGTTCGGAGCCCGGGCATGCACCAAAGCACCGCATGTCCGGCCATGCTGAGGCCGCGTCCCACATACAGCAACTAGAAGGATGTGCAACTATGACATACAACTATCTACTGGGACTTTGGGGAGAAAAAGGGGGAAACAAAGGAGGAGGATTGGCAATAGATGTTAGCTCAGGCCCGGTCTTCCTCAGCAAAAAGAGGAGGATTGGTGTGGATGTTAGCTCAGGGCTGATCTTCCACACACACACAAAATTTAAAAGAAAAAGGCCAGTTTCCAA
Organism: Diceros bicornis minor; assembly: GCF_020826845.1. Lineage (NCBI taxonomy): Eukaryota > Metazoa > Chordata > Mammalia > Perissodactyla > Rhinocerotidae > Diceros > Diceros bicornis. The sequence goes on along the minus strand of NC_080755.1, from coordinate 23,636,557 downwards.
TGGTCTGCAAGAGTTTGCAAAAACCAATGCTGCAGAGTGCAGGCCAGTAAGATGAAGAGGTAGGCTGGCCAGGTTGGGGACACCATAGGTGGTGATGGAGGCTTCGGCAAACTGGAGAGGTCATGCCCAGTCTAAAGGGGGCTGCTGAGACCTCTAGAGGGGGATGCAGTTTTGCCACATTTTTAAATAGAATCCAGACATCTAGATTTTCACCTTTTGTTAACACTACACAGATCCAAGATGAGCGAGCTAAACACAACCTGAAGCTTGTCAGTTTGCAGCTTCTGGAGTAGTGGAAACTTCATCTTTTGATAAGGTTGCTCCTAGAGAGGAAAATAGCTACCTAGGCCCACCTCAAAATTGGTCGGTCCAATTGTTGGTACATTGAAAGCCCATATACCATATCATATGTCTAAATATTTGTAAGATACAAATAAAGCTAACAAACTATTAAATTAAATATGTTCTTTAAGGTAGTCTTGATGAATATACTTTTAAATAAAAAATTTTTTAAATTTGTATAAAATATTTTCTTATGGCTAAAAGAAGCCAACATATGAAAAGACCAAATTTAGTTACTATTACCATGTCTGTGTGTTCTGTGGATGAATCACATTGTTTTGAGAAGTAATGACATAAAGGCAATTGATAAATCATTTACACTGATTTAATAAAATGTAAGCAAAATTACTAATATATTATTATTATAAGATTTTTCACATAATTTTTGTCCTATTATCAAAATGACCTAAATCAATGGCCAGCAAAGTAAGGCTGGTGGGCTGGCTGCCTGTTTTTGTAAATAAAGTGTTATTGGAACACAGCCTTGCCCATTCATTTATATGCAGTCTCGGGATCCTTATGTGATATAGTGGTAGGATTGAGTAGTTGTAACAAAGACCGTATGGCTTGAAATCCTAAAGTATTTAACATATGGGCCTTTACAGAAAAAGTTTGGCAATCCTTGATCTAAAGAATTAAAAATTAATATGTGATTTTATTAAAGGCTACAAATTTAAATATATTCTTCATCAAAATAAATGTTAAAGATTGAAACAGTAATATTATTTTCAAAATCTTTTTCTTCTAAAATACTTAAAATTATTAAAATTAAAAAGAAACATCAATCATCATAAATAAATATCAAAATTTCAAGAAAATATTTAAATAAAGCTGAATTATTTATTTTAAAATTTTCATTTAATTTTATTATGTATTTTTATAAAACAATTATTTGCAATTCCAGTTTTCGATGTCTATTTATTTGCCAATGGCTTTAAGCATGTTAACCCTAGACCTAGATAGATATGAATTTAAAAGAAATATGAACTATGTAGTATGAGAACTGTTTCTTCTGCCACTTCGTGCAACTGTTGGGACTACACCATACTAATTTATAATTAAGTCCAGAACTATAAATTGAGACAGGAAAAGAAAAAAGAAAACAAATACTCTGCACTACTAAGAAATGAAAATTCATTATGCAAGAAATTACTGTATTCATATTTGAGAAAAAGGATCTGATAGTTTAGTTTTTCTTTTCACTTGCCTGTGTACTTCCACCACTCGAATCCTTCCCGCATCCTACAGCAGTGTCTGGCTCCCACATTAGCAGAAGCACCACTTCAAACCGTCAAAGGTTTGGACACAGGACTTTTTGTTGTCTCAGGGCCATGGCAAAAATGTGGAGAAATATTTCCTTAGAGCCTGACATGGCTAATCATGAGAGTAGAAGTTTGGCATTTCTGGTAGCGCCACATCAGTGCTGAGTGCTGGGTATCAAGTGACAGAGTCACCCAGGGATTTTTTAATGAATTCACTTTTTCGAGTGTTTGTGGTAAGTGAGGCTTTCTAAATCATAGGAGTCCCTCTTGCCTGGGTCTGAGGGCAGCTCTGCTAACAAATAGCCTAGTTCTTATCAAAGGATAAGGAACAACGTGGGAACTATAGATCTATTAACAGATATGTCTTCTAGGGTAAAGCAATTCTACCCTTCTGTTTTAGTCAAGTCCCAGAAGCCGTGCTCGAATGGGGAAAGTGAGGAGAGTTTATTAAAGAAACTATTTACAGAGGTACAAGCAGGATTCAGGGAAACCAACAGGAGACGTGTAAGCATCCCTCCAGGGCTGACAACACTGGAATACTGTGAAACAGTAGGAAAACAGGACTAGCAACAGGGAGAACGTATTAGCAGCCCTTAGTCTAAGCGTTCAAGGGGAGGGAACAGTTACCAAATCCGAGAGAGAAAGCTCTAGCTGCTCTGCACAGCCCTGGATGGAGGAAGTCAGAAACTGAGTGTCCGCATCTCATTCCCCTCCCACCTAACTGTCTCCTCCCACTGCCTCTCATCGGCCAATTGAACCAAAGCCAGAGGGCAGAGTCCTCCGATGCACTCCAAGTGGACAGGGTGGAGAGTGGATCTAGGGGTGGGACAGGGAGCTGATGGGGAATATTCTACACACCACACACACACACACACACACACACGCAAAGTATTCCCTAGTTCCGAAGACAGAAAGGAGCTAAAACATTCTCAGTCTGGATACCAGTCAGTTTTCCAGATTTCAAAATACAGGAAATTGGCGATTGTGGTAGTGTTATTATTATACAGTTGTAAAGACCAATGATAATTATTTTTTTATTGATGTTTTAATAGTTTTTAAAATTGTGAAAATTTGGGTTGTACATTTTTGTTTGTCCATCACCACATATATGACTCCCTTCACTCCTTGTGCCCAACCCCCACCCCCATTGCCCCTGGTAACCACAATACAGTTTTCTCTGTCCATGTGTTGGTTTATATTCCACATATGAGTGAGATCATACAGTGTTTGTCTTTCTCCTTCTGGCTTACTTCACTTAACATAATACCCTCCAGGCCCATCCATGTTGTGGCAAATGGGACGATTTTGTCTTTTTTTATGGCTGCGTAGTATTCCATTGTGTATATATATATATATATATATATATATATATATATATATATATATACATACATACCACATTTTCTTGATCCAGTTGTCAGTCAAGGCACACTTAGGTTGCTTCCACTTCTTGGCTATGATGAATAATGCTGCAATGAACATAGGGGTGCATAAGCCTCTTTGGATTGTTGATTTCAGGTTCATTGGATAGATTCACAGTAGTGGGATGGCTGGATCCTAGGGTATCTCTATTTTTAATTCTTTGAGGAATCTCCATACTGTTTTCCATAGAGGCTGCACCAGTTTGCATTCCCACCAGCTGTGTAGGAGGGTTCCTGTTTCTCTACCTCCTCTCCAACATTTGTTGTTTTTTGTCTTGGTGATTATAGCCATTCTCACGGGTGTGAGGTGATATCTTAGTGTTGTTTTGATTTGCATTTCCCTGATGATTAATGATGTTGAACATCTTTTCATGTGCCTATTGGCCATCTGTATATCTTCTTTGGGGAAATGTCTGTTCATTTCCTCCGCCCATTTTTTGATCGGGTTGTTTGTTTTTTTTGTTGTTCAGTTGTATGAGTTCTTTATATATTATGGAGATCAACCATTTGTCAGATGTATGTTTTGCAAATGTCCTCTCCCAGCTGGTGGGTTGTCTGTTCATCTTGATTCTGGTTTCTTTTGTCTTGTAGAAGCTCTTTAATCTGATAAAGTCTCACTTGTTTATTTTTTCTTTAGTTTCCCTAGTCTGGGTAGGCATGTCATCAGAAAAGATTCTTTTATGACCAATGTCAAATAGTGTGTTGCCTATATTTTCTTCTATGAGTTTTATAGTTTCAGGTCTCACCTTCAGGTCTTTGATCCATTTTGAGTTAATTTTAGTGAATGGTGATAACAGATGGTCCACTTTCATTCTTTTGCATGTGGCTGTCAAGTTTTCCCAACACCATTTATTGAAGAGAATTTCGTTTCTCCATTGTATGTTCTTAGCTCCTTTGTGGAAAATTAGCTGTCCGTATATGTGTGGTTTTATTTCTGGGCTTTCAATTCTGTTCTATTGATCTGTGTGTCTGTTTTTGTACCAGTACCATGCTGTTTTGATTACTATTGCTTTGTAGTATGTTTTGAAGTCAGGGATTGTGATGCCTCCTGCTTTGTTCTTTTTTCTTAGGACTGCTTTAGCTATTCGGGGTCTTTTGTTGCCCCATATAAATTTTAGTGTTCTTTTTTCTATTTCCGTGAAGAATGTCATGGGGATTCTGATTGCGATTGCATTGAATCTGTAGATTGCTTTAGGTAATATAGACATTTTAACTATGTTTATTCTTCTAATCCACGTGCATGGGATATCCTTCCATTTCTTTATGTCATCATCGATTTCTTTCAATAATGTCTTGTAATTCTCATTGTATAGGTCATTCACCTCATTGGTAAGATTTATTCCCAGGTATTTTATTCTTTTTGATGCAATTGTAAATGGTATTATCTTTTTGAGCTCTCTTTCTGTTAGTTCATTATTAGCATACAGAAATGCAACTGATTTTTGTAGATTGATTTTGTACCCTGCAACTTTGCTATAGTTGTTGATTATTTCTAAGAGTTTTCCAATGGATTCCTTAGGGTTTCCTATATATAAAATCAAGTCATCTGCAAATAGTGAGTTTCACGTCTTCGTTACCTATTTGGATTCCTTTTTCTTGCCTAATTGCTCTGGCCAAAACTTCCAGTACTATGTTGAACAGGAGTGGTGAGAGTGGGCAGCCCTGCCTCGTTCCTGTTCTCAGAGGAATGGATTTCAGTCTTTCCCCATTGAGTATGATGTTGGCTGTGGGTTTGTCATAAATAGCCTTTATTATGTTGAGGTACTTTCCTTCTATTCCCATTTTGTTGAGAGTTTTTATCATAAATGGATGTTGGATCTTGTCAAATGCCTTCTCTGCATCTATTGAGATGACCATGTGGTTTTTATTCTTTGTTTTGTTGATGTGATGTATCACGTTGATTGATTTGTGGATGTTGAACCATCCCTGCGTCCCTGGTATAAATCCCACTTGATCATGGTGTATGATCTTTTTAATGTATTGCTGTATTCAGTTTGCCAATATTTTGTTGAGGATTTTTGCATCTATGTTCATCAGCGATATTGGCCTGTAATTTTCTTTCTTTGTATTGGCTTTGTCTGGTTTTGGTATCGGGGTGATGTTGGCCTCATAGAATGAGTTAGGAAGTGTTCCATCTTCCTCTATTTTTTGGAATATTTTGAGAAGGATGGGTATTAAATCTTCTTTGAATGTTTGGTAAAATTCACCAGAGAAGCCATCTAGTCCTGGACTTTTATTTTTTGGGAGGTTTTTGATTACTATTTCAATCTCTTTACTTGTGATTGGTCTATTCAGATTCTCCATTTCTTCTTGGTTCAGTTTTGGGAGGTTGTAGGAGTCTAAGAATTTATCAATTTCTTCTAGATTGTCCAATTTGTTGGCATATAATTTCTCATAGTATTCTCTTATAATCCTCTGTATTTCTGTGGTATCCATGGTAAGTTCTCCTCTTTCATTTCTAATTTTATTTACTTGAGCCTTTTCTCTTTTTTTCTTAGTAAGCCTGGCTAAGGGTTTGTCGATTTTGTTTGTCTTCTCAAAGAACCAACTCTTTGTTTCATTAATCCTTTCTACTGTTTTTTTGGTCTCAATTTCATTTATTTCTGCTCTTATTTTTATTATTTCTCTCCTTCTGCTGACTTTGGGATTTGTTTGTTCTTCTTTTTCTAGTTCTGTTAGGTGTAATTTAAGGTTGCTTATTTGGGCTTTTTCTTGTTTGTTAAGGTGGGCTTGTATCGCTATGAGTTTCCCTCTCAGGACTGCTTTTGCTGCATCCCATATGGTTTGGTATGGCATATTTTCATTCTCATTTGTTTCCAGATAGTTTTTGATTTCTCCTTTAATTTCATCAATGATCCATTGGTTGTTCAGTAGCATGTTGTTTAATCTCCACATTTTTGTCACTTTCCCAGTTTTTTTCGTGGTTGATTTCCAGTTTCATAGCATTATGGTCTGAAAAGATGCTTGTTATGATTTCAATCTTCTTAAATTTATTGAGGCTTGCTTTGTTTCCCAACATATGGTCTATCCTTGAGAATGTTCCATGCACACTTGAGAAGAATGCGTAGTCAGCTGTTTTTGGATGGAGTGCTCTGTATATGTCTACTAGGTCCATCTCGTCCAGTTTTTCATTTAAGTCTACTATTTATTTATTGACTTTTTGTCTGGATAATCTATCCACTGATGTAAGTGGGGTATTAAGATCCCCTACTATTATTGTGTTGTTGTTAATGTCTCCTTTTAGGTTTGTTAATAGTTGCTTTATGTACATTGTGCTCCTATGTTGAGTGCATATATATTTAAAAGTGATATGTCTTCTTGATGGAGTGTCCCTTTTATCATTATATATTTCCCTTCTTTGTCTTTCTTCACCTGTTTTATCTTGAAGTCTACTTTGTCTGATACGAGTATGGCAACACTTGCTTTCTTTTGTTTGCCATTAGCTTGGAGTATTGTCTTCCATCCTTTCACTCTGAGACTTTGCTCGTCTTTAGAGCTGAGGTGTTTTTCCTGGAGGCAGCATATTGTTGGGTCTTGCTTTTTAATCCATCCTGCCACTCTGTATCTTTTGATTGGAGAGTTCAATACATTTACATTTAGGGTAATTATTGATATATGAGGGCTTAATGTTGCTATTTTGTCACTTATTTTCTGGTTCTTTTGCATTTCCTTTGTTTCTTGTCCCATTTGTTTCGGACTGCTAATTCAGTTTGGTTGTTCTGTTTTATGACTCTTCTAGTTTTCTCTTTGTTTATCATATGTGATTTTGTTTTGATTATTTGTTTAGTGGTTACCTTGAGGTTTGTGTAAAAAATCTTGTGTATGAGATAGTCCATTATCTGATGGCCTCCTATTTCCTTATGCTAAGTCAGTGCAATCACTTTCCTCTTCTCCTTCTAAGTTGTTCTTGTTATACCTTATTCTATCTTGTGTTGTGGCTGTGTGTTTACAGTGATGAGGTGAAATTTATTTTTGGTGAATTCCTTCCTTTGGTCTTTGATTTTTGTATTTAAGTGGTTGCTAACCTATTCCGCTAAAGATCTACTATTTTTCTGAGTTTATCTACCTATTTTTTCTCCTTGATCCAAGCTTTGTATTCCCTTTCTCTTCTTTTTTTCAGGCCTGAGGGCCTTCTTGAGTATTTCTTGTAGTGGGGGTCTTGTGGCCATGAACTTCTTTAGCTTTTGTTTATCTGGGAGAGTGACTATTTCTCCATCCTATTTGAAGGATATTTTTGCTGGATAGAGTATTCTTGGCTGAAAGTTTTTGTCTTGCAGTACTTCGAATATATCATTCCAGTCTCTCCTAGCCTGTAAAGTTTCTGTTGAGAAATCCGCTGGGAGCCTGATGGGAGTTCTTTTGTACGTTATTTTTTGTTTTTGTCTAGCTGCCCTTAATATTGTTTCTTTGTCATTGACTCGGGCTAGCCTTACCACTACGTGTCGTGGAGTGGGCCTCTGCCTATTGACATATTTAGGTGACCTGTTGGCTTTGCTTACTGGTATTTCCTGCTCCTTCCCCAGATTTGGGAAATTCTCAGCTGTTATTTCCTTGACTAGGTTCTCTGCTCCTCTTTCCCTCTCTTCTCCCTCAGGAATACCTATAATTCTTATGTTACATTTCCTAATAGAGTCAGATATTTCTTGGAGACTTGCTTCATTTCTTTTGAGTCTTAGTTCTCTCTCCTCTTCCATGTGGAGCATATCTGTATTCCTATCCTCTAAAATGCTAATTCTTTCCTCCATATTGTCAGCTCTTTTCTTTAAAGATTCCAGATTCTCGTTTATCGCCTCCATTGTGTTCTTCATCTCCATCAGCACTGATTGGTTTTTCTTTATGATTTCAATCTCTTTTGTGAAGAAACTCCTAATCTCATTGAATTGTTTGTCTGTGTTGTCTCGTATTTCGTTGAGTGTTTCTATGATAGCTATTTTGAAATCTCTGTTGTTTAGGTTACGGATTTCTGTGTCTTCAGGGTTGGTTTCTGCGTGCTTGTCATTTTCCTTCTGGTCTGGTGATTTCATGTATCTTTGCATTGTGGTTCCTGTATTGGCTTTGTTTTTCCTCGTTCTGGAATCCTCTGGTTGCAATTTCCACCCGCCGCCACTGTGTGGGGGTAAAGGGCTGTGTAATCTGAGCCCCCTGCACTCTGTCCTGGCTGTTTGCTGCAATCCGCCAGTTGCTTGGTCTGGTTTGGTTGGCTGAGGTGCAGGGTCCAGTTTGGGGGGTGGGGTGGGGGGCTCTCTCTTTTGCCCGCTGGGTCCCTGGCATGGGGGACTTCTCATTCACCCCTCGTTATCCGCTCTCTGGGGTGCTCAGATGTTGATGGTACACCATAGAAGTTCTGAGTCCTCAGTGTGGGAGTTTCCTACTGGCTGAGAGAGCCTGAAGATCTACGGTTTCCCTGCAGAGGGCTGCCCCTCTCCCCTCTCTGGGAGCCCCACAGACCGGGATCGCGGCTCTGATGGGGAGGCAGAGGAGTTCTCCTTACCTCTCCTCACTTCCTCTGGGGGCCCACCATGTTCCACTCTCACATGTGCGGCAGTGTGGATCTTTCCGATCTTGCTTTTCACTGTCTAGCATTCCGTTGTTGGTGTGTGAATGTTCCTTTTGTTGTATCTTATTGGGGGAAGAGTTTACGGGAAAGCTCACTCCACCATGATGCTGATGTCACTCCCAATGATAATTATTTTTGAGAAGTTATTCTATACTCAAAATACTATCTTCATGGCTCTGCTTGCAATTCACATGTTGTCATAATCTGTGGATGTATGAACTATGCCACATTCTTTCTCACAATGAAAAGGGATTTATTTATCTGGACAGTTGATTGAAGTGAAGTCTCATTGTTTGATCAGATCTTGTAATTCTTTTTTCGCAGGCCTTATTTGTAAAGTCTCTTCTCTTCCCATTCTTTAACAGCTTCTTACATACTCTGCCCTCAACCGTGCTCTGAATCTGACCAGCACAGTGGAGCAGGGCAGACCTATAACAAGGAGAGATGTTCATTGGAGATACATAACAGTCATCAAATTTTGCTGCTTTAGTCATATACTTTCCAATTTGGGGTTGGCAAAGCAGATCACAGAGGCAAACACAAGATAGCAGATCGAGGAAGCCTATACATCCTTAAAAATCAGTGGGAAAAGAATAAATAAATTAGTGCTTGCTTCTACAGGAGCTGACATTGCCATTGATATTTCAGATTTTTTTGCCTATAAGGGAGTTTAGGTAAAAATAGTAATAAGTGTTTCAAAATAGTCACTTTAGAAATAGAATTAACTTACCCCAAAGGATGATATTTAGTATACTGTAGAAGCAAACCTTGCAGCCACTTTGTCTAACTCCTGTAGTGAATCCTGCCTCCCCTTCTCTGTCTTTACTAGCACTTCAGTGCTCTCCATGAGCAATTCTTAGAAGACCAGTTTCTACTCCGGAGCTATTCATTATTATTTGTTTTGTAATCAACTTTAAGAATTTTTATGGGATCTAGGAAAATAAAAATCTTTGATGCAGCTCTACCCAATTTTATTTTAAACTAACTGATGTGTCCATAGTCAGTGGTCTGCTCAGGTCACCTTGGACCTATTTCACTATTTCTGTGATTACTCCCCCTAGCTTTGAAATACATTTGCTCCAACTTGTCTGGAAGACTCTGCTTCTAGGACTGCCCTCAGGCTACTGAGGCTGGCATTTCTTGGAGTTGGCAACCCTGGAGGGACAGCCTTACTTAACTAATGAGCACTAAGTGATGGGGAACAAAGCCCACCTCTCTAACTGCAAGGTGTGGGACCCTGAGGAGTAACAAATAAGCCAAAGTTAAGGATAGCACTGAGGCCACCTCAGGAAGACTTTGCTGGAAATTGCACACTTGCTGGCTTCTTCCCTATTTTTGTCCTGCTCCAGCCCCTCCCTAACAGTGTTTCCAGGAAGAGCCTCCTTAATGAATCTCTTACACATGGATCCTCATCTCAAGATCTGCTTCTAGGGATCCTGATCTGAGACAGCATCTTCTATCGTGGGATACAACTTCTCTAGTGAGAGCCACTGCTAATTCGTCATACACCATTCTTGTCTTATTATTCACGAAAACTTACGTAGAATTCAGCATGAAGAAAAAATGACAAATTCGTGATAACACAAACAAAATAGCATATCTTTAGAAACAGGTCACGAGTATTATCTCCTTTTTAATATGGTTAGGAAGAGATAAAGTAGGAGAGAAACTGGAAAAATTGGTTCAAGCTGACAACAAGCTCCCAGTTTAAAAGCTGACGCTGATGTGTTTTCACCACGGGGGCTTTGGAAGGCTGCTCCAGGCTGTTCTCTATCTGGTTAGCCAAGGGGACTACAGACAAAGGAAGGAAATAACATTAATTCTGCGACCTCCTGCTTTGTTTGAAATTACTAGTAGTGAAGGCTGAGCTGGTAAGAGCTTTTAAAAGCATCTGTTCACCAAATCTTTTAAAAAGTTCTGTTGACTTCCAGCTCAGATCAACAAATGATCTCTCTTCTTTTCTACCCATTTCTAAAATAAAATCCTCTGTGTGACTGCAGAAGCTCCTCATTTCGTACCAACTCAGAGAGAAAGATTTTGCCAACTCTGCCCTGAATATGGTTTTATTTAACATCTTAATCCTAACAAATCTTACTTGTGATTGATTTCTGATTTCTTTTTTATTAAATTAAGCCTTGCATATGGCTATATGCTTCCAGAAGTGAATTACCATTTCCATCCAAAAGTAATGTACCCTTTAATTACAGGAAGCTCTGTCGGTGCATAGTAGACTTCAGGGGCTCTAGGGAATTCCAAAATGCTTCTTATTCCTTGTCAGAGAGATAAGACAAATGAAGCATGCCCAGCTTGTGGCTTCCTCTTTAAAACCTTTCAGGATTGGAAGGGCAGTTTAAAAAATTAACTCTCAATCTCTTTTCTCATAGTAGAAACTGCTTGGTTCAGATATTATACAATGTTTGTCTTAAGTAATGTGGGATCATGGAAAGAATCCTAGACATTGAGTCAGAAGATTAAGGCTCAAGTTCCAGTTTTGTCATTTAATTGCTATGAGGAAAATTCTCAATTTCCTTACCTATAAAATGAACATAAAAAGAACCAGTCCTATCTACTAAAAAAGGTTGTTTCAAGGATAAAAGGAAATATAAAATCAACTAACACAACTTACAGGGAAATGTGAAAAGAAAATTTATACTATATAACTACAGAAATATAAGGCATTATTAGGTGTTAATTTCAAAGAAATAACAAAGATTATATCCCTCCTTGCGAGATCCAGGAAGTAGTTGCGCTGTTAATTAACAGAGCAAAGGAGCTTGTTTCTAACCTAAATCTTATAAATTTTACCCCCAAGATTTTAATCTTTTATGCCTTTACTTGTTTGCTTTTCTTTTTCCTACTCAGAGAAAGAAAATTGCCTTGCAGTGTTAATATAATAAGAATTGCCCCTCCCCCACCAAAAAAGAGTTAAGAGTATTTTATACTGTCCATATATCTACTTGAGTTTGTTGAATTCAGTGATGTGCATCTGCAGTGACTCTGACGGAATGTTCAGAAGATTAAACTTGGAGCAAAAACATTTGAATTTGATTCTTTTTTATAACTTATGAACTACCTAAATTTCTCAAATATCTAACACATTTAACCCTTCTCAGCTATAAAGTTTCAATAATATTATCTATCAGGTTTGTTCTGAGGATTAAGTATAAACACTTATCATCTATTTAACACTGTTATCAATATCATTATTATTATATCAATCAGGAGTGGCTTAAGGGATAATCAGAAAAAATTTTTTACCAAATATCTCTTTTCTACACAATTAACAATCCTCTTCTTTATATATTCTTCTGTTGGGGAGGGGGACATTCCTCCCTTTACCCCTCTTGAGTTCCTAGGGCTGGACTAATAATAAAATTGACCCAAGACCAGATTAACAAGAGAAAAACCAATTTAATATGTAGGTATGGGAGATCATAAAAATGATACTCAGAGAGTGAGCAAAGTAGGCAGTTTATATACCTTTTTACACAAAGAAAACAGACTTGTGAGGATTTGACAGAACAAAGAAACTTAGGCTTAGGGTATGTAATTAGCAAGGAATTTGGGTAGAATTTAGGCTTGTGGCAGTAAATTAGTAAAAGCAACAAGGTTTGTTTATACAAGCTTTTTCGCTCTGAATTCCCTAACTCTGGTGATAAGAATGTCTCTATCTCCTAGTGGTGGAAAGGTACCTTTCATATGGGAGATTTATTTTCTGCTCTCAGGCGGAACAGAGAGAGGAGGGTCAAAACTTTACTTTAAATCAAAACAAGTTACTTTAATTCAAAATAATCAATATACTATTGCAGGATATTCTGGGGTGGCCTGCTCTGGACCCCAACACTTCTTTCAGAGATACCCATTGCTCCAATGCCTGCATTTATCAAGTCATAAAATCCTTTTGCTGCAATATTTTAGTTTCCTCCCAGTTTATTCTTATTTCCTTTAACCGTGGCCAGGCCCTCATAGTTTCTATATTCTTTTCACATCCTTTCTTGACTAAACTGTTGCAATAGCCTCTATGGCTTTGCCTAAGTCATTCTCTGTGCCAGCTGTTTTCTTTATAATGCACACAACTGATCATATTATTCCTCTGCTTATTAATTTCTATTACCTACATGGTTAACTCTGAAAACCTGATAATGGCTTTCTAACCCTCTGTGTCCTACTTCCAACTGGTTTTTATTCCTGCATCTTTATAAGAACTTGTCTTTTCCAGGAAATTGGAATTACTTGCCATTTCCCACCCCATCCCCTTCCTTACATTCATATTTCCACTCTTGTCATCTCCTTTCCCAGAGTTCTTTCCTCTCTTTTTCCAGCCTTTCATGATCCTACTTACTGGTCAAGGCACAACACAAATGCCAGCTCCCTCTGAACATGACCCAGTCCCTCCGGAAAAGGATCAGTCTCTAATTCCTCTGTCCACACACAATACTTTACTTAAATCATTATGATTTTATTGCCAATATTTTCTTCATATTACACACACACACAAACATACACATGTGTACAGCATACACACATGCATATACATATCTCTTCCTCTCTCTAAAGGCAGATGAAATAGATAAAATTATTTATTTTATCTTCCAACACTATAGTGCCTTGAGTAGAGTAGATAGTTATTAAATATGTATTGAAAGATGACAATTGTATAATTTAGTTGCAAATAAAAGGAATGGAAGAAATTTTCTCTGTTCAAAGACTTTTACCTGAATTTGGCCTCCTTGCAAAAGATGTCATATCTATGCCCTTTCATTTCCTAATCAAAACTTACTTGTGTTGGTACCTCTTTGTAACATTGGCAATCAGATAATTTAATAAACTGATTTATAGTGTTTTAGTTGTGAATGCTAATAACTGAATAAAAATTAATACATTGGAGTACAATGCCTTCCTCATAAGTGGGAACTCTAAGAGAAGACATCAACAAATGGAAGAGATATCTGGAAAGGCAGGCCTTTATGGCCCCCTTTTATCAGGTGATATTCAACTATCTACTCTGCCTCCACAGAAAGCATCCTTCTCTTGTGTACAATGCAAGAAGAAGAATGAGTCTCTCACTGGAGAAAAATGGAGATATTAGTTGCCAGTATCCGGAGAGACAAACAGTATGTTCTAAGATCCAGAATATCTTTCAGAAAATAGGTCAGTATTCTACCTGTCTAGTGAGGGGACACCAGGAAAAAGCTGGTGATACGAAATTTGATTACAAAGATGAACTTTGATCCTAGGCTGCCAAGAGGGCACTTTTCTTTAGTACAACAGCCATGCCTAAATCGAGTCTCTTTGCCAATAAACTCTGAATCTTCAGTCCCGAATTTGCTGTCACATTGAGTTATCCTCCATCTAAAAAGTTGCCCTTAGCAGATCTCACTCTTGAATGAAGGGCATCAGCATTATTTAAGAACACAAATCTCAACTGACCCTAGATGCAATATTCTTGACTCCTCACCAAGTTGAATAGGAGTTGTTAAAATGAGTTTAAAGGCAGATTTGGATTATTCGCACACTCAGTAATCCTTGATGTTTCTAGGATCTTTCTTCTCACCAGGGCCAACACTGCATTTAGATTTTCACACATGCCTGCTGAGAGGGGACATTTCCCTTAAATTCACCTGGGGCCAGTGTGCGGCTTTTGAAATGCTGCTGAGCCAAGTCTCCAATTGATAGGTTTATTGAGGCAATGTCATGTAGTCAGCTGCCACAGTCCCGCACTTTCAAACTCAACGATGTATAAAGAATGCAAAGGCTGACAGACAGTCCTTTATAAAAACTGTTAGCGATCCCTGCTTGGAGGGCTCATCAAGCATGCTTCACGTAGATGAAAGAAAGCCCACTATAAATAGACTTTGCACAGAAAACCTCAAAAGGGAACATGCATTCACATGGGCAGAAGTATGTAGTATTATTGTGCTGCAGTGAAGAACCCCAATAGCAAAGAGGTAGTAATAGTAGCAATAATCAATATCACAATAAGTCACTTCATATGTACAAAGATGAATTCAAAGCACCTTCAACATCTTTAGAGATTTAATATCTCTAAAACCTCTATTTTTCTAAAACCCCCATTTTCAGTAAAATGGAGATAATCATCATTCCATTTCTTCTCCAGAGAACTCGTGAACGAGCATCATTAAAAGGCAATTATTAAACTGGAGGTTATTGTTTGAACATTAGGTGATTGTTAATATTACCTTCTTTTATAAGAGAGCTTGATCTTGGTTTAACCACACTTAGCAGATGCTACAAGCAAATGAAGTAAAGTAGACATGGCACCATGTAGCCAAGCAAAAGAAAGCATGAACTGGGCATTCGACTTGGCTTGAGTCTACTTAATTTTTTTCAGTTTTTACAATTTGCAAATCACTTTTATTTTTAGATTGTAATAAAACTTTAAGATAAAATGGGTTTGGCCTCTCGGTTCTTAAAGATGTCCTGGTAGCCCTAGGCCAGAGTTTTAGTCTAGGCAGTTATATAAAATCAACCTTTATGGTGTGTGCAGAAGACAGTTGCAACAATGGCTTCTCATCCCTTCTCCTGGCATCTGGCTCTCTTTGGAAATTTGCCCTAAGGAAATTCCCAAAAACCTAAGAATCGCAAGAGTCACTTCAATAATACTCTGGCTTTAGCCTATAGAAAACTACTGTCTTTATTTAGTATATACATATACACACACACTTAACTAATGTCAGAAAAATCAAATAAAAATAATTTATATATATGTTATTTTCCCTATGTAATGCTAACAACTATTGTAAGAGTTTGGTGTTTTATAATAACTAAAATGTCTGTTTAAATAACTGATTTTCCTGAACTATGTGTTGGATCATCATACATGTCACCTCAAAATAATGCAAGCACAAAAGGAATAATGTAACCCATACTTTCTTCCCCAAGCATATCTGAGTTTCCAAAGCCATGTAGAATGTGATCTGGGTAGTTTACCACAATTTTCAAACTAGAAGACTTGATGCATCACTTTAGAATAAGAGGCACAGCCAGATGTGCTCCTGACAGGGGTTCCTTTATTCTATCAGCTCCATGCTGGGAAAGCTTCTTTGTCATAATTCTATACATCCTGCCCTGATACTTCTGATTTCCTCCTTTAGAAAAATCAAACCAAATTTGATGGTCCTAGTTTTAAAAATAGCATAATACAAAGCCTTTGATGTCTTTTATTATCATTGCTTTGGGCAGTTTGAATAACCCAATTTTTTGAATTTGGTTAATAACTCTTCTAAGACTAAGTACTTCTAGAAGCTGCTCTAAAAGATGAAAATACAAACCATAAAAACTGAAGTAAAAGTCTAAGTGCAATGATTTAAAATGCATTAAACACAACATAGACGGCACTGCCTTTTTGTTATGACTTCCTTTTTATAAACACTGTTTAAGAAACAGAAAAGAGATGAGCAATTATTTAATAAGTAAAATAAACATGAAACTATTAAAAGCTGTAAATATTTAACAGAAAATGAAAATGTTTGAGAATATTACACATATTTGCTGATGCTGTACATATTTGCTTAGATTTGTTATTTAATATGTGACCAGATTTAATATAGTTCATATCTAGGTTAAATGCGTGGTTTGAATCCTTATAATAAACGGGATGGAAATTTCCTAATTTACTTACAGTTGAAGGTTCCAGATCTGTCAGGCCATTATACTATGACAACCTCCATGCTCCTCTCCATTCTCTACTGTTGTTGTTAAGGTGAAGCATTGCAATGTAATTTTAGAAACACACAACTTCTGTTTTTCTCTTTCTGGTTGGGTACAGGCGAATAGCGTCAAGAAAAACCTTCTATAATAGTAATTCTGAAATAAAATTTATTAAATTTATATACACTCAACCTAATTAATGTACAGCCTAATTTTAGAATTTATGATTAATACAGTGCCATATGCACTGCTTTTATAGTACAAAATGTTGCAAATAATAATTTCCCTAAAATTTTAATAAGTATAATAAATCTACTCTAATTTCAGAATATTTTGTTAATCGACAGCTGAATAAAAATGTCTCTTCCTTTCATCTTCCTAGGAACTTAGCCAATTCTCAATCTATGTGTTCTGTCCATCCTTATTCTTTTTCTAGTGATTCCTATTATTCCTTCTAATATCAAGTCAATTGTCACTCTCTCAAGAAAGACTTCCTTAAAAACTCTCCGTTTCAAAATTTCCTAGAGTTCTCCCTGACTCCTCTCTTTTCTATTCTTTACTCAGTCTAGCAACTCTGTTGTTCTACCTTGAAATTATGTCCAGAATACAACCACTTTCCACTACCTGCAAAGTTGCCACCGCTGTCTGAGCCACGCTTATTGCGCCTGGAATGGCAAATAGACTACTCGTTGGTCTCCTTGCTTCAAACTTCGCTCCTTACAGAGTCATCTTTTTAAGACATGTCAGACCACGCCATTCCTCAAAGTCCTCCATAGCTTCCCATCCTACCAGGGTAAAAGCCAACGCCTTGAAATCAGCTCCACGGCCCTACTTTATCCCCCCCACCTCAACTCAGGACCTCTCTGACCACTTCTCCCTCGTTACTCACCACACCTCTGCTTGATACACTCTTCCTTGGAATGCACCTATTTATTTTGTTTATTGCTCTTGTAAGAACAGAGATTTTGCCTGTTTTATTCAATAAAAAAGAGATTTTTGCCAATTTTGTTCACTACTATATAGTGCCTGAAAGGATAAGGAGTGCACATAGCAGGTCCTCAAAAAATATTAAGGGCTGGCCTGGTGGCGCAGCGGTTAAGTATGCGTGCTCTGCTTCAGTGGCCCGGGGTTCACAGGTTCTGATCCCAGGCGCAGACCTAGGCATCGCTTATCAAACACTGCTGGGGAAGGCGTCCCACATATAAAATAGAGGAAGATGAGCATGGATGTTAGCCCAGGGCCAATCTTCCTCGGAAAAAAGAGGAGGATTGGTAACAGACGTCAGCTAGGGGCTAATCTTCCTCACAAAAAAAATATATATATTGTTTAAACGAGTAAATCCCCATACTTGCCTTTCAAGGCACTTGCACAGATAAACCACCCGCCCTCCCTGTTTAGTGTGATTATTTGTTTAATGTTTGCTTTCCTTACCCTTAACGCTGATGTAAGCACTGGAGTTCAGAGACCATTTATGTTTTGTCTACCTTGTATCCTTAATGCCCAGCACATGCCAGACCCATAAAATGTATAATATATATTTATTAATTAAATGAATTAATGAAAGGAAAATAGTAGAATATCTTCCTCTTTTTTATTTTCTAATGTGCTTATAATATATTATATCAAAATTAAAATATTCCTGTAATTAGTAATGTACTCGCCATTGGATCTCTCTGTAATATTCCCATGAAACAATCCAAATTTTAATTTATCTGTCTTGCATAAATACCTTATTTAAAAGATCAGTACTTGCTTTTCTTTGCAGTAGTCAGATATAGATTTAATTTATTGTTTCTTTGCTTAGAAGCATAGCATAATTTTTCATCTATCATTTTAATCCAAAATGCTCAACAAAGAAAATCTATACGATACCTTGTTGTGTGGGTTCACATAAGCAGCAAAAAAACAATGAGCATAATATGATGAGGAAAAGAAGCAGTGGCCACGTGTAAATTGGGAAGGTCAATGCACTCCAGACTTTCTAGGTCTGTTTCCTCATCACCAGGTTTCTTGCTAGAAGCAATCAATTAAAAGGGAGTGTGCAATTTTTTGTTTTCCTGGCCAAAGGCAGACTCACTCAAGAGTAGCTGGCCATGCCTGTGGTTGGGTGGACTAGGTCTTGTTAACATACATGCCCTTATGGTACAGCACAGCCACCTTTCCATCAATTACATTTGGTTCAAGGGTACTTGAGGTTTCCATTCAACAACTCCAAAAAGCAAACTGCAGGTGCAAGAGTAAGTGTAGTGATATCACAGAGGCTTGACATGTTTTCAGACCTCTTCCAAAATGGGCCTTAGGCTACAGGTCTGTCTGCGGCTGATGGCCAATGTAGGCAGCTGTGTCAGTCACGTTCTGCTTGGCGTGCACCAGTTCAGGCAAAATTGGAAATTCTTCAGAGCCCTCATATACTGGGTAATGAAAACACAAATGTTCTATTTCAAATTTCTTTAAATTTTCAGTTTTTGGATTTTGAAAGAAATTGTGTAATAGACCTCTACTTTCTGTGGATCATTAATTTGTTAAGAAATTATAGAATTGTCATTGAAATTAAACTTAAAAAGCACTGTATGCCACCCTGAGAGAAGCTAGATGGAGACGCTAACAGCATCAAACTAATTATATCTTATACCAAAATTCTCATTCCTCACCCATGTACTTCCCTTATAATTGTTCAAAATTAATTAATGATCTTTAATGTAAAAAGCTATAGCACTTTAACCTACATATTTCTCACTGAAACAATTTGCAAACAATTGCAAATTGTCTAATTACCAGTATAATAGTTCCAGGCATGAGCACAGATTATCTTCATTCCTGTTGTTCTTTTCCCCTCAGTTCTTCTGTGAGCCTTCTACCTTAACTCTAATGTCTTCTGATATAACACTTAATTATATCTGAGTGGAAAGATGATAGCTTTTAATAGGTGCTACTGTATATGTCAGACTTTTAGAAAGCATTCAACAAAAACATTGTGAATGCAGGAATGGATGGATACAATTAATGAATACAAATGAGTACATTTATAGCTGCCAAACCTGAAATATAGAACTAAATGTCTTTGCCCTCTAGAGCATAAATTCATTCAATACATTTTTCTGAAACCTATTCTAGGCCCTAAGAACACAGCAGTGAACAAAGAGACAACTTCCTTGTACTGATGCAAATCACATTCTAGTAAGGAAGGAATAAAAAAATGCTAGTTTGTTTACTAAAAATAAGAATAACAATAATAGCAGTAGAAATAATAATAATATGTAATATTTCTGTACCTCTTTGTGCAGAACACGATCCTAAGTGCCATCCGTGTCTATCTACTTATCTGCCTGTCTATCTATTCCTTATTCCTCACCACAACACTTTAAGGTAGGTACTAGGAGTATACCATCTATACTCCTATACATCTATACATCTATACTCCTATACTAGGAGTATACCAGATGTAAAAGCTGAGGTACAGAGCAGTTATGTAATTTGTCCAAGATTTTATTCCAAGTTGCACAATTGGAATTTGAATTAAGACAGTCTGGTCTCAGAGTCCATATTATTAACTTCACTTTATTACCACTTTAATGACCTTTTTTTTAATGATCTTTTTATTTTATTTTATATTATTTTTTAAATTAATTAATTAATTAATTTATTTATTTATTTTTGAGGAGGTTTGGCCCTGAGCTAATATCTGTCGCCTATCTTCCTCCTTTTTTCCTTTTTTCTCCCCCAAACCCCAGTAGATAGTTGTATGTCATAGTTGTACATCCTTCTAGTTGCCCTATGTGGGATGCCACTTCAGCATGGCTTGATGAGTGGTGCTTTGGTCTGCGCCCAGGATCTGAACCGACGAACCCCAAGCCACCGAAGCAGAGCATGCGAACTTAACCGCTACACCACCGGACCCGGCCCCTATTGCCTCTTTAAAGATATATCATGAGTGATAAGTGACATAAAGATAAATAAAGCAGGGTAACGGGACAGGTAGTTGTAGGAGGGGTAGCATGAGGAATATAGGTTTTGTTATGGTGGTTTTAAAATATGTCCACAAATTCTTTGATACTCTTCCCTTCAAGAGGTGGGGCCTAATTCCTTTCCCCTTGAGTTGGGGCTGGATTTAGTTATTCTAACAAATAGAATAAAATGGAAGAGAAGGTGTGTTGACTTCCAGGATTAAGATATAAATGGCATTGGGACTTCTTCTTTGTTCTGTCTTGAACCACTCTTTCTGGGGAATGACAGCTGCCATGTTGTAAAGACACTCAACCATCTCTAGAAGATGCCCACTTAATGAGGAACTGAGGCCTCTTGGAGATAACTAGCACTAACTCGTCAAATCTGCGAGGAAGCCACCTCGGAAGTGGGACCTCCAGCTCCAGTCAAGCCTTCGGATGCCTACAGGCCTGGCTGACGTAACTAAAACCTGTGAGTCAGAACCATCAAGCTAACCTGCTGCTAGATTCTTGACCTAAATAAACTGCATGACATAAGTATTTATTATTTTAAGCCACTACTTTGGGGATACTTTTTACATAGCAATAGAAAACTAATAGGGTTGTCAAGAAAAGGTTCTCCGGAAAGGTAACATTTGACCAGACACTTAAATCAAGTGAAGGAACAAACAAACAAAAACTCAAGTGAAGTGAATATTTGAGGGAAAAGATTTCAGGCAGTGAGAAAAACATGTACAAAAAACCTTGAGTATGTTTGTTGTGTTCAAGGAATAATAAGTGGCCTATTTAGCTGGAACAGAGACAGAGAAGAGAAGAGTGGCAGGGGCTGAGGTCAGAAATTTGTACCCCATTACAGAAAGATTTGGATCTCACTCTGTAATATGGATCTCTTGAATGGTTGTGAACAGGGAGTGACTCTGTAATTTACAGTGAAAAAGATTACTGTGGCTGTTGGGTGGAGAATAGACTATAGCAGAGCAAGAGTAGACTCATGGAGATCACTTAGGAAGCTATTTCAATAACCCAGATGAGACAAAATGGTGACTTGGGTAGTTGTGGCAGAAAGTGGTAGCAAAAAGTCAGAGTCAGGAGTTGAAGATGGAACCAATAGGATTTGCTGATGGATTTGCTGGGGAGGTATTACACGGATCCCTCTTAAATCAATGATTTCAAGGCCCACTATTTCCACTGGAGAAAGTATTTTGGAAGGGGTAACTTTGGTTGGAATGTTTTGGTGCAATCTCTTCCCTGGGTTCACAAGGAAGAGAATTGAAATGTAAGGACAAATGCTCATTTCATTTTATTTTTTTGTTCTTTCCAAGAATATTGTACAGTATCTTCTGGTGAGATAAATGAAATCTGTCACTGTAAGGCACATCCTTATAAGATGTAAAATTAAAAATGAAGAAAAGTGTTGCTAACGACCAAAGAGATTCCTCTTGTGTTTGCCCTACATGAGAACTCTGTGGAATTAGCTTACCCCTCCTTCAAAGTTAGAAACTCTGATATCAGCAAGGGGAGAGCTGTTAGAATTGGGGCAGACACTATTTGGTGTGGTGTGACATTTGTTTGGGACAATGTGCCCAGTAGGGGCGAATTCTTCCCACAGTAGGGCCAGCTCTGCAAGGTAGTCATTGGAGAATAAGACCATGGCCACCGTTCCATTCCACAACTGTTAATAATTCCATTGGTATGCAATTAATTTTTAAAAATTAACAAAAAATCCAACCACCTGGACCAGACTGAGAAGTGAGGAGGGGTGGTGTGATACAAATATTGCCTGAGAAAGCCTTTTAGACATTTTTAGAGAGTCTTGAGTAGATTTGAGCAAGAAACATACACAGTCACCTGTCACCTGTTTTGTTCTTTTAGGCAAAACTATTAAGTTTTCATTTTTAAAAATAGCACATAAGCCTCTCAGGAAGCTCATGGTCCACATTCTTTGTTCCTAATTCTGTCTCTTCCTTATTCTGCAGAGCAGAGAATATCCTTGATGGTCAAGACTGACCCTAGGCTGAGGGGCAGGAAGAGGCCTAAGACAAGAAAGGATATCCATTAAATCAAGCAACTAGGTATCCAAGAGACCAGGTCATGGGTGCCCCTAAATTCTTAGCACTCACCAGCATGTCTGAGACTTCTCTACTTGTCCTTTTCCATTAGGACTGTTGATATATATTCTATTTCACATCTTTTCTGTATGTGATAGGGTTCCATTTCCCCATTCACTTTGAAATTAGGCACAGGCATGTGACTTACTTTGGCCAGTGAAAGGTAATCTGAAGTGATATTTATTTGTTCCAGAAAGAAGCTTTATGAGCCAGTGTGTAATTACTACACTTCCTTTTCCTCTTCCTAATATTGTAAAAGCACATGTCAAGATAGATCTTCTTTTAGCCTGAATCCCTAGGTGATTACAGTAAGCCCGAACCCTCCATCCCACATGCCCCTCTAAGCTGCATGGGTGGCGTGAGCAAAATATAAAGTTTTGTTGGGTTTATCTGCTGAGATTTAAGAGTTGTTTGTTATTGCAGCATAACCCAGACTGTCCTGACTGATATAGTTCCCAAACTATATTAACATGTTTAACACATGAGAAGATGTAGGGGACACTAGAACTGGAGAAGGTTGCAGGTTCCAAAATATCCTAAAGTGAATCCCAGACGGCCCAGGGGCTCCAAGGAATAAGGAAGCAATTTGATTTTACTCCTCTGACCACATTCACGCATTTATCTCAAGAAGCGCTCCTTGGTCCTGCTGATTGCCAGAGCAGCCTCAGGAGATTTCCTTGAGAAATCATTCTCCGTCCACTGAGGGTAAGTTTTAATGGAAACAACAGGACTCAGGCACCAGTAGCCAAATAGAGGTCTCCTGATTTTTCTGACATGCAGCAGGCTCTGTCACATTTAACAGAGGCAGACAGACCCTCCAAGCATTTGCTCGTCATTGTAGAGTGATACCCTTTTCATGCTGCTGTCATGGCTGGTTTCTGTCAATGTGTAAAGCATACCACTCTATGAACTACCCCACTGTCCTCCCTCAGAGATTTAATTAAGTAAATCATATGCCATGGCCTCTTCTATCTGCTTGATTAGTGTGCAGTGAAAAATTTATTGTTGTCGAATCTCCAGGTGATTTATTTTTCTCCAGGGTCTACAGAGCGTACTGTTTCCCCATACTCCATATCTTTGCTGTTGGGGGTGGCGGTGTGTATTTTGTGGAAGTAGAAGCAAAGAACTTACAATGCTTAGTTATTCCAGTGATTTCTGTCTTATTGAATGTCAGAATACCATTGTCTTATTTGTCACTAGCAATAACGTACCACTGGATTCTTTATACCAAATTTTTTTTGTTTGTTTTTCCTTTATTCTGAAGAGACACAATGACATGGTAAATAAGCTCACCAACTCTGAACCTCAACTTCTAGCACTACTACCTACGAGCTGTGTGACTTCAGGCACTTTACTTAACCTTCCCGTGCCTCAGTTTCATTAGTTACAAAATAAAAATAATGATAGCTCCTGTTTCATAAGGTTGTTGTGAAGATTATATGTTAACACATACAAAGTAACTAATATAGTGCCTAGAATATTGTAAGTACTTAATAAATGTTACCTTTTATTTTTTTATATTTAATTTATGGTTCTCTTGGAGGAAACTTGTTAATCATATGTTTTATACCTCTGCTTAAGATAAGGTAGAAAAGGAGAAAGAGTAGTTTGAAAATATTGGTACCTGCATCTCACGTTTTTTCAAAAAGAAAATAAAATATACGCACTCGTTGATGCTCCATGTAAATAGGTTCATATACTTATTTACATTATCATACCCCTTTGATGCTAATAAGAATAATACATACATGAGGTCAGAGACCATATTTTTTCATCTTTGCATCTCCTGCTTCTGCCTTATACTGTATACATGGTAAAATAACTATTCATTGAAAAAGAAAATGAATAAATGACTTTCTTCTTTGTATTTCGTATCTTAAATTCCAATGACAGCGTTGGACCTCAGTGCCTTCAGCTACATTTTAAATATATTTCCAAAGTTAGCTGCTCATCATCTTGAGAACTTGATAAACATGCAGATTCTTTGACCCTACTCTGTTAGGATTTGATTTAGTATGATGGGGATAGATTCCAGGAATGGATATATATATATATATATATATATTTTTTTTTGGTGAGGAAGATTAGCCCTTAGCTAACATCTGTTGCCAATCCTCCTCTTTTTGCTGAGGAAGATTGGCCCTGGGCTAACACCCATGCCCATCTTCCTCTACTTTATATGGGACTCCGCCACAGCATGGCTTGACAAGCATTGCGTCAGTCTGCGCCTGGGATCCGAACCTGTGTACCCCGGGCCACCAAAGCAGAGCATGCGAACTTAAGCACTACGCCACTGGGCCGGCCCCAGGAATGGATATATTTTATAAGCTTCCCAGGAGATTCCAATCACTTGTCAGGTTCAGGAACCATTCTTCTCAGTTCTCTTCCAACTCCAACATTGAATGAAGCTAGGCATAGGTAAATCTCAACTCAAAAGCTGTGTTAACATTTTAGAAATAGCTGGCCCAACTGATTAGCATCATAACTGCAAATCTGTGCTGTCTTCTCTTTATAACTTCCTACTACAGTAGGTTCTCACATCAAATTGGGGTAGGCAACTCCAAAAGTCCCTTAGGCATGCTATTTTATTCCTTCAAAAAAAAACCTTTTAAGGATAGAGCTATGTGCTCTGCTTAATGAGCCCTATATAAATTATTACCTGGCTAAAAATAGTTCTAAAAGTTGAGCAGCCCTGCCATACAGCAGAAAGGAGAACTGTTTGAGTAGTAAAATGGTTATTTAGATGACTCAAATCACCAACAGTTTATTATGCCACTAAAAAATAATAATAATAAATGCACAAATTCAGACATTTGCCAAGTTTCAGTATTTGAAAGGCTGTAACTTACAAAGTAGATATTTCCTTTGACATATGATTCATAACAAAATATCACGAATCATAGCAATCTGCAACTGAATCCCTTATTGTCCCAACTTTTCAATTATTTATGTTTCAAGCTAAAATGATCAAACTTGGACAGAATAGGAGGCAGAGTGGTATAAGCTATGTTTTCATAACCAGCAATAAAATTAAGTCATTGCAACTGAGTTATTAGATTTTTTGACCCAACAGAGATCATCCAAGCCAAGCAGTGAGTATGTCAGAATTAAGAGGAAAGGTGAAAACAGATATATATCATGATCTACTTTACACGTAGAACAATAGTCTCTTAAATCTATGTAATTCAGACATAGTTACCTCTTGATAGCAAGTAACAAAATCAGTAAGCTTATCTAAAATATACCACTTTCTGTTTAGCCCCTTGTTGGTTTTTCATGCAATTATTACAGCTTATAACTATTTTATTTATTTGTGTGTGTGTGTGTGTGTGTATGTGTGTGTTTCCTAACTCTCCACTAGAAATGAGCTTCTTAAGGGTAGGAAGAACTTTCTTCATTGCTTTGACTCCGGCATTGAGCATAGTGTTTGGCACATGATAAGTAGTCAAGAAATATTTGTTGAAAGAATGCGTACAAGCTTTCTTTATAGGCAGCTATGTTCCTGACGCTGTACTAGGCATGCAGAGATATTTTATTATTCCAATGACTCTGTGAAATAAGCATTAGCTTTATTTTAGAGGAAAAGTAATTATAATTCAACTGGGTCCAAGATCTCCTGAATTCCAGTCAAGTGTACTTCCCACTAAGCCCCCCCACCCAATAAGAAAACTTGCCACATAATCTTTGTCTCAAAATCCCAAAGCACTTTTCAAAGCACTCGTGAACCCCTTTCTAACCTAGCTATGAGCAATGTTTCAAGCCAACACCATACCGTAAAACTTAACCTGAAACAGATATGAATATAGTTGGCTCCGTGTTACTGAATCACATAATAACAATAGAAAGTATCAATATAAAAACTGCAGGAAGACAAAACTGTTTACGTATTATTAACCAGGCAATTTTTCACATTAGTCCTGCAGTTCCCAGTTGAAGAGTTTAACAAGGCAATTGCACTATAAAAGCTTTGGTTTTCTGGGTGTGCAAAAGCAGAGCCAGTTAGGATCATGCTGCCCATTGATCCCTGGCTGAATCCGTTGATGGTCCACCCTCCTCCATGTCACACTGAGTGAAATCTTTGACACCTTGTCCCTCCCCAAGATTTCTGCAAATTTCCTGGGCTATATTTGCCCTAGTTGCCCTTGACTTGATTTCCAATTTCTACTCGGAAAGTTAGAATGAGAAACCAATAACCTAAAATTGATTATTTTTTTAAATTATTCAATGTTTCTCAACCATTTCTAGCAATTTTCTTTACTCTATTAGGGGCTCCTTTCATCACTCTCACCCCCTCTATTTTCATCTACCCATAAATTCCTGATCATGTCTCATTCAGAGTTTACACCTTTTGTGTGTGGTATTATTTCCTTCTCATTCCTCTTCTTCCAGCGTCTATAAACACAACAACCGTAGCAACAACAGTAATAATACCTAACACTCATTTCATACTAATCTTGTGCCTGGCACTATGTTGAGTGCTTGAAATGAATAAACACTCTCAGTTGTTGTCTTAGCGGTCCATGAGGTAGACTATTATTAACTCCGTTTTATACATGAGGAGATAGACACAGAGCATAACTTTGCCAAGTAGGCTACCCCTACCTGATGCTGTATGTCAAGGCAATGACATGAAGTAGGCTGTTTCTACAAGAAAATCTGATGACAGCTAATCAAAATGATGATTTCCCATCCCACCCCACCCACTACATTTTGCTAGCTAGCCCTAACACGTCCTTTTCAGTCCTGGTCCCAGTAGAGGAAAGATAACTGGCCATGTGCAACCCAACCTTACCTCACCTGGATAGCCTTAATCTCTCAGCGCACACAGGCACAACAGAGAGAACCCTGTTCTCGTAACCAGGGCACCTGGGCTTTGCCTTTTCATCTGTAAAATGAGGATTTCAAATATCCTCTTCCCTCTATGAGCCTGCATCCTTCAAGCACTCGTCCCAGCTACACAAGGCTACTGAACTCTTAGCAACATACATTTCAAATTCACAAAGCCATGACTGCTCACATTATTCCTCTATCCTAGAATATTTTTCACCCCTACTTCTACTAAAAGCTTACTTCACCCTTCAAAATTCAACTTCCATACCACCATATTTTCTTCCAAACCTTCCTCAAATTCCCACAGTGCTCTTATGCCTTCCTCTGCAGCGCTCTGCAATGCTATTATTTCATTCAGTTGTGCGACATTGCCATTTGTCAGTACTTATCTCAGTCTCTCCATAGAGATTATAAACACCTTGCAGACAGGGTAATGTTTTCTTCAGTTCTCTTTCTCACATATTACAAAACTCATAATTTGCTCATAATTGTACCTCAAAAGCATTTGATTCATTAAGCAAATAGGCAGGGTTGTCCAGAAGCAGAATCTTTGTCTTCCTGATCCTCACAACCTGATATCCATAAACTTTACCATGTAGGCTGCTCAAAGACAAAATATTTGGCTCAAATAATCACTTCAATGAATTCAAATAAGCTACTATTCCAAGAAAATTTCTAGAAAACTCCAAGTTAGGGGCTGTGTCTATTAATTGAACAAAGGAAAGTGTTTTCTGCCAAAATGTGCTGACCACAGTTCACTGATTCTGAAAAGATCAATTTTTAGTTATTTTTGGTTACTTTTCTTCATTTGCAATTACATTTCATTTACTTAGAGTGCAAATCAAAAAGTATTTAATTTGAATGACCCTTTGAGAGGGCATAGCTGTAGGCTGTTTTTAAAAACTACGTCCTAAATAGAATCTCAGGATACCACGTAAGTAATCGGGTGCACTCTACTACTCTGTTTACAGCAGAGAGATTAATCTGAGTTTGCCATACAATTTCCTCTATTACCAGCACACCGGGAAACTGCATTTCCCAGCCTCTCTTGTAATTAAGCTGGGGACATGTGACTGAGTTCTAGTCAATGGCAGAAGGTGATGTAACCTCTTCCAGGACTGCTCTTTAAAAGCATTCCAGGCAATTCCCCAACATTCTTCTCTAGCTGCTGCAACTTTGGAGGATGAAGGCCCATATGGTGTAGTTACAAGACGGAGAAGCTCACTTGTCCTGCCTGGGACTTGGTGTGTTTGAGAAACTTTTCCTGTGTTAAGCCATTGGGATTTTGGATTTTATATGGCAATATAGCCTAGGTTAGTGAGATTGCTGGGTAACACCAACTCATTCAAGGAGTGGCAACCATCCTTGGTAGATGTTGGCCTCCCTGGAGCAGTCATGAGTTTAGCTATGAAGTAGCAGTGGCACACAGTCTACAAAAAAAATTTCTCTGGCCCACATGGTCTCTGATGATCCAATTCTCTATGTAGGATGGCTCTTTGCCTTTCATTACTGAGAGAATTCCTAGGACTCCTGGGAGACTCAGCTCAGGTGTTAGGGGCTCCAGGGAAACTTTTTGACCTTCTTTTCTGAATTAAATGTCCTTCTTATGTGTCCCTAGTGCAGATGTGCTTCCCATCATTATAACATTAACTTCATGCTATTATTATAGTTTATTTATTTGTCCCCCTTCTCCTAGACTAAGAGCTCCTTGAAGATAGATAATATGGTTTTATTCCTTTTTGTTTTCCCAATGCCTAGAATAATGCTTATTGTATAATGTTCGATAAGCCTTTGTGGAAGGACGAAAAGAAAGGAGAAAATATGCTTAAACAAAATATCCAAACACAAAGATGCTTTTCCAAGCAGACCTGTAGGGAGTGATTCTGTCTACCCGACTGTGTTTTATAATAATAAAGCCCATATCTCTCCATGCAGGGAAGGAGAATCTGATTCATTATCTTCCTGTTTCCACCTCTTACATCACTGTCTTAGTATGCGGGTGTAGAGGAGTGTGGGGGAATGAACAGACAGTACATAATGCAGCTCCCAGGGACCACTGACACCCACACATAGGAAAAAGCATGAGTAGAATCACTACACAATATTCTAGTTCCTGCCCACTTCTAAAACAAAAGGAGAGACAACTGACTGTGGATAAATAAGGCATGCAAGCAGTTTTTATCATCACTTGAGTTTGCCACATTTTTTAAGACAGTATCAGTTATGAGTGTAGAGTGTACAAAGTCCCAAAATGTAAAGTGAAATGAACATAGGATTTATAAGAGAGAAGATCTGGACTTTGCTCAGAGGTTTAATCTCTCTGGGCCTCAGTTTTTGCATCTACAAAATACAAGAAGTAGATCTCAAAACCTCCAAAACACTATAATATTTTGAAATTTCATTAGAATATATTTATTTTGCACATAGGTCTTGTATATTTTTGTAACAACTAATTTAAAGAACTGCTATAGCTATGTTTGTGATTATGTTTATAAATGTAGGCAGATTATATACATTTCCATAACTGGTCAAAACTTTGTTTTACCTGTACTAAACTGTCATTTGTCTTATAGTTTAGAAAGGTGAAAGAGTTGTGAAAATCATAAATTCAGCTAACTCAGTTGACCCTTAGGAGTTCCAAACTGTGTCTGCAGAACATACAAGATCATAGTCAATTTGCTCTTCAATTGATTATTTAGGATTCCTATACTTACCTATGAAAAGAAAATAGCAGACATTAGGGTGAATGCTTGAAAATATGCAAGCAAGCACACCTTTAACTACAGAAACACACAGGGTTCAGATAGATGACTCCTACTGAAAGGAAATTATCATTGAGGATGAAAGAATAGTGACAATACTAGAAAAAGGAGATTTGAAGATAAGAAAAACTTGAAAGAAAGAAGACTATGAAACAATTAAGGATATAGCTCAAAATGGAGGCAAAATAGCTCTGATCTCTAGAGATAGTGTGGGGGAAGAGGGAGAATTCCCCTCTGCCCTTTCCCTTAAGGTTCTTATGGCTGGCCAAATAATTAACAAGACAGGTTAGCAGGAGAAAATAATACCAAGTTTAATAACATGTATACATGGGAGAAAGCAGGGACACTGCGTTTCTCAACACAATAGCAGAAATTCTCATCTTAAATACCATCTTCACCTAAAGACAGAGGAGGATGTTGGGGGTGGGGGGTGTCAGTTACAGGAGATCACCACTAAAGCACAGTAAACAAGAGTAAGGTTATTATGCAGATTTAAGGCCTCACCTCCCACATTGATAAGTTTCTAGAAATGAGGTCATCCCCCCTCTTCCCAATACAGAGAGGGAGATACCATTACAAATGGAGATTTCCCTTATAAATGTAAATGTTTGTCTGGCAGCTCCTAGCAGGGCCATCCAAAGAATGTGTCCAGAGAGACAGAACTTCTGATAAGGTGGGCTTGCTGGTGCCTTTTCTATTGTAACATCTATTTTATATTATATTACAGCCATCGGATAGAAAATCTGTTCCAGGAAGGAGTTACTATGGCAAATTCTTTCAGCAGTTAGTGGGGGAGGTCAAATGTCCATCAGAGAAAGCAATCAAGGTGAAGAGATATATTTCAGGGTGGCCAAATCTTGATCTCCCACGAGAGCAAAGTGTGTGACTTTGTGGGCTGGGTTGGAAAGGGAACAGGAGAATTAGGGGTGGGGTGGGGTGGTGGTGGGTGAAGGGTTCAAAAAAGAAGTACCTGAACAATGTTCTAGATTCAAGGGAAGTGAAATAAAAAACAACAATCAAACACGAACAACAACAAAATTAGAAATTGATGTAAAGCTTAAGGAATTAAAAAAGCCATAGAAGCAGAAAATCTAAAGGGAGAATGAGTAATGACAATTGTGCTTGCTTCAAAGGATGTGGTTGTGAGCAGCCAGCTGGTGAGTCTCACTGTTGACTTGTAGAGTTGCTCAGATGGCACTGGGTAGTGAGACACTGTGGGCTGGCCAGAAACTGAAATGTTTGATGGACCCTCAAAACTGTGGCAGGTCCTGCTCCCAGACAGTCTAAGATAAAATCCTTTGATGGGATATATTGCTGGTTATGTTTCCCTTTTCATGCAGGCTTTAATAGTGAGTATTATTGCTTTGGTATGCTAGAGTTTCTATGATTTCATTGCAACTGTTAATTGTTCCCTGGAGATTTTGGCCCTGTGTCTGGAATTTTACTGATTTCCAACAAAGGTTTATATTAAATTTCTCAGTTAAGAATGCTATATGGGTGAATTATACCACCATCTGTCAGTACTCTCCACGTGACAGAGTAATTTCACTTACATAATAGGTCTAATATCTCTTTTCTGATATGGCATTTCCTGGAGCACTCTGTCACAAAGTTTTAATTTAATGCTAGCAAGGAAAATCCATATATCCTTTCTTTCTAGGTAACTACTGGTAGGTCTCCTTCTCCTTTCTATAGATACTTAAAAGGGAGCAGATGACAGATGACATGTTTTTCCCTGACTTAAATTGCCATCCTGAAAAAGAGTCTCATTTTGGGGTGCCTGCTTTCTTCACATGTATGTCTAAGTTATTCATTCATTCTTTTATCTTTTCCACATATATTTATTGAGTGTCCACACTCCTAGGTAAAGACCTAGGCACTGAGAACACTATGGTGACCAAGTCCCGTTGGAGCTGATTTTCTAGGACAAACACTGAACAATTCAGCAAATAAATAAACAAGATGATGTAACAAGTGCTAGGAAGGAAGGATATGGAGGAGGGTTAACATGGGAGAGAGAAGAATTAGTTATACTCTATAGACAAGGCAGTAAAAATCTCTCTGGGGAGGTGATTTTGAGCTAAAACCTACAGGATGAGAAGGAGGCAGCCATGAGAATAGATGGGTAAAATCCTCCTAGGTAACTTTGGCTCCCTCTACATAGTGACAAATTTTTCTTTAAGAAAAACAAAATCTGGTTATTTTTTTGTATATGATTGAGTATAAGCAGATATAGGTTAAATATGTATTTAAGTGAGTCAAAATATAGAGTTGCTTTTAGGTCTCTTCAGTAATCCTCAGTCCAGTAAAATAGTGTTTTGTTTTTATTTTTTAATTCATGCAAATAAAATGATTTTACTTTAAATTTATTTTGATTAATCATTTGGTATATCTTGAGAAAAATAAGATATCTGCAAATAATGAAGAAAACATTGAGAATTGTTATCTCACTGAATCAGGACCTTCTCATTTTGTTGGTCATCTTTGCTATCTTCATTAGCAAGGGGTGTACATCATCATAGAGGAGGGCTATATTTTACTAGCAGTCCATGGAACCATAGACTTAATTCAGGCTATTCATAGAAGAGATACACAATTGACAATGTTAAGGGCGCTATATCGTTTCATAGTAACAAGTGTACCAAAGATTTTTCTCAAGCATACAAGCATAATCATTATTTATAAGGCTGAGTAACAAAGAAATCAACTTACTCTTTAAAAAACAATCATGGAATTAATAGGATAGCTGGCTTCTGAAGAAAAAAATGGTATGAAAACATGCATTCACAGTTTTCGTCTATGGACCAATGCAAAGAATATGCTCAGAAACAAATCTATTTCTTTGATCCACAAACATGCTCTACTAGCTGCATTTTCTATTATAGTGCCATCCATTTACTATCTACCATAGTAGATAGAAAACCAGCCGCCAATTGATATCAATACCCGTCATTTCTTCTTTAGGTGACTTCAGTAGTATTCTAAGTGGTATTCTGGTCAGTTTCTTTTGTTTTGGCTGCTCCAGAATGTCTATATAGAAGGCAGTTAGAGTGAAAATCCCTTTGGAAGAGTGGGGCTTGACAAATGCCTTGAGGCTGCATTTGTGTAAGAAATAAAAGGTAACAAGCACCCAGTTTTCTTGGTTCTCTTGTTTGCTTGGGTTAGAGGCAAGTGATCACTGTTGGACAGGGGTTGTAGCTAGCAACCACTGCTTCACCATCTTTTCTTGATCTAGCTTCCCTAATGAAACCAGGTTATTTTTCTGAAACACAAATTGGATCTCCATACTCACTGTGCAAAAACAGTTGATAACCTTTATTCGTTTTGTTTCCTAGAGAATGTTACCCACCCTCCTGAAATGGATGAAAACCCCCGCAATCTACATTTAGTTTGCCTTCCAACTTTTCTGTCCACCCCTCCCTCCCTGCTGTCCAGTCTCTGCACATTAGATGCTCCGCCTACACGAAATCTCCCATGATTCCTGAATGTTCCATGCTTTCTCTTTTGTCTTTTTTAGCTCTGCATCGCTTGCTTTTCACTGGAGTACTTTTTACAGCCCTCAAACCTTGCAAACTACTTATCTTTCAAGATCCTTTTAATGTCTGCTTCCTTTGTGAAGCCCCAGTTAACTTCCACAGGCAGAGTTAATCACTCCCAAACCTGCATTCCCATAGCACTAGCCTATACCTTTGAATAACACCTCTCAGAGCATTGTGATTACCTGTAGCTTTTTCTTGCCCCTTTGACTCGAAACTCTTCAACGAGATGTGTCTTATTATTTTTTATATTTCTACCCACTTCTGAATCTTTGTACTGCTTGTAGAACAAAATCAATAGCAAATTAAAATAGTAAGCTTAATAACAAAGAAATATTTAGAAATCTTAAATATGTCAATCAATTGCCATGTTTTAAATTATACTAATTTTTGTGAAGAGGTATATAACACTAAGTGAATATTTCTCACACAGTGGACACAAAATTAGGTGAAGTTTAGCAGGCTATGTAGGGACCCTCTTATCTATACAGGCTGACCTCCCTAGCAGGCGCCATGCCATTCCAACAGATGGGCTCCGACAGTGGCAGCCAAGAGAACATGCTGTCTATCAATCATTTTTTGTAATCTCTGTTCATTTGTGAACTCTTTGCAAGCTCTGTTCATTTTAGACTTTGGTGTCTTGGGTTAAATGGTTACATCTGGAAGTGTGATATGACAGCAATAAGTGTGGCTTGAGAAGAACTTTGCAGATGTTATAAAATGAATTTTGGAGTCTGTTAACAAGTGTATTTAGGAGGAAAATGCATTAAGAAAGGATGTGAACTATACCCTATGAACGATATGCTCACACAAGTATCTTACATGTTTAAGGCAATGTCTGTTGCCCCTCCCCCTTTTGTTTAACCAACATATAGATTTCAACCTACTAAATTGGCAAAAAGGAATAATAGAATAGCTATGAAGCCAGGATCCTTAAAATTTAAGTCATGGCCCTGTTTCTGACTGGGAGGAAATAACTTAAATTCTTTGTTTTATCATTTGTATGATAAAGGACTGTAATTAAGAAATCCTAAAAATTGCTTCCTACTCAAAAGAGTATGAAATATATAGTCTACCAGAAGGTGTGTGTGTGTGTGTGTGTGTGTACACCTCAAACCTTAGGGTGCAATGTATATTACCTCATTCTACCCTACTTGCTGCTTCGTGACTTCCCATTTTAGTATTGTTACCGCACAAAATTGGGGTTCTCTGCCCGATGTGCATAAACGAGCCAATTAATTATGGCACCAGCCTTTAAGGGGACAAATCAGCTTTTTATTCTTCAAGATCGATCTCCAGGGAGACAGGGGGCATGTGCCCTCACATCTGTCTCCCCCATTCAAGATTTGGGACAAAATTTAAGAGGTTAAGGAGAACAGGTTGGCACGGGGAAACACTGGTGGGACAGGTTTCGATTGGTGGGCTTCAGGTATTTATGGTAAGGTTTTAAACATTTATGATGAGGTTCTAAACATCTATGATGAAACTGAGAAGGAATTTTAACACCGGATTTTCCTGAATGAGGGACCCATCGCTTCTGATACTAGTCCGGCTTTCAAGTTCCTGTCTCTTCTGGGTCCTTGGGTTCCGGAGAAGGAGGCTCTTTGCTTCCGAGGTCGTTTCAGGTCATGATTTCCTCTTTTGCGCATGCACTGGCTGTGTGACTTTGCAGTTTTTCTAAAAGACAATCCTTAATCACTTTGTTGATCAGAGATGGGGTCTGTTCAAACTGGCTCTAAATGGGCCTGTGGTTACAGTATCACTAGACTGTGGGTCCCTTGAGGCAGATATTATAGCTTACAAACCTCACTTTTACATAGTTACTCTTTCACCCAATTCCAGGCAATAGCGTAAAAGCTTTTTAAAAAATCACTAAGATGTTGTCTTGAAACATGCTTTGCAAAAAAGATGTGTTTCATTAACAGCAGAACCAATGAAGTCATCAAAATTTATTTCTATGAAATGTATTCATGCCACCCTATTTCTGAACCCCTCTATTCTCTACCTTCACTTCTTTTCCTTCCTGTTCTACTTTGCCTTCACCTATTCTGCTTGATACTCTCTTGGTTCTTGACTTCAGTTGGTCACAGATATGCTCCTGCTTCATTACCTTAGAAAATTTATTTAATTTCAAAATTGAGCCCTTCATACAGACTGATTCTTTTGGCTCACGTCAGAGACCTGCCCTCAATAAGTCTCTGTTCAAATTCCATGCTGCCCGAATCAACTCAGATTATCAAAAAATCTAATAAGTAATCGCTCAATTTGTTATCAAATGAAACAACACAGTCACTATGCTGTTTCAGGAAGCTTTCCATAAATGTTCATTGTGTGAATAAATACTTTCAGACGAAGCCATTGAATGGATCTCTGAATAACAAAACATCTAGTGGATCTAAGTGCTCATTTCTAGCTATTGAGGATTCCACAAATAATCAGAGGGACAGAAAAATGCACCTACTTTTACTTTCTAAAAATTTTCAAAATAATATGTCATACACACTAATAAAATGAATGCCCAAGTACCCATCATGTACCTTAAGAAATAAACGTCTGCATTCCCTAAAAGCTCCTTGTGAGTCTCCTGATTGCACACACTTTCGCTCCCAGCAAGAGAAAATGGTCCAAGGAGCATGATGGTACAGCAAAAAGTTACAATAAAAACAGACAAAGGAACCAAATACCATAAGCTAGAAACAACATAATAAGACCTAAGGTTTCAGATATTACATTTATTAGATTATATATGTAGTAAACACATTTGTTACATTTAAATAAAAAGAGAAGGAATAAAAAGCATGTGAGAGACAAGAGATTGTAAAAATGACTACATAGATCTGAACAAAAACAAAAGATAATGTTTTCATAGGAGGAAATATAATATGAAATTAAAAATTCAACAAAGGGTTAGAAAGAAGACACAGATGAGGAAATTAATGTATGAGAAAAATGGTCTAAAGAAATTATACAAAATGCAGCACAAAAAACAAAGAGATAGAAAATAAGAAGGAGGCTAAGAGAGTGGAAGGAAGATGGATTGAGAAGGTTTGGCATATATCTATTTAAGATTGCAAATAGAGACAGAAGTATAATGGGAATGGTCAAGCCTGGTTCAAGCAGCCTTATTTTTATAATATCTAAAATCATGCACATGATTTCCTTAGGCAAACAGCTACAAAATTTATGACACCATTTAAGCCTTGGTAGACTTTCTTTAATAAAAGCAGCACATCTGTAGTTATGTTGATGTTCTTCTAAAAGCTGAAATAGCTGCAGAACTTAGAAAAGCATGAAATCCTTCTCTATTACATTCAGCAGGGAAGCATTGCATTTTATACTAAATAGAACCTATCTGCTAAAATTATTAGTAAAATAAGAATATGGTGGTAGCAGCTATGCTATTATGAAGTCTGACCTGTAAGCTATATTAGTCTAGCATGCACCCCAAAATATAAAAGAATAACAATATTTAGTGTGGTTTCATTAGATTCATTCCAGTGGGTCACAAAATAGCCTTGTAAAAATGCCTTCTACTATTCTAGATATCAGCATCAAACCATTAACCACAGGTAATACAAAGAAGACTGCTGATTATAGCCACTAATTCTATCCCCAAACTCTAATATTTCTTTCCTGAGATTCTTAGCTCTAGAAGATTCTAGAGAAGTGCATTGTCCCACAGTGAACAACACCCAGAGGACACAAAAGGAAATATTAAGCATTACCCCCAAAAGGCAAACATCACAATCTGTAGCATGCAACTGCAGAATATTATAACATCCTGAAATATGGATAGTGACTGTTCACCAAATCTTTTAAACACTCCTTGAAATTGAAAGATTATTTACAAATTCTCTACTGTAGTCTCCCAGGATTTTATCACTCACAATTCTAGTGCCTAGCACAGTACCTGGCCCAGTGTAGGAAGCATATTATGTCTGTTAAACATGGGCCTCTGGAGGAAGACATGGATGGAGCCCAACAAGGCAACCCATAGCTATGTGACCCTGAATGGGTTAATAAACATTTCCAAGACTCCGTGTCCTGGTCCATAAAATTGTAATTTGTTAGTTCCTACCATACAGAATTGCTATGAGGATTAAATAGGATGATTAACATAAAGGACTTACCACAGAAGCTGCCATTGAGGTATTGCATTATCATTTCAATAATGATCACCTCATTGTTCCTGAATATTTACTGACTAACCCCCAAAGTGTCTACTTTCCTTTGCAATTAAAGTATAAAAAGTACACTTATTGAACCTTATGTTGAGAATCCGTCATCCTTGGAAACAAAAAAGACAATCTCAGAAATATATTTTTGTTTTCTTTTTACACATATAAGGCAAAATGAATTTTATATAGATGATGAAGTATTCCCATGGCACGTGTGCATAGCTCCTAGTAGCACTTCACCTGTTGGATATGTCTGTGTCTGCTTCCTCCACTACTGTGGCCTCTTAAAGAGCAGGTCTCTGTCTCATATTTTCCTGCTCACATTGTGCACAGATCTTCCCTCTTCCAAGAGCTCTTTTCCTCGTTTCCACTTGGCAGTATCTACTTGCCCTTTGTCAAATCACAACTCAAGGATGACCCCTTAGAGGAAGTTTTTCCTGATTCTTCCACATTGTCTTCCTGGCTGGCCTCAACGTCCTTCATCTATGCACCTATGGCCTAATTCCCATACCAATGTCAAATTAGTTACCACATTGTCTTGTAGTCTCTTAGCATGTAGTTCAGCCATTACTTTCAGAAGGGTTCTATTTGTCCTTGTATCCCCAGTGCTAAGCATATGGCCTATCACATAATAAATACTAAATATCGCACAAAGTCTAGTAGACCTTCAATTAACATCGGTTAATTAGATAAAAAGGAGAGATGAATAGATGGATAGAAGGATGGATGGATGGATGGAAAGATGGAGAAAAGAAAATATACATTCTTGTGTCTCTTCTAACAAAAAATTAAAAAATTACATGTGACTTCTGGTCTCACATAATCATTAGACCAGAGTCTGATAGAAAGCTCACTTGCAACATGATTTAAGACAAGTTTTACTAATTCTCTTAGAGTAATAAAAATAGCAGTTGTTTTTGTTGAAGTTGAAATGATTAATGAAATTGTGGACCGAATTCTTCTCCTTCCCTTGCCAAAGTTACTCCCTGGTAGTACGTTAAAGCATTTAGGAACATGCACTGGCTTTTTCAAATCCTCATTTAGTTCCGCAGCTGGCTCAAGCCAGGTTCTGGCACAATCACTTTCATCTGAGAAGTAAAGCCATCTTTTATATTAGAGCGTGCAGTGAACTGAGCACCATACCCAGAGGACACAAATGGAAATCATTTAGAGTTGCCTGATCTTTCCTTTCACTCAAAACCAACACAAAACAAGCTAGTTCAGCAAATTGAGGCTATAAATAATATACAACACTTTGTCATTTCAGTTACCTCTTTGTACAGCATCCAAGATGCCTACAGGCCTGGACAGAGCAGCCTTATTAGAACACCAAGAGGATGGGGTAGCCACTAGCTGGCTAATCATAATACGGTCAAATTGCTACATCAAACGACTGTAATTCACTGAATAGAGCAGTTATTAAAATTCTGAGCTCTCTCTATGATGTGACCAGAATGATAATGGCAATACAGTCAGGCCTCCTTGCAAACAATGAGAGACATTAGGAAAGGCAGAGGTCCTACTATTTCCAATATCTATTCTGTGAAAGCTACCCTCCAATAAATAATAGCATGATGAGTTTCGTGCCTTCTGTGATGTGACAGCATTTGTGCAGAGGAAAATGTCCCAATTCCACTGAAAGCACCAATATAAGTTAAGTTCTTAACATTCTATAAATCACAGCACAGAATTCTGCACTAAAGCCACCTTCAACAATTAAGAAAAGCAACAGCAAATTGGCTAATTAGCATAAGAATGTACAAACACGTTGTCTCAAGTGCCATTATTAAGCATTCTAAATATAGTCATTTCAATTGTAACATTTACAAATTATTTTCTTTTTTCTTATAATAAATCTTGGCACCCTTGTGACAAATGCTATAATCCTCAACTAGGCAGAAAAGCCCCAAGCTAACATAAAATGAACTTTTTATGAAATCTATGAATCTAGAAAAGAAGCAATTGAATTAGTCTTGGCACCAACCTAAAACACACTTAGATTGGAAAATTACCAGATTTAACCCAGTGAAACTCAGTTGTGGTTTAATTAAAAGCAGTTAAAACAAGTTTTGAATTAATCTTGCTTCCTCATCTTGGAAAAAAGTACACTTATGTCAAACATAAAACTTTATAACAACGATTAGAAAATTATTTTGTTCTGAAAACAATTTAGTTAGAATATTACTACCTGAAACTATAACTTGAAATTAGTGAATAATGATAAGCTTCCATTCTGCATAAGGAGGCAGATTGCAACAGAAATACCAGAGCATTATGTTTATTCTGCACTGTTTCAGCTATGGAAAATGAAACTAGTGTGAATATTTGTTTGCTGAAAAGGTATTTAAACTAATAAAATTGAATGTCACTATAAAAGTGGTAGTTGAATGTTCTTTTTTCTAAATTCTCCAACATACAGAGATCGGATAGATACATGAAACATAAATAGATATATCATTAACTTCTAGATTTGGGAAGGCATCTTTTAACGTATCAATTGCGTCAAAATTCAAACCTGACATGAGCTGGATTAAATCATCTCCTAAAGGAGGGAAATCCTTCAAGATCAGGCCTCTAAACAAAGGTGCACAGGAACTCTGGACCTCACTCCCCTCACATCTCCAGATAAAGCACAACCCACCAAACCAAAACCAGATTCTTCTGTGATGCAGTGGTTTCCAACTGTGGGATATGAAGCACTGAGGATCTTATGGTTGATGCAAAGGGCCTGAAAACTCATTTGAGTTCCACCTAAATAAACTGTATTTTAATTGATTAAACAGTGGTTATATATTTGCATATTAATATTCTTTAAAGGTTATTAATAAAACATATTCATTTGCAAAGGCAAAGACAATTTCCAGGTGCAAAGGTGACAATTCTACTCCAATTAATCCATCAAGTTGAAGCATTGACAACCCAAATCCCAATAGACTTCTTTTAGGGGTAACGAGAACCAGAGACGATCCAAACGATTCTAAAGTTTATTTCACAGAATAAATGTCTGAGAACAGCCAAGAAGGTTTTTGAACATGAAGACTAATGTGGAAAAATTTGTCTTGAAGGAAGTAAAACACAATATAAAGATGTAGTAACTTAATAAGTATAATGCATATTTAAAGCTCACACAGCTAGGAATTTCCTTCCTGGGTTTTACATTTTTAAGCGTTACTCCAGAAGGACTTCCCAAGTCAAGATTTTAAAAAAAAAATCCCATTTATTATTTCATTCTATAGTTGTTTATTTTTAATATTTTGTCCATGTACAATTTATTGTTGTGCATAATATGAGAAGCATATCACTATTTTTTAATAATAGACATCCAGTAACCTCATTAACGTATGTTACATAATCATTTGTTTCCCCACTGATTTAAAACATCATCCTTGTCATATATAAATCCCTGTAAATGCATAATAGTCAAACACTGGAATTAACTTAAATTTTCCTTAATAGAAAATTGGTTAACAATAATAATAATAAAATAAAAAATAAAAGAAACAAAACATACAATGTTAATATAGGATTTTTTGCTGCCACTAAAACGATCATTTAGATAAATATTTATCAATATTCAATATCCCCTTTGTTTATCGTTTAAAAAGGCAAGATTTAGGACAGAATATATAACATGAATCAAGCTTTAAAAGATGTTTTCGTGTCTGTACATATGTATGATTTGGTGAAGAATAGATGCCGAAGTGGATTTGTACTTGATCTTTATTTCCCTCTTTATTCTTTTCTACATTTATGAATTTTTATTTTTTACTTTTTTTGTCAATAAATACCTCCCTTTGCTCAATCTCCACATGCTTTATCCCTGTAGATATGTCCGCTTACAGCCTAACATATTTTAGGCTCCCTCCTCAAATGAAAGTGGGGCCCTGAACCATCGGCCACGTGGTGATGGGAAAAACTGCACACATCTGTACATCTGTATTGGGCAGATGAACTGAATCAACTTGAGCTCTCCTGAGTTGGAAAAGTGGTTAATCAATCTCTCTCTCCTACCTGTCTATTAGTCTAGCTATCTGAAAAGAAATGTTTAGCAATCTTATGGAGAAGAGAATTGAGACGACATTTTTATTTTCGCATTGGCAAAATTCTAATAAAGTAAAAATGTCGATGACATTAGAATTAAAAAATGAGATTGCTGGAAGAATTGGCTTGGCCTCACAAAGTGTCTCATCTTTCAACATCATAGTTAAGTATTGATCTCTTGCTTAGACGTCATTCGTTTTACTAATTTATATCAATACATTGTTAAAAATATTGCCAGTATGAGATTTTTATTTTGTATGGTAGAATAACCATTTGCAAAAAGGGTAACATGCAGTCATCTACCTCTATTTTAAACAGTATGTTCAGGATTAAGAAACTCAAAAATCTTAAATTCTTCTCTGACCACAGCCTTCTATCCTTTAATTTCTATAACTTAT
Source organism: Diceros bicornis minor (assembly GCF_020826845.1). Lineage (NCBI taxonomy): Eukaryota > Metazoa > Chordata > Mammalia > Perissodactyla > Rhinocerotidae > Diceros > Diceros bicornis. The sequence goes on along the minus strand of NC_080755.1, from coordinate 23,594,507 downwards.
TTTTTTCCCTAATACATTTGTTCCTTAACAGCTGGTTCTCCAAGTCTCCATTGTTTGCTTTTCTTTGCCTCAGAAGCCTAGATTTTACTGTCCATCACTTCAGTCACTCGCTTGACAATGTTCCTGTCTTTTGATTCTTTGTTCTTCCATTGTACACAACCAGCAAAAATCACAATTCTAGAAAATTCAAATAGTCTGATTTCTCAACTGTTATACAAGGGATGCTGAGCAAGCCTAGAGAAAAAATTGCACAACCTTGAAAACTGGAGGCATTACAAATTCATGGTTTCCAGTTGGAACCGGGCCTTCAGTGCATCTTAGCGTCATTCTGGGATCCACACATCCTGCCATGTCTTGTCAATCACTCTATCTCATGCTTCCACAGTGGCTATTTTGAATCATCTCCACTTCCATTAAATTTCCTACTTTACCACCTCCTGCTTCCTCACAGCCAATAGCATAGTCTCCCACCCCACAAAGAAAAGAAGACCATCAGAAAAAGACTCTGCCTACTTCCTCTCACTCCATTTACCAATTTTCATGCATATGTATTCATCATGCCTCCATTCCTTTTGTCAAAATTGTTTTCCTGTCTAAAGTGAACTTCTCTACCTGTGTTAAAGCTTCTATTTCCCTCTTTCCTCTGCTTCTTTCCTTTCTAAGGACCTTGCTGTAATTAATATTTTTTTCTTTCTCTTGTATTAGAAATATCTTAGTCTCTAGTTTGTTCCATCTGGCATTTAAACATGCTTAGGTCTCTTTATCGTAATTTTTTCACTCCCTCTCCCAACCCAGTGTGTTCTTGCCCTTTCTCCTCTTTTTTCTAGTCAAAGTTCTTAAAAGTTTTCCTACACATTCAATGTTTTTACTTCCTTATCTCCCATTCACTCCTCAAGCTCTGTAATCGAGCTTCTTACCAACATTTCACTGAAACTATCATTGCTAAGATCACCACTAAACCTGATGCTAAATTTACGGGACAAAGTTCAGTGTTTATCTTATGTGAAGCCTTTCCCCCTTTTCGGCCATGACACTGTACTCTCTAAGTGTCTTCTTTACTACCTGCTCTCTCTTACTGTTTTTCACAGGATCCTCTCCTTCTACTTATTCCTTAACACGTCATGTTTGTCAGCATCGATCTCATCTACTCCAACTCTTCGGTTACCATCTGTCTCCTGATAACTCTCAAATCTATATTTCCACCCCAGATATTTGTCTTTTGCTCTAGACCTGTATACTTAATTCTATTGAATATCTTCCCTTCTATAGGTTGGAGGCAACTTAGAAGGTTTCAAAAGCTGAATCTTTCTCCACAAACCTGTCTTGTCTCCTAAGTCCCCTATTTCAGTAATGACCCCAATTTCCATTTGGTTGTTCAAGCAAGAGATGTGGATGACCCATTTGATTTCTCCCTTCCTTAAATCTTGTCAACCCTACTTTCTTCATATTCTGAGTTTCATTCACTCATCTTCATTAGCTTAACTATACCTTCAGATTCAGCCACCAGTGTATGGCCAGCCACCAATTTCTAGTGGGTTAGATTCAGCCACCATGGCCCAGGTTTGTTTCCTGGTCAGGGAACCATACCACCCTTCTGTCAATTGCCATACTGTGGTGGCTGCGTGTTGCTGTGATGCTGAAAGCTATGCTACTACCAGCAGGGTCACCCATGGTGGACAGGTTTCAGCAGAGCTTCCAGACTAGGAAGAAGGACCTGGCCACCCACTTCTGAAAAATTGGCCATGAAAACCCTATGAATAGCAGCAGAGCATTGTCTGATATCATGCTGGAAGGTGAGAGGATGGTGCAAAAAGATCAGGCAGGGTTCTTCTCTGCTGTACACAGAGTCACTACAAGTTGGAATCCACTCCACAGCACTAACACCAAACCCATGAATGAAATGCTTTTCTAACAGATGTCATTGTCTAGTGTCTTGTCCTTCATTAATCTTTCCATAGCAACCAGAATTATAATTCTAAAATGCAAATCTGATTATATCAATCACTCTATTAAATTTCTTTGTATTGGGATATTTTCCAAATTCCTCATTATGGCTTTTAAAGCTCTTCCTGATCTTGGCTTGTAGTCTCCCTCATCATACCTCACTCCATATTCTGTGCTCCAGCCATACTAAATTACTGGCTACTCTCTAAATTGCATGCTTGCTTTTGTTTCAGAGATTCTGCACTACTGCCCCCTGTGTCTAGAATGTGCTTCCCGTACCCTGTCTTTTAGTTCTGGTTTAGATGTCAGCATCTAATTCTGATTTCTGATTCATTTACCACCCTCTTCTTATAGAATTAGGTGCTTCATCTAGTGTCACAATTATAGCACTTACTACAATGTATTTTAATTGCATATTAACTTGCCTGTCACCAAAGTAAGACTGTACGTTCTTTAAGGGAGACACGATGTCTTCTTCTAATTGTGTTTCTAGTGCTTTCTGTGGTACCTGGTTCCATGTGGATGCTCTACCAATGCTTGTTGGATGATTGATTTTGGCCAGTTGCCTAGAGACATGTGAGTTAATAGAGAAAAGACTAGTGACAATGGGGTAGAGCGTTAGGCAAGACAGAGCACCTGCATAATGAAATTAAATGTAAATCAAGAAGTGTTATTGTGAGATATATGTTGACCAGTTCTGGTGAGAAGTTATGCTGGAAGTACCTTGCTGAGTAGGGATTTTTAATAGTGCCGTATCTCATCATCATGTCGATCCTAAAGCCACTATTCCCTGTCAAGTGGGTAACTTCAGTGGCTCCTTCACCACCTACTTCAAACAGTTTTGTAAGGAGGAAAGAGGTGACACATCTACTTACTGTATTTTTGTCTTTTATTAAACTAGCTATTTGATGAGATAGCTTGGACATATTCTTCTTGCATTTGGTTTTGCAAAGAGATCTAAGCAGTGATTCTCAATTATAGTTGGTAGTATCATGACCATTTGTTTGGTAGAGAGGAGTATCAGAATCATCTCCAAATGCCATCTTCATGAGGAGACTTGGACGCCATCCATCATTGCTGAGTATCTCTGCCCTAGAGAGCCAACGTGAATGAGGGAAGAGTGTCAGATAACCAACACAGATATCCAACTGTTCTGGGTAGTTGCTAATCACTGATTTAAAGTTACATAATTTATGGAATGAATTCTTTTATAGAAATCATGAATAAATTAGCTGTTCCACTTCTAAAAAGTACAAATAATAGCCTCTAGTTACTATAAGATTCAGATTTTCAAAGAAAAAATCACCATACGGGATATATCTATAGAATTATCAAATTATAGATCTAGAATGTATATTACAGTTAACTACATAATAATAGCTAAATCTAATAAAATACTATGGGCCAATCACTGTTCTAAATGGTTTTCATATATTAACTCACTTTACTTTCAGAACACTTCTATGAGTTAGATTCTACAATTAACCCTATTTTATATTCAGAAGGATTAATGCACAGAAAAGTTACTCAAGAACTCACACCTAAGAAGTGGCAGAACCAGGATTTGAACCAGGAAATCTGGTACTAGCATCTGTGTCTAAACCAGTACTCTATTCTCTTTCTATTCTCCCATGTTTTATATATTAAGAAATCAAGTTCTAGAAGGTTTAGACAAATTGTCCAAGAACATTAATATCTCTGTATTATTCATTTATATATTTATATCATTGTGCTTATTTTATTGGTAAATATTACTAACTCTATAAAGTGCTGCTAGTTTCTTTGGGGTCTCTTTAGAGAAGGATGAAAATTATGTGTATCTTAATAGATGTAAAGAGCTCATTCAACCCTAAATGTAACATGGAACATAGCAATATGGTCTGACATTTTGAACTCTTTAGACAATTATGTGGATAGCAATGGGAGGACTTTGTGATAATTCAATTTCTTTATTCATCTAACCAAGCTTCATAGCCTTCCATTTCCATTACAAAGGGTAAGATAACTATTTAACAGGAAATGTTTTCACAATTGAATTCCATAAAACCTATGTCAAGTACCCTATTACTAGCCAGGACTCCGTTCTGGACTGAGTAAAACAGCCTACATGGAGAAGTCATTTGATAAAGTAGAAAGGTCACTGGCCTGAACATCGCGAGTCCACGCCTTTAGTATTAGCTCACTTATTGATGAGTTCAGACATGGCTTAAGCTTTTTTATTTTGCTGAGTCTTGATTTCCTTACTGGTGAAATGTGTGAGGCACCTGGAGTTGTATTAAAAAGTTTAATAAACTTCTGATCCTCCTCCTCTATAATGAGAGGTTAAGAGGAGGATAGCCATCAGCTTGCTCTATCCACATGACATAGGCAGCTCAGTGGAATTCCATACCAGGTTGCAAGACTTAATTCCGACTTCCAACATAGAAACTAAAAATCTTTTGGGGAAAGAAAGATAATTTCGAGGCTCCCCAAAGACTTGAACTGACATGTAGGAATATGGCTCCTTTTACAAAAAGAGAGGTAGAAAGACAGGATTTAATCCACTGAATGTGTCTGAAGCCCGTTATGTAGAAATTCTCACAATGCCCAGGGAAATTCCTTCTTTAAATAATCTCTAGAGAGTTGGACAGCTTCTATCTGAAGCTCTTTCAAACTTAGTGACCTGGATCCTTGACTCTTCCTCCCCTTCTATTGCACTTCAGCCTTATTTGATCCTAGTGGTGATTTCATTTACCCCGAGACCTGCCACTTGCTCCATTGTGCAGTATACCTAACTTTGTCCCTCAAGCCTAGGCTGATCCATATCTAGCTTTACTTGACTGACTTCAAAGCTCTCCACTCATTTCCATTCATATATTACCTGATATATATAACCACTGCAACCTTTTCCATAGCACCTAACTTGGCTGTTTCTACAACCACACAGCAAAGCATTTAAACTCATTTTGGTATTTATTTATGTCAGGGAAAAAAGTGGCATGGATTAAACATAATGATATTATCAATGTGAAGATATGCTACAATTCATCAGCTTTTTTAGGAACTAAATATGAAATTTAAATATGCATTAGTACATTTGTATTTTCCTTCCTCTTTCTTTCTTTTTGTGAGTAATGTGACTCTGCTAGTAATTGTGGTTGTGTGATTGATAGTAACTTGTCTGTAGCTCTCTGGACCTTCCTGAAAATGAAATCGACCATGTTTGAGTGATAATGTCAGTGGGATAGAATGTGTCACTGGATAATGGTCTCCTGCTGCTGCATAAATGCGAAGTAAGCCAAAGGTATTTATGGGGAAAAAGTTCATACTAAGCTAAGATTTTTATTTTCAATGCAAAAGAAACTGAATCTGAGGTCAGCTATTGCTATTATAGCATATGCTAGATGTGGATTTAATGAATGCGTATAACGGATGTTCAAGGCAGACTATGATAGTCAAGTGATCAATTCTTATGTAAATCCAGTATTCTAATTGGTTTAACAACTTGAGTTCTTGTGCATTTAAGCAAACCCTAAATAAGATTAGTTTCTCGGAAATAAAACACTTCCCTAAATATGACTTTTTAACGCTTAATCAGATTCTCTTAGATTATATTAGTCACTTCTAAAATCTATGTTTTTTTATATACTAGAAAAAGTTGGATAAATAACACAGACATCTAGCAACTACGTTGGTCAATTTATTCCATAATGAAAACATATAAGATAATATCAGTGGGACACTGGAACTTCTCAAACAAAATATTAATTTATGTTTTGTATACTGTATCTTAGGAGAAAACAGACAGATACATTGCAAATATTTAATAGAATCTTTATAATTATGATTCATTGAGAAGACATTTCAAATAAAACATCTACTTAGAAAGTACATGTGCTATATATCACAATTTTCTTTCCTTGAATTTGGCAAAAAAGTCATACTATTAGTTTTGTATTATACTACAGTCTTTTAAGATTGGATTTTCTCTGTAGGGAAAGCAGTAAAATGAAATATAGATCCATAACATAGAATGTATTGGCCAATGAGAAAAAATGTGTAAGTCTAGGTAACGCTATTTTCTCAGAATACCCTAGGAGAAGAAATTACCCTGAAATGTGTCCATACAGTAGCCCATTCTGAGTCTTTTGCTGGTGGCAGTCATTAAAGAAGAAATTGATATAATTTGTAACCAAAAACGTATGGATATATTTAAAAGGAAACTATTTTGTGAACTGTCTAAAAGAGGTTAGTGGAAGTTAAAAATAATATTATCCATATAGCCATACCCACACCACTGAGATGCCTGATTTTAAAACACCAGTATTTCCAGCCTAGAAATCTAGGATGGCTCAAGCATATACCTTGCCCCTGATGATTTGCAGGTGATTAGATATGTAATAGCAAGTGAACCTTTCATTTGTGTGTGTGTGTGTGTGTGTGTGAAAGCCATTCTGTATATAATGCATTGATACCTGAAAAAGCACAACGTTCTTGTGAAAACTATTTTGTAAATCTGCCTCCGTGTGTTTGATGCTAAAGGTTTGTTTGGCATTTCAGATATAGACACCTTTTAATTAACGTGGGCGATAAAAGAAGAGTTCCTAAATAATCAAAAATCGTGGTTAAAAAATATTCCCAAACATGTAATGAATCGGAATAAATAAAAACATATTTATTTAATCCACCATATAATCATTTAAGAGTTCATTTACTGTTCTGTTTATGATTTTAGTGAAAAAACAATTTAGTACACTTATTTAAAAATACAAAAGTCCTATACATTTTTAGACAAAAAGCAAAAAAAAAAATCTGTGAAAACAGTCCATTGCCTATATTTGTGTCTTAGCTGAGCTATCCCTTTACATAATAGCGCTTGAGTTGGGTAGATTCCCAGATCTGTGGCCCATTGTGCTGTTCTTCTTTTACCTTTCCACCACCCCTGTATGCCTGACTTTCAGTATTGAAACTCATTGTCATATACACTCTTGTTATTGCTTTGTTTTCAGGAAGGGCTATTGGCATAGGAAAATGTACACAGAGCTTGGATCATAATAGTCTATTGATCAGGGGCCTTAAGAGGGAGAGGAGACAGTGTTGAATAGACCCAATGTGGATTCTACTGACAACCTTGTGGTTATAATATGAAAAGCTCTCATTGGTAGGTTAACATTATGAGATATAATTGTTGGTATTTTTAATATGGTTATGCTAAATTATTGGCTCAGAGTGGAACAATTTGTCTATGATTTAGATGCTATTTCATAGGTTTAAAAGAGGATCTTACACCCAGAGCCACCCTACCCACTACTATCCCACCCTACCACTTATCTTTCATTCCTGAAATGATAATTAATAATCATAATAGGAGAGAAATTTTGTGAGGACTACTGTTTTGCTTAATTTACTGTCCTGAAATTTTACTCTTCTAAAATTTGAATGAACAATTATTCATTTGAAATAAAATGTCCAAATAAATGAAAAGAGTAATTATGATTTTTTGGGGCATCATGTACCCAATTTTATGGCATGGCACTGTTAAATTATCCATCAGAATACTCACACAATGTCAAATGTATAACTAATAATATAAATCAAGTTCAACAAGCTTTGGAAATAAGATGGAGTTTCACTGGCTTAAACGTTCCCCAGTTGTGCAACAAGGTCCGGCAAAGTAATATTGACTTTTTCAAACTAATATTTATATTTAAAATGACACTCTAAAAGAATAAATGACCTTAAAGAATAAAATGTTCCATTAAAATGTACCTGACTTACACTTAGGTAATAGCATTGGTACAAGGACCAAACTTACCCACAGGTAAAATGGCGGGGATTTGCAGTGTGAGATTTGAAGAGCATAGGAAGGATATCCATCAACCTGTCACTAATGACAGTGATTAATGAATCACTCTTTTAGGTTAAACATTTCCTGTTTCTCCAAGTCCTCTTTTAAAATGTAAATAACTATATGGAGAGTAGTATGTTAAATTAATAATACTTCAGAATAGGTTCATTTTTTTCAGTTGTGTTTCTTGTTGACATGAATTATTGAGAATAGCCCAGTAACCCTAACTCTTAACCCTAGGGCTTGGTAAAGGAATGAGTAACGGAATGAGCAACAAAAAAAAAAGCAGGGTGGATAAAAGATGGAAAGAGGCCCAGCCCCTGTTTTATCTGTTTTTAGGTACAGATATTTGAAATTCTCTATTAATTTCATAGAAAAGTTATTATAAAAATGAAGCCTTATGGGGCCAGCCCAGTGGCATAGTGGTTAAGTTTGCATGTTCCGCCTTGGTGGCCCGGGGTTCGTGGGTTCGGATCCTGGGCATGGACCTACACACTACTCACCAAGCCATGCTGTGGTGGGGTCCCATATATAAAATAGAGAAAGAGGCACAGAGGTTAGCTCAGGGCCAATCTTCCTCGGCAAAAAGAGGAAGATTGGCAACAGATGTTAGCTCATGGCCAATCTCCCTCACTAAAAAAATAAATAAATAAAAAGTAAAGCCTTATGCAGCAATGCCTCAATCCCTATGTCAATGTAAACTTGATAGGCCTTTTAAATGATACAGACTTTCTGTTAGTTGTGCCTTGTGGATTTCTACACTTAAACTACATATTCTAACACTTATGCTAAAGTCAAGCTGTTTCCATCTGTTTAGGCTACACATTGCATCACTTAGCAGTACAAAAAGAGCAGTTTTTCTTAGACTCCTGGGACAAAAATCACACGGAACTCATAAGAGATTCAACACATAAAAATTCATTTCCTGAGTGGAAGCACTGCGATGCCATGTAGCAAAAACTATTACTTTTTTCATTGTGTTTATAATAAAGAAGTCAAGCAACCATACCCTTCAGGGCTGGACACCTCATCACCTCACTTGAACACAGTCACAGCACTCAGCCATGACATGTGGAGTTAATTACTTTGGGTATTGGGATGCTGAGCACCAGAATGACCCTATTTGTGACTCTTTGTACCATGTGATATGATGAAGTGAATTCTTTCATTACCTACACACTCAGCAACTCTGAATGGAGCTAGGGTTCTGGCATGCTGGAGGACAGCTCAACTTCCATCTCACAGGGACGCTTGTCTTCCCAGGTAACCATTTGATAGAGACTGACAAGTCTTCAGTCAGACTGTCATCCTTCCAGGTCAGTTGGCTTGAAAATCCAAAGGTTATGGCTTCAGCGAGAATTTCGGCATTGTGGTAGCTCCTGCAACACCTTGTGGATCTGTCATCTATGAGGCTGGGTCATTCTGGGAGCAATTTCTATAAGAATTGTGCAGCCGTGAAAACATGACACCATGCAGTTCTGTATGCACAGCAATCCTGGGGACTGTTATCTGCCAAACTGCAGGAGCTCAGGCTTATTAAAATTCCCAGGAATCACTCACTGGCAAAGGGCTATATTTAACCCTTTCAAAAGTATTTTTGAAAATACGGTTTTTGGTAAAATAATCTTTCTGCAGCAACAGAATGCGTGCTCGGGCAGCCGAGGCAAAAATGTAAAGTGGATGAAATATTTATCTGATGCGCTCTTATCCCCACTTTTCTTACCTCCATCTCATTCCCATTATATAAACTCTGCTATCATCCCTATGCCTCTGATCTCACAGAAGGAGATGATGTGAGGAACTAACTGACACTCAAATATTAATCACAATGTACTGTGATATGTTGAGATATACGTGTAGATATATATGCTCCTCTTTATATTTTCTTCATTTGTCGTTATTTAAAAAGGCTCTACAGTAAGCGATAAATGTTTTTTTAAAAAGAGAAAGGGAAGGAGAAAAGAAAGAAAGGAGGAAAATAAGAAAGAAATGAAGAAGGAGGAAGGGAGGGAGACAGACATTATACTGTACAATACTGGTAGAATCTAGAGTTAAAATGTTAGCTTCAAACTGTGCTTTGTTACTTGACAAAGTAACTTGATGTGTTATTTAATCTCTAAGACCTCAGTTCATGTCCCAGTACATATCCATTTAAATATTTCTTCCAATTCTACCTGAAAGGCTTTGTTATATTCATTAGGAAAAATCTCAGCCAGAAGTACATTATATTTAGTGGGACAAATTTAATTTCCAAATAGAGAATAGAGCTTATTTATAGATTATTTTAATTATATAACAAAAAAAGAGATTTTCATGTCTGCGTTAGTATATGACTTGAACTACTATGCCAATAATTAGTTGTGATATTAATCAAGATTTGGAGAGACTAAAATTGAAGAAGGTAACTTGCTTTTTATTTTCACTTATGGAGAAAGGGAATGACTGCGAGAAAATTGGAAAAGACAAATGTTAATATATATCTGTTAGAGTTAATACCATATAGACACACAAAATATTTTATGTATTTTATTTGAAATAACTAGTTATAATAAGCTACTTAAATCAGAGAAGACATATAATTCAATATCAAATGGATTATGCAGGAGAACTGAAGAGCATAGCTTAAGGCGGTTATTAAAAGCATTAATCTAAGGGATAAAGAATAGAGAAAGAAAACATATTGAGAAAGGTGATGAGAAAAGAGAGAAATACAGTAATGTTTAGAATTTTTCAACCAAGATTTTGGAACGTGAATTCAGTTATTGTGGTTGATCATATTATTATTCACCAACTATTTATTCCCTTCCCCCCATTGGTGATGAGCTCAACCATGTGACATGGCCTGTTTAGGCCAACAGAATATGTGTGTCATGTCCAAGGTTAAGTATTAACAAATATGGCATCTTTCCATTCCACCCTTGGGAAGTAACCTAATTTCCAAATGTTGAAAAGATTTGAGAATTATTTCCATTAGATGTCAAATAATACATTCTCATGTCTGTATCTGTGTGTAATCTGGACTAACATATGAATAATATGTTGCAATATAATCACAACAGCTTAAGAGTCTTAGGGACGGGGAACAGGTATTAAAGAAAACTCTGAGTGGAGTATGTGGAAGATCTGATGTGCTGATGTGTTTTTCCAAGTTGAGAGGAAAGACAACAAGGACATGAGAACAGAACGAGTAATGCAACACATCTATGCTCTGCACTTTATTTAATAGGATAGATATGTTATGATATGATGTACTGGGCCTGAGACATAAGCTATATCTTAGTTATCTATTGCTGCATTACAAATTACCCCAACTTAATGGCTTGAAAAACAAACATTAATTATCTCACATTTCTATAGGTCATGAATTTGGGTGTAGTTTAGTTGGATGGTTCTGACTGAAAGTCCCTTATCAGTTGCAGTCAACTTGTTGGCTGGGACTACATCTTCTGAAGTCTTGAGAATCTACTGTTAAGAAGGCTGATTCAGGGGGCCAGCCTGGTGGCACAGCGGTTAAGTGTGTGCGCTCCGCTTCGGTGGCCTGGGGTTTGCAGGTTCAGATCCTGGGCGCGCACTGATGCACCGCTTGTCAAGCCATGCTGTGGCGGCATCCCATATAAAGTAGAGGAAGATGGACATGGATGTTAGCTCAGGGCTGATCTTCCTCACAAAAAAAAAAAAGAAGGCTGATTCACATGACTCTTGGGTAGAGTCCTTGCTTCTTCACCAGCTGGAAATCTTAGTTTCTCTCCATGTTACTCTCTCAGAGGGCTGCCTGAACGTCCTTAAGACATGGCAGCTGATTTCCCCCAGACAGAGAGAGGGGGGGAGAGAGAGAGGGAGAGAGAGAGAATCCAAGGTAGAAGAGGCAGATTTTATAACCTAATCTAGAAAGTGACATATCATCACGTCTGCCATATTCTATTGGTCACACAGATAAACTTTGGTACAATGTGGGAGGGAGCTATGCAAAAGTGTAAACACCAGAAGAAAGGATCATTGGGGACCAGCTTGGTGGCTAGCCACCACAGAATGGCTATATAAGCAGTGGCGCAAGCAGGACTTGACTTAGGTTGTGATGTCACAGTACATCAAAAGTAGGCTGGCTAAAGTTAGGGAGAATGAGCTATTTGAATAAAGAAGAGAAAACTTGAAAGCATATCTGTTTCTTTGCTTCACAGGAGGTGGTTCCCATGGTTACATTGGGACAAGGAACCAGACCCTATTATTGGTCACCTGTTGATTGCCTTGCTTCATTGTCTGGGTTGGTGCCTTTTTATGGATTCTCTAATATAATTTCCAGGGTGAAAGTTTTCTCTGCATTTTGGTCTCTGCAGTGCCCTTCCTTTCATGTCAACTTAGCAATGCATTTTAAAAGATATTTTGTTATATTTGATCTTGCATTTTAATTGTTTCAATTGGGAAGGTCTTTCAGGGTATCTACTCTGCTATACCACTAGAATAGGAAGCCCACCTCATTGTACCTGGCAATATAGCATATTGGGTTAGGGCTCAGACACTGGAATTAAACTGTTGGGTTTGAATTCTAGTTCCACCACCTACAAGCAGTGCAATTTTGAGTGAATTAACTTCTCTATACCTTTGTTTCTTTACCTTACTAATATTAGGGTAATAATTTATAAGATATTGTAAAGTCTAGTTTGCCTGTCTATATAATCTACCTAGAACTATGATACATTGTAAATATTTAATAAATAGCTACCATTGAGCCTTTAATGGCTGTTAAATATGTGAAATATTACCTTCTATGTGAAGCCTAATAAAATTCCTTCAGGGAAAATTCTTTCTTTCTTTTTTCTGTACTCCCAAATCTCTTTTGTTCCAATGTCAACTGTGATATTATCTTTAAGTATAATTTATTTGTATACAGGACCCAGTTCTCAACTTTATTATTAACTCTTTCATTATAAGGACTGTGTTTTACTCATCTTTATATGTGCTTCTTATATGTACATACAAGTTGTTGAATTAGTGGATGGATGGATGGATGGATGGACAGATGGATGGTCTTTATACTGCAGATGAAAAGAATCAATGGATCCAGCTGGAAGGATCTAGTTGAAAATTTGGGGCATACCAAAGCATTGAGGCAATAAGAAAAGATTTTAATAGCAAGGAGAAAACCAGTGTGAAATTGTCCTCTATTTAGGGAGAGAGTTGTAAACCATGTTAGAGGGCCACTAAAATCTCAGCAGTTTTTATATTTTCTTCATCTGTCTGGTTGCAGACCAAGACACTGACTTATAATACAGAGTATTAACTGCTCTCCAGGCGGCAGAACTTTAATTCCTTACTCTGGTTACAGTGTCTGTTTTGGAGAAAATGATTATATTATTTAAAAAGGAAAAAAATTTATTAGCCTTTACCAAGGCCTCCTTCTGGAACCTGGTAATTTCCCTAAAAATGAAAATCTAATTCAATTTCTGATCATCTGTTTACTTAGTTATTTGAATTATCTGAAAGAAAAAAACATTTCTATTGAAAAATCTCCCCTAAGTGAAATGATGACAGAGTAGCTAGGAAAGATGATGACAACAATCCTGGCTGATATGTGTGATCCTTCATTCCTATCTAATTTTGCAGTGACTTTTTGTTGGAAGTTCTAGTGTTTCTTAGGACCTAGGTGAATCTACCCTTACCATGTGGTAACTGGGACACACAGATGGTCTTGTCCTCTGCTTGGGCCAGCGACTGATCTCCATACTGTTCAGGTTGTCCTTCTGCCGTATTTTTTATCGCACACCAGCTAACAATGCACTTCCAGACATACTCCTGCATCACACCTTTCAAAACATTCACTGAGAAGGAATTTTTCCTGCTCTGAATCCTCCAAGTGGCCCCAGAAGATGCATTTTTCACTATTGGCTTCCATATTTAACATGCACCCATATACACACCTATGTCGATCTCATTGGCATGATCATTGTGAAAAGAATAGCATTTAAAATGGCCTTGAATAGTTCATAAACTACTGTCAGCGTGTCTCTTAAAGGAAAATGAAAAATCAAACAAAATAAGCAAATGATAAGATGCCAGGCCTTGTTATTCTAAATATATCTTTTAGAAGAGTAGTTTCTACGGGGAAAAGCAAAAAATGGAACTAGACTACGCCTACATAATCCACAGGTCAAGTAATACATAGATCAGTAATTAAACCTTTACCTGCTGGTGCTCGGAGCCAGAGGCATAGTAAACAGCAACAATTCTTTCACACATCTTTGGAAAGCAATGAGCTGAAGAATGTCATGTTCCATTGTGTGGCTGATGTGTTCCCAATCATCAGAAGCTGCATGTAACATTTTTTTTTTTCAACTTAGCAGTTTTTCTATTTATTTCAATTTAAACTTTGCAATACCTCCTGAAATTAGCAAGCTTTTTCTAAAGGGAAGAAAATTAACAGAGCAGGTTTTCCTAAGCTATCACAGAAGGAAAAGGCAGCTGCCAACTCCCCTGAAACAAGAGCACCAGCAGAATGGGGGAAAAAAAGCACTTTAGAAAATCCTATATTCCGTTAGCACCTTCCTTCTTAAACACAAAAACCTTAAGCATCAGAACAGACAACCATGAAGGTGACACTTAGAAAACTAAAGGAGGTAAGATCTCCAATGGCTTTGCTTGAATTGTCTGTTTAATACTTATTTGACCCAGATTAAAAGGAAAATATAGGTTATCTTGACACAATTTCCCAAATCGCTTGAATTTTCCTTTAAAGAAATTTGAGAAACAAGCATCCCCTTAAGGTGGGGTAATATATTTTTTGTGCAGTGCTCAGGAATTTAAAATGCAGCTGTAGTGTTAAATTTTAATATTTATTATTAAATACATTGTTTCCTACTAATTGCCCAGAAAAGAATCTGTATATTTGCAAATAATACCACCTTTATTTTTACTCCTCTTCTCAACCCTCCTACCTTAAAAAAACTCAAGATTCTCATCATTTATAATTGCATTTCTGTTTGAGCATTTTTTTGATTCTTTGTTTTTTCACAGTTTACAAAGCAAAGCACTTGCCATTAATCTCTCCAGACAGATATCTGAAGGTTGAGTATTACGTCTATTAATATCGGTCACTACTTGGAGAAAGGAGAGTATATGTTAGAACATTTACACCAATGCATTTGCCACATTAATGACATAAATAGTAGAATGAAATTCTTCTACATTATGTGATAGGATTATAAGGCAAATCATTCCAAGCGTATTCAAACAAAGATTGAAAACTGACCAGGAATCTGTGAAACTCACATTAAATCCAGTTGAAGCTCGAGTGATATGTGCACTATACTGAAATCTCAGAAATTGTGCACCATATGCAAAAATGAGTTTTAAGAGCATGAACTTTCTTAATATAGGTCCTCCAATTTATTGAAGTAACTAAAATGTCCATATTAATAGTCTCATAATATACAAAAAAAAATATTAAAATCTGAAAAATCTTTCCTACAAAAGCTTTCTCTCAAGATTGTACTTTTCTTTATATATGCACTAGAGTGGAAGTGTATTTGTGTGTTCATAAGCTTAACCAAGGCTATAAATATTTTCCTAATATAAATGTGTATTCCATGTAAAAGCTGTGCCTGAGGTCTGAAACTCCTAGAGAACTATTTCAATTTTTCTATTTTGGACTATAAATGAGCATATTGTTTTTCTTTTCCCATAAACAAGGATATTTATGCAGATGTTTTTTTGGAAGAAAAATCATATGAAATTTTATCATAGCCAAAATCGACTCATTGATATTTCTCTACAATTACTCTAATGTCTTTGAATGCTTTATTTTGAAGTGAAGAAGTTGAGGATGTACATTGTCATCCACACTTTGTATGCCTATAGTCATATTCCATATATATTATATCTGTTACCAGTACTATAAAGCAACATTAAAATTGATATATTGTGATTTATAAGAGGCTCAGATGCCAATTTGAAATCTGCCACTTGAATCTGACCTGACCTATAACATATGTGTATGGAAATATTTCGGATACAGAGGAGTTTATGCTCATCTAACTTGTAATATTTAACTGAATTTTGCCATATGTTTTTTTAATTTTTTGCCCATCACCACACACATGTCCCAAATTATCCCTTTCACCCTCCTCCCTCCTCCTTTCCCCTCTGGTAACCACCAATCCAATCTCTGTCTCTATGTATTTGTTTGTTGTTGTTATTATCTACTACTTAATGAGTGAGATCATACGGTATTTGACCTTCTCCCTCTGACTTATTGTTATTCACAATAGCCAAGACTTGGAAGCAACCTAAGTGCCCATCAAGGGATGAATGGATAAAGAAGATGTGGTATATATACACAATGGAATACTACTCAGCCATAAGAAACGATGAAATCCAGCCATTTGTGACAACATGGATGGACATTGAGGGTATTATGCAAAGTGAAATTTTGCCATATTTTAAATAGGTTGGCTTTGATTTTGTTCTGGTCATCTATTGATACCTAATAAACCACCTTAAACTTAGTGGCTTAAAATGATGAAAAGCATTACTTTTCCTCACAAATCTGCAATTTAGGCAAAGTTTAGTGGAAAAGTTTACGTCTCTCCATGTGTCTGTCATCAACTGGACTAGCTCAAAGTCTAGCTGCAAGTTAAAGACTGGGCTAGACTCATCTAATGTACAGGTTGGCAAACTGCAGCCTGTATGTTAAATCTGACCAACCACCTATTTTTGTAAATAAAATTTTATTGGAACACAGCCCTGCTGGTTTGTTTATGTATTGTTTTTGGCTAGTTTTGCACTTACAACAGGAGAGTTGAGTACCTGTGGCAGAGACTATATGACCCAGAATTTAAATATTTACCAGCGAGTCCTTTATAGAAAGGACTCTGATATAAAATGCTGCTGACCTCTGATACAAAAGCTCACTCACAGGGCCGGCCCGGTGGTGTAGTGGTTAAGGTTGCACACTCCACTTCGGCAGCCCAGGGTTTGCAGGTTCAGATTCCCAGCATGGACCTATGCACTTCTTATCAAGCCACGTTGTGTCAGGTGTCCCACATATAAACTAGAGGAAGATGGGCACGGATGTTAGCCCAGGGCCAATCTTCCTCAGCAAAAAGAGGAGGATTGGCAACAGATGTTAGCTCAGGGCTAATCTTCCTCACCAAAATAATAATAATAATAACAACAACAAAAAATAAAAGCTCACTCACTAACATGTTTGGAGCTAGATGTTGACTAGAATCTCAGCTTAAGCTGTGGTCAAAAATCCTAAATGATCCTCACCATGTAGCAGTTTGGTTTTCTCATAACATGGTAGCTGGGTTTCAAAAGTGAGCATCTCAAGAAACAAGAAATGGAAAGAATTAGAATCTTAAGCCCTGAGCAGTAACTGTCCAGGTTTAAGGGAAGGGCATGCATACTCCCATCTCTTGAAAGGAGGAGTGTCAATGATTTTGGAGATTATGCTTTAAAATCAGCATAAACCCATCACAACATTTCAATGATACATATTCAAAATATTTATGGCATAAAACTTATGTATTCTTCAAATATTTACCAAGCCCTTATAATGAAAAATACATTTTTAACAAAAGAGATATAATCCCTTCTCAAAGGAGCATATATGTTAGCATGGGTGAAAGGTGAATAATAACCATGTAAATGAAAAAAATGAACATGACAACTTTAGAGAACAATAAGCATTACAACAAAGAGTGAATGGAAGAGTTAGGAGTGGGGATCCTTTTGGTCAGGGAGGGCCTTGCTCCATTGATGACATCTTAGCTAGCAAGAAATAGTTGATTCTGAAAGATATGATTGCCAAGCATAGCAAGCAGAAAGACAGAAAATGCAAACACTATTTTTTTAAAAAAGAGCAAGCTTGGAATATTCAAGGGGCAAAAACAAAGTGACTAGAGCATAACTGCTAAGCTACCAAAAAGAGACCCAGTCAGAGAGGTAGACTGGGTTCAGACCATGGAGATCTCACAGATAATGTGGGATTTTATTCTAAGCCTAATGGGAAGGTATTAGAGTGTGAGAGGGATTGCCATGCTCTGATCTCATTTAAAAAACTTACTCTGGCTGCTATGGAGACAGGATTATGGGGTTGGAATGGAAGAGATAAAGAGGGCAATTAATTGAATAGAAGATAAAGATGGTAACCAGGTGAAAGCAGAAAGACCAATTGGAAAATAATCACAGCAGTCAAAGCAAGAGACAATGGTGACTCCAGCTACGGTGCCAACAGCTGAGATGAAAGGAAATTGAATACAAGGAATTTTGAAAATAGAGCCAGCAGGACTTAATACAGGGAGTGTGGAGAAACAAGCAACACTGTATGGTGAATTACTCCTGAAACTCGAGTTTGCTTAGCTGTGACCTAGTCTGGGATGGAGGGCTACTCATTCAGCAGTTAGAAGAGCTGCTCCCAACTCAGCTTTCCCTGGAAAAGACTCCTTTGGCTAGCCGTTTAAATCTAACAAAGCCGAAGCTGGTAGCAGTTGAGCTTCTTAGAAAACTCCTTGCTCATCTGAGTTCAGACTGTTTGGTGTCTGAATTTTGACTTTTATTTCTCACAAATAAGGATGTTCTCATGCTTGACTCTACAAATGTAAAACAGAAGGATGCAAGATCTCTTCCCCTGGACCCCTGCCCCAATGCATGTGCCAGTCATGTCATCGTACCGTGTGCCTCTTCGTGGGATGATGGGAGAACAGGGGATCGTGTTAATCTTTGCCTTTAAATGTCCCTAATGAAGCATATTCTTTAGGCCATGTCACATGATACTAATGTCACCACAGAAAATGATGAAAAGCGAGCAAAGTGGCTCCTTTGTTTTTGGTTCGAGCCAAATGGTGCCATTTACTGAGATAGACAAGAATAAGAGCAGCAGGGTTTATGTGTGTCTATGGAAAGGGGGAGGTAAAGTGAAAATTAAGAATCCCATTAGGCTATACCAAGTTTGATTAGCCATTACATATTATAGTCACAGACGGCAAGTAGAGAGCTCTACTGAATCATAGAAGCTCTCAAGAAGACTAAAAAAGGAACAAAGATAAATTTAATACCATCACAAATATGCCATCAGTCATCAAATATTTTCCATTGACTGTAACGAGAGTGAGGGTCCTGGAGCTGCCAGGTAGGCTTACTCCTGGGTTTGAGAGCCCGTGATGGTCTCTGGGCTCCGGGATCTCCCACCTGATAGAGAGAAAGGCACATTTCCTACCATGAGCTTTGGAAAGTGGTAGGCTTGGAAAGAAACAAAATTAAAAACAAAAGATTTGAGACATTGGAAATATTTCCTAACTGCATTCTGCCCCAGAAGCTGGGTTTGATCAATAACCAATATACAGAAAATGTTTACAAACCTCTCACCCAATTTGGTCACAAGCAGACTAAAAGTGTAGGACTCAGTCTAAGGAAAAATGTAGAAAACTCTTTAAGAGCAGAAGCCACTTTTTTTAAATTGAGGCAACATTGGTTTATAACGTTATATAAATTTCAGGTGTACATCATTATATTTTGACTTCTGTATAGACTACATGGTGTTCACCACCAAAAGTCTGATTGCCATCAGAAGCCCCTTCTTATCACCTCGTGCTTTTTTTTTCAACCTGGGAGAAATGCTAGCAAGAAAAGAAAGAATGAGAAAATCCCCAAGACCTAGTTATTTCCAGCAGTGAATTCAGACTCAGTAAAAGGCAAGACTGACAAAGAATGAAGGAATCCTTAGGTGAGCAGGCGATATAAGAAAAGGTACACAATAGCCCTCGTTGTGGATCCCTTCTCTCCACTACAAATTAATAACCCTTGGCAAATCCTTGGGTTCTCCTGTGTTTTCTCTCTTTATTCAGGAGGAGAGTGGGAACAGATCCTGCAGAGTGGCAGGTGGAGATGGGCGTATAAGCTCACATTCTGGCCATCTCTGAAATCCTCTAAGAGTGTACTCTTACTTTGAAGTAGGAGAAAGATACAAGTCCAAAGATAACTCCCATGGACCCAAAGATAACACCCAGCTATAAGTTATAATCTTCATCAATACGTTGTAAGGTTAAAATGAGTTAATGCACAGTCAAGTGCTTGGAACATTCTCAGGCATATAGTAAACATTCAATAGCTGTTAGGTAACAGTACTACTTCTGTTTTAGAAATGTCGATGTTCTTGACTTCGATTATGTTTTCTAACTTTATTTTTTGACAATGATGTAGTCATTTACAACTTAAAATCTGATGCCTTGGCCTCTGAGAAGGGACACTCCACTCGGGAGCGATTTTAGAGTTGGAAAAACAAACCCTCGTTAAAAAAGAAATGTCTGAAGACAGGAATTTGTACAATAGAAGACAGTTTACACATATCTAAATTCAGCTTCTCCTCATATTGCTAAATGTGGGCACAACAAGTGCTGAAATAATACATTTGGATGCTATACCCTGAATGCACTGTGACAACATTTCAAGCATTTTCAAAAATACTCTTTTTCTGCTTTGAGATATAGCTCCAAATTTTGATGACGAAAAGAAAGGCCAGTTTGCTTGCTTGGATTTTCGTCTTCACGTTTGCTGAAACATAGCTAAGTGAGATTTGGGAAGACACAATACAAATAGCCTTGCACAAATGATTTCAAATCAGATGGCTCTGGTTCTATTTCCAGCTGTCTACATGTACCTTTTTACAGTTGTCAACTTCACTATTCCTTTCATAAAAAGGAAGAGAGCTCAGCAGTCCTAATTCGTAGTTCCTCAGGCCTCGCCCCAGGAATTTCTCTGCTTTGGCCAAGACTGAAAATGACTTTACGGCCCTGTGCCAGTAGACTGTGGGTGAACATAAACAATAATCCTGGAGATATCATCTTCAATAGCCCAGGTGCCCGTAGGGCTTGCTTTATGTGTAAGTGACTTAGATGTTGGCCCGTGTCATATGATCTCAAAGGAACTAAAAATGACCTTTCGGGAATTCCCCAAATCTCTTCCACATATTTTCTGATCACAGAACTTTTTCATAGAAGGCACAGAAACTTAGAGTTGACAACTGAAGACTTTTGATGGAAAAAAGAATGCATTTAAATTCGCATTATGGTCATTTTACATATATATGTCATATACTGCTGTGTGTGTGTGTGTGTATGATATATATTATATACCATACAACAGAACCTTTCCCTAAAAATGTGTATTGCTGTGGTGGAGGGGAAAGCACAAGGGTCCCACATCTCTGGGCTGGAGAAGATAGGGGGAGGACAGCAAATACCATATTGGGAGTTAAGAAAAGTAAAGGACAGAGCACAGAGAGGGCAAGTTGGGAGCATAGAAAACAGATCTGGCTTCTGTGAGCTAATGAAAACTAGGTATTGGTTTTTGCCCCAGTTCCTGGCAGAGGGCTCCTGAAGTCCTTGTGATTTCCTAAGTGATAAGACCACTAGGAACATCTTTTGTTCTAATATTTGGTCTGTGACCCCATCCCTGACACAGGGCTCCTAAAACCCTTGTTATTTCCCAGGTGATAGGAGTGTCTTTGTTCTAATGAGATGACTCTGGGTGGGCTCCGGGATGGCTCTTGGATGGGGGCTGGTCACCAGGAAGATCAAGCCATGATTAGAAGCTTGGAATTTTCAGCTCCACCCCTCATTGTCTTGAGAATGGAAAAGGAGTGATAATAGAGTTAATGATCAATCATGCCCACATGATGAAGCCTCCATAAAAATATGAAAAATACAGAATTTAGAGAGCTTCCAGGTTGGTGAACACATCCATGCACCAGACGGATGACGCACCCCAACTCCACAGGGATGAAAGCTCCTGTGCTTGGGACCCTCCCAGACACCCCCTATGTATCTCTTCATCTGGCTAGTCATCTGTATCCTTTACCATATCCTTTAATAAACTGGTAAACATAAGTCAGTGTTTCAGTGAGTTCTGTGAACCATTTAGCAAATTAATTGAACACAAGGACGGGTCATGGGAACCTCCAATTTGTAGCCAAGTCAAGCAGAAGTTGTGGGTAACCTGGGCACCTACTATTTGAGATTGGCATCTGAAGTCGGGGCGGGGGGGGGGACAGTCTTGTGGGACTGAGCCCTTAACCTGTATAATCTGACACTATCTCCAGGTAGATAGTGTCAGAACTGAGTTAAATTGTAGGACACCCAGGGGTGTTGTGGAGAATTGCTTGGTGTGGGGGAAAAACCCTACACATTTGGTGACCAGAAGTGTCAGAAGTGAAATGTTCTGTGAGTAGTAAAGGAGACACATAGGAGAGAAAAACTGTAGGTTTCTCTCATACAGCCTTTGTCTGTTCTTTGACTAAAGACAAGGATGTCTTAAAATAAAATTTTTGTTGAGTATCAGGCACTTTCATATCATATATGCTGTCATATAGTTTTCCAACAAACCTATGAAAATATATACCTTATGCTCATTTTACTGATAAGAAATTGAAGCTCAAAGAGATTATTTTTACAATTAGTAAATATAATATTTTCTCCCATTTGTTGGGTGACTTCGTTTTACCAATTCATTATAATTCTTAGAAAAACTCTATACTGTGGAAATTATTATTCTCCTTTTTCACATGAGAAAACCAAGGTCTAAGAAGTAAATAATTCGCATGTGCAACTCTGCTACCACTTAGCAGAGTTGGGTTCTTGTTCAGATTTTATGACTTTGAACTGAGTATTCTTTCCATTGTTGGGGAAACTCAATCACACTCATCTTATTTCCACAGAGGGGAATGCATTCGTATTTCAGTCTCCAGAAAGTAAACTTATTGGAGAGTATTCCCAGTTTTCCTCCCCCCAACCCCACTCATCCCCTTCAAGAATGAAGGAGTGGCTTTATCCGCTTGGTGACAGAGGCTGAAGGAATAGAACATGGTCAGATCTTTCGACCTCCCTCTGTAATGTCAGAGCCTACCTGACCACCATTCACACACCTTCTGTGATCTTCTGGCTCTAAGCCTACAAGGAGAGAACCATTGGAGCCCAATGAATGAGGGGGATTGTGGAACAAGGTTGTGTAGGGTTTTGTAAGCCATGGAATGGAGAAGTAATCAGCCTTTCTGCTGCTCATGGATAGTTTGGTGCCTGAATAACCTCTGGTCCTTCCACACTGATCAGTTTCATAATTGCAAAGGAGATTAGACGAGAAAATATCTACATTCTAAATATGTAAGGACAAAGAAGTAGGGAAGTTCCTATTTTACCTTTAAAACAGAAATAAAAATAGAAGGGAAATCGTTGCACTTAATCAGTGAAATGATCTCAGAACAACTACCGAGGTGAGTGTGTGGCTAATATGCAACACATATGTATATATTTTAAATTTTAATTTGTTTGGATCTAGATACTTAGGCATAGGGGGAACCATGCAATAAGAATAGCAACATCTAGCTGCAGGAAGGCACTTACTTTTTAAATCTTCCTCATCTGCAAAAGAGAAAGAAATGACATCTCTCAAGAGAGTTCACAAATTTTTTTCTAATCTAAAGATATTTGCAATCTTTAGATCTGATCTAACACAGAGAAATTATAATGTCAACACATTGACAAGTGCTCTGGAAAATCTTCTTTTAAATTATACACTGACTGATAGATCCTCTAGAACAACATTTTCTATAGCAGCTAGACTCAAAGACAGTTTGGAAAATTGGAACTTTCGAACCCAAGGTCAATAGAGATGGTAGCTGATTAGGAGGCCGTGGTGTGACTGTCTCTGTCATAAACTAGCAGGTTGTCATAAACTAGTTTCACATGACCACCCTTCACCACTGACAAAGGGAGATCTGGATACAATGGGCCTCTGGTCTTAAAAAGAATCCTTGTCACATGGAACCACTAGCCAGTAAATTCAATGAACAGATTTCTTGTCTGTTCTACCGCACACCTCTTGTCTCTTTGCTAACTTCTGCTGATTTTATTCTTAAATATTTCATTGCTTTGACTCTCATATAAGTTTCACCTACTTCCAAAGTGAGATACCAGACCACCTCTGCAGAGGAGTAGACAATAAATCAATTTTACACACTTTGTTTGACCATCTACCTCCAACCAATAAAAGGAGTTTGTGAGGCTAAGAGATGAGTTGAAGATCAGAGGCAGAATTTCTTTGGACTGTGCCGTCAAACCACTGAATCATTTTCCTTGTCGATTTTCCTTATGAGGGAGAGTGACACTCCCTCTTATTTTAGGCCAGTGAAAAAGTACTCAAGGATGTCACTCTGAGAACTTCATGCCATTTTTGAAGTGATGCAACTTTAGAACTGGCTGACTCCTTTCTGAGAAATGAAAAGAGTAAAAGCTTGGATGAAATGGCCTGTGCGCCAGAGTAGAGGGCGGCAATTTGGGAAGTAATTGACTCCCACTAACAGGCCAAACATACGTTGTTTTCCACAGAACAGATGTGGAGGAAACAAGAGAACACATCAACTGAGTCTTACAAAAGGGACTTTTCCTAATATGGCAATGGGACTCCTCTGAGAAAGTCTGAGTGATGGTGGACTGCCAAGAAACCAGGGGCAAAGTGAGAGGGCATAATTAGTTCTTAAAAAATTGCAAGTGAAGAAATACCAGTGACTGGTGTCTCTGAAAACCCCACAGAATTGTTCCTGAATGAAAGAACACAAAGCCTCCACTGTGGCCAGAATAAGCAAAGCTAAATCGATGGCAACCATATTGGAATTTCCCAGCCTCTTAACTTTCCTTCCTTATTCAGGTTCCCTCCTATAGGCTTCAGAAATCCAGGTTTGCAAGACAGAATTCAATGATAGGGTAAAAAGCATATGTCTTTTCCCACTGCAAAATTCCTGCTGCTGGTAGCTGGCCCAAGTCAGTGGAGGGGAGGAATTTTGACAGAAATTCAGAATATTGATTACATTGTACTGGACATAATAATTATTGATCCAGGGTTAAAAGGACTTGGAGACCATATATTATCTAAAAGCCTAGCCTGTCCTAGACTTCATCCAAGAGATTGGGGGAAACTAGCCCAATAGTAAGGATATTAAGTGGATGTTATCAAAGAATGTAACCTTGCTTTGTCTTCCACTTTAAAGTCCAATATTTTTAACATAACAGTCACAACTAATTCTGTCTCAGGCTTTGATGCTGACAGTTCATTGCCACTCTTTTCCTAAGTAGTTAATATGAGACCCAATTAAGGGCATATTAGACATAAGAGAAAAGCAGATATGGGTATACAGGGCTCGGTTCCCAGGGAGAAGACAAAGCATAGGCAGTGGCCCTGTGTATCATCTTGCTGGGGTTGAGTAATATTTTATGGAAAAAAGGAATGCCCTCTTCAATGTAGACTAAGAGAGATAGAGGGGGAAAGCATGGAAGTATTGTTCTAGGGATATCACAGAGAGAATCCACATGTGAAAGGAACTGTGCAGATTAAATGTGTCATCACACCATACTCTTTGAATTAATGAGGACAGTCTCATACCAGCTTTGGATCCAGCATTTTCCACACTTTATCTGTTGCAGACAGCTGCACTGCTAGAAAAGACAAAAGAAGTTTCCATGTCAGACAACATTTGCAACAGACCATAATAGAGTATATGCAATAAATAGGTAGTTTGACATAAAACTCAAATTTTCATGTATGCCAGGGTAGTGCTCCTTTAAGAATAGGAACAACCCAGGAATGCCTTCTCTTCTCCCAAGTTTTGAAATTAAGAAACTTTTAGTTCCGGAAAAATATTTCTGACACAACTCAACTTATGAATGTGAGTCCGTTATGTCTGCCACAGCCAAACAGGCTAATCTTGTCATGGGGCTTCTGCACACTTGTTTTTGTATTCAGCCTGCCAGCCACGGACTGGCCTGCTGAGGCTGAAGTCTCATATGCAGGCTTCCCTCCCTGCCCAGCTCCTTGTCCATCTGTATTTCTCCATGGGCCATCACTGCAATCCAGCCTTCTCTTTCCCATTTCTCCTGACCAACCTGCTACCTGCTAATTGCAGAAGCCACTCACATGACAGCACGAGTCTGACAAGCTTCAGCTCTGGCCACGTTTCTGCCCTGGCCATGCCTGTGAATAGAATTGCATGCTCATAGCCATGGGGTCTCTCAGATTTGTACACATCTACTATAAAGACCAAATTGAAAATGTTCAATCCTATGTGATTTCTAGAGGGACACAATCTAATCACATTTTTTCTGAACCAATTATCTTTTCACCAAGGCAGGAATCGGATTGCCGGTGGGCTTAACATTTTCTGCCAAAATGTTTTTTTTTTAACCACGCAAATCTTAAAAGCAAACCTCGATTTTTTTTTTACAGACTCAGATTCGTTGATCATATGACATCATCTGTAATTGACAATGCTATTATGTAAAATGACTGACTTGGAACCAATCATTTGATCTGATAGATGCTGGTTGAGTGGGGTGATAGCTCACCCTTATTGGACTTCTGTGTTTCCATTGCTTCAGGTGTGATGTGTTATGCACTTTATTTAAACAGAAACACAGCCTTAGAAGCAGTTAGTGGTTTTGTTGATGTTTTGAAACAACATGGGGTCTTTTCAAGGCTTATTCTGAGGGACTGAAATCTCTTCTTTTAATCAGATGGGAATTCATTTCCTCTCATTGGCACAAAACGCAGTTGACATATCTTTAAATTATAAGTTGGTGATTTCCTTTCATTTCCTCTTTCTGCTTGTAAATATGGATTCAACAAGATTATTACCATAACAAAGTTGAAGCTAAGTTAATGTCTTCACCTGGCAAAGCACCCTTTACTGGGAAAACCTGACTTGTATCACTAATTTCACTATTACCCAGTTCTAAGATATATAGATTGCATAGGAATTAATTCTTGCTCTCAATCATTTCTTACGGCATCAAAAATGTTAATATACACTTTGGATCAAATGTAGTTATGTACAAATGTACATTTAGAACAATATTTTTGTTTTATAACAGTTATTCCACCTATAAATCTCAAGACACTATGGGCAATAAATTCTAAATAAATTAAATTGCTGTCAAACGTGCATTTGGGTATATTTTCTTTTACATATCTTTATTAGATTATTTCCTAAAGAACAGGGAATTAGGCACATTTCCATTCAATTTAGGTGCTACCCAATGAGTATTTCTGTGGCTTATATGAAACTTGAGACCAGTACATATATTAGATCATAATGATAATGGTCAAAACCAAAAAAAAAAAAAAAATTTGACTAGAAACTATGTTCTCCATAAGTGAGCAATGAGAAAGTGCATATCCAGCCTCGGTCATAGTCCTGGCTGCCACATGAGTGCAATGCCTGATCACAGAGAGAGTGTGACTTAAAAAGCCACAGGAAATTGGCCCAGACCTAAAATGCATCTTTCACCCATCAGTGACAGTCTAAAAATCCCACTCTTGGAGAATAATTTATTTAAGTTAACCCCTATGATTTCTTAATATCCTCTTTTAAAAATGCAAATTTCTCTGACAGGGATAAAACCTTATGTCACTTACACTTCAGGAAAATTAATTTATTTAACACTTCTCATCATGACAAGAGAAATACAGGGCAGCATAAGGTCACTAGCTGTCACAGGAGCATAAGTAGATTAGACAATGAAAAGCGGTACAAAAGCTAAAGATAAACTTTGCCAGCTTCACAGTTTTTCCCAAGATGGCCCTATTCAGCTGACTATGTCTCTAAGGAAAGATCACAAACTGTAACTTGTCTCAGCCTATTTTTCTTTCTTACAACTTCTTTTCTTTCCTATGTTCTGTCTTGACTTCTGGGCAAGTTTATCCATTATTCTTAAATCCTAGTTGAGTTTTAAATGTGGCCCAGGCTTTGGGTCAGACCAAAAGGATTTGAATATCAGCTTTGCTGCCTGAGGACTGTACCATTTTGAACAAACTCTTTGGCCTTCCTGAACTCCAATTTCCTCAGGGATAGTAATTTCAACCTCTCTGGATTGTTGTGAGAATTAAATAAAATGATGCCCGTAAAGGGCTTTAGCAGAGAACCTAGCTCATAGTGAATGTTGACGAATTGTAGTAATTACTAGATTTATCAGGGTCATGGACAGAGTGGTGAGCAGGGCAGTATAAGTGCTCAGGACAGTGACCTGTGAAATAAAGAAGAGAAAGACGTGGAGGAGACCCTGCAAGAGGAGCAGCGACGTGAATCAGACTTGCTCACAGTGTCTATCTTGTCTTGGGTTCAATCTCAGTACTGAAAATGCTCTGCCCGTCTTCCCACAGCCAAGGGCATCCCTGAAAGTTCCCAGCAATAAAGAACATTAAAGAGGCTGACCCCGACATGGCATGCAAGCTAATGGACCAACTGGAACTGATGCTGTCACTGAGATTTCTCTACATGGTGTTTTTCTCCCCACCCTCTTCTCTTCACCATGGAGACGATTGTTACAGAACAACAGGGCCTCAGCCTCGTCCTTCATATCACCACCACAAGTACTAGTCTTAACACCATTTTTATATCATCTTTTAATGTAATTTAAGAAAAAAAATGACGAATGAAGTCATTAGAAGACAAATAAGAACATCATATCAAAATAAAGGCCCCATACATTCAATTAATAAGAAAATTCATTCATCCAAATTGCAGGGAATCCAGACTTAAGAAAACTATAATTTATATATATTTACATGAACTTGTAAATCTATGGACAGATTCTGCTTTACACAAATATGTAATTATTTTTATCACACGAACAATTTCAGTTAAGCCACAGGATGATGACTTTTTAATCACTCCATTATTTTTATACCTATGTGTTTTTTTCATGTAGGTACAAATGAAAAATATTTAATAATTTCCACCAAGATATGCTTTTCAAAAGAGGATTCATTCTAACAATCAATGTCCTAAGAAGAATTTTGAAGTAGAAATTATATAAGCAGTAAACTAGGAAGATCACACAAAAGGGGTGGTGCCTAGTTCTAGAGACCATGATATACAATACCAGAACAACAGCTTCCTGTCCGAGGGTGGACAGCAGCTTAGGGGCCCAGGAAGCATCTATTTCACAGGAAGACTGATGTCATGATCATATATAAATTGACACTAATTGAGGTTATTATTATGTTTTCCCTTGGGTTTTATGATAGCTTGTTTTCCTTCCTGTCTCTACCCATTTAATTCCATCTTCATATCATGACCACACTAATTTTCCAAATAATGTGTCTCTAATAATTTTATTTCCTGTTCAAAAAATCTTGAGTGTCACCTATATAGTATTGCTTCAATCTACCTCCCTGGTTTCAAATACACAAATACACTCAGCTATCTAGCCCATTTAAATGACTCATTTTTCTTCATTTTGCCCCCCACCATTCTACATTTACTCTCCAACTCCCACTTCCACTGAGTAAAACTGAATAGAAAGATAGCACAGAAAAGTAATTACTAGTGTGGTTTCCCGTGCTAGACATACGTTAGATCAAATAGAGGTTCTACACGATTATCTTCTTTTCATCCTGGAGACAAAATTACACAAAAGACACCAGCACTTCCTAAAAGCATGAATTTGGGCAAGTGATAACCTCTGTATCTATGTTTCTGGGAGAGTAACTTTGACTATTTATAAGATTGTGGGGAAGATAAATGAGCTGTTTCATGCAAAACTCTTAGTATAGTGCCTGGTACTTAGTAAGTTTTCTATAAATGTCAACCATTAATCATGTTATTATTACTGCGATTACTTATTTTGAAGCCCAAAATAATATCTTCTTCATTCACGACACTTAATTTATCCTTCCTCATCTCAAAGTGATGTGTGTACCTGTATCATGAGAGGCAGATAAAGAAGGATGGTTGTCAGATTGAAGAGTTTAAACTTTTTATTTCATGGCGAGTAGTTGAGTGTTCTGGTAAAAGAGGATCGTAAACAAATCTGTAATCTTTAAAGTAATGTATAAGGTGTATCAGAACATGGAGAGATGGGATGAAGGCATACGAGGTAGGAGGTCATTAGAAAAGTGCAATAAAAGGTAATTCATGTCTGTCTCTTAGCAGTGACAGAAGACACTGTGGAAGTAGATAAAATATAGAGGTGAGGCAAAGAGAATAATATAATTCCCATGTCTCAAGCTTGAATAGAAACAGACTATCAGAGGATGAAGTGATGGGTGTATATTTCATTGTGTTAGACTTCAGGAGCCTCAGATTATCAATAATAGAGATGTGCAGCCCGCAATTAGAAACAGGATTCTAAATTGTAAGAAATAAATCAGTTCTAGAGACAAAAATTACCCATGGGAATATTGTTTGAAGCCGTAGAATTGAATAAACTCATTGAAAGAACACAGTGTTCTGTTGATGGAAAAAATCCAAGGCATTGGTTGAG
The DNA here is from genome assembly GCF_020826845.1 of Diceros bicornis minor. Classification (NCBI taxonomy): domain Eukaryota; kingdom Metazoa; phylum Chordata; class Mammalia; order Perissodactyla; family Rhinocerotidae; genus Diceros; species Diceros bicornis. The sequence continues at coordinate 23,564,435 of NC_080755.1, read as the reverse complement.
AGCATCCAGTATGTTAGTGAGAGAGATTGTAAAAATAAACAGAAAAGCAAAGCGTCGTGGAAGACAAGAGAAAAGAGATTTTTCAAGAAGGAGTGGCAAAAACTTGGAGCTGCATCTCTCAATCTGTGTTTCTTCTTCCTGGGCCCATATTTCCCAGTCCTCTCTTACAGTTAAATATAGCCATGGAACTCAATTCTAGACAACAGAAGCTAAGCAAATTGATATATGCCACTTCCACACCTAGGTCATGAAATTTGCCACCTGTGTTTCTCCACGTTTATCCAGCAGGATGACAACTCTTGGGGTAATCATGGCAACTTGCTGAAGATGGTCAAGTATTGAAGATAGCAGAGCTGTTCTCAAACTAGACCCCAGAATGAAAGTGTAGAGCTGAGCACACTCATCACTGCCAGTCGCACGTCCTTACCTGTATCCCCATGGGTCTATGACATGAGTGAGAATTAAACTTCTACAGTGTTTAGCCGTCACTGAAATTGTACGGCTTGTCATAGCAGTAAGCCTTGCTTAACTAATGTTGAAAGGCCATTTGTAAGTCCTGACTGACGAAGATGAGGACTGAGAGGCTTGGAGATTTAGTGTTCTTCAGGGAACAGTTTCAGGAGAGTGATGAGAAGAACTTGTTTTTGGAAGTTAAAGAGTGATTGGGAAATGTAAAAATGGAGGCAATGAATGCAATTTTCGGAAGGGGGGCGGATTTCACGCAGATTAGAAAGTAAGAGATGGTACTATAACCTGAGCAGAACACATGGTGAGAAAAAGCCTTTTATAAAGTTGTGGAAAAGTAACAATATCTAAATATTGGCCAGAAGAAAACAGTCTATGGAGATAGAGAGATTGAAAATGCAAGAGGAAGAAAGATTGATTAAGCAAGGACGCAAGAGGAGGAAAGAGAAGACTGATGGTGAATTTAACCTTTTAAAAAAGCAATACCCTTCTTATTCTTTAATAAGCAGAAAGGAGATAATTTAAGGAGAAAGTGAGTAGATTAGAAAAGACGGGTTTCACCGTGTAATGTGTTGTGTATGCACAATTCAATCTAGCATGTAAAAATGTGAAGCTACCTGTTAGTTTCTGGGGTTGTGGTGAGGAAGGAATTCTTCTGTACAAATAATAAGTCTACAAAAAGAAGGCTTTGATTGTATTGTTGATACTTTGGAACATCTGCATAGACAACGGCAATCTGGTGTTCCTTCCTAACCTGAAGTCCATTCAAATCTGTGTATATAGCACAGTTTGGGAAGCCTTAGTCATTCCACAAATATTTCTTGAGTATCTACCATGTGATAGGAGTACAGACATAGTTGGGAAAGAAAAATACCAAATAAGTAGGCAAACAAATAATAATTATAAATCATAAGTGCTATGAATGAAATGATTTGGTACCTTAAAGAGAGACTAAGAGGGGCTGCATGGGGGAAGATAATCTTTCAGTTTATCCGCCACCCTGTGTCAAAACTGTTTTCACTTATAAGTCGGTAAATTATGAAGGAAGGTAAGTGAAGCTGTAATCATTTCAATGATTTGTCCAAAGTTATACCATTTTGGCCATCCATCCTAATTTTTCTGGCATCATCTTTGTAACAAATTTAATTTCAATTAGGCCATGTTTGATCTTACATAGTCTCAGAAAATAAAAAATGCTAAAAATATTAGTTTTGCAGTATGTGCCTTAATAAGGTATCTTAATAGTACCTTTTTAAGGTACTATTCCATTCAAACAAATTGAGAACTTTAAGAATTTTGTTTTGATAACATATATTAAAATCATATGCATGCACACACATATGCATGTATAATATAAACATGAATATATATTACTATTTAATAGTGAGTATACATAACATCATGTAACAACATCGCTTGAACTGCTATTTGGCATCTTCTGTTTACCTTTGTGAAAAATTTCTTTCAAGAATGTGTAATAACAATAACTCATTTTCAAATCCCTTGCTCTCAATGGATGTGAGTTTCTGAGAAAATACTTTAGAGAGCCAGTTTCACAATACATTTTTTTACTTCATTTACTGAAATAAATTATAAGAGATAAATCACAACAAAGACGGGAAATAAGAAATAAATAATATTCTGTGTGTGATTGATTTACTTTTTATCTCTAAAAGCACTATTTTTCCTTTATCTGCTGTGAAGCTTTAGTCAAATGGCCAGTAATATAAAGTGTTTATAGTTTTCTGGATTGGAATTACAGTTTCTTGACCTATCTGATTCAGGCTAGATCCTTGTCACAGTTTTTCATTTTAATGAATAGAGAAAACTTTTGAAGATGCTTAGATTCTGATATCTCTTTTACACTGGAACCTCAGAGAGTTTGAAAAAATATTGCTCTCCCAAACATAACCACAATTTCACAGATTGTATTCATTTCCATGAAAGAATAGAGTACATTTCAAAGTAGTACTGTGATTTTTTCAATGGAATAAAATAGTGAGTTATTCTCAGAATATCTCCACTTTTAATAACATAAATTTTGCTTCCTTACCCAGTATTCCAAAATAATACATAAAGAGTTGAATATGTAAACAACTTCATCTGCTTTTTGCTTTTTCCTTCAAGAATCTTTTCCCTGATTTTGAGATACTGTATTTGAAAAAAATAGATTATGCCAGATTTATTGGCTTTTGCTATATTTACTATTTTCATTTTAATACAAGTTCTTGTGCTCACTTCAAGAGCACATATACTAAAATTAACACATTCTTAAAATGATGTCATTTCACTTTACTATTTAGTTTGCTATAATTTCAACATCCTCCAGTTCTAATTACATATTTCACACAATGACAGATATAAGAATAAGTAGACATAAATGAAAATTTTTACCAAATCTTAGGCCATAGGATGGCTTTAATTCTCAATATATTTTGCCTTTCCTGCACTGAAATATTACTCTTTTAAAAATATTCTTTAAATGGGATGACAAAAAGAATGAATAACTATAGAAGAGGGAAGGGAGTCATAAATTTTAATTACATATTATGTTGATATTAAATATTATGTTTTTACTAATAATTTAAATTACTTAAATTAAATTATTTTGTAGCAATTCTTATTACTCAGACTGGAGTTATATAGATCTATATAATATATAACATACATGTAGTACATATAATACATATGAAATATATGTATATTATATAAATATTATACTAAAAGTAGAAACATAAACAAAGCTAAGTACCTTATGAACACAATTTGATTTCCCTCAATCAGATGAAACCTCTTAAGCTTTTCCGAAGGGAAATTAGGAGCCATTATGCAAAGAGCCCTAAAAACAGATAGGAAATGGTCTTATTGCAACCTCTATAGTTTCAGGACCACAACAGAATTTCAGCTAGGGATTATCATACACACTGAAAGGTCTTTTCATCAAGTTTTCCCCATTCACTGACCTGTTATCCTCAGTGATGTTTATAAGTTGGAGGTTAAAAAGTATTTCATTAACTGCTCAGTGAATATAATATATAAATAAAATGCATATTTTAAAATAAAATATTGGAAGCCCTTTAAATTCTTCCCTACGTTGGATGACAACTGTAGTAGATTAGATCACTATTAGAAAAACACTTACTTTACTCACACACTCCACCTCTATCCTCCTTTGCTTCTTGACTTAGACACGGGCCACGTGACTTGTTTTAGCCAATAAACTATTAGCAAGATAGAAATAAGCTTGCATGGTTGAGATTGTCCTCTTGCACTTTTGCCATCTCTGTGAAAAGAACAGTCCAAATAGCTTCCTGGTGCCAGAATTCTGAAAGGCATTTGGAACAGACCTAAATCCATTCCATTGCCCAAACGCCAAGCAGGCAAGCCCAGCCTAGATCTGCTGAACCTCAGCCAACCTGCAGACATATGAGTGAGAAATAAATACTTTATTTTGTACACCACTGAGATTTTTGCAGTTGTTTATTATGCAGCAATAGCTATTTAATACAAAAACATTTGGAAAAAGGTGACTGAGTCATAAATTTCAAAGGAGAAGAAAACAGGCACAGCTTATTACTACTGATCTTCTAAGATCATAAATTTTCTTTCAAGTTTCCCACATGAATGCTTTTGTTTCTTATATGTTTCACTGCCTCTATGAAGCAGAGTAATGTTATTGCATATGCTATCTCTAATCTTCACAAAAATACTTCATATGAGATGGCATGACTCCCATTTTTATAGAGGAGGAAATTGGCTCAATTGCCCTTGTCCACACAGGTGACATGACACAGAACTGCTACCTCAACTGATCCAGAACCCAATGGAAATGCATGGCAAGAAGCTGAAAAGAGAGATCAAAGTAATATGTGACAGTGAGAAAAGAAAAATACTTCTAGATAATAATTGTCAAATAGTGCAGACCAGACAAGCATCTGTAATCCGGCATTTACCTCTCAGTCTAGGATGACAAATGAGAATATTCGTTCAAATCACTTCAGTGTTCATCATGTAATCATTGTTCATGATATTCTTTATATGATATTTTGGTTTCATAGAAATGAGAATCATGCCATGTACAATGAGGAAAAGGATATTACTGCAAAGAGACATGAGGAGCAGAAAACTGTAAACACATAGGCAGTTCTAGAATCCACTATTCTCTCTGTCTCAATCTCTCTAATTGTGTGTCTACTTCGATCTGAAGTTTTACTTCTTATTCCCAATAGGCCAGTCCATCTTGAATTCTCTAGTTGAAATTATAAGGGAAGCATTTTGTTTGTCTTAGTAAATTACTACTCTTTTAGAGATCAGAATCATTTATTGTTTTAGAGATCAGAATTTAGAGTACAGAATTATTGTACCAGGCTATTTTATAAATGGGATCCCATTGGGTCAAATCAGGTCCAATTAATAGTAATCTTTGATCAAAGAATACCCTAGGCTGCCTGTCTGAACAGGGCTCTGTGGGCAATGCAAGCAGTAGGGCCTACTGCATACCACGATATTGACTGACATGTCTAGTGTGAGCCATTAGACCGATACTAAAGAAGAGGCGATCTTGAGGAGCAGTAGGTGACATTTATTCCCTCACACCTAGGTGGGTTCAGGTCTCAGCAGGTTCTTCTAGCTTTTGGTACATTCTATATTTCCAAATACTGAATAGCATAGAGAAAACAAGAAAACTAATGTTTTACTCCAATTAATTATCAAGAGCACATGCCATATGTAAATCTTACTCCTATAAAATTGGGATTTCAAAACAAAGCAATTGCTCCTCCCTTCTGATTTTCAACAGCTTCCAAAGGAAGCACGTTTTCCCCAGAATTGCGATATTTCAACCACTATGCCAGACAAAACACTTTGATGGGCAGGATCACCAGTTTCTGAGGAAAGAGACTCTGTACGACAGTAATGTCAATGACTCTGCTGCCTGTTCCTTTAAGCCTTCTTCAGATGCTCGAAGATTAATTTGCCATTAGAGCAACTGACAAGCATTCATTTACCGAATAATGATTTTCTAAATTCATAATTTATCATGTTAAATGATGTCACTAATTAGGTAAAACTATAATTTACAATGGTGGAAATTCCTTTCAGCTACTCACTGTCACTGTTTTGAGTAGTTGGAGAGGGACATGAATATTTTCCTATACGAGGCGTCCTAGAGTTGAAGACTGGACAAAATCGAGGGTCAGGGTCACATTTGTCCCCCCATCATCATATAAACTGTATTATGAAGGACTTATCTATAAATACGAGGCAGCAAGGAATATTAAGGAAAATCTAAATGTGACCTATATGAGTGTTAGGCGAGAGTGCATAAACATTGTGAAATACGCACTGGGAAGGCAAGATATATAAGAACAAAAATAATAAAACAAAGAATGTTGTGAAATGCCAATTCAGAAGAGGAATTGGAGTGGTATTTTATCTAAAAGAGTTTTAATATTTCCATAGCCTATGGTTCATCATATTCATAGTGTGCCTTTTAAAAGCGCAAAGAAAATGCAGTATGCTAAGAAATCTAATAACCAGTGTCACGAAAGTAAATCTCAACCTAGACTAAGGGCGGACTTTAAAAACTCTAAAAGTTCTGAGTTTTAGAAAGTTTTTTTTTTAACGTACTAGTTTTCTGAGGGAACAAAATCAAAATTGCCACCTCCAGAGAGCATACATTGAGCTTATGTTACACTCATCATGGGAAGAAATGATTATACTAGTGCTGATGCTGGCTTTCCGATAAACTGGACAGCAATATGAAAAGGAGTTTGAAAGTATTTTAAAGACCAAGTAAAAAGTATGATTGGTAAGTTAACAAAAAGATCTTTCTTATTTCATTTACATATTCCAATTCCCATTTAAAAGAGGAACAGGCATTACGTCTTTCCCTAAATTGCTGGAAAATAGGTTTTTTTAACCTGCTATGATAAGATTTGTGTCTATGGACATTTCCTGAATAATAAACTCTAAATTCATGACATTCATGTCAGTATAGAGGTCAGGGAAAATGGGAATTCTTTAATTCAATCAAAATATTTTATTGTCAAATTAATTTGATTCATTAAGACCAGATTCTCGATATTCTTGGTGGTACTTTTCACTGGAATAATTGGTAATTTCCTTAATCAGTCCTGTTTTATGGGACCTTAATATTCTGCCAAGTTGGATCTGAGCTTTATATTGCTATTTCTTCCTCTCTTACAGCCATGATCTCTTTCAATATGCTTCGAGTATAATTCAGATATGTTGAGAACTATATTATACATCAACAGAGCAGAGATCTTCCCCAGATTAAAAACATGTGCTTACTACTTATATTCTCTAATTAATATTCATAAAACAGTATTTTTCCAAAATCCATATCACAGTAATAAATTTCCCAAGCTGCATACATTACTAATATTCTGATATTTTCTGTTTTCTCCAAGGAGAGAGTTTAACTTCACAGCTGAAAATCACTGCTTAGAGCAATGTGCAGTGTTAAAGGTCTACCTGACTGAGGAACATTTGTGCATATCACTTCTAGATTTTTGGACTTTTTCAAGTCAAATTATATAGCATTAGTGAATAAATTAACCACAGACTATTTCTGGGTGTATGCACTGTGGTAAGTTTTACGGAAAAAAACACAAAACAATATAGGGAGGTGCAACATCCATTAAATCTGGCGAGGTTGACAAGATGGCTAAATAAACAGAGTACAATATAATACATTTTATGGAGGGTACATATAAGGTATTTTAGAGCCCAAAGTTGGAAGCCTTTAACTCTACAGAGATGGGAAGGAGAGATATTCTTGGAGAAGCTTCACAAAAAGATGACATTTTAGCTGAGTTGGGAGAGTAATAGTAGTTTATTAGATAGATAAGAGGTAGGGAAGAAGAAATTCTGGGCCTGTGGAAAAGTACAAAGGCATAGAGGATAAAAGATAAGCTTTGGAGAAGAAAGATTTAAATTTCATTCTGTTCTCAACCATTTGTTCGTTCTGCCACATTGGGCAGCTGATGTAGCCTCTCAAAGCCTCTATTTTCTCCTTTTAAAATGGGGATAATGGTTATACCTCCATCTTAAAGTTGAGTAAAGATTAAATGGGATAAAAATGTAAAATATTTGATACATCTCCTCTTATGGTTCTACCTTCCAAATACTCCTGCCAGTCCCCATGCAGGTACTGAAGCGGGTAAAGTGACTGGAAAACTACAGGACAATTCAGTATCCTGTGGGTACTGTGAGAAAGAAGCACCAGAATGGCAACAGGTATTGGATATTTGTGGTAACGGATAGGAGTGCCTTTGAAAGACTTCAGGTAGAGAAGAGATGTGATCAGATTTTTGTTCTAGAAATCGAACATTGCTGGCAGTGTGAAAAATGAACACATGAGGGAGGGGAGTAAAAGCAAGGACAACATTGAAATGAACAAAGGACATTCACATAAGAGTAGAGTGAGGGAGATTCTTCACAAGGCTTAGAGAATGATTGCCTGCGGGGAGAGGAAAGAGGAGAAGGAAGACAACAGGGAGAGTAGGACTCCAGAAAAACTCCCAAATGTCTGAATCTAGCAACTTAATATAATAGGAAACAGACCATTATACAAAATAGAACTTGATAAACCACAAACTGTTATGGAGTTCTAACTACCAGGGCTATAGGATCCAGAGCTAGAAGCGGTTACTGGAAGCTAGAACAATAAGAAGACGGCCCCATATAAGAAGATGGCCCTGAGTTGAGTTGAAATATGAAAACGATACACATTGGTGACCAGTGAAATGAAGTCATAAGACGGATTCACATCATCAATATGCTAGGCTGGATTAACACAACTGCATAGTGGAACATTCCATCAGGTAGTCAGTCCCTTATGTGTTTGTTTATATATTTATTTGTGGTGCATTTGATTCAATAGAGGGCTGAAGACAGCTAGTGGTTGCTGTGTACCAAACCATAGTTGGAAATAGTTAAGGATAACCTAAAATACTGTGAGGAAAGGATGCATTAAAACATAAATTCAAATAACACAACAGTACATAGTTTACTAACAATTGGGAAATAACTTGTCCTGCACCTGCTATTTGGAGAGAGATACTTGGCAACTGGGAAGCAATCAAGCAGGGCTTCAAGAACGTATCAGGTCTTAGAATAATGGATTCACTAAGTCAATGAGTTCTACTATACTGAAATATAATCAGAGATCTATTCTTCAAAATAAAATTACCTACAGACACATTATTTTCCCACATGTTATGTTTAACATGACAATGGCCATTAAACCACCTCTTAGAAGGAGTCCTGTTTATTGTCTTTGCTATTCTTTTAGGTGAAATCTAATTATATTTTTACTAATGGACACTCTATATGGAACTATATTACTTAGAAGCAGTTAAATGCTGACAGATCAAATAAGCAAGCAATCCTGCCAACACCAATGAAAGTAATATGGTTTTAGTCTACGTCACAAAAACTAGAAGTGTGAGGGATTCAAGCCATGTAATCTGATGAATGGTGAAGCATCTAGAGATATTACACCCAGATAGAAATTTTTTCAAGGGAACATGGTAGTTGACATCACGTATTTGAAATGATTTAATTAGAAACTGGGATTATAAGCTTTGTATGATCCCAAGCAGTAAAATAAGTTTGTGGTTGGAAATTACAGATTGGTTTGGTTCAGTAAAATATGTATAAGAATTTTTTTTAAAAAATTTCTGTCTATGAATGGAATGATTTGCATCATGTGAAATTCACGTGCATATTTCTGACAGCTCAAGAAAAGCCGAATGATCCTTTTTTGGGTGTTATAAAGGGAACACATTCCAACCTGATCCAGGGAGCTCTCCCATTAGCAAGGAGGAACACCTTAGACATGTTATATTCCTTTTGAGTTTCTTATTCATGGTAAAACTGCAAAAATACCACATATCTTGAAGGGTCATTGTGAAGAATGTATATGACTAAAGAATCAAAACATGCCTAACACATAACAGGCACTTAACAAATGTTAGTTGAATATGAATCTGAAACATTCAACTGGGTTTATGTCAGGCATCAACTAAAAGATAGCTCAAGGAGCAAAGCAGTTAGGTTTAAAAATATCTATTAAAATATTTGCAGATAGGGAAATCTGTATATGCCTTCTTTTATGTAAATCTTTTGTATCTTTCATTAACGTTTATAGTTTTCATCACTATATATATTTTTTATTTCATCATTATATATATATATGTATGCTGTTGCATACAGCAACAGCAACAAACTTAACAGTTAATTAAATAAGATAGTACTTTATTTCCCTCTTGGATAAAAGAAATTCCTAGTAGACAGTCCAGTTGTGATGTGGCATCAACATGTTCATCAGGGTCCCAGGCTCCTTCTCTCTCACTGTTCTAACCACCTTTAGTGTACTGTCTCATGGTTCAAGGTACGTACTCATTTTCCAGGCATAAATTTTGCATGTTAGTCACTGGGAAGGGAAAATAAATGGATCCAAGGTGACATTTTAGAAGTTGCACATCATGCTTCCAATTACATCTCACTGGCCAAAACTTGGTCATTGACTATATTTATCCACAAGTGATGCTGAGAAATACAAATCTTTTAGTTGATGGGCAAAATGCCCACTAAAAATTGAGGTTCTTATTGTAAAGAAGGGAGCAAAGAGTATTTTATTAGCACTTCTGCCATGGATGACTACACTCAAATATAGACTTGTTTTTCGGAAGTAACTTTGGACCTGCTTCAACACCTGAATAAATGTAGACTTAAATTCCCAGAGTTTCATATTATAAAATATGGCCAAAATTATTTTTCCCTGGAAAACTTTCAAAACAGGAATCATCAGTAATCCAAGGAGATGCTAGAAGATGTCAAAAGACTTTCAGTTTATCTGATGCTCAGAAATGGGGTTTGCCACTATACCCACCAAGATTAACTAACTTCAGATATCATATCCTCACCTTGAAAACAAAATTAATTGATTTGTTACATGGAGTTATTAGATATAAATCATTTTGAGATTTGAAAATCATCTATTAAATACAATTCTCTTAGTTTTAGAATAGTATGCTATTTTTTTCCCTAGCAGTATTTAATAAATAAGATCAAATATTTATATGTAGTTCATTCCTTATTGTTTTATAAGACCATGTCATCAATTAACAAAAGATATTTATTCAAGCCAGCCCTGATGAAGTGGCTCAAGTTTGGCACACTCAGCTTTGGTGGCCCAGGGTTCGGTTCCTGGGTATGGAACCATACCACTCATCTGTCAGTAGCCATGCTGTGTCAGTGGCTCACATAGAAGAACTAGAAGGACCTACAACTAGAATATACACCTAGGTACTGGGGCTTTGGGGAAGGAAAAAATATATATATATTTATTGTTATTTGGTTGGAAGATAGTTTCATTTCAAAATGGTTTACATTGAAGTAGTTGAGCTGTAGTAGAGTTAAAAATAATTTTCCCTCTATCCCTCTAAGTTCTCAGCTGGGAACCCTGTAACAAAAGACAGATTGACAAGAGAAAAACAAACAGAAGTTTATTAACGTGTCTACCTCATTTATACATGAGAGATACTCAGGGGGAAATGAATAACTGTCAGAGGTGACTTAGAATTCAGGCTTAGATACCAGCTTCAGCAAAAGAGAGAAGAGTGTGGGAGAGGCCAGTTGCGGGGAAGTGACCACAAAAAGTATGGTAAACAAGAATAAGGTTCATTAGGCAGATTTCAAGTTAGTGTCTTCCCCATTGAAAAGAATTTCTTGTGATTTAGTCATCCTTCTCTTTCTGGTACAGAGAGGGAGACAACCCTACAAATGAAGATTTCTTTTATAAATGGAAATTTCACTTACAAAAGGGTAACTTCTATTCTATTCTCTGAGTTTCTCCTGTGAATTCTGTTTCTCAAAATAATCAGCTCAGAATAATCCTTATGCCAACAAGGCATATTTTGAGGTGGGCATATATTCTGCCACCCTTATTCACATGAACAATGATCCAAAATACAGCCTTGTTTTATAAGACTCAAGGTAGTCATCTTGTCTATTCAGCTGATAATTCTTCTTCCTTAGTGTGACTCTTCTGCTAGTGTTTAAGTCACAATGAAGCATATCCATGATTATCAAGAAAAAAAATTAATCTGTATCCTCTAAAAGTAATGGTTATGTGGCAAAGGAAAACATTTTACCATATCTGTTTAAAAGAAAATTGAACATTTTCAGTTAAAAGGATTTTTTTATAATTTACAATCATTTAGAAGACATCAGTTATCTAAAAGTTTATTAATGAAGAAGCCATCAAGTCGTGATATTTTTTCTTTATGTAATACTTCGTGAATTATTTTAAAAAATAGATTTATACTATACTCTAAATTATCCTGTCCAATACATTATAAGAAATATTTATGAAGTATAAAAATGTTTTACTCAAAATTATAAATATTTTTAACTTTACTCAAACTAATAAGGTAAACCTATCTTTGAAAAATAACCATCCTATATAGTACTAAAAAGAAATGAGCTATCAAGCCATGAAAAGATATGGAGGAATCTTAAATGCATGTTATTAAGTGAAAGAAGCCAATCTGAAAAGACAACCTATTGTATGATTCCAACTCTATGACATTCTGGAAAAGGCAAAACTATAGAAACAGTAAAGAAATCAATGGTTGCCGGGGGTTAGGGTGGAGGAGAGGAATACGGGAAGCAGAGAGTATTTTCAGGGCAGTGAAAATGCTATCAAAATGGGTACATGTCATTATACATTTGTCCAAACCTATCAAATACAGAACAAGAGTGAATTGTAATGTAAACTACCAATTTTGGGTGATGATGTGTCAATGTAGGTTCATCAATGGTACCACTCTGGTACCAGATATTGATAATGAGGACTTTTATGTATGTGTGGGGGCAGGGAGTATATGGGAAATATCTGTATCTTATCCTCAATTTTGCTGAGAAAAAAATAAAGTCTTAGTTTAAAAAAATGCACATTGATGCACAGTAATTTTGGATTATTTGTCCAATTCTCTCTTTTATTTCATATGTACTTTAATTTATTTGGAATAGAAATTTTTATAGTGTAGCAAGATAACTTTAGAGGAGCTAGAAACATATTCATTTATCTGAGATATGAAAATGTCTTAGAGCTAAAATATATTTTAAATGAGGCTTTAGAAGCATGCTTAATATAAATGGATGTTAAATCTGCATTGAACTCAGTGTTATTTGCAAATGATGAACCTCTAAAATTAACCATATTGTCATCTGCTTAAAATGTGGGAGAACTCTTAAGCTCTCAGTGTCCATTCTTTGACTTTAATGTAATACAGTGAGAGCTTCATTACAATGTAATGTTCAAAACACTTCTGAGATAAAAAAATTATCCCCAAGTTGAAAAAAAATCATTTTGCTGTTAAACTGACATTACAATTTATAAACAATTTCAGACCCGGGTTCTTGAAGTTTTTAATGATATCTGTCTTCCAAACAGTTTCTGTTTATTTCATTGAAAGTGTATTATGATTCAAAATCTAAAATTAACCAATTGAAGACATTTACAATTTACAACATAAATACACTTCCTTAATCAGAAGCTCATTATCTCTCAGAAAGACTTCAATAACAGCTCCTAATGGATCTCCCAGCTCAAAATCCCTGCAACTCACAACAAAAAGTACGCTAATAGGATAAAAATTTGGGACATTATAAAGTAATTTTTATTTGAATATGCTAAATTAACCAAGACAATTTGATTTATGTGTCCACTGTTAAAAAAGAAGCTCTTGTTTTCTGTATGCATCTCTATTCACTATATTGAAATTCTAAGCAGAGAAAATAACAATCACCATCATTTATTGAGCACATACTAAATTCAGCTTTCTGTTTTAATCACTTCGCTATATTATCCGCCTTATTCTTATGTTACTATAAGAAAGTCATTGATCTTCTGAAACAGAATCCTACAGAAGTTATTGAACTGACCTGAGCCTTTATTGCTAATAATTAATGGCTGATGTGATTCAAAGTCAAATATATGATTCCAAATGCTACTTTCTTAACCATTATACCCTACTGCTTTGGAAATATTCTTGACAAATATAAAGATTAAAAAGCCATCATTTTAATGTATTGGATATTCTGTTTTGTAACAAGATTCCTTTGTTTTTAATTTTAAATTTAACATTTTTAACCATTAGAGAGTTGCAACGTGTAAGTGAAATGGAAGTAAATTTGAACCTGATTTCCTTGAAGTGACTTTCACATGGTTAAGCGATGATGGATGCTGTCATAAAATAAGAAAGCACTTGAAAAATATATTAAACAAATTAAGATGATATAAATCCCATGTTAATCTGAATTGTCATCATTACAACATAGCTTCCTCTTACAGACATATTTTGCACCAATCCTACACCACAGAATATCCATACGATCTGTTAATCTTCAAATATTAGAATATTATGAAAATTACTGGGATTTTATCAATTTATCACTTCCAATGAGGAGATGGGAGTGGGTTTAGGGTCCCCTGGGGCCTCACTAAACATTTATATTTATCGTGGTCCTCACCTTTTTGAGTTTATGACAAGAGGTTGTGCTTCTCTCTTTTGACTAAATTTGAAATACTTTTCCCCATCCATTTTTATTAATTTGGGGAGAAATTGGATGAAAATGATTCTGTGCTTTGGCTTTATTTTACCACCTTTTACTAAGCAGTCTGTTAATATCATTGTAAACACGATTTAATAGAAATAATCAGTATTGCAAGTGATTAACAAAAGGGGAGACGGCAAGCTGTAGGCTAGCTAAGATCCCATTTCTGCACTTTCAGCTGTTTCAAGACAGCAGTTTTACTTATCCAATTGATCATTGGCCTGGGAGAAAGCAGGCTTCAGTTCCAGTTGGTCTGCTATTACTTGGTTATGTTTCCTGTAATAAGGTCAATCTTTTTGGCTCTTAAATTTCTTTATTATGGGTAATAGAATTGCATAGTTGGTCTACAAGGTATTTTCTTGTATGGAAATCATATGAATATAATTTTTTTCTCATACAGGAGAATAAAATGGATATTTAATGTATTATCCTTTATAGGTTGAGTTTCAATTCTATTCAATAAACACATGTTGATCATTGACCATTTTACTAGGCATTATGGAGAAAACAAAGAGAAGAAACTAGAGTTGTTGGAAAAAGGAAGAGAAGAATAAGACAAATGTTTTAATAACTAAATTATAGCATGGACTGTAAGTATCATAAATACATTTACTAAATGCCTATGAGGGTTCAGACAAGATAGAGATAATAATTTCAGACAATTTTTTTTTCATGCAGAAATGACATTTGAAATAGATCTTAAAGGAACAGGTCAAAATTGAGGTAGAAGAGAAGAAGCAGTATGAGCAGAAAAAGTAGAACATGAGTTATGGATGTTTGGAAAATGTTAACTGATCCTCTGTGTCCGACTCAGGGAATACTCTAAGGACTAATAGGAGATAAAACTGGAAGTCTTCACATCTTTTAAATGATGTAGTTAGACTTCAATTTTAGAAATATTAATATGTCAACAATATGAAAGTTGAATTGAGAAAGAGAGGGATGAGAAGGAGGGATGTCAGTCAAGACAGATGATCTTAGTCAAGAAAAGAAATAAGGAAAACCTGAATGAGGATTGGATCAGTGGGACACAAAAAGAGAAGAGGACAAAATTGAGGAAATCTCCCAGAAAGAACAAAAAGACAAAAGGTGAAAAATTTTAAAAACAAAAAAATAAAGGATCAGCCTAGTGTTCAAACATTCAGAAAACATGAGTTACAGAAAGACAAAATGGAAAGGAGCCAATTGACACAGAAATAATTCATGAAATCTCATCAAACTGAAGAATATAGAATTTCAGAATGAAAGTTTCCACCAAGAAGCTAACAAAATGAACAAAAAAAGATTCACAATTAGGTGACAGTGTTATAAAATTTTAGTATCTCTGGAATAAAATGAAGATCTTAATGGCTTTAAGAAAGTGAAGAGGAGAAACAGGTAACCAATGAATGATCAGGATACAAAATTTCAATGGACTTTATGTCCGAATTGCTGTAATCTATAACGATGGCATAATGTCTTTAAAATTGTGAAGGAAAATGATTCCAAACTCGAATTTTCTACATAGATTGCCAATCAATTGTGAAGGATGAATAATGACATTTTCTGATATGTCAGGTCTCAAAAAATTTCCCTTTCTTTCACTATCAGTAAAAGGCCACTGGAAGATTTACCACAGTTAATTAATTTACTATAGATAAAGAAACTAATTTACTACAGTTAAAATAATTAAGCTAAAGAAGACAGAGAGAGCACAGAAAATATGGAATACAATACAGGAGATACACAAAGAAACCTACCAGAACATAGTGAAGGAACATCCTAAGACAGCGGTTGTAAACTCGGCCTCAAGAACAATCGGTCTAGATAGAAGCCTGGGGGGTGGTGGCCTCCAGGAGGGCTATTGCCAAGGAGTTAAAGTTTGTTGATTTTTTTTCCCCTGCACTCTGGGTGTTATTTATTTACTTATTTGAAAATAGTGGTTATTACTTTTTTTATTGAGGTAATATTGATTTATGACATTATATAAATTTCAGGTGTACATCATTATATTTCGACTTCTGTGTAGATTGCATTGGTTCACCACCTAAAGTCTAGTTTCCATCCATCACCATACACCTGTGCCCCTTTACCCCTTTCACTCTCCCCCCAACCACCTTCTCCCCTGGTAACAACCAATCTGTTCTCTACATCAATGTGTTTGTTTGTTTATCTTCCACATGTGAATGAAATCATATGGTAATTGTCTGTCTCCATCTGACATCTCACTTAGCATAATACCCTCAAGGTCCACCCACGTCACAAATGGCAAGATTTCATCTTTTTTTATTACTGAGTAGTATTACATTGTATATATATATATATACCACATCTTCTTTATCCATTCATCCGTTGGTGGGCACTTAGGTTGCTTCCAAGTCTTGGCTATTGTGAATAATGCTTCAACAAACATAGGAGTGCATATATCTTTTCAAATTAGCATTTTTGTGTTCTTTGAATAAATACCCAGAAGTAGAACAGCTGGACCATATGGTATTTCTATTTTTAATTTTTTGAGGAATGTCCATACTGTTTTCCATAGTGGCTGCACCAATTTACATTCCCATCAGGAGTGTATGAGAGTTCCCTTCCAACACTTGTTATTTCTTGTCTTTTTAATAATAGACATTCTGATGGGTGTGAGGTGATATCTCACTGTAGTTTTGATTTGCATGTCCTTAATAATTAGTGATGTTGAACATCCCTTCATGTGTCTATTGGCCATCTGTATTTCTTCTTTGGAAAAATGTCTGTTCAGATCCTCTGCCCATTTTTTGATTTTGTTGTTTGTTTTTGTGTCATTGAGTTGTATGAGTTCTTTATACATTTTGAATATTAAGAATACAATCCCATTTACAATCGCAACAAAAAGAATAAAATACCTAGGAGTATATTTAACCAAGGAAGTTAAAGACCTGTACACTGAAAACTATAAGATATTGCTGAAAGAAATTAAAGAAGATATAAAGAAAGGGAAAGAGACTCCATGCTCACGGATTGGAAGAATTAACATATTTAAAATATCCATATTACCTAAAGCAATCTATAGATTCAATGTAACACCAATCAGAATCCGAATGACATTCTTCACGGAAATAGAACGAATTTATACAGAATGACAAAAGACCCCAAATAGCCGAAGCAATCCTGAGAAAACAGAACAAAGCTTAAGGTATCACATTCCCTGATTTCAAAATATACTGAAAGCTATAGTAATCAATACAGCATGATACTGGCAGAAAAACAGGCATACAGATCAATGGAACAGAATCGAGAGCCCAGAAATAAACCCACACATCTATGGACAGCAAATTTTCTACAAAGGAGCCAAGAACATACAATGGAGAAAAGAAAGTCTCTTAAACAAATGATGTGGAAAAACTGGACAGCCACATGCAAGAGAATGAAATTAGAGCATTATATTACACCATGTGCAAAAATTAAGTCAAAATGGATTAAAGACTTGAATGTAAGACCTGAAACCATAAAATTCCTAGAAGAAAATGTAGGCAGTATGCTTTTTGACATCGGTCTTAGCAGCATCTGTTTGAATATGTCTCCTCAGGCAAGCAAAACAAAAGAAAAAATAAACAAATGTGACTACATCACACTGAAAAGCCAAGAAGTTAATGTTAATGGTAGAGTAACTATGTATTTCTCTGTATTTTCTAGGTCATCAGTAATATAGAAGAGCTTGGTGATTAATGAATTACACAAGAAACAGAGAAAATAAAAAATCAAGACAGTCATTAATTCTAGGACAAATAAAAACATTGCACAAGAAAAGTCATTGTAAACAGTACAATACTTCCCTTAGCTATTTAGCTATGAATAATATTTACATTGTCATAAATTCATGAACATTAAAAATTGACTCAGCTGAAAAGAGTGATATATAAACTACATTAGGAACATTGGAGAAGAGAAAGTATTTACATTAAAAAGAGGTAAATACACATCTTCCATAATAGAAAGTTATTCAACACTATCTAAAACAGAAAGACCAAGAGATAATAATATATAAGAATGTTATTTATAAATATGGAGGTAACTAGCAGAAGAAACAGCTCTAAGTGTTAAAAATATGACTTCAATGGATCAAAATTCAATAAAGAGGACAATAGGAAATACTATGCTTTCATTGTAAGCATAGTACAACTGTCTGACTTTTAAAATTATTTACATGTATAACTTTATTCACAGAAATAATTAAATAAAGAAAAGATTCTTCATACTTCCACGAAGAAAATAAACAGAATTGACTGGTAGAATACAGGTTAAAATCCAGCAAAGGGCTAAGGAAAGAAATTGTAACCCAGCATCAGTATACAACCAAGTCCTGATTCCATTTAAGTAAACGTTAGACGTTCTTTAACACTCCAAACTTTAGGGAATTCATCATATATGAGATCTTCTTAAAATATATAAATAAATAAAGTAAAACAATTTGAACATAAAGTTGAGCCAATCAAAAGCTGAATGTAATAAGAGAAAAATGCAGGGGTTATGTTTACAGAATACCAATGTTATAAAATTTGATGATTAAAATATAATACAATTTTTAAAAATTGAGAGGCATGGGAGGGGGGGTCGGAGAATATGTAAGTGGTAAATGTCTTTCAAAGCCTGTCTAAAATTGAAGTATGTGTTTCAGGAAATAAAGCCCAGTGATTCCAACCTTTTAGTCTTTCTCATATTTTTTTCTATAAATTTAGAGGAATCTATAGGAAATATTTATCAAAATATTTACAATTTCTTCAGTTTCCTTGTTATTTTTAATAATCAAGTCAAAATAAGTTGAGTAATCTTATTAAATTAGCTTTCCTAGTAAAATCCTACGCTTGATCTTAGCCAAAAGGCCGAGAAGTGATAGTACAATCCTATTTAATAACATTTTGTCGCCCTATCAAAAGATCTTTTTATCTCTTGAGTCTTCTAACCGCATATCTGAAGAGAGCAACATCTGAATGTTGTTAATAATAACAATGGTTATTTGGGGGATGTTGTTTATTTCCTTCTTTGTATTCTAGTTTATTGTTTGAATTCTTTATAATGAGGCTGAATCATAGTCTTTATTTTTTTTAAAAAAATAATGAAAAAGGATAACTAGTAACCAAAAAGTTCTCTCAAAGGAAAATAAGAGAAGAAACACAAACATCCATTAATGTCAATGATGAGAGCCTACTCCAAGTTTTCTGTTATACAGGTTGGCAGAAGTTTTCCGGAGTATCTGGAATCCATGACCATATTCTCTGGTTAGTGAGAGTAAGGCCCTCCTCAGGTGTTTATCTTAAAGAATGTTTATTACCTTGTCCTCTCTCTGCTCATTCTCTGTATGACAGGGGATTCTGCTCAAGTCTGGCAGAATATCATGTCCCTCTCTGTACCCTTTGAACTCTATCTTCTCAAGATTTTTGACCTCTTCTTCCCCTTACTTGATTTCTCAGTTTGTCTTATAAGGCCAAATCTGACTGGGTCCCCAGAGTGTTCCAGTACTTTAAATTTATCCATTTCCACTACAATCTCCAATATTTATCCAGACAAGCGTGGTGTGCCCCTTCCAATATGCTGTATCTTTGCCCTTGTCTTTTCTGGAATGCCGTCTCCCACCCCACATCCCACTCTTGTCGTATTGACCTACAGTTCACCTTCAGATAGTGTTCTAATGGCCTCTTTGCTTTGACAAGCAGGTTGATCTAATTCTTAGCATGTGCCGCAAACTTCATTCTGGTTCATTCTGTTTCTGTACACTGATAAAGCTGGAGAGCTCCACCATCCCCCCTCTCTAGTGCCCTCTTGTGTAGGGCACCGGAGGGCAATTCCTGAAGGATCTGTGTGCCAAATAAAGATCAAACAAATGTTATTCTAAAGGATATTTATAGAATTAATAACCAAAGACAAAAGCAGTAGCCAAGAAAAGGAGCTAAAGAAGGGAACCAGATGTAAAGACATCAAACCATCAGAGTGAGAAGGCATAAGTAGAATCTAAGTACGGAGGTCGCTAATGAGGGAAATGGTATAAGAATAAAATGGAAAATGATTTCTAGAGTGGTAGAGAATCTAGGTGGTTAAGAGTCTAAATTGGAGAACTGTTTTAAGCCTTAAAGGAGTTAAATCTGTACTTGTAGGAGTACAGAATCCCTCACAGAGTTAGGATTGACTACGTGAACCAGCTTAAACTATGGCTTCTACAGCTCTGGGTCTTGCTTAAGTGTTGGAATCCTTATATGGAACCAAGTCCAATGTCTGGTATAATTTCTAATATGAACAAGGCATCTGTTATAGAAACAAGCATATCAGAATAAGCATGGTGCTTAACCTTCAGTCTTGATTCCACTAGATGAGATTTCAGAGCTCCCGTACCACCCAAGATGGGGCAGCTGAGGATCTAATTCCAGCTCTTGTATTTGGCTTATCCTTTTAAGATACGCCATGCGCCCATTCAAGGAAGTTCCTTCCTGGAGAAGCACAGTATTCCTCTCAACCTTGTTCTTTAGATGGGCCCAAATGTAAGAGGGGCTGCTCTAAAAACCAGCACATGTGCCTCTCAGACTCTTTGGTTCTGCCCACAATTAGTTCCTGACATTGAAAGCAGCACCCGCATGCTTTTTCTCTGAGAGGAAGGGCTTTTTTTCAATGTCTACGATACAGTAAGGCTAGAGGCAAGGAAGCAGGTGGGACCTCCCTCCTCCAGCTGATGGTTATTTTAGTCTTTCCTTGGCTGCTCTCCTGAATCCATCTCTTAGATGCCTAAAGCCCAAATCTGTCTCTGTCTCTCTGTCTCTCTCTCTCTCTCTATGTCTTTGCACACAAAGTAAGGAAGGGTCTTCAACTGTCAGGTGACATGAAAATCACTGTCTCTAACACAAGAGGAACTTTGTGTGGACTGGCTTCTGGATTTTCTATGTAGATGTGACATTCTTATTCTTCCATTCAAAAGAGTGTTGCGTCCCATCTATGGACTATTCGTGGCATTTACTGGGATGCTTTCTCAGATTTTCAGAAGCAAAGGATGAACAAAACCCTTCTTGGTGGCAAGGAAGAGATCACTGAAAGGCAGAAGGCTTGAGGGGACCAGATAAATAGCAAGCAGTCAGGGACAGGGTTCCCAAGCAGATATAGCTCCCACTTATCTCTGAGGCAAAGAGTAGACTGGGTTCTGAAATAGCAGGACAGAGTCTGAACAGCGCACACAAAAGACAATCTTTCTTGACACTACCACTAACCTTACAGTGCATTACTCAGTTTAGTGGTTAAGAGCACAGCTCTGAAATCAAGCTCAGAAATGAAACTGACTCCACTGCTCACTAGCTGTATGAATATGGGCAAATTACTTAGACTCTCTGTGCCTGTTTTCTCATCTGTAAAACGGGGCTAATTATAGTATCTATTTCTAGGTATAAAAGGATATCAAATTAGAAATTTGTACAGAGAGAAATGGAGCTGCAATCAAAAAGATTCATCAGGTTAATTGCAGAGAACCCACAAAGTATCCCATGACAGAGTCAGTTTTATACACCAGCCAGACTTAGAGAACATGAAGCCAGTACTGGGGAGAAGGAAGCATCCTAAACTTCTTACCCACTACCCATCCCAACCAAGGAGGGGTCAGAAAACAGACTAGGTTGTAACCTAGATAAATGAGAAGCAGAGGAGAATCCAATTCCATCCACCTCCACAAAGGCAGGCAGCCCACCTAAAACTGGCCATGGTCAGGAGGGGAGGAGGTTGACTTAACCTCATTGAGGACAGAAGTGTTGATTAATATATTGCAACTGCCATTCTAATGTCCAATAGAGTTGATCTTTTAAGGCTTAAAATAACCATATGATTTTATTTCCTGAGAGTCACTAGAAAAATAATGGGACTTTCTGAGCTTTCGTTAGTGACCAGGGTGAAACCACTCCCATAGTAGATTGAACTGGACTATACGTATGAAAATACAGATGGTTTCTGGTTTCTTCCCATGGGTCCTGCTTGTCACATATACGGAAGGATGTTGTGAGGATCAAATTAGTTGATCCATATAAATTGCTTAGAACAGCACCAGGCATCATTGGGAGCTCAGAAAACTGAGAAATATCATCATCATCATCAATAGTAGCTAACACTTATTGTAGTAGAACACATGTCTATTTTATGCATTACAAAACTTAGTTTAAAGAATCGCCTACAACTTTTCTCTTCACTGAAGTCCAACCCAACAAAAAAGACATGCAGATAAATTTTGTCTACCTTCCGTTAAATCCAAGCATTTCCTCCATTCTTTTCCTCTTAGTTCATACTCAGATTTGAATCTTGAAGCTGCCATCTCTGAGCTGAGAGAGACTTTATAATCAGGTCACTTGACTTCTCTGAACCTTTGTTTCCTCCTCTGTAAAACGAATGTGTTAACACATAATTTTACAGGGAAGTTGTGAGTATTCAAGCTACTGTATCTTAAGTGCATACTGCCTGATGAAATACTAGTGTTTCAATGGCCTGAAAGGCCCCAGGGAGACATGGCCTCCCTGAATGCATCTTCCTCCTGCTCATTCTGCTATAACCACTGAGGAAGGGTGAAATCATGTCACTCTTCTGCTCAAAAACTTCCTGTGTTTTCTTGTCTCACTCATAGTAAAAGCCAGAATTCTTATAGTCACCCACGAGACTCCACAGGATCTGGCTTTGGATCACATGATCTGTCATTATAATCACTCCCTTGTATGCAGGTTCAACTCCCTTGTCCTCTGTCTCTATAGTACTAGCTGGGTAAACGCCAACCCTGAGAAAAACTAGTTCTCTATTTATTTCTTGACTGTAACTGAGCAACTGAACACGGCTGGAGAAAAACACACTCAAGCTGACTGAAACACAAACCGTAAAAGGCTATTCTCAGCATTCTTAATAGACATCCTCTAGTCAACTTTCTTTCTCTTTCTCTAAATATCTCCTTCACACTTCTTAACTCTCCTCAAACCGTGAACAACCTCTGGCCCCTCATCACTCTCAGTAACCAAAAATGAACTTCCTTGTCTTTCCTTCCATCAAATCTACCAGCCTGTATGTGTGTCTCTATAAGCTTTGCCTTACCTTTGGTTATAACAGATGAATTGCTCATGTTCCAAGACCCATCTTTCTACTGAATTCCATCCCCACTGGCTTTCTCAAGGACATTGCCCCTGCAATTCTGCTCAATCTCTTCTGTATCGCCTGCATCAGTGTAAATGCATACTCCAATTTCTCCTATACTAAACAAAAAATCTCTGAGCCCACATCCCCAACTAGCTCTGAGATATATCTGCATTCCTATATAGCAAAATGCCTCAGAAGAATTGTTTGCACAGACAGTCTTCATTTTTTATCTCTCATTCTTTCCTAACTCTAATCTAATCAGGCTTTGTCTCCAAAACTCCACAGAAAACACTTTCATCAAGGCCACTAACACCTTCATATTGGCAAATTCAATAGTCAGTGGACTCAATCACAAGTTTTGAGACCTCCAGGGGGTATTTTAATATAAAATTCAATGTGAATGGTGCCCTCAGAATGTTTACAACACAGTAGCCCTGGTATAATTTTCTAGGATTTAATTTTTAGAGTCAATGTTCTGTTAATTTTCGTCAAAATTGTTGTTCATAGCTAGGTGTATTTATTTCACTGTTGAATAATATTTGGCTATCTGAATATTTGTTTATTTGTTCTTTTATTGACTGGAATTTTTTGTGTTTCTATTAAAGATATATAATTTAAATGTCTAGTAAGATATTTTTGTACATGACTTCTGGTGTATATGTGCAGTGTTTTCTCTTGGGTATATTTTAGGAGCCCAGTTCTATGGTCATTGGGCATGTGGATGTTCACCTTTACAAGATAATCACAAAACATTTTCCAAAATGCTTATTTACAGAAATTTCTAAGAAATATTTGTTTGTTTGTTTGTTGGTGAGGAAGATTGGTCATGAGCTAAAATCCATTGCCAACCTTCCTGCTGAGGAAGATTGGCCTTGAGCTAACATCTGTGCCATCTTCATCTGTTTTGCATATGGGACACCACCACAGCATGGCTTGATGAGCAGTGCATAGGTCTGCATTGGGGATCCGAACCTGCAAACCCCTGGCTGGTGCAGAAGCAGAGCGCATGACCTTAACCACTATGCCGCCAGGCCAGCGCCCTCTAAGAAATATTTTAAATCTACACGTTCTCCAACATTTTGTAGCATCAGAATAATCAATTTTTGCAAATGGAATGGGTATAAAATGAAGTCTATTTACAGTCTTGATTTGCATTTCTCTGATCCCAAATGAGGTAGAATTTCTCTCCAGGGGGCTGGCCCTGTGGCGAAGCGGTTAAGTGCTTGAGCTCCGCTGCTGGCGGCCTGGGTTCGGATCCCAGGCGCGCACCGATGCACCACATGTCAGGCCATGCTGTGGTGGCATCCCACATAAAGTGGAGGAAGATGGGCACGGATGTTAGCTCAGAGCCGGTCTTCCTCAGCAAAAAGAGGAGGATTGGCGTGGATGTTAGCTCAGGGCTGATCTCCCTCACAAAAAAAAAAAGAATTTCTCTCTACATGTTTACTGGCCAAATGCAATTTACCTTCTGTGAAATGCATGTTCACATCTTTTGCTCATTTTTCTAGTGAGCTGTTTTTATCCATTAACTTAAACATTTTATATATATTCCTAACATAGTTTTTTCAATCATCTAAGTTGCAAATATATGATCTTATCTTATAAATTATCTTTTTACTTTCTTTAAGGTGTTATGATAAGTTAGCCAAAATCTAGAAATAAAGTAAAAATATGAGCAGCATAATCCTCCAGTATCATTTAGAGGCAAAGGCCACCCAACGATTATCTAGGAGAATATATACTTAGTTAAACCTCCTATTTACTGTTATTTAAAGGTCTTAGATTTTGAGAAGTTTCATTTTAACCTGTAGATGTTGGTCTTGTAGAGATGAAAATAATTTTAGCCCTTTGAAACTTATAGCCTCAAAGATTATAGTTCATTTCCCTGTTAGACGTTAACAGTATTGTACCTAATTCTGCAATCTTATCTTAACATGTCTTTATTAAATTGCATATTGGATTAGTAACATTTGACTAGAGAAACAGAACCAGTGGGACATTACATATAAATATATAATACACACATACATGCATGTACACACGTACTTACGCATAGACACATATACAAATATATACCTAGTTTCCTAAATGTCATTTTGATTGGTTTTAACCTTATAATGTTTTTGTCATTATTTAATGTTAAATAAAATTTTTGAATGTGTTCATTTTATATTTGCATAAAAGTCATAATTTTACTACTTTAAAAATTATACTTGACTGGTTTTTGGAGCTTCCACTAAGATGTCCAAGTAGATTCACCTGACACAGCCCAGTAAACTCTTTTGCCAAAGTGCACACATGATAAGATCAGGCAGATGTTTTCTTGCCTTCCCTGGTGAGCTTCAAGCAGCAAAGGACTTTAAGTTTGTCTTTTTGGTTTTTTTATTTTAAATGGGATTTTATGTCTTTTTAATTTATTGGTTCAAACTGGTGACAAATTGTTCCTCTTTATGGCAACTGTAATCGAGGATTTGGTTTTATAGGTGACCATTCAGTGATCTCGGTTAGTAGATGATTGAAACTGCATCCCTGGAGTGAGAGATAGCAGTGAATCCAGTTTGTTAGTCATTTTGTTTGTCTGTATGTCTATTTATGATCTCAAATCAATTTAAAATGTGTGTTGCTGGGAACAACCATCTTTGAGACCTAGATTGGAGAGTTTTTGTGAGCCTATGTTTGCTTTTAATTTGTGGCTAAAGTGGTAGAAATTAAGATATAAGATCTTTTCCATAATTTAGAAAAGCCTCTCTATGTGTAAGTGTAAAATATTTTTCTACATCTGGATAGTTTTAATAAAATAGATTATTATCTCAAATTAAAGGAGATCTTATGAAATTGCCTTATAGAGATAAATAAGTACTTACATAGAGCAAATATACCAAAAATTCACAGAAAGTACAGGAACTTATCTATTACTTCAAGCATGGTAGGATTTTTTCTTTTATTTTTAAGACTTTATTTTTTTAAGAGCAGTTTTAGGTTTACAAAAAATTAAGAGGGAGGTACAGAGATTTCCTATATAGCCCCTGCTCCCACACATGCATAGCCTCTTCCATTATCAACATCAATCACCAGAATGGTAGATTTTTTACCAAAGATTAACCAACATTGAGACATCACCCAAAGTCTATAGTTTACATTATGATTTATTCTTGATGTTGACCTATAAATCTTCTTCTTTTTCTTTTTTTTTTTTTTTTTTTTGTGAGGAAGATCAGCCATGAGCTAACATCCCTGCCAATCCTCCTCTTTTTGCTGAGGAAGACCAGACCTGAGCTAATATCTATTGCCAAATCCTCCTCCATTTTTTTTTTCTTTTTTCCCTTTCTCTCCCCAAAGCCCCAGTAGATAGTTGTACCTCATAGTTGGACAGCCTTCTAGTTGCTGTATGTGGGACGCCGCCTCAGCATGGCCAGACAAGTGGTGCATCAGTGCGCGCCAGGGGTCCGAACCTGGGCTGCCAGCAGCAGAGCGAGCACGCTTAACCGCTAAGTCACGGGGCCGGCCCCTATAAATTTTCTTTGTTTCATCTATTCATCTCTCTCCTCCACCCCCTAACAACCACTGATCTTTTTATTGTCTCCATAGTTTTATCTTTTCCAGAATGTCATACAGTTGGAATCATACAATATGTAGCCTTTTCAGATGGGCTTCTTTAACTTGATAATGTGCTTTGAAGATTCCTCCATGTCTTTTCATGGCTTGATAACTCATTTCTTTTTAGCACTGAATAATATTCCATTGTTTAAATGTACCACAGTATATTTATCCATTTACCTACTGAAGAACATGTTGGTTGCTTCCAAGTTTTGGCAATTATGAATAAAGCTGCTATAAACATCTGTGCGGAGGTTTTTGTGTGAACATGAGTTTTCAACTCCATGGATAAATATCAAGGAGTGTGATTGCTGGGCCATATGGTAAGATTATTTTTGGTTTTATAAGAAATAGTTGTCTTCCAAAGTGGCTGTACCATTTTGCATTCCCACCAGCAATGTATGGGAGTTCCTGTTGTCCACATCCTTGTCAGCATTTGGTGTAGTCAGTGTTATGGATTTTGGCCATTTTAATAGGTGTGTAGTGTTGTCTCATTATTTTAATTTATATTTCCCTGATGACATACGCTGTGGAGCATCTTTTCATATGCTTATTTGCCATCCATATATCTTCTTAGGTGTGTCTGTTAAAGTTTTGGGCCATTTTTTAAGAGTTGTTTGTTTACTTATTTTTGAGTTCTAAGACTTCTTTGTATATTTTGGATACTAGTCCTGTATCAGGTGTGTCTTTTGCAAATATTTTACTGCCTCTGGCTTCTCCTCTCATTCTCTTGACATGGTCTTTTGCAGAGCAGAATTTTTTAATTTTAATGAAGTCCAGCTTATTGACTATTTCTTTCATGGATTTTGTCCTTGATGTTGTATCTAAAAAAGCATCACCATACTCAAGGTCCTCTAGGTTTTCTCTTATGATATCTCCTAGGAGTTTTATAGTTTTGTATTTTATATTTAGGTCTATAATTCATTTTGAGTTAATTTTTGTCTCTCTCTCCAATCTTAGGGGTAGTGGTTTGCCCTGTGTTCTCTCTTCTCATGGATCCAAGAAGAGTTGTTGATTTTTCAGTTTTTTACCTGTTGTTAGGATGGAGTGGCAACTTCCAAGTTCCTTACTTGCTATGCTAGACTTTTATGAAAAAAAAAATTCACCCGATAGAAACTACCATCTCAGAAACATTTTAAGTATTCAAGTTCACACAATTAGGGCAAGTCTTTGGACAAATAAGACTCATATAATAATTATGTAAAGAAAGAAAAAGAAGTAACACATATATTTTTTCTGATTTATCAGTGTTAAGTATAACACAAGCATATATTTAATTTTTATAAAATTTTGGGCTTGCTTTCTCTTGAAGAAACTAATTAATCTATGCTTCCTAAATTCTTTCTATTAGTTTATGGATTAAAGAATATAACATTATTTCTACATAATGTTCAAGATTATGAAAACATAAATTTATGTTCAACTAAATTGAATCATGTGTCCGACAAACATTTTTATAAGAGTAATATGTTTTGTGTTAACTTAAATTTCCAAGATCCTTAGGAAACTTTAAAACTTGAACCACTATTAAGTTGCGTTAAATAATGAACAAACTCTGGATATCTGGAAACTTGCTAAATAAGATAGAGGAAAGAAACAATGATGACTAAGCATAATTCTAACTTCTATAATGCTTCCTATACTTATAGCACTTACATCCTATAAAGTGGTTATATCTTTGGGTCATGTTAATAAAAACATTCATTTTTGTCTTTTTAAGAAAGTATAAAAGAATGTAGCCGCCTATAGAAAGTCACGATGTGAGTGTCTTGAGTTTTGCTAATCTGCAAAAATGTTTGTATATGAAATTTTTCTCCATGATCCATCTCCCAGTTTTCTCTTTGAAACAGAAATTAACACTTCGGTTAAAGTTATAATTAACATAGGTGGTTGTGACTACAGCAGGCACTATAATGAGTGAGAAATATAACTCTATGTACGTGAGATAATGAGATGAATTTTTGTTTTCCAAGGGAAAAAGAGAGTAGCTTCTACTATAGTAAATTGTGAGTTTGTTCCACTATATGAAAAAACATAATGAGAGACAAAACTTTAGGAATATTCAGGAATTTAGCACATATTAGAAGATTTGAGCAAAAGGAATTCTTTGTGCCTTAGTTTGTATTTGCTGAATCTGAAAAGAAGCTATGAAAGATATTAAAAATTCAGTAAAATTCTCTCCATATTAATGGCTCAGTTACAAACTAATTTTTAAGAGGAATTCATAAACCTATAATGCCAAATAATATAGTCATGCAAAACTAGAATTTTTTTTTTTAAAGATTTTATTTATTTATTTTTTCCCCCAAAGCCCCAGCAGATAGTTGTATGTCATAGCTGCACATCCTTCTAGTTGCTGTATGTGGGACGCGGCCTCAGCATGGCCGGAGAAGCGGTGCATCGGTGCACGCCCGGGATCCGAACCTGGGCCGCCAGCAGCGGAGCGCGTGCACTTAACCGCTAAGCCACCGGGCCGGCCCCAAAACTAGAATTTGACTTTTTCTCTGTGAAAAGAATAAATTGGTTTAGAGTTCTTAATGAGGGATAGTAAAGGTTTATTTTTTAACCTTTGATGTGATTGGCTCAGGGAGCAAAGATTCCATATTTCACCAGAATAATCTTTGCTGCTTCTTATTGATTTTATCGTGTACTTGGTTAATTAAAAACAAATAGTTTTTTACTTACATGAAATTTAAAGCTCCTTACAATTATGTTTTCTTCTTCTGTGTTTAATTTTAAAATTTACTGCACTTTAATCATTAACTAAGTATTATTTCTCCAGCATTCACGAACTTGACTCAATCAAATGATCAAGTCAACTCTGACATCTCCTTAGATTTTGCCTTTCTAAGATTGGCTCACAGAAAAAGACAAAGTAAAATTTTAAGATACTTTTCACACCTCAAATTATTTTTGAGATCTCCCATAGTAGTCATGAAAAAAAACACAATGATTTGTTATAAAAGGAGTGATGCTAGAAATAATTAAGATTTTTTCTCCATATTTCTTAATTAACTCCATAATATCAAAATCCACTCACACTTCCCTAGATTAAGTTTGTACATTTCATGGAAAGGCCTTGGAAATTTGTCAATGCCCTTATCTTAATATGCTCTTACCTTCAAGAGATGTATTGATCAAACTATTATGAAATTGTTATATATTATACCCCAATAGATTTTGCTTTCCTCAATTTCTGTATTATTTGTTACTGTAATGAATTAACTAGGTTTTCAGTCTCATCATAAAATATATTTGCTTCCCTCTGATGTTTGTCTGAAGGATTTGCTAAAAGCTATAGGCTAGAATTGTGTCTCAAGCTTGTGGAAAGGACTACACCAGGTACAATGAATTATTGATGCTTCAAAAACTGGACTCTTGGGTAAACGCTTACAAGCTGACATCCCTTAGACAACTTTCAGACCGTACCAGTGAACTGATTCAAAATTTTTAGGATTCTAGTCCAGAAGCAGTCATTTAGATCTTAGTTATTCTAATAGATATATAGCAATATTTCATTGTGGTTTTAATTTGTATTTATTCTAATGATTAACTAATGATATTGAGCATATTTTCATGTGCTTATTTGCTATTCATATATCTCCTTTGAAGCGTTTATTAAAATCTTTTGCTCATTATTATTATTATTTTTTTTTTGCTTGAAGAGTTGCCCTGAGGTAACATCTGTGTCCAATTTTCCTCTATTTTGTATGTGGGTCACTGTCACAGCATGGCTGATGAGTGGTGGAGGTCCACGCCTGGGAACTGAACCCGGGCCGCAGAAGCAGAGTGTGCCGAACTCAACCACTAGGCTGGGCTGGCCCTTTTGCTCATGTTTTTATTGTATTGTTTTCTTATTATTGAGTTTTGAAGTTTCTGTATGTATTACAGTAACAGGTCATTTATCAGATATATGTTTTGCAAATATTTTCTCCAAATTTGGTGCTTATCTTTTCATTCTCTTATCACTGATTTCAAAAAACAATAGCATTTCATTTGATGAAGTCCAATTTATCCTTTTTTCTTCTTTTATGGATTGTGCTATTAGTGTCATATATAAGAAATCTTCGTCTAAGTCAAAGTCACAAAAATTTTCTCCTTTTTTCTTTTTGAAGTTTTAAAGTTTTAGATTTTATGTTTATGTCTATGATCCATTTTGAGCAAACTTTTATATTGTGCGTGATCAATCGAATATCATTTCTTTGCAAGTTGATATTTAATAATTCCAGCACCATTTATTGAAAACTAACTTTTCTCCGCTGAATTGGCTTTGCATTTTTGTACATAATAATCTGTCCATATATTATTGAACAAACGTAGGATCTATTTCTGAACTATGTATTCTGTTCCACTGATCTATTTGTCTGTCTTAATGCCAATGCCACATTGTCATGATTACCTTAGTATAAATCTTGAATCAAGTGGTGTTTGTCCTTCAACTATATCTTTTCAAAGTTGTTTCAGTTATTCTGGGTCCTTTACCTTCACATATGAAGTTTAGAATTACCTTGTTAATTTGTTACCTACTCCTCCACCCCCAAAAAACCCTACCAGATTTTAAATTGGGATTTTTCTGAATCCATGGATCCATTTGGAAAGAACTGACATTTTAACAATATTGAGCCTTTAATACATAAACATAGTATACACTTCCATTTATTTAAGTCCACGTTAGTATCTCTCAGTGATGTTTTTCAGGTTTCAGCATATGGGACATGCATATCTTTTGTCAGATTTTACCCAAGCATTTTATATTGTTTAATTCTACTATAAATGTTATTGTTTTCTAAAATTTCAGTTTCCAATTGCCCATTGCTAGTGTGGAGAAGTGCAATTGCTTATTTTAGTATGCTGCTAAACACATTTATT
Organism: Diceros bicornis minor; assembly: GCF_020826845.1. NCBI lineage: Eukaryota > Metazoa > Chordata > Mammalia > Perissodactyla > Rhinocerotidae > Diceros > Diceros bicornis. The sequence goes on along the minus strand of NC_080755.1, from coordinate 23,532,761 downwards.
AGATCTAGTAGCTGTCCTGTAGATTGCATCAAATTTTCTACATAAATAATATCAATCTGTGAATAGTTTTACTTTTTCCTTGAAAATCTGTATGTCTTTTATTTCTTTGACTCACCTTATTGCAGTGGCTCCAGAAGGATATTGAGAAGTGGTGAGAGTACACATCTTTGTTTTATTCGTGATCTGAAGGATAAAATATTAATTCTTTCACTAGTAAACATGATGTTGGTTGCAAATTTTCCATAGATATCCTTTATGGGGTTTCAGATGTTGTATTTACTTACTTCAATAATTTTGTCAGTCTCATATGTAAGTCACTTCTGACCTGGATTGGCTACACATACACATCAAATAGCCAACTCTAAAATCTTTTTGTTCCCTTTTGTTCCGATAGTTTTTAAAAGTTTTTACCACACTGAATTTATTCCAGTGTTATTCTACACCTATTGAAATGATCATATGTTTTTACTTTAATTAATGAATTACATTAATTTTTAAATCTTAAACCCACCTTGAGTTCCTAAGATAAGCCCCACTTATTCATGATGTTTTATCCTTCTTATATATTTCTACATTCAACTTGAAGTTTCTTTAGAATTTTTGCATAAGTGTTTATGAGGGATATCAACCTGCATCTGTAATTCTTTGTTTGGTTTTGTATCAAGGTAATGCTGACCTCATAGAATGAGTTGGAAATTATTCTCTTTTCCATTTTCTGGAAGAGTTTTTGTAGAATCAATATTACTTTCTCCTTAAGTGTTTTGTAGAATTCACCAATAATGACATCTGGATCTGGAGTTTACTTTTTAGGAAGATTTTCCATTATAAGTTGAATTCCTTTAGTAGATATATGCTTATTCAGGTTATCTATTTCTTCTGGAGATTTGTTAACATTGTCTTACATGAGATTTGTTCATTTCACATAAGTTTTCAAATTTGCTGGCATAAAGTTATTAATAATATACCTGTATTATCTTTTTACTTTTTTAATTCACCAAATCTTTCATTTACAAAAGCCAAGGCACATTTTATGAAGTACTCCCTGGAGAGCTAACTTAATGGACTTTTGCTACTATTTATGTGTCAAAATGACTACCAAGCTTATTTACAGGAAAAGACATTCTTAAAAATTTTATCCCTTCTTTGACAGCAATATTTATTTTTTAACATCAGTGACAAATGCATGCAGGTATAATATATAACTCACATATATTCAATACTTTTTAAAGATATATAAGAAATTAGGTGCTGGGCCTATTCTCAGACCACACCTCTCTCCATATCACCCCATAAAGCTCCAATATCAATGAGACCGTCTTGTCACTCTGAAAATGAATCAGTATTTTAAAATACCCATTTTTCATAAAGCATGGTCCCTACTCACCACCCAGCTGCTTTTTTTGGTGCTCAGTTAACGAGTCAGTAATTGATTCTCCAGCAGGACTTTCAAAAGAATTTTCATGAGGACAGGGTGGCTCTTAGCATAGCTCAGACTGGCCACCCTGCTTCCTCTGAAATCCTGTGGACACAGCTGACAAGGCTCCTGCACAGAAATTCTCCTCCTAGAATTGCGCTAGTGACCCCATTTTCCTACAGAGCCACCTAAGACAATTTCTGGAAATACCAAAGAACCACTGGGAAGGAGCTGGTGCTACCAAAATGGACTGCCTGGCTAGGCTGATGAAGCTTCCCGTTCCACATTTCACTCCAAGTTTGAACACTTGTCAAGAAAGCCCTCCTGATGCTTCAATGATGCATTCTTCAATGCTCCTCCTTTCTTTATGTAGATTGAAATTTCTGGTCTATATAATTTTCCTTCTCTCTGAAGAACTTTTAACATTTCTTGCAATGCAGGTCTACTGGCCACAAATTCCCTCAATTTTTGTTTGCCTGAGAAAGTTTTTATTTTTCCTTCACTTTTGAAGGATAATTTAGCCGGATACAGAATTCTAGGTTGGTGGTTTTTTTTTCTCTCGAACACTTTAAATATTTTGCTCCACTCTCTTCTTGCTTGCATGGTTTCTGAGGAAAGTTGAATGTAATTCTTATCTTTCTTTCTCTATAGATAAACTATTTTGTTTTCTTCCCCTTTTGGCTTCTTTCAAGATTTTTTTATTTATCTTTGATTTTCTATAATTTGAATATGATATATCCAGGTATAGTTTTTTGGCATTTATCCTGCTTGAAATTCTCTGAGCTTGCTGAATCTGTGGTTGGGTGTCTGACATTAATTTGGGAAAATTCTCAGTCATTATTGTTTCAGATATTTCTTCCACTCTTTTCTCTATTTTTTCTCTTTTGGTTTTCCCATTATGCATATGCTATACCTTTTACAGTTGTCCTATAATTCTTGGACATTCCGTTATTTTTTTCAGTCTTTTTTCTCTTTGCTTTTCAATTTTGGAAGTTTCTTTCTTTCTTTCTCTCTTTCTTTCTTTCCCTTTCTTTCTTTCTTCCTTCTTTCTTTCTTCTTTCCTTTTTCTTTCTTTTCTCTTTCTTTCTTTCCTTCCTTCTTTCTTTTTCTTCCTTCCTTCTTTCTTTTTCTTTTTTTCTTTCTTTCTTTCTTTCTTTCTTTCTTTCTTTCTTTCTTTCTTTCTTTCTTTCTTTCTTTCTTTCTTTCTCTCTTTCTCTCTTTCTTTCTTTCCCTTTCTTTCTTTCTTTTTTTCCTTTCTTTTCTCTTTCTTTCTTTCCTTCCTTCCTTCCTTCCTTCTTTCTTTCATTCTTTCTCTCTCTCTCTCCCCTCTCCCTCTCTCTCTCTCCCTCCTCCCTCCCTCCCTCCCTCCTTCCTTCCTTTTTTTTTTTGCTGAGGAAGATTAGTCCTGAGCTAACATCTGTTGCCAATCTTCTTCTTTTTTCTGAGGAAGATTGGCCCTGGGTTAACATCTGTGACCATCCTCCTCTACTTTATATGTGGGACGCCTGCTGCAGCATGGCTTGATAAGTAGTTGTGTAGGTCCATGCCCAGGATCTAAACTTGCGAACGCCGGGCTGCCAAAGAGGAGCACGCAAACTTAACCACTATGCCAACGGGCTGGCCCCAATTTTGGAAGTTTTTATTGTCATATCCTCAAGCTCAGATATTCTTTCCTCAGCCGTGCCTTTCTACTAACTAGTCCGTCAAAGGCATTCTTCATTTCTGTAGTAGTATTTTTGATCTATAGCATTTCTTTTTGATTTTTTCTTATAATTTCTATCTCTCTGCTTATGTTACCCATATGTTCTTGCATGTTTTCTACTTTTTCTATTAAAAACCTTTGCATATTAATCATTGTTTTTAAAAATTCCTAGTCTGATAATTCCAACATTTCTGCCATATCTGACTCTGCTTCTGATGTTTGTTCAGTCTCTTTAAACTGTGTTTATGTTTTTTAATAAGGCTTGTAATCTTTTTGTTGGAAGGTGAGCATGGTGTACTGGGTGAAAGGAATTGCTCTAAATAATATATATTTTAGTAACATAGTGATTACTAATTTAGTAATTATTGTAATATAGTGATAAGATATGGGAAGATAGTAAATGTTCTATAGTCCTATGATTGGGTCTCAGTGTTTTGGTGAGCCTGTGCCCCTGGACTGTGAACTTCACCAGTGCTTCTCAGGGTTTTTTCCCCCCTTAGATCTGACTGAATGGGTAGAGGGAGTTGAAGTCATGTATTTCCCTTCCTCCTGGTAGGTTAAGCTCTGATAAAAATCCAGCAAGTTAGGCTCTGGTAAAATAGCTTCTCCTGAAGGCAGGCTCTATTAAGAACAGAATGCTCTGGCATATTTCAAAATGATTCTTTTTCTCTCCTCCTACTGGAAGCATAAGGGGATTTTTCTCCAATATTCATTGTGAGGATCTGGTAGAGCTCTTGGAGGTAAAACTTACAAAAGTATGGAGGTCTCCCTGTGACTGGGTCCCATAGAATATTTAACCCTCAGAGTTCTCCACACTGAGCCTCCAGCATTTAATCAATTACAGATCAGGTTTTCCTGCCTCAGCTCTAGTTCCTGAGAGGTTTCTGCTTGTGGGTTTCCTCTCCAGTAAGTTGTGATTCTCTGAGTCTCCAATTTTGGGGTCTGAGGTTTGTGTTGTGACTTAATTTCTCTGATGGATCTAAGGAGAGTTGTTGATTTTTCAATTTGTCCAGGTTTTACTAATTGTTAGGATGGAGTATGACTTCCAAGCACCTTATATGCTGGACCAGAAACCAGAAGCCTTTATTGTAATTTTAGTATCTATTTATCTGTAGTGATGTCACCCCTCTCATTCTTTTTTTAATTTTATTTTACATTGCTTCCAATCATTACTGTAGCTAAATGGAATGCACATATTTATAAAGTGAAATTATGACCTCAAATAATAGATATTTTAATGGAAGATGTGCAGACATTTTAAAAGTCTATAAATATGATTTATTTTTAATGTATTAAAAATATAACCCAATAATGTGAACTCTGAGTTGCTTTATATGGAGCATAGGCAAGACATAAGACATAATTAGTAAATGTGCAGCCTACATTCCTCACTGGCTAAATATAAATCATTAGAAATTAGATAAGATTTTAGTCTTTACTTCAAAAATTTATACATTTTATACAGTTTTTGAGCCTGTTAGCTGAAGACGCTAAGGCTAATAGTGCTATTTTCTAAAGGATGTGTGTGTACCTCTCATTCTTGATGATACTGGTAATTTTTCTCTTCCCTCCTTTCTTCCTAATCAGTCTGGCTAAAAGTTTATCAATCTTATTGATCTTAAAAAACTAGCTTTTATTTTCATTAATTTTCTCTATTGTTTTTTCTATTCCATTGATTTTCACTCTGGTCTTTATTATTTCCATTTATCTTCTTACTTTGGGTTAGTTTGCTCTTTTTTTCTGGCTTCTAAGTCAGATCCTGGCCCCTTTCACAGAACTCCAATTAGCCAAATGCTTATTCTACATTTGTGTAACTCTGATCCAATCTCTATCTTCATACTAGTGCTTCCTCCATTTTTTAACCTACTTAGAAGTAACTTGAAAGCCAACTAATTCCTGAATGAAGTCTATGCTTTCTCAATTTGGAAAGTCAATATTCCCCTCCTATGGGTATATTCAAAATCTTAGACAAATTTCTTCCCATTTGAAATGAAGGTAAAACAAAATGTTAAACAGTTTCTAATAGAGTTTATCATCTCTTTTGTCCTGAAAGTACTCACTAATGAATAATTTATCCTTCTATTGACTTTTTATTATAAGTCCCTAACTATATACTCATTTTGGCTAAATTGGATCTCTGGTTTTCTTAATAGGTTTAAATTAATAAGCTAGAAGTTTGAAATCCAACTCCCAAATTATCTACTTAATTTTACATAACAAATAAAGCAGAAATATTTACATAATTCTGTAGAATCAAAAAGCTTGAAATAATAGAATTTTAACAAATTAAAACTCAAAAATTATTTTTTTCTCAGAAAAGTCATAAAATAATGAATAAATGCTTATAGACTAAAAGTTTGTATCCCCTCAAAGTTCATATGTTGAAACCTACTACCTAATGTGATAGTATTTGAAAGTCAGGCCTTTATGAAGTGTTTACATCATGAGAGTGAAGCCCTCATAAATGAGATTAGTGCCTTTATAAAAGAGACCTCAGTTTGCTCCTTTATCCCTTCCACCTTTTGAGGAATCAGCAAGAAGATGGGCATATGAACCAGGAAACAGGCGCTCACCAGACACCAAATCTACCAGCGCCTTGACTTTGTACTTCATATCCTCCAGAACTGTGAGATATAAATGTGGTTTAAGCCACCCAGGTCATGGTATTTTTGTTATGGCATTCCAAACTGGCTAAAATAGTAGGTTAGGACTAAAAAACTTATTCTTCAGTGTTCCAAAAAGAACACTTCTAGAGATAGATACTCTATGAAACTATGTTCTTGCAAACATATTTATGCTTATTTTAATTTTCTCTTGAGATCATTTTGTTTCATCATACAGGCCAATAGGTTCTAAAATCCTTAGGAGGTTTACAATTTATTACTTGTGCACTCCTCTGCCCGCCCATTCCTTCTTCCTTAAATCAAGAGCTCAATAAATGGAGGCTACAGTGACTAGTTTCCAGTAATGGTTCCCAACAATTCTTCCCCATCCTGTATGTGCATGTCACTCCTGACATCGAGTGGTACAGGTTGTCCCTCCCCTTGACTCTGAGCTGGCCTCAATATTTGCTCTGGCAACTGGAATGCAGTGGAAGTGGTGTTTTGGAACATCCAACATTGAGCCTTAAGAGAACTAGAAGCTTCCATTTTCTGCTTTTTGGAACCCAATCAGCAACTGCAAGAAGCCCAAGTCACAGAGAAATACCAAGAGGAGGAGAACCAAAGTGCTCCTACTGACAGATCCCACGGAGCACTCAGCACCAACTGCAAACCGTGTGAAGAGCCACCTTTGACCTTCTAACTGAGTTGATTCCCCAGATCTTTTGGAGCAGAAAAACCATCGAGCTGAGCTCAGTCATCCTACAGAATCAGAAGAGATAAGAAAGTGGTTATTATTTTAAGCTACTTGAGTGGATAGAATTGCTATATAAGAGTAGAACTAAACTACAGGCTGAGAATATACAATTTTAAATTTTCTTATTATTAGGAGGATTTCAAACAGAAATTCTAAAAATTCTGCTTCCTTCTCCCTCCCACAATAAAGCAAGTTAAACATAAGAGCTATCTTGAGGGCTTTTTCTTTTTTTAAAAGAGGATACATGGGAAATTCTCTATGCACCAGCTAATAATTCTTACGATTAGCTGTGCATTCCTAGGACTGTAGGATATAACATGAAAGAAAAGATAGAGAAAAAAGTCCAAGAAATAAGATTAAAACTTTTGGCTCCTATGATAGTAGTTTTATTGCCTAGGAAATTAAATAAAATATTTACATGTATATAGTAATAAAATACATTTAGGGCTTTTTGTTTCTTTTCTAGTACAATCATCATCCTTATCACTAAGATTAATCAAAGTTACAGGTCAAAATTCACAATTATTTCATCTATTTTAGTTACAGCATATTAAGAAGAAAAATTCCTAAAAGATTAGAATGGCCTAAGTTTTTGCACAAAAAACATACAAATAAAGTCTTATTCAAAACTTATTTAGTTACTTATATTTATAATCATAACTGTGCTAGAAGAACATGAGCAAGAAGAAGTTATGCTATATAGAACATAGAACATTTTGGAAAAGACCAGGAAATTATAAAACAAGCCAACATTAAATAATTCGAACTGTTCAGTGATGTATGAATGGATAAAGATGTGATATATATATATATCACTATATATATATACACACACACAATAGAATACTACTTGATCATAAAAAAAGATGAAATCTTGCCATTTGCAACAACGTGGATGGACTTTGAAGGCATTATGGTAAGTGAAATAAATCAGAAGGCGAAATCCAAATACCATATGATTTCACTCATATGTGGAAGATAAAAGAACAGCAACAACAAACAAACATAGACATAGAAAACCAACTGTAGTTACCGAAGAGGCAGGGGGAAGGCGAAAGGGGTAAAGGGGCACATGTGTACAGTGACGGATGGCAACCAGACTTCTGGTGGTGAACATGACGTAGTCTACACAGAAGTCAAAATATAATGATGTACATCTGAAATTTATATAATGTTATAAACCAATGTTACCTCAATAAAAACAAAAACAAAAACATCAGTCTAATTGTGGTATACTGTGCAGGACAATATAAAATAAAATGACTTTGAAAAATTGATTTTTAACAGATTGAGAGGTTCAATATTAAATTGCTAACAGGTCCATAAAAAGGAAACAGGGTCAAACTTACCTTAGAATCATTTCCTTTAGACTTTCTGTAGACATTATAATTACTTAATTAAACAATTCTGTCAGCCTCGTATGGAGTCATTTCTGACATTGACTGGTAGCATATGGGTATGAAACATCCCACTCTAAAATCTTGTGGCTCAGAGTTCTGATGGAGAGGTAAATGAAGGTTACCAAAGCAGTAAATTATCATTAAGCTAGAGGGGATCTGATTTTAAACAAGAAAAGTGTATTCGCAGTGAGCACAGTGAAGTATTTTATAGTATAGATGAGATATGTTGGAAAAAACAAACAGCATGCCCATCCATTTTGACAGTTTTATATTTAGAGAAAATTATCAAGGAACTGTGGGAAAATTGGCAGGGCTGTACAAAGTGCCTATACCCTTTGACCTACATATTCTATCTCAAGTAATTTATCCAAGGATATATAGGCAAAAGTTTTTCAGAGTGTCTGTATAAGATGTTTATTGCAACACTTTTTGTAATAGCATTAAAAAGTAGAATAACATCCATCAATAAGGGACTTTTAAATAAATTTTACAATAATAATCAGCCATAAAAAATAAAGATGTAAAGCTATATGTATGCATATGGAAAGTTATCTAATATATTAACTCTAAGGGGAAAAGCAAAATATAGGAATATAGATATAGTGTAATCCTTTTGGGAGAATGTAAAAGAATACATGAATAGATGATATATGTGGGTATACACATTCATTTTATAATGGAAAGTGATTAAGAAATTCCTAGTGGTAGTTACCTTTGGGGAAGAAGACTAGGCAGGATGAAGGGGATAGAGGGATTAGAGAAGCTATCACTTTTCATTTTGTACTTTCATATATTGGTTCAATGTTTTGAACTTTTACTTGTATTATTTTTTAATCAACAAAAATTATCTGGTGATGAAATAAGGGGACACATTTCTTCTTTGAGATTACCTATATTATAAACACTTTATTAAATTAAATATACAAATAATGCTTAATATTTAAAGTCTTCTCAAATTACTTTTGCAGCCTCAATTATCATTTTTCTTATGAAAGTACCATGTATTTTGGTTAAACTGGCCTCAGAATATATGATTTACCCATGTTGTCCCCATTTGACATGGCTTTCCATAGAGAAGTTGAAGAAGGCTTTCAATGGAAAGATTCTTCCATCTTTCAAAAAGCAGTTATTAAACATCTACTATAGATTAAGTACTAAGTAAGCATTGTATGTGACATTTAAGCTAGGTTTTAAGACACAATGCATTTTCCAGAAAACAACAGACAAGGGATGTATATGTACAAAATCTACATCATGAAAAGATATTACATGTTCAAGGAACAGAGAATTCATTGTGATAATATGGAGTATAATCATGAGTAAGGAAAGCAATAAGTTAGTTTAAGGTCACACTCTCAAGTGTTGGCAATATAATTTTAAAAATATTTGGACTTCCTCATTTCTCTATTGATCCATTCATTCAATAAATACATATTGTGTGTTTATCTCAAATTTGGTTTTCCAAAAATGTATACTTGGAAACAAGGCTTTGAGAGAAAGGACAGGGAAGAAAAGAAAGCCTGTAAAGCGTGTGGTGACTACTATGAACACCTGGGGCTCAATTTCTCTTAGGAACCCTTGACAGGCTGTGTGGAACACATCCCATAATTGTTTCACTGAGGGGCTAGAAAGCGGGGAACTTAAATAAATATTTGTATTTCAGTAGAAAATGAAGATAGAAATGGATATATTATAAAGAATATGGATAGTAAATAAGTGCTTAGGAATGATATTTATTCCATGAGAGGAAGAAGAATGAAAAAGAGGAGAACCATTGATAGAATCCTATGGAACACTAAAATTTATGGGACACACTGAGGAGATAGTGCCACTGAAAAAAGTCGAGAAGGATGATCATAAACATGGAAGAACAAGGAGAGGGTTGAGTTTTATAAGTTTGAAGGAATTTCAAGAATTTGATCAATAACAATCAACATTAATTTAACAAATGTTTTTTAAATTGCCACTGTGTGCTAGCTTTGTTGCAGTAATTGTAGATACAATTGAAAATAAATTATGGGGCCAGCCCAGTGGTGTAGTCGTTAAGTTTGGCACACTCCACTTTGTCAGCCTGGGTTTGCAGGTTTGGATCTAGGGCACGGACCTATACCACTCATTAAGCCACACTATGGTAGTGACCCCCACATGAAATAGAGGAAGATGGGCACAGATGTTAGCTCAGGGCCACTCTTCCTCAAGCAAAAAGAGGAAGATTGGCAGCAGGTGTTAGCTCAGGGCAATCTTCCTCACCAAAAAAATATATATAGATGTCATGGATAATAAGGACTGCATGGAGTATAGAGTGCTAAGGAATAAAAGACAATGATTAACTTGAGGTCCCAGTGGGGAAGGCTATGATAATGAATAAAATTCATGCTAAGTTGTTTTAAAATTATCCTGTAGGCAATAAATAACGTACTAAGCACTATATTCTGAGCAAATCCCAAAATTCGTTCTTCATGGTATTTAGACATTAAACTGCAACATGCGTCTTCATACTTCAGACTCTTTCTAACCCTCTTCTTTAGATATGAAATTACCTCCACTAGAAACATTAGAGAATGTCATTAAATGTGTAGATTAGCTGGAGAAAAGGAGAAAGGAAGAATGAGAGAAAGAGAGAGAGAGGAAGAAAGGAAGGAAGGAAAGAAGGGAAGGCTATTTTAGTGAGGCTACAAACTTTGAATGACAAAGAAGCTTTTACGAAGATCTACAAATAACAATAATTAGGCAGACGGTGGAGTTTTAAATGAAATAACCAAAGCCAGGAGATAGGGAAATAATATGTTGGGACAAAATAAATTTGCATCTAAAATTGTATGTACTGTGAAAATATCTTTCAAGATTAAAGGTGAAATAAAGACATTTCAAAAGTAGCAAAACTGCATTTGTCACAAAGATATTTTTAAAATTCTACTTCAGAAAGATTTTTAAAAAGATAGCCGCTAAAAAAAGTCTTGGATGCAACCACTAGTAAGGAAGGAAGATGGTAAACAGATTTGTGACCATAAAGAACATTGTGTGAAACAACACTAATGAATCAAAATTAGGTTGGTTGGGAGTTGAGAGAGAACCAAAACACTGGAATGCCAGAGAGTATATGATCGTTCAAGGTGATTAGAATTATGCTCTTCTATTTTCCTTGCACCCTTTGAGAAGAAAGTAACAGTTTAGATTACGTTAAAGACAGCCATGCATGTTAAAAATTTAAGGATAACCAATAAAAGTATGTAAATGGAATATTTAACATGTACAAAGCAGCAAAGCTGAACTAAAAATATTCTATTTGTATGAAAGTATGTCGAAATGAAGTAGAGCAGCATAGGAAACAAATGAACTAAAAAAGAAAGTACAACAATGTCAAGACAATTTTAAATACATTACTAATCACAATTAGCATAGCATGACTGAACTCATCAGTTAGAGCTTCACAGGCTGGATTAATAGTATAGCAAAAATGTAGCCTATGCTATTTATAAAAATATCTAACATTAAGGATAAATAAAAATCAAAAGGAAGAGGATTTAAAAAAGAGATAGCAAGAGAAACGAATTAAATGGCCAACGTATGCCAGATAAAATAGAGTTTAAGACTAAAGGTATTATTGGAGATAAAGAGTTTTATGGATAAAAGTTTCAGTTCTCCACAAAGACGTAACTATTCTAAATGTGTATACATATAGCCTTAAAATATAGAAAGCAAAAATTTAATAGAACCAAAATCCATAAAAACAAGAATATAGGAGCAGAAACATAATTTTCGGGGCCCAATGCAAAATGAAAATGTTGGGTATCTTGGTCAAAATTTTTTCAAGAATTTTAAGATGGCCACAGCAGAGCATTAAACCAAGCACAGGTCCTTCTCGGGGCCAAGCTTGGGGCCTTGTGTGACTGCACAGGTTATGTGCCCATGAAAACAGCTATAGGGTATTCTCACAGCCTCAAAATATATAAAGCAAAACACTAACAAAATCAAATAGAGAAATTGACAATTCAAGTCTCACAAATATTTGAACACAACTCTCTGTCATTGATCAAGCACATAGTTTTAAAGAACACACAAAAACTAAATAACACAATAACTTTGGTCTGATGATGTTTATATAAAACTATACCCAACAATAATAGAAAATGCATTCTGCTTAAGTAAACATTAAACACTACAAAAACTTGGCCGTATATTGAGGAATTAGCTAATCCCAAAGGTTTGCTATCATATCAATCATATTCTCTGCTTAAAGTGCAATTAACTTAAACCTAAATAATGAAGCTATTATCAAAAACATACATTTCGAAATGTAAAAACACTCATTTAGTAACTCCTGAAACAATGAAAAAAATCCGTAGAAAAATAAAAATAATTAGAACTAAATGATAATGAACATGCTACATACCCAATGTTGTGAAAAGCAGCAATTTTTTTATAGCCTTACAGGAAAAATACAGTCATAAGAGCTTATATCTGAAAAGAAGGAAGGCTGGAAATTAATGAGATAAACATCCCAGTTAAGATGTAAGAAAAACAACAGAATAAAACCAAATAAAGGAAAATACTTTTAAAAAGAAATAAATGAAGTATAAACAAAAGATATAAAAAAGAGGATTAACAAGACTAAAACTTGGCCTTTGAAAAAAAATGAATAAAATTGATCAAGAGTAAAAGAGTAGGCAAAAATAAAGTCGAAGAAAATATATTCAAAAGAAATCCTTCATCATCCTAAACCCATTTAAGAAATTAAATTTATATTTAACAATCTATCTTTAATTACTAATCTTATTTTGTTTTATGCCTTTATTGAGATATAATTCACATATCATAATGTTCACCCATATAAAGTGTATAATTTAAAAGTTTTTAATATATTCACAGAGTGAATAATGATATCAAGGATATTTTCATATGTTTACTAGTCATTTGTGTACCTTTAATGCGGGGACAGTGGAGTGGACTTTAGATCTATGATCCATGTTGAATAAATTTTTTGTGTATATAATGAGGTAGAGTTTCAGCATCGTTCTTTTGCATGTGGATATCCGTTAAAAATGGATGTTGTTGATTAAAAAGTGTTCTTTCCTCTTTAATTTTCTTGTCACACTCATTAAAAATCAATTGACCATAAGTGTAAGAGCTAAATCCTAGACTCTTTTTCTATTCCATTGATCTATATGTCTACACTTATGCCAGTATCGCACATCTTGGTTACTGTAGCTTTGTAGTAAGTTTTGAAATTGAAAATATTGAGTCCTCCAAATGCTTTCTTTTTTTTTAGAATTGCTGTTGGCCGAGCTGTGTCCCTTGGATTTCTATATGAAATTTAGAATCAGTTTGTCAATTTCTCCAAAATAATCAGATGGGATTTTGGTAGGAATTGTATTCAGTCTATGTATCAATTTGGAGAGTCTTTCCATCTCAACAATTTAAAAGTTTTTGATCTGTGAACATGGGATGCCTTTCATTTATTTAGATTTTTTTTCATTTCTTTCAACAGTGTTTTGTAATTTTCAGTGTAGTAGTCTTATACTTCTTTTTGGGGGGGGATTTATTCTTAAGTATTTTATTCCTTTTGGTGCTATTTTAAAGGCAATTTTCATACTTGTTTGGTAATTTGCTTTTCAGATTGCTCATTGCTAGTACACAGAGATGCAACTGATTTTTATATGTTAATCATGTATTCTGCAACTTTGTTGAAATCACTTATCAGTTCTCATAGATTTTTTTTTTTAAGTAGATTCCTTAGGATCTTCTATATACAAGATCACATCCTCAGCAAATAAAAACACTGTGCTTCTTCCTTTCCAATCTGGTTGGCTTTTATTTCATTTTCTTGCCTAATTTCCCTGGCTAGAAACTCCAACAAAGTTGAATAGAAGTGAGGAGAGTGACATCATTGTCTTGTTCCTGATCTTATGGGAAAAGCTTTCAGTCTTTCACCATTAAATGCAATGTCAACTGTGGGTTTTCTTAGGTGTTCTTTATCAGGTTGAAGAAATTCTTCTTTATTTCTAGCTTGCTGAGTGTTTTTACCATGAAAAGGCATTGGATTTTGTTGAATGCTTTTTCTGAATCAATTATTATGATCATGTAGTTTTTTTCTTTATTCTATTAATATAGCATATTATAATAATTGACTTAGGTATATTAAAATAATCTTGTACTCCTGGGATAAATACCACTTGGTCATGATATATAATACTTTTCACATCTTGTTGGATTTGGTTTGCTAATATTTTTTGAAGATGTTTGTGTTTATATTTGCATCCATTTGCTTTTGTAGGTTAGACCTACCAAGTATTCAAGGAGTAGACAATTTTAATTTCGTTCATGATATTGCACAGAACTGACATATATACTCCTGGCAATTTTATGCATCTGGGATAACCTTGTTATGAAAACCAAGTAAGGACATAAATAAAAAGAAAAATAACAGGGCTATCTTGATTATGAAAATAGATGCAAAAACCCTCAGCAAAAAAAATTATAAAATAAAATCCAGCAATGTAAAACATATTAATATAGCATGATGAAATTAGGTTTACTTCAAGAATTCAAAAAAGGTTTTGCTTTAAAAAAAAATTTCGACTCCTGGTGCTGACCAAGATGGAATAGCCTCATTACTGCCTCATTCCTTCTTACAATTAAAATATCCTGGAAATAAATAAGATCCAATTTTCACAACATAATGCCCAAAATGTCCAGGATACAATAGAGGGTTACTCATCACATCAAGAACAAGGACAATATAACTCGAATGAGAACAGTAAATCAAGAGACACCAACAAAGACATATTTCAGATGTTGGAATTATCTGATAAGAATTTTATAGCAACCATCATAAAATTGCTCCAACAAACAATTACAAACACACTAAAACAAATGAACAAATTAAAAATCTCAGCAAAAAAGTAGAAAAAGTTTTTTAAAGAGTAAGATAATTCATAGATACAATACAATACAATAACTGAATTGAAAATACAATAACTGAAATTTTTAAAAATGGATAGACTTGAGAGCAGAATAAATATGATAGTGAAAAGAATCAGTGAACTTAAAGGTTGAACAACAAAAACTTACCCAATCTGAATTACAGAGAGAAATTAAACTAAAAAAAAATAAAATGAACAAACCCTCAGGGACTTTTAAGACAGTAACAAAAGAACTAACATTTATATCATTGAAATAATAGAAGGAGAGAAGAAGGAGTATATGGCTAAATAAATATTTGAATAAACAATGAAAATTTTCCAAATTTAGTGAAAGCTGTAATGTGTAGATTCAAAATACTGAGGGAACCCCAACAAGATACACACAAAGAATCCACGCCATAACACATTATGTTCAAATTTTTAACACTAAGGACAAAAGAAATGTTGAAGGAAGCTAGAGAGAAACAATCATCTTTTACCTGTAGTGGAACACTAATGTGAATGACAGTAAAACTTCTCATCTGAAATAGAGGCCTCAAAGAGGCAACACAATATATTTGAAGTGCTGAAAGAAAATTACTGTCAGATGCAAATCTAATACCTGGTGAAACTATCCTCCAAGAAGAAAGGGAAAATAAATACATTGTCAGACAAATGAAAGCGAAGAGAATGGGTCCATTGTAGACCTATCATTAAAGAACGGCAAAAAGAAGTTCTCCAAGAAAATAACAGAGGAAGACCTGAAAATTCAGAAGGGAAAACAAAAAATGGGTAAAATTCTGGTAAACTTATTAGACTGTCCTCTTCATGAATTTCATAAATCATATTTGGTGGAAGCAAACATCAAAATACCATCTGATGTAGTATCCAATATATATAGAGAGAGGAAATACCTGAGACAATTATATTTTAAGTGAAGAGGGTAAATGTGCTTAATTTGAACTGAGGTTTCCACACTTCTCTTGAAGTGATAAGATACCGATATTAGTAGATTATGATAAGTTTAATAATAACACATGAAACTTACAGTTAACACTAATAAAACCATAGAAAGTAATATACCCCAAATTACAATTAATTAAATCAAAATCTAATTCAAACAATGTTCAATCAACTACTTGCAGCATGAAAAGAGACATAGAGGAACAAGAAACAGAGGAAACAAACAGAAAACTTATAATAAGGCAAATGTAAGCCCTAATATATCAACAACTGCTTTTAATGTGATGTTCTAAATACACCAATTAAAAGACAGATATTGGCACAGTGGATTAAAAAAACTAAAACCATGACCTAACAATATGCTGTCTGCAAGAAACTCATTCAAATATAACAATACGGGTAGTTGAAAGTGTTTGTATAGTTCAGCACATACACGTTTTGTTATGTTTGTTCTTATACATGTTTTGTTATGTTTACCCTTAAGTATTTAATTTTATTTGAAGTGATTATATTTAGTATTATATTTTGATTTCAGTTTCCACTTTTTTGTAGATCTCTCCTCAAGTTTGCTCACTCTTTCTTCTGTCTACTCATATCTGCTGTTGAGCACCTCTAGTGATTTTTTCCTTTCAGTTATTTTAGTTTTCAACTCCAGAATTATCATTCGGTTCTTTTTTATAGTTTATAATCTCCTTATAAATATTGTCTATTTGATGAGACATAAGACTCTTACTTTCTTTTAGTTCTTTAGACATGGTTTCTCTTACCTCTTTGAACATATTTAAAATACTGATTTAAAGTTTTTGCCTAATAAGTGTATCTGGCCTTCCTCAGGACAGTTTCTATTGAGTGGTTATTTTTCTATGTATATGTCATATTTTCTTACTTTTTTCATGGCTCATAATTTTTGTTGAAAACTGGACATTTTAAATATTTCACTCTGGAAATCAGAGTTTTCCCCATCCCCAGGGTTTGTTGTTGTTTTTGCTTCCTGTAGTTTTTGTTTGTTTAGTGACTTTTCTGAACTTGTAACTATATATCTTGTCATGTGTGGTCACTGAGGTCTCTGCTTACTTACCTGAGTAGTCAGCTAACAAAGATTCCCTTAAATGCCTGTAACTAATTAGTCTCCCAGTCTTTACGAAGGGCTCTGTGTGTGTGTTGGGGCGTACCATCACCACTCAACCAGGCAGTTGACAACTCTGCTTTATCCCTCCCTTGCTGCTTGCACAGAGCCTCAAAATTTGCAGAAGTGAGAACTTAGGACCTTCTGTGGTGTTTTTTGTTTATGCAGACAGCCCTGAGTACAAAACCCTATGTATGTGTGTTTTCTTCTGGATACCCAGAGATATGTTGGAGCTTTTCAAAGCCCCTCTAGATGTTTCATTTCTCAGCGTATCTGTGTAAGCTTTTTGATTAGTCTACTGTTTGCCCAACTGTTATCTTCACCTCAAGCAGTCATGAAGTTAAACATTTGCCTATAATTGTTTTTAACAAATTCTCTTGGAGAAAAGCTCTCAGTCAGGTTAAATATGGACAGCTTTGCAAGTGGGATCTTCCAGGCAGCCATCAGACAGGTAAAATAATAATTCTTTGGCAATGAGTCTTTAAAAGGGCTCCAGCCCTATTTCCCCCCCATGGCTTCCAGAGTGCTGGCTTTCACTACGAATGTGGGCTGTTGTTTTTCAAGGTTACCATGGAGCTGGCGAGTGGGAAATGGGACCAGAACAAGTTAAAAATGCTACAAACTCTGTTTTAACCTTGATTCAGCCATTTATTTTGAATAAATGCTCACGTGGTTGCTGTAAGCCTTTGGTTAATTTCCAACTTTCTGAAAAACTTAATTCTGACAATTTTTTATCAATTTTCTCATTGATTTTGTGGAGGAGGAGATTTCTGACAGTCCATAGTCCATTTTTGCTAACATTCTCAACATCCAATCATGATGTAAATTCTTAAAGTAGGAACTAAAGTAACACACCTATTCTGCTTACGGATATCTCTAGAAAATATCTATCATGGTGAAATATGGAAAGCAAAAACTTCAGAATCAGAATCAAGACATGTCCAATGTCATGGAATCTATTCACATTACTGGAAGGGTCCATTTGGGTAATAACAAAAGAAAAAGAAAATCAAAGTATATACAATTTGGAAAGTAAGAAACAAAATTATTATTATAGACATATACACCTAGAATATAATCCTGCAATTATACTCTTACATATTTACCCAAGAAATACAAACATGACCACAAAAGGATATACAAGAATATTCATAGTAGTCTCATTAAAAGAAACCAAATACCAAAAGTTTGATTTGTATTATTTCATTTACATAAAATTTTAGAGCAGGTAAAACTAACCTTTGGTGAAATAAATAAAAACTGTAGTTGCCTCTGGGAGCATTGTGATTATTGTGTGGGAAGGGACAAACAAAACCTCTAGTTAATTATTCCATTTTAGTTGAATGTCTTAATATCTGGTGGGGTATCTCCTCCACCCCACTTCTCTACAAGTCTCTTGGCTCTTCTTAACTTTTGCTATTTCATAAAAATCTTAAAACTAACTTGTCTAGTTTTACCAAAAAAAAGTAAAAACAAAAAGACCCGTTGGTACTTTTATTGAAATTGCTTTGAATTAATTCATCAATTTGAGGAGAACTTACCTTTGACTAAATTGGATGTTTCTCTCCAGGTAGTTGAATACTTCTCAACTTCTTTGGGTTTTCTTTACTATTATTCAATAAAATATAATTCTCTCCTGAAAGAGTTCTTTGCATTGCAAACATTCTATTTCTTAATTTTTTGCATTTATTTCATTAAAATTTAAAGTATAATTTACTTACAGTGAATTTACTTACAAGCATGTCATTTCATGACCCCAGAAATGGTGAAAAAGATAAATAAATTGCAGTATATTCATATAAAGGAATTCAGTGCATCAGTGAAGAAGGAATATCCTAGAACAGGGACCAACATAGCCTGTAGGCCAAATTTGGCCCACTACCACTTTTTTGTAAATAAAGTTTTATTGGAACATGGCCATGCTCATTCATTTATATATCATCTGTCTGCTTTCATGCTTCAGTGGCAGAGATAAATAGTTGTGGCAGAGACCATATGGCTCAGATAGCCTAAAATATTTGTATGTGGCTCTTTACAGAAAAAGCTCACCAACCCCTGATCTGAAACAATACATATGCATATTAATGGACTTCTAAAAAGTAATATTGAGTAGAATAGGTAAGTCAGAGAGAATATAATTTCATTTATGTAAGTTCAAATAAGAAACTGAGGCTCAAGAGCGGAAGTCACTTGCTCAAAGTCACTCCATAAGTTGTTTGCATTAAATAAAAGTTGTTCTGACTTCAGTGTCCAATCTTCTAAATACAGATGAGACTGCCCATTAAAAATACAAATGCAAAAAATGATTCCCATTTGATATTTTTAACTTATTGTTGGGTGCTTTATGGATCCCACATGTGGATAATCCTGTCATCTGTAATGAAAAACTATTTATAATTTTATCAATCGCAAGTTGGCAGTTAACCAAAATAACATTATGTAAAGAGCAAACATTTAGCAATCAAAGTACTAAATAAAATATAAGAACCTAAAACAGAATTAACAAAGTACATTTTGACTTTCAAGATAATGCCTTGGGATCATAGAAAACCAAGATTATATTTTGTTTTATTTTTTATTTTATTTTTTTAAATTTTTAAATTTTTTTATTTTTTGTTTATTGCATTAACATTGGTTTATAACATTGTATAAATTTCAGGTGTACATCATTATACTTCTATTTCTGCATGGATTACATTATGTTCTCATGTTCACCACCCAAACACTAATTACAATCCATCACCACATACATGTGCCTAATTATCCCTTTTGCCCTCCTTTCTCCCCCTTTCCCCTCTGGTGACAACCTAAGTGCCCATCAAGGGACGAATGGATAAAGAAGATGTGGTATATATACACAATGGAACACTACTCAGCCATAAGAAAGGATGAAATCCAGCCATTTGTGACAAGATTATATTTTGATCTTTCAGTGAAGCATTTAAAATACTGGATTAAGTAGTAATATTAGGAAATACACATAAAGAGTTATTTATTTTACTATTTGTAGGATTTCATACAGTAGATTTTTTTTTCCCCCAGACGGTATATTATCTTCTTTTCTCATCCACCTTTTGAACAGTTCTTTATCCAACATCCTTTTGATGAAAATTTCTATGCTGCTAGTTCATACGCTCAGTATCCTCACTGCCAGAGATACCCTACAAATCATGGTGGAAGTCAGATTTACTCATTTGCGCAAGACTGCACAGCACAGTTTTGCATCTCGGAAGCCACTCATCACCTGTGTGACTTTGGGTGTTCACCTCCTGGTACAATTCATGTGTTTATTTGGGCTCTCTCCAAGATCCTGCTGCCCACATGGCTCTCTGCAGCATCCAGGGCCCAGACACTGGTCTGGGTCATTACCTTGCACCCTCTGCTTTGGAATAGGACACCCCACGCAAAATGCTAATTTATCTGCTGGGGGAATATATTTGTAGATGTGAGTCCTGAATGCTTTTATGGGCTGCATATATTTTAAAAGTGTCTATCTTTTTTTTATTTCCATGTTAAAGCAAGTCATACTATTTTCTTTTTAAAAGTCTAAGTAAATTGTGAGATATTTTCAGGTTAAACAGTCAAGAAAATAGCCAGACTAGAACGGTGACCTAGAGACCTTAGCTGTATATACAGATTACTGTGTGGCCAAAATAGTTATTTTGTCTACCTTAGCAAGTAGTCCATGGTCCTTCATGATTGCTTTGACCTTACTGATTGGAATTGATTGTGAAAACAGCTGATGTTTTTCAGTCATTCTGCCTGCCACCTAGTCTATGACTTATTACTGCAGTCATAAATGCTGTAGATCCAAACAGTTCACAAATAATCAACTGTTTCTCCAGTAGAAAGATAAAACGTCTAGTGGTTGAATGTCCATGTTGTATAAAACATCAGACAGGACACTATTGTACAAACATTAGAGAGAAGGGTGAGAAAAATATAGAAAAGACACAATCCTTATCATTCAGAATCTTACAGTATCATCTATTGATACCTGGCTGTATCAAGATATTTTGTCAAATAGCCTAGAACTATCTATCTTTTTGATGCTATACACCCCATGATTCAAGTTTCACCTATTACATTTTTTTAAATAAAAAAGGTAGTGTCAATGATTGGAGTCCTTGTCTGTGTGTGTGTGTGTGTGTGTGTGTGTGTATTTGCATGTGTGTATTTACATAGTGGCTCACCTAACCATAAATGATGTGTGGTTGTACTACATAGATTTTTTTCTATTCTTTGAAATTTTGAAGTTCATATCACGCAATTGAAAAGTAGATTGACTCAAATTTGAATAATGCACATCTACTTTTTGTTTTTATGTATTTTTTTGTTTTTTGTATTTTGAGGAAGATTGGCCCTGCGCTAACATTTGTTGCCAGTCTTCCTCTTTTCTTCTTTTTTTCTCCCCAAAGCCCCAGTCCATAGTTGTGTATCATAGTTGTAGAGTTATAGCTCTGCTATGTGAGATGCTGCCTCAGCATGGCTTGGTGAGTGATGAGTAGGTCCGCTCCCAGGATCTGAACGAGCAGACTCCAGGGCCGCTAAAGAGGAACGCACGAACTTAACTGCTGCCCCAGCTGGTTGGCCCTTTTATGTGTTTTTGTATGTTTGTTTGTTTGTTGTATTATTTATTTATTTTGTTTATTGCAGTAACGTTGGTTTATAACATTGTATAAATTTCAGGTATACATCATTATACTTCTGCTTCTCCATGGATTACATCGTGTTCTCATGTTCACCACCCAAATACTAATTACAACGCATCACCACACACATGTGCCTAATTATCACTTTTGCCCTCCTCCCTCCCCCTTCCCCTCTGGTAACCACCAATCCAATCTCTGTCTCCATGTGTTTGTTTGTAGTTGTTATTATCTACTACTTAGTGAGTGAGATGATACGGTATTTGACCTTCTCCCTCTGACTTATTTCACTTTGTATAATACCCTCAATATCCATCCATGTTGTCACAAATGGCTGGATTTCATAGTTTCTTATTTAGTTCAACTTCATAAGGCTTGCTTTCACAAACTTTAGGGAATTAAACTTAAATAGCCAAATAAAATAATAGGTTTTGTTTAGCTTCAATTAAAATTACTGATTAACTCTGTGAAACAACAGTCTAATAATAGTTACACAGCAAAGGTCAGGTGAGGGATGAGTTATTGGATCAGTGTCCAGGCCTTACTGATTTAGCGATTCTTAGGTGGTAACAATTAAGAGCTAACAAATTTTAAATAGTAATAATAATTCACAGGTGGACTGAAACACCAGGCCCAACAGATGCATTTGGCTAAGGTTCATGTGTTGAATGCAAGTGTGGGCTTTACATGCATTACTCAAAGTTTTCTTAATTTAGAGACTGTATGCCCTATTTCTATTCAAGTATATTTAGCCTATTTTAGTTTCAATTACAACTTTTGTTAAAAAAAACAAAAGAAGCAGGAGCCAAGGTACAGAAAGGAAAATGAGGAGGATACCTATTCAAATTTGATTTCCTCCCATTAAGTCTACAGTAAAGGGGTAGGATAAATTAAACAAAAGTAATTTGCAATGACGTATGTATTTACATTATCCATGCCATTTTCCAATCTCCAACACAAGATATAAGATGTGAAGTGTTATGGATCCTGCTTCCATAGGTAGCCCCTCCCACCTCTTTTTTCCTACTGAAACAAGAGATTGATATCGACAAGGTGGGGTGACAATACTGTCTAGGGTCTGCCCTTCCATTTCCATTTAGCTAATTCTGTCTCTGAGATCTTTGGCCCAAAAAGATACTGAGGATGCTGCATAGAATTACTGTGTCCTATTGATTTTCTGCCTGCTGGATCATCGATTAACGAGAGCGTGGTTTTGAAGCCTCCAACTGTAACAGATCCATCTCTTTCTCTTTATAATTCTATCAGTTTTTGCCTCATGTATTTTGACACTCTATTGTTAGGAGCATATATGTTAAGAATTGTTAGGTCTTCTTGGAGAATTGGGCCCTTTATCATTATGTAATACCCCTCCTTATCCTTAATAATTTGCTTTGCTCTGATATCTGCTTTGTCTGATATTCACATAGCTACTCCAGCTTTCTTTTTATTAGAGTTAGCATGGTATCACTTTTTCCATTAAAAGTGAGTTTCCTGCAGACAACATGTAGTTGGGTCTTGTTATTTTATCTACACTGACAGTCTCTGTTTTAACTGGTATATTTAGACCCTTCACATTGAAAGTGCTTATTTATATAGTTATATTAATATCTACCATGATTGTAATTGCTTTGTATTCATTGTACTTGTTCTTTGTTTCTTTTTTTAAATTTTGTCCTCTTTTGCTTTCTTCTCTGATTTTAATTGAGCATTTTGTATAATTCCAGTTTCTCTCTACTCTCTTTTCATATCAATTATAATTTTTTTTAGTCTTTTAGTGGTTTCCTTGGAGTTTGCAATATGCATTTACAACTAAGTTTGCTTTGAAATACCACTTCATGGTTAGTGCACGTACATTATGATAGAGTATTCCTAATTCCTCCCTCCTATTCCTTATAACAGTACAGTCATTAGTTTCACTTATCCATGTGATATAATCACCCACATTGTTGCTATTATTACTTTGAACAGTTATCTATTAGGTTAAATAAGAATAAGAAAAATAAAGATTTTATTTTACCTGCATTTATCCCTTCTCTGATGCATTTCTTTTCTTTATGTAGATTCTAGTTTCTGACCTATGTCATTGTACTTCTCTTGGAAGAACTTCTTTTAACCTTTGCTGCAAGGCAAGTCCATCAGCAAATTTCCTTAGTTCTTGTTTGTCTGAGAAAGCCCTTATTTCTTCTTCACTTTAAAGGATAATTTCACTGAATACAAAATTCTATGTTGGTGGATTTCTTCTTTCAACACTAAATACTTTACTCCAAACTCTTCTGCTTTCATGGTTTCTGAGAAGAAGTCCGATGTAATTCTTATCCTTTTTTCTCTTTAGGTAATGTGTTTATTCTCTGGTTTCTTTTAAGATTTTCTCTTTGTTTAAATATGATACACCTAAATTTAAATTTTTGGTATTCATCCTGCTTGGTATTCTCTGAGCTTCCTGGATTGGTGGTTTGGTTTCTGTCATTAATTTTGGAAAACTCTCAGCCATTATTACTTTAGATATTCCTTGTGGTCCTTTCTCTCTGGCTTCCCCTTCTGATATTCCAATTATACATATGTTGCACCTTTTGTAATTGTCCCACACTTCTTGGATATTCTGGATTTTTTGTTTGTTTGTCCTTCATTTTTTTCTTCATATTTCAGTTTTGGAAGTTTCTACTAATATATTTTCAAGCTCACTGATTCTTTCCTTGGTTGTGTCCAATCTACTGATGAGTCCATCAAAGGCAAGCTTCAGGTCTGTTGCAATGATTTTGATTTCTAGCTTTTCCTTTTGATTCCTTATTAGAGTTTCCATCTCTCTACTTACATTACCCACCAGTTCTTACACATTGCCTTTTTCTACTAGAGCCCTTAGCATATTAATCGTAGTTGTTTTGAATTCCTTGTCTGGTAATTCTAAAACTTCTGCTGTGTCTGAGTCTGGTTCTGATGTTTGCTTTGTCTCTTCAGAATGTGTCTTTCTTACCTTTTAGCACACTTTATAATTTTTTGTTGAAAATTGGACACAGTGCATTGAGCAATAGGAAATGAAGTGACTAGGACTTAGTGTGAAGTTTCACGTTTACCTGGCTAGAAGCCAGGCTGTGTTGACTGTTCACTCTAGCTGTATGTGTCAGAGGCTTTAGTTTCTCTGATGTCCTTGTTTTTGTCTTCCCTGTTGTCTTTGAGTTTCGTTTTAGGTTTCTGATTCTTAAATAGAATCTGAGCCTTTGAGTTCTTTTAGCTATAATGCATTATTATACAGGAGCCCTATTGATGTGATGTTAGGATGTGGTGAGAGATTAGATCTCAGTCTTTTAGTGGTGTGTGTGCTCCTGGCTTCACAAGTGCTTCTCAACTTTGCCTCCCCACCCCCCGGGTGAGTCAGGAAGCTGAACAGGGACTGTAATTGGATAATTTTCCTGCCTTCAAATCAGATTAGGCTTTGTGAAGTTTTTTTGCCTTGCTGGGTAGGCCTTTGCTGTGGAGAATGCTCTGGGCTTATTTCAAAATGGTTACTTTTCCCTCTCTCTGGTCCAACATGAGGAGATTTTTCTCCAGTCTTCATCTGAGAATATGATGGGTCTCCTAGAAGTAAAAACTGAGACAGTGCAGGAGTCCCCTTAGACTAGGCTTCTGGGAGATTTTAAATCTTAAGCTACCATACTCAGCCTCCAGAAGTTTTTTTAAGTTACCATTTGAGTGATCCTTCCAGTTACGGGCTCCAACAACTTTTGCTTCTGATAAGCTTATCCGTTTTCCTTATATCCACTTATTTCTCCAGTGTTGGAGGAGACCATTTGTTCTGTGACTTCAACTCTCCGATGAGTCTAAGAAAAGTCATTAATTTTCAGTTTGTTCAGTTTTTTCTTGTTGTGAGGATGAGAATGATGACTTCCAGGCTCTTTATGTGTTTGATTGGAAACTAGAAGTCACACTATTGTGTCTTAAAGCATCTTCTCCAATACAAGATCCCACACACTTTTATGTTTTACTCCAATGAGTTACCACAGGTAGAGAACTTGTGATCTATTGAAGGAATGAAGAACAGTTTTGGCTGATTCTATTCACTATAATAACTCAAAATTGAATGAGTTGGGCTGGCCCTTGGCTTAGCGGTTAAGTGCGCACGCTCCACTACTGGCGGCCTGGGTTCGGATCCGGGGCGCGCACTCACATACAGCAAATAGAAGGATATGCAACTATGACATACAACTATCTACTGGGGAAAAAAGAAAAAGGAGGAGGATTGGCAATAGATGTTAGCTCAGAGCCGGTCTTCCTCAGCAAAAAGAGGAGGATTAGCATGGATGTTAGCTCGGGGCTGATCTTCCTCACAAAAAAAAAAAAAAATTGAATGAGTGGATTTCTACATGGCATAAAATGCTGGTTACACATATATACACAATAATATACACAGAAACACACACACACATATACACAAGGTGAACTTGAGACATGTTTTTGTTCCAGAAAGCAAGAAAGATGCTGCAGACTACTGGGATCAGTTCAAAAGGAGAGAGCCAACGTAAAGGGCTTACACTGGCCTAAACTGAGAGACTTAAAACACTGAAGAAAACTATGATTGAAATTGATTAAAACATATTAAATATATTTAACAAGATATTATCTCAGCAATACAAGAAGAAAGGGATGAAAGAAATAGAGAGAAAGAAAGAAAGAGAGAGGGAGGAAGGGAGAGGAGGAGGGAGGGAGAAAATAAGGAAGGAAGCGAAGGGAACAACTCCCTTGGAGATTATCAGAGGCACCAATTCATTACTCCAAAAATTTACAACAAAATGAATTGATATAAGCATCTATTTTACCTTTCTAGGATTAACAATACTTCAGGATAACAAAACAGCTCTAGTAGATAAAAGAAATTTATTCTATGTAGAATATTTAAAGATAATAAATAAACAATACATAATGGAATTAGAAAAGCATCACTTTGCAACTTCTAATGAAATAATTGCTTCAAGGATTCAAACAATGGTCATCAATGGATGGTAAACCATTGGGGAAAAGTTGACGGAAAACAACAGCATAAGTAGTCATAAGCACATACCATGTGGAACAATACTTTTGATGATTTTAAGTATAAAGATAAGATTGCTTCTACCTTGAATGTAAATTACAGGGCACTAGGTTCTGATACTTCCAAGCCAATTTAAATTGTGCCAATCATATGCAGCAATGGTTTTATGTCACTTTATTTTATTGGTGTCAATATAGCTCTTGGAGAAGAATGGCCTCGTTATACTCCATGTGTGCTCACTTAATCTCCATCATTAATGAATATTTTAAAATCTATTTTGAGTCAATGCTCTTCGGCTACAAGATGTATAGATATTAATTGAGTTGGTAGGATTTGTGCTTTATGCAGCTACAAAAACTGTACCTTGGAATCTTTAAGACACTTTCAATTTACTTTTATGATTACTTTTAACAATACAGGTCTCAATACAAAATTTAAGTAGGCAGATCTTTCATTGTTTTGCCAGGTGACTACTATTGTTCTGCTACCGCATGGTCATTTTTCTAACTGGGGGCCAAGTATAAGTTATAGCCTATGGATAGAGCCATTCTAAGCTGTGAAGAGAGGAATTGCTTTACCTAAGATTTTACAGTTTATTTTGCTGGTATGACTTAGCGAAATTTTGAGCAAATAAATGGTGTCTTGTCTATCTTCCTATGAGAAAAAGTCTTCTTAAAATATTAATTTACCCAGCACTCTTTTTTGTTGATGAAGATGATGGATAAAATATGCATATAAATGGTACTCCAACACTCCCATTTCAGGGAAATATTGCTATATTGCTTCAATAAATGAATATTTCCAACTTGGTGAGAGTCTATTGGAGTTAGCATAACATAGTTTTATTTTGTCATTTAAATGGTTAGGCTATCTTTCATCACAAATTCTGTTTCTACTCCAGACCTCTGCTACCTACACAAGTAACGTTTTATCAGGAGCACATCAAACTCTGTTGATCCTGATATTCCGACAGTAGGATTTGAGAGCTCAAAGAAGGAAGAGAATGGTGTGGTGACAGATAACTTTACATGTAAGCTTTCATCATTGGCTTCTCCTAATTTTGGACGATTGCTGTCCATGAGAAATAATTCTAGATATACATTCCATCCAAAGTTGGGAATTAGTATTAGCTAGTGACAAGGGAAGATAATATAATTACTAAAAAAAAAAAAAAAAAAAAAAAAAGGAAAAAAAAAAGCTATCCTTTGGGAGCACCGTTTCAACCTTCACAAATATTTGTAACAAAAAAAGTAGTTTGTTTTATCTTATTTTGATTATTTTCAGTCTGTATTATAGCCAAATTGTGTTTCTGGTGAACCTGCAAATAATCAGCCAGAGAAAGAGGTATAAACAAGACTGAAAGTAGGCTACTTCTTATCATTCCAACTACAGTACAACGACATGACAGATGTTGTTACCTGATAGATCTTATTGTTAAAATTGTTGCCATGATAGTAGCTCTATGGAAGCATGAACCTTTTTTTAATCTAGGTAAAGCAAAATTTTTTGTAAATTCTGTTATTAAAGTGGATGGTGCAATTCATTAGAGCTAGTTCAATGTAAATAGCTTTAAAGTTGCAAACTAGATAGTTATTATAAAAAATGTGGTCTAATGTGGAAGAAATAGAATATCCCTAAAGAATGCCATAATATTTTCCTTTTCAACTTACAACATGTACATTCAATTGATTAAGTGGTTCATTAGAACTTTTAATAGACAATAAAATAATTAGTGAATGTTGCAGAAATTTCACAGTCACACATTTATACAATATTAGCATGTAATGGCTTAATGACACTCCAAGAGCTCAGTGTCAAATACCTATTTTTAAATAGCATAATCACAGTTTATAAAATAGATTCTGATGCCACTAATCAATTGTGTGCATGCTGGTTGGATTATTTTAAGGAACTATTAAAAATACACGTATACTGACAATTCAGGGAAAGGAAGTATGGTAACATTAAAGGCCTAGAAAATCTCAAAAAGACAAGCTATTGTGAGATAAGGCTAAAATTCTGGGCATTGCTCCATTTGCAATTCCTCTAATACATAATTTTGAATTGGCCTTATAGTGGTGTGATGTAAGAAATATTTTTGTCCAAATACTTCTTTTGAAGTATTTGCTGCATCACTTACAAAGTTATACTCTGCGGCTTTATATTTAAAACCATATGCCATCAATCAATTTAGTTTACCCAATTTACTTGAGACACAAATGGAAATGTTTTACTGACTGACAGGTATGGATTTATCAAATCTTCTTGGAGGAATCCAAGAAATTAAAATTTGAGTTTAACCAATTTTTATATAATTTGGATGATAAATAGAGCTCGTGATTTTGGACATGAATCAAGCATGGTTCAAAGAGTTTTAACCATGAAAATAGCTTAAGTAACTCATGCAATTCCACAAACTTAACCATTAATTGACGACTCTTACTGGAAAATGCCTCTGTTAAATTGGCACAATAAGTGTTATCTCAATTTTGTTTTCATAGCCTTAAAATAATTCAATTCTGTCCTATAAATAACATAGCAAAACCACCTGGTAGGTAATACTCAGGTTTTAGAATCAGCCAAACACAGTTTCTGAAAGTTACTTCATAGTGACATTGAACAATAGTAAATGCCTCTCAGACTCTGTTTTCCCGTCAGTAAACTGGGATTAATTAATAATAGAATCTAACATATGTGGGTTATTTACATATTCGTAATGCATATTAAGTGCCTAGCACAATGACTGGCACATACTAAGCCCTCAGATATTATTACCTATGATATGATTTTGATGCTGTTATCTTTAAGTACTTACTAAAGAGCAGGGAAAATAAAGTACAAGTAATACTGAAGCAAAACGCACA
This sequence comes from Diceros bicornis minor, assembly GCF_020826845.1. NCBI lineage: Eukaryota > Metazoa > Chordata > Mammalia > Perissodactyla > Rhinocerotidae > Diceros > Diceros bicornis. The sequence continues at coordinate 23,503,361 of NC_080755.1, read as the reverse complement.
AAGGAGTCTTTTTTAGCAAGCATTATCAACTTTATGTAAGGATGGTTCAAGTGGGAAGCTCCATAGTTGAATCTTCACTCACTTAACTTATTATGCCCACGTGTGGACTCTTTACTTCATCCCGTGGTGGTACCAGTCAGAAGACTGAATTCATACCCCGGTCCCAAGAGAAGAATGCATTGTGATTATGAACCATGACACACAGGCCTGTGTGCAGCCTCATAGTGTCTCTTTATCTTTCCATACAGTGGAAATACAGGTCACTGCTAAGTTTCAATGTGCCTTCTCCTGAGGATCCTAAATTATTCCCGGCAGGAGTCCTGTCTAACTAAATGCACTGTGGGAACACATTTGGAGGAAAGAGATTAATCTCAGCTGGTTAGATAAGGAAATGCTACCTAGAGAAGTGGACACATGCTCCCCTTGAATAAGAGGAGGAATATAAAAGAAGATAATAGGTGGGAAGAGAAAAATCCACATAGAGGGAAAGTCATGAGTAAAGGAAAGAAGGCAGTATGTGTGCGGAATGTGGAATGAACTTCAGTGTAGCTGAAAATTGGAAATGATGACACAGTAGAGTAATAAAGGTTAGAAAAGTAAGTTTGAGGAGATTTGAGCAATGTGTTAAGAAGATTGATCTGTATTTGACTGACCATAGGCTACATTGGAAAGATATTCATCAGCAGAGGTAAGTGACCAGATCTCCCTCAGGTACTAGCAGGCCCTCTGTCACCTGTCCTCCACCAGAACTTACTCTCTAAAATAATATGCAATGGTAATTTCTACCCAGAGTGAATAAACTCAACACATTACTTCTCTAACTGGGGAATGAAAGCTCTGTTTGCCTGTTAAGATTAAAGCATTAGCAGAGAAAAATGTTTGTTTAATCATAGACCTTCACAAACTAATAGCCAATATTTGTGAGATTTGTATGTAATTTGTGAATTGCCTTGTGCTAAGAATTTTTTACACGTATTAATTTATTTAGTCTTTATAATAACCCCATGAAGTAGATACTATGTTTTATTCTATCTACAGCTGAATAAACTCAGGTTTAGAGAGGTAATATAACTTTTCCAAGATTATCAGCTAATAGTGGCAAAACCATAGCTGGAACTCTGGCTTGTCAGAGACCAGACCCCATTTACCCATTATGTTTACTATCTGCAATCTGGTAGACATTGTGTATTAGTGATTTGTTTGTAAGAGAATCAAATAGTTTGATTTTAGAATTAGTTTCACTAAACTTTTATGACAGAACCAAGAGTCTGATAGTTTTCATCAACTTTTGATATCTAAGGATGATTTTATCATTATCCAGATTCATCCACCTGTATATATATATTGTATATTCAGTATTTCATGTCTAAGGCATATTGTTGCAGCTCTGACTTGACTTCAGTGGATTAAAAAAAATTGCCTCCAAAGAGAATTACTAAGCCAGGTATGTTGTTTTATGATAAAAATACATATCTCCCATTTAAAGCAAATAATTTTAAAATTATAAAAGATTGACTATCTTGGAAAAGTAATTTCAATTCATCAAATTTCGGAAATACCCTTCATTATAAGCACATTCTCTAGGCCTAGAATATTTTCATTTGATTATGAATTGAATTAATTTCCATTCACTTTCAGCCATTTTTTCTCTAATATCAAAGTATCAAAAGTCATGTTGAGGTATGTCTCTCTTTCAGATAGTTCATTTCATTTGTTCTACCACTTAAAATGCCTCATGTGCAGGAAAATATTCTCAGTGATTTTTGGAAGGGACCTATTTATTTTCCTATATAAGTATTAATCTGGCTGCCTTCTCAGATTCTCTTACATCACATCCCTTTCTCATCTGTGCAGTCCCTTTCTATTTGATGTGAACATACACTTTAGGAATCTTAGGGGTAGCTAATCATATTACGAAGTGAGGGCGATCAAATATCACATGTAAAACCATTAACCATACAAGCATTAACTAATGCCAGCACACACTCAAAACTTCTTCAATTAAAAAAAATAATAAAAATCTTTTTTTCTAAAATGCATTTATTGCTCATATACTTTTTTCAAATACCTCCAGTACTTTTTCTCATGAACCTCAGTAAATGCTACAAAGCTTTACATACCCTTCCTCAATGCATTGTAAAATAAGTAGCATATATTCTTTTTAAATAAATTATTAGGTAATAATTTAAACTTACAGAAAAGTTGAAAAACACTACAAAGAGCACCTTTATCAACCTTCTCTGGATTCCTCTACTGTAAATATTTCACTTCATTTGTTCTCTCTCTCTCCCTCCCCCCGCCCCCATTATTATTAGTAGTAGTAGTAGTCTTTTTTCTGAACCAAATGAGAGCAAGCCATACATATGTTGCATTATCATTCCACTGCCCAAATTATCTTATGTATACTTCCCCAAAGCAAAGACACTCTTTTTAATCCTCACACAACCTTTCAAGTCAGAAAATCAACCCTGATACAACATGACCATCCAATCCATAGACTCCATTCAGATTTCAACAACTTTCAAAAAAATGTCATTTTTTCCTTTCTGTTCTGGGATCCTATCCAAGAAAATGTGTATCATGTTGATTTTGTTTCCTCCAATCTGGCACAATTTCACAGTTTTTCCCTATCTTTCTTGTCCTTGACAGTTTTAAAGAGTATAGGCCATACATTTTGTTGGATGGCCTTTATTCTTTCTGATAGCTCCGTGGTTCTCACCTGGCACGAATTTGCTCCAGAGGGGTCATTTGGCTTGTCTGGAGACATTTCTGGGCTATCACAGCTGGAGGATGGGGGAAGCTGCTGCTGACATTTAGTGAGTAGAGGCCAGGGATGCTGCTAAACATCTACAATGTATAGGACAGCCCCCAACAGCAAAGAATTATCTAGTGCAAGTGGTCAACAGTGTTGAGGCTGAGAAACCTTGGCTAGTGTACTATTTGTAGACAAATCTTCAAGGAGAGTAGGAGAAAGAAAAGTTACAATACAATCTCACTATGATCGTGGATGTAAAATTTAAAATAAAATATTAGTAAATTAAATCCAAGAATAAATCAAATTGTTAAGACCAAGCTGGGTTTCTTCATGACCAAGTTGGGTTTCTCCCAAGAGAGCAAGGTTAGTTTAACTTTAGAAAATATATAATTTTAAAATTTATAAAGAAGTATAAAAAATTTTGGACAAGATTAGCAACAGATCAGACCCACTTAAATGATATAATAATGAACTCTTAAGATAATTCAGCAGAAATTATCCAGAATTCAGCACACACTCAGAGGAAAAAAAGAACTGGAAAATATCAAGACATGTTAAGAGATACGGAGAAAGAAGATGGAATGATAGGGACTAATATGTCTAATCAAAGTTTCAAAAGTATAAAAAAGTTTATATTTGAGCTGTAGTGGTTGAAATTTTTCCAGAAATAATGAAAGACATTCAGATTTGAGAAGCCAAACAAATCCCAAAAAGATTAAGTGAAAGGAAATTCACAACTAGACACTACAAAACACCAAATAAAAAATCTCTAATAGCATCCAGTGAGAAAAAAGAAATAACCTTTTGATTCAGTCAATTAGACTGACTACGGACTTCTCAACAACAATGGAAGCCGGGTACTAAGAGAAAATAATTGTCAACCAAGAATTCAATAGCTGGAAAAACAATCTTTTAAGTACAAGGGCAAAAAAGGGACATTTTAAGTCAAACAAAAAACTTAAAAAGTTTGTCATTTCACTGAAGAAGAAACTGAAATGGGCAAGAAACATGTGAAAAGATGCTCAGACTCATTGGCAATAAAAAAAATATAAATCAAAATAAAAATGAGATATCATTGCATATGCACTAGTTTGGAATAAATTTAAAAATTATCTGACTATGTATTAATTAGCAGAGGTATAAAAAGTTTTAAAAGCAATATCTATGCACTTCTGGTGAGGATTAAATGTACGCAAATGTTTTGTGAAATAATTTAGCAGTATTTTATATATGTGAAGATGCATATACTGCATGACCTGGCATTAAACTCCTATGTTGATATAATAGAGAAAATTTTGCAGATGAGCACAAATGGATAAATGTTCATAGGGTATGCTAGTGGTAAAAGAAAAAAGCTAGACACATTCCTATTGAATGTGAATAGCAGCATGCATAAATAAATTCGGGGATATTCCTTAATGAAATAATAAAAGGGAAAATGAAAGAATCATAGCTACACACATGATTGAATCTTAGAGAAATCTTATGGAGAAAAGAAAAGCATGTTGCAGAAAAATTTATAAGTATGATTCCATTTACATAAAAACCAAAATCATCCAAAATTACCCAGTGCATTACTAGAATACAAATATATGTTGAAAAACTATTTTGAAAAAAAGCAAAGACATAACAACGATAAAATCAAGATAGTGGTTATCTCTGAGCAGGATGGAACAAGGGATGGAATTAGGAAGGGCACAATTGACAACTTCAAAATGAATGGTAATATTCCTTTTTCTTAGCGTTGTATAGTGTATATAGGTATTCATTGTTCTATGATACTTTATAGCACTCATATACAGTATAAATATTATTTGTATCCATTTAATGTCTGATTTACCCTTAAAAATAGTTATTATCTATTAAGCAATCTCTGGGCAAGACATTGCTTATGTAGCATCTCGCTTGCTTTTCATAACTCTGTCATCGTTCTCTCTTTTCAAAACTTTCTTGGCTGAAAATATTTTTCTAATCCAGATAAATAAGAGAAATATCTTCTCAGATTTCATTAAAAAATTTTGGGGGTTGGCCTGGTGGCATAGTGGTTGGGTTCACGTGCTCTGCTTCAGCAGCTCGGGGTTCATGAGTTCAGATCCCGGGTGCGGACCTATGTACCACTTAACAAGCCATGCTGTGGCAGGCATCCCCCGTATAAAGTAGAGGAAGATGGGCATGGATGTTAGCCCAGGGCCAAACTTCCTCGCAAAAAAACAAGAGGTTTGGCAACAAATGTTAGCTCAGGGCTAATCTTCCTCACCAAAAAAAAAAAAATTGTTCACGTTACAAATCAGATTTCATTGATTTAGGGAAAATTGACATTCTTAGAATTTCAAATTCTTATCTTCCTATCAGAAAAAGTCTGATTTCATCTTTCAATCCAAATAAATGCATTGATACACATCTTTGACAAATTTTTCACTACTTAGCTCTGATTCTAAAACAGATGGGTAGAAAAGACATGGAGCCTTGCCATGGTTTTGTTGCTTGCATGAAATAAGATGCAGCAACTTAGTATTTCTGACTGAAATTCTCTTTGCTTTGATCTCATGGCAGATTCACTTATGAGAGAGAAATTTTTTTATCTTGTTGGGGAATAGAAAAATAGTATCAATTGTCTCTTCATTCCATGCCCCAAAGATTTTTCACCCTGGGGACAAGGCCCCAGAATAAGATTCAGGGTGAAAGAGAGTCATGGTTTCTAGAGCCAGCTCCTCCTAGCTCAACAATTGTTCAATTGTCAGGAATTTTGCAAGCCAGCTGTGGAACCCAGCCATTATAAAATATTAAAATGTATAAAGTTACAATTAAATAAAGTTTAAAAGAAAGGAAATAATTATGCAAAACAATCATTTTTAATTATTTTACTACATTTCGCTATTATATGTGTTCTTGAGATTATTTATGCTTATTGTACCTGTGTAGTAGAATTGCTATATGATGACATGCTATAGTGCATCTCTTCCCAACTCGGTGACCTCATCATGTTGGTAACAAACTTATATACTTTTAAATCTCTCTCATTTATTAATCATTTTTTAGTCTATTGAATCTGTTAGAGATCCAATATGTCTTAAATTCCCCACTATAACTATTATCACATCTTCCTCATATTATTCTGTCTTTGCTTTATATATTTTGATGCTGTGTTGTTTTGTAAATAATGACCAATTATGGGTAAATCTTTTTGGTGAATTAAGGTTATTAGTGTGAAATATAGTTGTTTCTTATTTAATATTTTTGCCCTAATTTTCACTTTATCTAATATTAATATTTCTAATTTTGATATTTAAAAAATATTATGTGATATATTTTTTCTATAATAAACCACATACAACTAGATTTGCTTTTTATCCATATGAGAATCTCCATCTTTTCATAGGAAAATTTAACCTTTTACATATATTTTCATCTATAATATGTTTGATTTAATTTCTGCATCTATAATTTTGCTGCAATACATTTTCAGATCATTATTTTGAAGTTCTTTACAAGTTCCTTCTCCAGAACATGTTGTCAAACTAGAATAAGTTTCCTCATTATACATTAATTATTACTGGGAATCATCAAGAAGAAAAACATGGAGATTTTCCCATCTTGAAAACACATCTTGAAATAGAATGACATTTTTAATTAACAGCAGAGCCTAAGCATCAATAATTCTCCAGAAACTCTTTCAATCCCAACCATGATTGCTACGAAGAGAGTAACTGCTGATGTTAGTACTATTGCTTAGGTCAATTCCGGAACTCTGGCAGCAGTCTGAAAGCAAGCAATCTGGAAATCAAAGCGTAGTTCCCTACAAGACCTCTTTCATCACTCATGCAAACCTTCCAGAGACATTGTATTGAAGATAGTTTTCACAGCACCATTAAAGCAGCAATGTTCCTGATCATTTGAACTGCAATGGTGCATATGTTTTAAAGGTGTTGTCACTGCTTTGAGCTTAATATGTAATCTATATTCTGAGTCTCAGAGACACATTTTTTTCTATAAACATGAGGTTAATCTCACTGCTTTCTGTAGATGTATTATAACTGGCAGCATGAATTATATATTTAATCCTACGACCCAGTAGTATTAATTAGCATTACATTTTAACTCATACGTCAAGAAAAATACCTGTACTGTGAAAAGCTTTTTTGCCTAGGGTACAAAAGAAGCCTATCCTTCATAAGCTAAAATTAAAGCTAGTTTAATACTGCAAGATTCTTTTCCCCTTATAATGCTTTAAATGTGTTGCTATGCATACTGTTTATTACTGCTGCATTTCCACAGACCCCTTTGTGTTAGGAATTTGTGTAGTTCAAAAGTAAAGCAGGTACCAGGAATCCTGGCATTTAGCTCCCTCTCAGGTACTAGATAACGTGACCTTGGGGAAATCACTTAACTTAAAGTCCACACCCACACGCTAAAATGTATTGATTTTTTGGCGATGTTTAGGTTTTCAGAGTTCAATGGACTTTCTCTGTCCAACACCTTCATACCTGCTTCTCTCTCCACCTGCCACCTCTACCCCCTCCCTGATCTGGATGACTGCCGTCGTTGTTTTGAGCCTCTACTGAAACATGTGTCTCCTTTCTGAAGCTCTTCCTGGTTCATCCTGGTTCATTAGAACAGAGTGGATCCTTAAAAGTATTTATTACAAATCAATTAATATATGAATATATACATATGTGTGAATAACATGTATTAGGAGCATGTGACTAGGAAATAATTTTGGTTAAATCTATTTTTTTTTGTATACACAGAAGATCACCCAGTGGGCAATGGGATTTATTTTGCATTTGTGTAATTTTCAGAGATCACACCTTTGTGATACTCACACACTAGCTCTGGTTTAACTAGTTGAGAGTTAAATCAGTGCTGATGAGGGAGGAAACATTCTACTTTAAACAGATAAGGAAGAGAGAGTCCAAAGCTTAGAAAAATGGAAAGAAGGCTAAGCTGGATCCACACATTCAAAGCTGCTTCTTCTATTGTCTCATTACAGGAACTATAATGAATGGCCAATATTTTGCCAATCTCAAACTAAGTTCTTTAATGCTAAGAGATTAGATGAGGGTTTTTACATTTTAATTAGCAAAATGACCTAAAGCCTTCAGTATTAAAAGGAATGGCATGTTAATGGAGAAATGATAGCTACCGGATTAGTATTTTGTGTCAGGGAACCTGCCAGAAACACCTTACAGTTGAATACACAGGATGGCTGGCTCAGTACAGAATGGCTTCCAATCCAGACATAGGTGGCCACTCTCTGTATCCTAGGAACAATTCAGTGAGAAAAATGTCCAATGCATTATTTGACAACAATATAGTATGCTGAATTACCTAGATGCCATATTCATGTTCATAACAAGTGATAAATATCCAAAAATAAGAATGTATTTTGCCCAAATAATACTTTCCTTAGTTTTGTTATCTTTATTATTGGTGTAGTCTCTCTTAATGAGCTATTACATAAATTAATTATATACTGGGTAATTAAAATAATTTTACAAGTATCATTTTGTGATAATTTTCAGTTCATGTATGCAGAACAGTTTTAATTAGGAATGGATTCAATTTACTTGATGTTTATAAAACATGTTAAAAGATAAAAATGTTGTGTTGAGAGTAGTTTATTTTTATTATTTTATAAACTTTTTGGATTAATAAAGAGGTTCATTACATAAGTTCAATAACTGTAAGTGTATATTAATGAAGACTGATAAAATTAAAAAAATATATTACACGCAAAGAAAATGTGATTATTATTGTTGACAGATCCAACATACTTAGATAATGTTAAGTATTTTAACACCATTATAAATTCTGATTGTTATTCAGAGGCATATTAATATTGTCATTAGGAATCACAATCTGACAGCTTCAGGAGAGGAGAAAATTATACAGACTAACAATTGTAATAGACAAAGATATTGTCATGTAGATATCAATGGCAATATCAAATTAAAATTACTTTTAGAATTTATGATTAATACATTGTTCACCTTTTTGGCAATTAGAATTCTAATTAGCTGATGTTAAATAATTTAATGCTGAAATAGTCAACGTAGTTTATTTATTACAACCTGAGAACTCAAACCTGAGGTTGAGGGGCCTATTAAGAGAAAAAAAATTAATGACATTTTATATAAAAGGATAAAATTGGTGTTCTATAGGAGTATTTATCCCTAAATTGTCATTACTATCTTAAGATATTTTTCTTCAAATTCTATCAAAGTATTTGGGTAGCTAGATAACAAGCAAGTTAAAGAATAAACACCAAATGGTGAACCAATATCATCTGCGTATTGGGATTATGGATTATTTTTGTGTCCTTTTTTACTTATTTTTGAGAAATAATCTTTTTCTATCATTACCATGTATTGTCTTATCATATGAGTAAAACAGCTTAAAATTGCTTTTAGAAATCTTGAAAAGCTGTGTGCTTTTGGAATTTTTTTTCTTAGTTTTATTGCGCCTGGGGAGATTGCTCTTCTTCGGCCACTTCTGGAATTGATAATCCCATTTTATGAGGAAACAAAGGTGTCGGAAGATACCATGGCTCTGGTTGACTCTCCTTTTTCTACACTCACCCCATATTATGTTTTAATTATAATTATTTTATATATCTACTGATCTGAACACAGTTGATCCTGTGACTCACTTATCTGCCAAGAGTCCATGATCAGACACAAAATAGATTTCATTGTCATTGCTAATTTTCCTAGCTAGTAGGCATTCACCTAACCAAGCCAGCAGTCTTGTGTTGCTTTCATTTGATCACAGGGAGGAGCAGCAAAAATGAGGGGTGCAATCCTTTCTGTCTAGGGATGGGGCTGATCCTAGCAGAAGAACTATTTTCATGGTCCAGGGTAGGAGAAGGTCTTAGAGGTCATGCTTTTGTAGCTCCAGGCTTTCAGAGGACAACTGCAACTCATAACCAAGAGACAAAGTCAAATACTGTATCCATAGAGCAAAGTAAAGGAAGCCACGGTAATAAGATAAGGGCAAAAAGTTTTCAGGGTAAGAACAGGATAAGTCTGGAATCAAAAGGCAAGAGGAAAAAATCCAATATATAAGCTATAAAATATGAGAGGTCTCGGGAACTCTTTCTTGCTAAATGCTGACCTTCTTACCTAGAGGGAGCGCTTCATATCTACAGGTACAGAATCAAACAGAAAACAGATGGTTTAGCACAAATTCACCTCCATCCCTAGAGCTGTCCAAATCGCTTTCAATGATGGTTTTTATACTGGCATACAAAGCACAGCGTTTAATTTTGCAGACTTGCAAATGAGTCCTTCAAAATCTTTTTAGTGATCTATTTATTTTCCTGCAATCCCATTATATACATAAGATGCATTTAGGGGCAGGTCTGAGCATAAGAAATGAGATATTATTTAATAGGACAATCTACACCTCTGAAACAAAATTACAATGTCTTTAATAGATCCCATGCATAGCTCTTGCAACTGCCCAAGAATCTGCTATGTGTTAGAGAGCATCTTGAGTGAAATAAAGTTTCTAAGAATGAAAAACATATCCTGGGGAAAACCTACTTGAAGAAAAAAGGATAGAAAAGGAAGAGTGCAAAATTGGGCAATGGTATGTGTTCACAACTGATATACAAATATTTACATAAACAGAGTTAAATATTATGCACTGCTTCTGGCTTCTCAGAAAGAAGCCTTAGAGAAACACCCACATCCACTAGAGGTGGGATATGGGGATATTATGCTGGTAATGTATGCTGTGGAGTACGTACTGGAGAACATGAGACACCTGGTTTGTGTGACATTTTCTCTACAGTTGACTATGCACCCTTTTCTCTTCCACTGTAATTGCTGCACCAGTTTTTGTGGCTCTTAATTACAAAGATTATTCGTGGCAAGTGTATATGTAACAAGATGATGCAGGTGTACTGTCTTTATTTGCTGCGATTATATTTGTTTGAGGGACAAAATAGATACGATTCCACTCTTGCTTCAAAGCAACACAGATTGTATCCTCATGGTGCCAATTTTGGTGAGTCTGTTCTAAGCTTCAGCGTAAATAAATAAAAATGTAATCTATTTTCGTGCTATTTATTACTTACTAATATGATCACAAGTGGAATAAAATGCCTTGGTGTTTTCCACACAGGGATTTTTTTAAGTTGCCATTTACTCAATTATGAGATTGAGACCCAACCGGGATCAATCTCTGGTATTTTTTTCTCAGAAGGGTTTTGTTTTCCTCCCTTCGTCTTTGGTAATAACCTCTGATTCCATTTCGTAATAGGATTGAAAGGAAGCAACTATATAAGCTGAGAGTGAATAATTGTATTATTCTTTAAATGAGCCCATTGAAATGGCAAGGAAGGGACATTATAAATCTTTTTTACTGGCCTATATATTGAGCTTTTATAGGCCTAAGTTTGTGAAATGCTACACCATTTTCCCATTTTCAGGATCCCACCGAGGGCTACCACAGTAATAGTAATCACAGTAATTATAGACGTAGATAGCAACTATCTTCTAATCAGTCAGCTGTCTCTAAGCAACCAGGTTTAACAAGACTAACAATTGCCACCTCATATATTCATGTAAAAGTAAAACTCTCAGAATTTAGTCACTACGGAGCTAATGCCTTAAACACTCCAACCTCTAATGGGTTTGTCATTTATCTCCAACATCTGAGATCTAAACTAACTCTTACAATTCATAGTGGTGATCATTTGTTCCCTTTGTGCCAAATACTTGATGGTTAATTCAAATGTAATTTTTACTAAAAGTCAGACATGGGCTTATTAAATTCATAACAAATTATTCTTCCCAAACATAAGATTTCTCTAGGGAGTTAGAATGTATATAACCATATGCCATAGCACAGTTACCATATGACACAATTCAACATGCCTTCCAATTTTAAGCCACGGGGATCTATTCTCTAGGCCACGTCTCTGTAACTGTTTCGGCAGTTTTGAATGGATTAACAGGACAGTTAACCAAAAATTTTTAAAGGATGCCATTTTAGACAAAGTCTGCAAGAAAGTTGTGAGCATATCACTGACCAGGTACAGTCTGTCCTTCAAAATAGGGATCAGAGTAATTAACCCTGGAAACCATAAGCATATTCTTTAATATCAGCTGACCTTGCATTTATATAATGCTTTATTTCTTATTCTAGCTTTTTCACATACAGAATCTCATTTGATTCTTAATCAACCCTGTAAATTAAGCAGGGCAAGATCTTTACTCTGAATTTTCAGGTAAGAACAATGAGACATGAAAAGGTCATATTGTTTACCCAGGGTCAGCATGGCCAAGCTAGGAGGAGTACCCACGGGGCCCGATTCCTCCCCATTCCTTTCCCGGAAATATCACACTGATTTATTTGCTGTACAGCCAGGGGGAGGAGTAGAGTCTATGCTCCGAATTCAACAGGCAATGTTTCTTTTTCCTTCAGTGTTCACGCACAACCTCACTTAGTCCCAGCAGCTGTATGTCAGATTGGAGAACTCATGTTTTTTCCAGTACCATGCCTGTGACAGTCCTCCCTTTTGGCTATATGAAGTCTACCCGGTATTGTATCAGGTAGTGTCTATGAAATCCTTCTTTGTTTAGTTAATTTGGACAGGTCTGCAGGGACCTTGCTTCTTACCACATGGCTCAGTCACTGGGAAATTATGTCTCTCCAATTGTGCTTCACTGTTCATGGTCTATTTAAGTAATAGTGACATTTGGTTGAAAGAAAAGCTCTCCCTTTGACCACCTTTTCTCTGTCAATACAACTGCGTATACACAACGGAAGCCAAACAGGAATTTATGCTCTCTCCTGCTCTCCCTTTTTATTGTTGAAACATCTCAAACAGAATAGCTGCAAGTGGTCATAAATGTAGTCATGTCTGACATTTGTCTACATAATTAAATCTGTTCCAACTAGATATAGTAGAAATGTGCTGAAGGTCAACTTTATGCTAGCAAATCTACAAGTCCCAGGCCAAGCATGACTGCGAGGGAGACATAGTTTATCCACAGTATTTTTCCTTCTCTGGATCCTCTACTCTGCCTAAACAGGCTTCCCTGGCAATCAGTGCCTTTGGGTCTCTCTTAATCTATAACGGCAGATGGGAGACTTGCAAAGGGATTTCTTAGAGTCTGCTAATTTAACTAATTCCCACTGAAGTGTTAATGATATCTCGGGTGAAGTATTAGAGTTTTGATAGAGGTTTTGGAGCTTAATCCCACGATACGATTTCCAGTGATAGAATTTTTGGTAATCTGTCGTGGAAATGTCACATATGTTGGGGCACAGTTGGACTTTCATCCCCCACGTACTATCATGGAGGTAGCTCCTTAACGCCACTATGATAAGAATCATATTAAAATTCTATATTAATATAAAATGAAAGGTTCTTCTGGCATGGGAGAGAAGCATATATGTTCTAGCTGAGTACTGGATCAGAAAATTGTATAGAAACTATTTCCTCAATTAAACTTTCTTCAGTTTTAGAGCTACTTCCTAATCTATTTTTTCTGATACGGATATTTTTGACTGCAAAATTTTTGCAAAATTAACCCACCCTCTGTTTTCCTATCCCTCATTTATTTCTCTTTAATAGGCGTGCCCAGTAGTTAAGGCAAGTTTTGTTTGAAAGGAGACAGCTATGGTAGTCAAATGCCTCTAACATATTATATGATTACCAAATCATATTACACATCTACATCCTGCAGGACCCCTATACCAGGTTTGCTGTCCTCAGGTATACAATTACCATCGCAATATAGAACCAGACTGAGATTTCCTTTCAAATGAAAAGGTTTACATGTGTTCATCTCAGTTGTTGAGTCTTGCCTTCAATCTCATTTCCTTATTTCTTCTCCAGGGCAGTGAATCCAGCAATTAATCGTTTATTCAGTAACTATTTCAGGTACCCTGTGTGTTAGGTTCTTTAGGTATAAAATATTTACCCAATATATACCTGGCCTTCTAATAGCTTATAACATTTAGTATTCCCACCAAGCACCCATAATAAAATATGAAAGTGACTTATGCATTCCATTGAACTAAATCATGGACAAGGGGAACTTGGCATGGAACCATATCTACAATTTCACCATAAAGAGAAAGTAAATGATAAAAACAGGCAGAGAGAATAAGGGAAGGAAAAGCATGGATATTTGAAAGTGTATGAAATGTGAAATGGCCTCCAAACCTGGAATCCATTAAAATTACCCAGGGAGCTTTTTAAAATTTATATTTCTGGGTTCTACTCACAAAACAGCGAAACAGGGGCTTAGGAAAATGGGGCCCAAAAATCCATATTTAATAGAAATTGTACTGCTACCCAGGCCAGCTTTTGGAAACCAATGATCTAGTTTGTTGGGTACATTCATTCTTTCAAAAATTATTTATTGACTTTATAATATGCATCAGATATGGTTTTAGATACTTGGACAAAGTAGACAAAGACCCTATTATTGTGTAGCTGACATCCTGGAGGTGTGAGACAGATACTATTCTAAGTGCAATACGTGGATTAACCAAAATCATCTGTACTAAAACACTATCAAGTCTTTATTTCCCATATGAGGAAAGCTAAGGCACAAAGAGTTTAAATAATTAATCTAAGGTTACATAACTAGCAGGAGGGGGACTTGGAATTCTCAAATGCGATCTAACTCCAGAGCTGTCATGCGTGGCTGTCTACATAATTTGCAGAGCCCAGTGTAAAATGAAAATGCAGGGCCACTTGCTCAAAAAGCAAGAAAAACTGCTGTTAAAGGTACTAAAATATAAAGTGTTTTCCTTTCTTCTGTGGTTTTCTTGCAACTTGTGATGCTTTTATTTGCTATATAATGTCATTTTCGGGAAGACAAAATTAAATCGTAAGTGATGACATGAAGATAACCGTTTATCTTTATATTGTACAATGCCAGTTTTAAATGCAAATAGAATAGCATTTAACTCATATGCAGGATCACTGAAATTACACAATTCATATTTCATAGCCTATACATTCTTACCAGAACATCAGAAATGCTGCACAAAGCCTGTTTTTATTATACTTCTTGATAGATATATTCTACCAACACTCTTAACCTTCAACTCATGGATGAGTAAGAAAGAACTGAAAGAAAAAGAAACTATGGGTTGCCCTTTCTTTCTTTCCTTCTACGTCATTATTTTCAATGTAAGTGGTTGGCTGATACAGGGCAAGTAATACAAATAGGAAAGGACACGATGGAGATCCTTTGTCATTTATGCGTCTTAGAGTCATTGCCTTCTTTCCGTATTTGAAAAAAGTTCTGGTCCAAATGGAAAGTGTGACCTCTCTTGGCTGTCAGCATCCAGATTTACTCAGTTGCAGACATAAGCAACATGTTATCTTTCACTTACTTGGAGTCTGACTGAACTTTCACGTATTGTGGGTCCACCAGCATCCTGTGCCCATGGTGCCTTATGCACGCTATGTGGGAAAGGAGTGGAAAGGAACAGCAGACGTGTATATCGTATATGTCTTCTCTACTCACATACACGCTCTATTGTCCCACAGGACTTCAACAAATCACCAGTTCAAAGACGAAATTGTGCAGCATTGCAAGATGGCTTCAGCAGAGCATTAAACCAAGCATGGGCCCTCTGAGCCCTTCAGTATAACTGCGTGGGTCATATGCCCAGAATGTCAAACCTACTTACGCTTATCCGCCACTCACTCTACACTGCATCCTGCATAAGGTGGTTTCAGGTTGACCCTCATTCTAGTCATTCTTGTCTAGGTTCAGCCCCATTTATAAATGTCCCTTTGTTGTATATTGACTGTGATTAAACATAATACTCTAGATCTGGTGTTCTCAGAACTCAAAGTATTATTTCCTTGCTTTGACACTCACACTAAATGAATCCTGTTTCCTACTTTGATAGCTACAGTGTTTCACCTCATTCTCTCCTCTCAGTATCCATCCCTTTACTTGTCATAATACTACCAGTATTACTAGGTGCAGGTACTCTTCAAAGTGCTTTACATAATATTCCCTTTAATCCTCATGTCAACACTATGAAGTAATATGTTATTAGTGGTAGGCAGAATAATGGCCCTCCAAAGATGATCATGTCCTAATCCCCAGAACCTATAAATATGTTACATTCCATGGCAAGAGGTAATTATATTGCAGATGGAATTAAATTTGCTAATCAGCTGATCTCAAAATGGGGAGATTATTCTGGATTACCTAGGTGGACCCAATGTAATTACAAGAGTCCTTTAAGGTAGAAGAGGGGAACAGAAGAGAAGGTTGGAGTGATTCAATGTAAGAAAGACTCAACTCGTCATAGCTGGCTTTGAAGATGATAGGGAGCTATGAGCGAAGAAATGTGGGCAATCTCTAGAAGCTAGAAAGGCAAGGACACAGACTCTCCCCTGGATCCTCCAGAAAGGAATGCAGAGCTGCCAATACCTGAATTTTAGCCAGTGAGGCCTGCATCAGATTTACGATCTACCAAAGAAATGCCTTGCATTGATGGCCCTCATTATATTTCTATTAGATAGTGCTGATATAGAACATTGCTTTATAAATAGTAGCTTAAATTTTTTTAAATAAATGATCCTTTCAGCAAATAATAGTCTCTTCTATGAAGTATTTGTAGTGTAACAATCTCATTATTTAATACATACTTCCACCTCCACGAAGAACAACTAGAGAGCAGGAACCAAATCGTATTTCTGTAAAAAGTAAGGAACCCAGCAGTAACCTCAGACGAGCAGCTTTCTGGACATTTTGCATTCCTCATCTGTCTCTTGTTTTTGCAAATTATGCTCCAAGAAGGTACTGCATTTATTACTCTAAAACATAAAAAATATATGTCACAGCTGCTGTCAAGGGGCCATGCAAGTCTTATAGATATATATTTGCCAACGTGCTGTACATTATTGCCTTTCTAATGCATTACTGGAAATTTTTTTTAAAAAAAGAAAATAGAGGATATAAGTAATAGGCCTTTTTAGTGCTTGCAAAGAAAACATCAAATAAAGGCTGTTTTCTTTGTTGTCAACCAAGCAATTAGCTGAAGATGATAATTATTTAGGAAGCTTCTATTATACCCGTTAACATGTAGCCTGATTCCCAGGTTAAAAGAAATGCGTATCTTTTCTAAGTCTGGCTTTTAGGTTACATGTTTAGATTTTACAATCTTCCAGTATCCTGTGAAATATACACATTTTTTTACGTCCCTTGCTCCTTTATTGAGTGTCCTCTCATTCCTCCCAGTGCTGCTCTCACCTGTGCCAGGGCGTGGAAGCGAATAGGCAGTTTTCACTACAAAGAAGCCACCGATCCAATATTCTCCGAATAATTTATATGTGCAGCTGGGGGAAATTACCAGCATAATTCCACTGTGTCATTTACACAGTTATGCTCAATAGCTCTTCCCTAAAGTCACCAGCATTTTCATTTCCGAACATTGCCTTTTCTGCCTTTGTCTTTCGTTCTTTACTTACCCGTTGGGTTGTGTTCCCATATCCAGGAGGCCAATCGGAAAGCCTTTTTGAACTGGTCTCAGATCTTCAGTCTCTTAGCTTGTTGTGACATCACAGGTTAGCGCGCAACACGAAAGAAAACATGCTGCTCTTACTGTCAATCTTTGCTTTTTATGAAGAATCACAAAATACGTAAGCTCTAAATCGCATTCTGAGAGATAATAATGGGCTCTCTCCCATCTTCAAAGCCATCTATTACAGGTTGAGTCTTTCTCACACTGAATCACCCCAACCGTCTCTTCTGTCCCCCTCTCCCACTTTTAAGGACCCTTGTGATTACATTGGGTCCCAGATAATCTAGAATAATCTCCCTATTTTAACTTCTTTTATCCATCATCTATAGCTTTGACTTTAGACATTGATTTTAAAAATAAAATCCTCTTGGCTAATTACCATTTTTGACTGAATTTAAATGAAATGTGGTCTACATATAACTGATTGCATTGGCCCTGCCTGTTGAAATCCTCCCAACGTAAACAATCTTCTCTGTGGTCCTTCTGATAACCCCCAAACCAAGTCGTCTCTCTGCCCTCTGTCTTTCCATTGTCCTCCTGTTTTCTCACTCTACCTCTAGTATAACCATGAGTGTACTTAGGTAATTATTTTATTGAGGAGGCTCAATCTTTTTGTTCATATATATGAAACTGTATTATTTCTTCCTGTAGTTCCACTGAACTTTCCTCTATCAAATTCCCCTTTCTCGTTAATTAGTGAGTCTGTTAATTAACTTTTTGCCAGATGCCATAAATTTTCAGTTACTATTATTCCTAGCATAGGCTCATTTTGATATTTAAGACTCAATTCTGTTCATTTACTTAACAAAAATTTCTACCTCACACCATGGGCAAGCTCATCTCCTCCTGCCCACAACACAGGCTAATGCACTGACCTCCACTTCTTGGTGAAGAGGAAGGAACGGGAGTGGTTTCGCTCTGAGAAAATTCCTCTCTCTCTACTCTACTGGGCAGTAATCCCTCCAAAGTTGGAGACTAGGAGAAGGGCTAGAGAGAGGCGGCAGAAGTACACTTCCTTGACCATGGGCACTTACTGAAGGAAGGGTATCCCTGGCCTGACTCTTTTTCTGGCAAATTTAATCTCGTACTGATGGTCTGCTGATGTGGAGGTCTCTGGCAGAGGCAGCTTCACAGAACTGTGACCTGCACAGCTGCACAAGGCCCCACGTTTAGAAGGGCCCTGCACTTGATTGAATGTTCTGCTGTTACCATCTTGAAATGCTCCATTTTTGAACAAGGGCTCCCACATTTTCATTTTGTACTGGGTCTCGTGAGTTATGTAACTGGTCCTGGCTTCTGGGTAGCTGGTGGTCTTGCTTTTCTCTGAATACTATTAAACTTCATTGGGCACCAGGCTTTATTAAGGATCCCCCTCAGAGAGGAAACCCTCTCCCTTTGCCAAATCCAGTCATATACGTCATTACCTACCCTGAGTTGGCATGCCTTTTCTTGGCCTGGGAAGCCATGAAGCTACTGCCCCCAGGAATTCTGCTTCTTTGCATTAGCCGTTAAAACAAATCAGATAATTTTCTGTAACTTCTAAGGATCACTAAAAACTGGGATAGATTGGCATTCCCTCCACCTTATTTTCAAATATAATTCCTTCGTTTTAATAAGAAACTCAGCCACACAGATAGGTGTTCAGGAATGAAAAGATTTTATTATGACAATTGTAGCAAATTATTTTAATCCCTTGCTAGTTATATGCCAAAAATCACATCAATGCTCTATCAGCCACAATTATTTTATAATTTATCATATGACAAATTGCTTAGGCTCTCTTTCATTTAGTGGAAAGTAAAGGATTAGAAACAACCTAATTTGGAAATGATGTGTTAGCTGTTCATTAGAGTCATTCATTTTCTAATACTTCTTCACTAATATTTCAATTTGTCCCTTTGTTTCATATCCCAGAAGAATTTGTTACCAAAAGCAAGGCACCATGGTAAGGTGCAGGATAGGTGAAAGATATACTTTTCTTTTGTAAATATGGGAAGGGTAATTACGAAAAAGGGTGAAAGGGTAGGATAATATTAATGTAGGAAAGGATAGGCTTGGTATATTGCTGAATTAAATCACCTCCTGCCATATAAAACCAAACTCAGATCCGTAAAGGGAAAGATACTTCTGAAGATTCCATAGCTAGTTGATTCTTCCAAAATGAAATTCATATTTAATGAGCTCCTAATATACCAGGAGATGAGGTTTCAGAGGTGAAAAAGATCCATTTCCTGCATTCAGAGAACTTATAGTCTAATGGCAGATGCTGAGGCTCAGCTGACAGCCTCCACCAAAACCGGACATGTGAATGAGGCCATCTTTTACCCAAACTACCCCTAGTTAACTGCAGCCACATAAATGACCTCAGACAAAACAAGTTGAAAAAAAGTGAATGATACTTAATATCAGCTAACATATTCATTTCCAAGTTGGATTGTTTCCAATTCTCACTTTCAACCAAAGGAAAGAAGAACATAAGTTGTCATCTGATAGCTTATTAAATGTCTGTGGCTGATAGACCATTAGTGCGATTTTTGGCATATAACTAGCAAGGAATTTAAATTATTTGAGCCAAGCCCAAATCACTGAACCATAGAATCATGAACAAATAAAATGGTTGTTGTGCTACTAAGTTTTGCTATCCTTTCTGACATTTCCAAAGTGTTTTTCAATTAATCTTTTTACTCTCTTATCTGCTCTCCTCTTGCAATAAACTTCTGTTTTGGCTAGTAAGCCAGAGTCAAATTTTCTTGCTTAGAATAAAATAACCCTCGAGGTATACCTGGATTGAAATGAATTACCTTCAAGGTTTCCCAGCTGACAACTCAGGATTCTTTCACATATTTTCTGTTGATTTCCAAAAAATTCACAAGTTTTGCAGATATCAAATGCATATAACTGAAAGTGCTTGGGGAAAAAGGGAGAAATCTGTCGGAATTGACAGAGGAGCAAATTAACATAACTCAGAGATGCACTGTTAGTCTTTGTGTCAACATCATGGCCCCAGGACCGTTTATTCCCCCTGGAGCTGGCACTCCATGATTTTGGGGGAGTCCTATATAGGACAAACATATATAAAATTTGATGTCTAAGAAAGGTTGATAAATTCAAAACAAGAAGCTCCTAAGATATTTATAATACAAATCTTCGATGATTTCTGTGCATCCTCTCTCCACAACTTTGGGAAAATTCAGGTTATGCTATAGATAATCTTGTTACCTGAAAGTGAGATGCCGTTATACTCTACACGCCTAAAGAGAGAGTAGAGTTCAATCAGCAGTGACCTTCTATAGGACAAGATTCATGTCAGCACACGACATGTCTCTTTCACGGACCATTTAATCTCTTGTGCCCTGCACAAGAGTGAACACACAAAATGTATGTGTTGAATAAATAAATTGATGAATTAATCAGGTACCTAATCTCAAATAGCTTGCAAGCTGCTGGGCGTAGGTAGAGAAACTCAGTGTTTTATTTTTTTTAAATAAATGAAGGAAAAAAAAATAACAGGAACAATCAAACAAAATAATATGGTAGGGGAAAACAAGCAATGTAGCTTACAGTGTAGGAAAATGTTTCTTCCTCTAGAAAAGTTGAGGAATTTATGCTAACCATGGTGGGAATATATTTGACTTGGATTGGCATGCACAGTTTTCTAACAAGTTATTCCTTATATTTGTGCAAAATGGCCCTTACACATGTGATTAAGCAAACTACAGAAAGAAACCCACAGAAAAGTCTCCAAAGAACTGAAAATCCAAATTTCTGATTATCCAGAGTAAGCAGTTATACTCATTCTTCTCAGTTTTCCCAATTTCTTGCTATAACTGTTGACGGGCTAAATGGGAGAGAAAACACCTTAAGTGTTTGTGTGTGACATGCAAGTGAAGAAAAGCAGTTAGACTAGATTATTTAAACAATCAAAGGCCCAGTACTTTAAGATATAGTTACTTACATAAGGGGGATAAGGGACCTTAGGAACAACCAAGAGGATTTTATAAACCATGCTCCTAAGACAATAACCAATGGCTTTCTTATTATTTGCAAGATTCCAGCTACCCTTCTCTTTAAAATGGTTTGCCAAATGCAGCACATGGTTAAAGTCCATAATGCAAATATTGGTTTTACATATTTATATCTCTCATTCTTCATATGTATTTTGTTCCTTAAATTTCATAATCCGTATTACTTTCTTTTCCTTAGTGAAATGCTGCAATGTGTGTATGTCCTTTTGAATAAAAGTGTAGGTGCTCGTGGGCTAAATTTCCATTGTAGGCTGTAACCCTATTTTCCTAAGATGTTATTTTTTTTCCATACATACACTTCATGTCTAGCCCATATGGTGAAATGTAAACATTCAAGCCCTGAAAAACCTTCTACAAAATACAATTTAACATACAATTGATATGCTCTAAACAAGATCTCTGGATCTCAGGATCGTTGGACACCATTGACAGCTACATTTTCATTTTAGGTTTTCAATTAATTACCACTTCTGCACTGTGGGTAGTTACACTTAGTTTCTCTTCCTCTAGGAGCTAATTCCAAGTGTCAAAGAATCAAGGTAATCAAGAACAGTTCAAGTTTTGTATTTAGAAGACAGCTTTAGGTACAGAAAAATCCGTCAAACTACTATTTAAAATTATCCTCTTTATATTCTCAAATCTGTTGTAAAATTGGGAGCAGATATTTCATAATATCCTCGAATATCCCCCAAATTTCAAATCCATCATGAACCTGAATGAAACAGGAGTATACAAAGAATGAGTGAGACCAATGAATTCACACCAAGAAGGAAGGGGAATAAAAAATGGGGAATATACAACTAAAATAGTTAAATAATCTAAATATAATATTTTCTATCTCTAGTCCTAGACATTTACATTTTTTTAATTCTTAAAGATTTCAAATATTCAGAAAAGTTATAGAGAATAAAAAATAAATATCTTTGAACACACCTATGAGTTTCATCAAATCTTAACATTTTATCAAATTTTCTTCAGATTTTTAAGTTATAAAATATTACAGGTGTAATTCAAGCCCTGTATAATCTTCTCTGATCCATAGGGATCCATTCCTCTCTCCCCATGAAAACCATTCTCCTAAAATTTTATGGGAACAATTCCCTTGCTTTTGTTACACTCCTATTGTTCAAAAAAATCATGCAGAAAATATATCCTGAGTGCTTACAGTAAATATTTTTTATGTTTAAGGTCCTAAGCAGTGTATAAAACACACAACTATCCATGAAAATATAATATTTTAATGTTGTGTGTTAATGTATTAGACATATAATTTTGTACCTTCCTGCTTTCATTCAGCATTACGTTTTTGAGATCAATGTGTGTCGATACATACTCCTCTAGTTCCTTTATCTTGGTTGCTGGTGTAGTTTGCTATTATGTGAGTATATGACCATTTATGTATTCTCCTGTTGATAAACAATTTTCATCTCCAAAGTTTTGTTATGAATAATACTGCAATGGAGACTCTTTTATTCTTTTATATTTCTCCTTGAACACATGTGCTTGAGAAGTTATATACCTCGAATCGGAATCTCTGGTATGAAAAAATATACACGACTTGAAATGGAACAGACGTTGCCAATTTGCTCCCCTGAGTAGATGGAAGAATATACACCACAAAGGTAGCCTATGAGCATTCCTGAGCAAAATTTGCTAGACTTGGGACTATTTGCCTGATGATTGTAAAATGGTATCTAATTACTATTTTAACTTGCATTTTCCTCATTACTAGCAAGACAAGCATATATTATACATAAAATATATCATTGCCTATTCAGTTTTCTTTGTCTAAATTTCTTTGTGACTACATTTTCTTTGGATGTGTTAGTTTTTTGTGTTTGTTTTTCTTATTGATTTTAGGAGTTCCTTATATAGCTTAAATATGATTGCTTTGTGTAGAAAATATCTTCTCCTCATTTGATACTTATCTATTGATTCTGTTCTTGGTGTCTTTTGTTGACTAAAAAATTTAATATTAATTTAATTAAATCTATTTAACTTTTCCTTTCTGCTTTTTGAGGTTTGTTTCATATATCTTTCCATACCTGGGGCTTATTAACAAATTAACCTAAATTTTCTTCTAAAGATGGTAAGATTTAGATTTTCACATGTGGATCCTTAATGCACCTGGAATTTGTTTTTATGAAGGATGCTGACACAGCATGATTTATTAATAAGTGTTCTATTTTTCCCAACAATATTTAAACGTCCCTCTTACATTTCAAGTTTCCATAGATGCAGGTACGTCATTTGTCGTTTTCTGATCTCTCTAATCTGTTTGTTTAATCTATATGTGTCTCTGCATCGATTCCATATTGTCTTAATTAGACTCACTTTTTAATTTGTCTTAATATCCGGTAGGGTGAATACCCTGGCCCTATTTTTAATTTTTTGTAGTAGTTGTCTTTTTGTTTCTGCATAGGAAATTTAGAATCAGCTAGTAGAATTTACAAAACAACTAGTTGCAATGTTGATCAAAAACTTTTTGAATTTATAAGTTAACTTTGGGAACTTGATATATTTACAGTATTGAGACTTCTCATCCATGAACAGTATTTGCCTCATTTTTTAATTTAAATCTTCCTTAATGTCTTGGAAAAGATGTTTACAATTATCTTTATGAGGGATTTGCACATTTATTACTAGATTTATTCCTGGATACCCTAGAGTCTTTATTGCTATGGTTGCTTTTGTTGCACTGTCATATATGTACTAAGTATCTTAATTATCTTAGCTCATTCATAGACAATCATGTCATCTGCACATAAAGACAATTTTGCCTTTTTCTTTTTAATCCTTATAGCTCTACTCCTTTTTCTTATCTTATTTTGCTGCCTAAGACGTCCAGAACAATGCTGAATAGAAGTAGTGTCAAAGAACATTCTTGTCTTTTTCTTGAATTTAAGGAGAAGGGTTCTAGTGTTCCTCCACGAGTTTTATGTATGCCTAATATTTCTAAAAATAGGTACTCTTTATCAGATTATGGAAGATTCCTTCTTTTCTAGTTTTTTAAGTCTTATTCTATTTTTGAAACCTCTGTTGTATTTATGCATGTATCTATTTATGTTATGCCCCCATTCTGTCATTAGATGTTGCATTAAGAGAGCCATGACACCAGCTCAATCCTGATGCTGTCTCTGAAGACACCAATCCTGGGAACTATAATTACTGGTGGGTATATAATAAGAAGAGATTTAATCCTAGTTATTCATTACCTACCCCAATGATGAGAATGCTGCCAACTGAGCTAAGGAGAGAGCCTGATAATCTGAAGACTTAAATAAATATGATCCTTATCATTATTAATGTAATTTTGTTATCTTCAGTATTATCAGTGCAGTTTGTGATATATTTTGCTTCCAGGAATGTCCCTTTGTTTATGCAGGAGCTTCCGTGAAGAATAAGCAAATATTTTTTTCCAGCTCAGAATTCATGTCCAATTTAGAAAGTTATTTAAGCAATAATAAAAAATAAGGTTAATTTAGGCAATTTATTATTATAATATATTATATAATTATTATATACTATATAGTATTAATATATGATAATATTATTTATAAAGTTATTTAAGCAATAACAAGCAATAAAACTTAATTCACTAGGTAAAAATTTTATGCATCTCAGTCACTAAAAGCACTTATAATTAGCAAGTTAATATCATGCAATAACTATAATTTATTATATAAGTAATTCAAAGAATATAATTGTTGGTCTCATGAAAAAACTGGTGAAAACAACACAGTAGTAAGTTATCATTATGGAATTATCCCTTTTCTTCTCATAAACAATAGTGATAGTAAAGGAGTATTTTATTTCAGTCAAGATAAGATGTTAATTTATATTTTATTAATAAAGGGGTAATTTGATTCCTTGCTTTAATAAAAGGTTCAATATTTCGGGTTATTATCATTCTGTAGTATTTCTCTTAGGAGACTCTGCAGACTGCAAAAGAAGCTCATTTGAGTAAACTGAGTATGCGAATGGCCTACAGAGCCATCATGGAAGAAGAGATAATTACTCTTTGTCCTTTTCCACTATTCTTTTTATTATAGCTTTATGGAATGTTATAATATTCCTAAAGACAGAGAAAGATGCTCTGAATAGCTTGAATTACTGAGCACGTAAAGATTTAAAGGTTAGCCTTGAGGGACATTATTACACCTCAGGTCAATAATACCTACTAACTTTTCCCACATCTACTGAGAATAAATAAAAGTTCTATAATACTGAATTTTGCTGGAACTAAAAGTCTCTAGAAGTCTGCTTTGAGGTTAGGAGTTTGGAAAAGAGTTCTCAGAAGAATTTTATATAAGGAGACCTAGAACATATGGAAAGCCAGCAGTTTCCCTCAAAATGTCTCTGGCTTTAATTTAGAAAGAAAGTGCTGATAGGGCTCTTTGCTCCCAATAAAACTTTCCGGGATATATCAGCTGCCAGACTGGTTCCTGTCGCCTTTTTCTGTGTGCGTGAGGAAGATTAGCCCTGAGCTAACGTCCGTTGCCAATCCTCCTCTTTTTGCTGAGGAAGATTAGCCCTGGGCTAACATCCGTGCCCTCCTTCCTCTACTTTATATGGGACTTCACCACAGCATGGCTTGATAAGCGGAGCATCGGTCCGCGCCTGGGATCCAAACCTGGGAACCCCTGGGCCACCAAAGCAGAGCGCGCAAACTTAACCACTACACCACCAGGCCAGCCCCTCCTGTTGTCTTTTTAAGGAATCCATTTTGGTATAGGCTGTTGGTAAAATTGCTCACTTTATGAGCTTTTTTTAAAATAGATTTAATAAAAAGGAATGTTATTATAGCTCTGATGAGCTACTTTCTTCTCTATTCCAAGAAGCTAGCAAACAAACCATGTCTTGTCTAACAACAACATGACTTTGACACATTAATTATGAAGTCATGTCAGGCCAAACATGAACTTTAAGATACGCCAAATACACAATGGAATACTACTCAGCCATAAGAAACGATGAAATCCAGCCATTTGTGACAACATGGATGGACATTGAGGGTATTATGCAAAGTGAAATAAGTCAGAGGGAGAAGGTCAAATACAGTATGATCTCACTCATTAAGTAGTAGATAATAACAACAACAAACAACACATAGAGACAGAGATTGGATTGGTGGTTACCAGAGAGGAAGTGGGGAGGGAGGAGGGCAAAAGGGATAATTAGGCACATGCATGTGGTGATGGGTTGTAATTAGTATTTGGGTGGTGAACATGATGTAATCTATGCAGAAATAGAAGTATAATGATGTACACCTGAAATTTATACAATGTTATAAACCAATGTTACTGAAATAAACAAAAAAATAATAAAATAAAATAAAATTGTGTCTGGCACATGGCAAAAAAAAAAGATACACCAAATGGAGGACCTCGATGCTGTCCAAAGGTGGCAGCACTGAGCAAGGGGAGAGTTAGAGACTCTGTCCCCTGTCTCTTTGGCCTCTGGCTCTGGGCCATTCTGAGCCTCAGTTTCCTCATTGGTAAAATATGGTTACTGGATAAGAAGCAATTTGGAGAAAGTTGTAGTTCTAGATTATGATTATGGGTCCACATGAATGCAGTACTTTTCCAGGTTTTAGTATTCTTACACTTGTTCCTGCTGTTAATACAACAAGTTCCATGGGTGATGGAATTGAATGTCACACAGGAGCAGCAAACTATGGCCCACAGGACAAATCTATTTTTGTACTGCCTGTGAGCTAAGAATGGTTTTTACATTTTTAAAGATTTGTAAAAAAAAAATACATATATATAGTTATAAAATGAAAAAGAATATGTGACAGGGATCATATGTGGCCCAGAAAGTGCTAAAATGTGTACTATCTGGCCATTTACAAGAAAGGTTTGGTGACTCCTTCTAGGTAATAATAGCTTGGTGACGTTCTAATTTATCCATTTATGCCTTATCGTTATTTGGTCAACTTGTAATATTTAGACTTTAAAAAAAAATGGATATATTTTTACACTTTCTGGTTTCTCTGTTTTATTCCCCTTTTTGTGTCCCTTGGTGAACAAAGCATGTAATAGATTATGTATGCTTATTTCCTTTATATTTTTCACTTTTTTGTCTTTATTAAGAAATGTTTCTGGCCTGAGGTAATAGAATTATTTTTCTGTATGGCCTTCTAAAATTTTATACTCTTACTTTCAACATTTAAGTCTTGAATCCACCTGGAAATGATATTTGTCTTTGGAATGAAGTAGGTCCTGGGATTCAATTTGGTCTTTTCTCTCTATGGCTACCCAATTATCCTGCACCTTTTATTGATCTGCAGTGCCATCACTCTCATAAATCAAGTTGCTGTGCTCACATAGATTAGTTTCTGGACTTTCTGTTCAAATAGTCTGTGTATCCTATGCCAATACCAAAGTCTTTTGAGTATTGTTGCTCTATGGGGATATAACTTAGTACAGTCATGTTGGAACAAAATTTGATATTATCTAATAAAGCTGAAAATGTGCTCATCGTAAAACTCAGCAATTCCATTCAAGAAATATATCCTAGGAAAACTGGTGTGTGTATGTGTATATGTATGTGTGTGGATGCACATGTATATATAAACATGTATACAGATATAAATGGAGACATGAACAAAAAATGTTCAAACAGTATTTGTTATGGCAAGAAATTGTAAACAGCATAAAGTCTCACAACAGAAAAATAAAAAATTTTAAAATAGTTTTATGGTATACAATATAATGAAAGTGAACCAACTAGAGCTTCTTGTATCTTATGAAAATTATGTTTGGCAAAATTACAGAAGAACACATGCATATGCTTCCACTTAGTTGAAGCATAAAAACAGGAAAAGTAAATGATGCATTTTATAAAGATACATTCATATGTATTTTATATAAAAATGAAACCAAGCAAAAAATTCAGGATTGTGTTTACCTCTGGGGATGAGAGAGGACTATAGGTTCAGAGGGAAAACACAGGGGGTTCCAAGGGATTGCTAATATTCTATCAATTAGATCCTTAACATACATTTAAAATGGACTGTAAATAAATAAATGGACAGATATGAAAGGTCACTGCCTCCAAATCCAATGCATTCACCATTACAATAGATTGATTTTATAGTATATTAAAGTTTCACAAAGATTATTAAAATGCAAAATATTTCCTTTCTATAAAACCACCATAAATATTCTACTAATTAGTATTTCTTGTATATGTATCATGAACCATGCACAATGGAAAAGGCTTTATAAATATCAACTATAATCTTAAGATCAGAGATGCAATGCAAGTATTATATACATTTGGTAAATGATGAAATTGCAACTCAAAAATTAAGAATTTGCTCCAGGTATCACAGCTAGTAAAAGGAATAATTGTCTTCTAAATCTAAATTTATCTAGTTCTCAATAATGTGCTCTACGCATTTCAAGTGTACAATTCTAATGCATTATAAGACACAAAGTGTGAAATTTGCATAACACTGTAATCCTTAATTTGAAATATCAACAGAACAATCTTTATGGGCCATGGGAATTTGAGAAAAGAATGGATTGTGATTGGAGTCCAAAATTTGACAGTATTTGTTCTGATTTTGTCTCAATTTGTTGATTGTAAGGGAATTCTTAATTATCTCTCATAATTCAGGTGAAATAAATGCAAACAATCTGCAATAATTAATGTTTGGTTGTAGACTATAACCTTGATTTATAGTCATGTCAGCCTCTCTACGAATTCCTTGTAACTACCAACTTAAATCTTAACTTAAAAGAAACTGAGAAAGTTCATCATTTCCATAGTCCCACTCTCCTTTGGCCAATCATGGTGATCTAAACCATGGTATAAACTCAGACTGAGTACATAATTCATGAGGCTAAATGCAGCTTCTTCTCAAGTCTTTCTTGGAGAAGTCTTGGTGGTTAAATTTTGGGCTCCAAATGATATCTTTATAGGAACATAGTCTATGAACTAAAGAGGCAAAAAGAGAGAGAACAGACCTATTTTCTTTTGAGGGCTCCTATATGTCAGGTAATCTGTCAAATCCTTCCCGCCAGATAATAAATTATCCCTCCCAACTTTGTGGGTTAAGTAGTTTCACCTCATTTATACATTTGTGGGAAAAGACTCAAATTAAGCTATTGCCCACTATGCCTCAGATGGCAAGTGGTAGAGCCAGAGATCGACTAAACCTTGCACTTTGTAGCTTATGTTACATCATAACTTTATTTTTGAACTATGTAGACTGGTAGTGTCGATTCAGTAGCCGCCAGCCATGGGTGACTCTTGAGTTCTTGAAATGGGGCTGGACCAAACTGAGTCGTGCTTTAAGTATCAAATGCACACAGAGTTCAAAGACTTAGTAAGAAAAAGAAATGTAAAATATCTCATGAATAATATTTTATATTAATTACACATTGAAATGATAATTTTAGGATATACTGGATTAAGTAAAAAATTTATGAAAATTAATTTCACTGATTTCTCTCTATTTTTAAAAATATGTTTACTGGAAAAGTTAAAATTACTTATGTAGCTTGTATTTTATTTCTTTTGGACAGTGCTGATGTAGACCTTTCCATAGGGAGCCAGGAAAATTTAGCTTGGGGAAACACTTATGCTCCTTACTGGGTGAGATCCCTTGAGCAAAATCTTACCTTAATTGAGCAGTGTTTTTCCATCTAATAAATGTGGATAATAATATATGTCCTGTGGGGCTGATGTGAGGACTAGAGGCAAAATATGTAAGGCACCCTCCAAGTATCTGGAATAATGGGCACTTGGGGAAGGGTAACAGTGTTATATTAGCAAATATTGTAGAATCTCAAAATCTAAATACTGTATTTTGAAGTCTATTGGACTTCAAAAGCTATGCTTTTTCGACGTCTCATACTGCTTCCATATAAAAAAAACGGATGGTACCTTTAGCTACGTGACACCTCAAGAGGCAGGGGAAAAATGAAGATATTAACATTTCAAATAAGGAAATGATTATTCAATGTGGGCTCTCAAAAATGAAAGATAACAATAAAGCAAATTTTGAGTTAGCTTTGAGTATGTGTTTATCATTGACAATAAACTTTTCATCACTATTTACCATAGATAATCTGTCCAAAGATAATCACTATTTAACATTTTCCCACATCTGCTTTATTTACTTAATTATATGCAAAATCATTCAAATGGTGGTTCTTACCTGTTACTAATGAAATACGTAGCTATATGTTACACACCAATTCAAAGTCTACTTAGGCAGAACTACAGAAAAATCTTGCTTAAAAGAACCAGTTGGGGCTGTCGCCATTCCTGGAGTTGTCCTTGAAGTTCAAGATTTGTTGTGTATATGTAAACCCTTTTTTTAATGAGGATAACTATATGTACATTTAAGCATACACCATTACAGTAAAGAAATTATAAAATTTATACTGTGGGTTCTAATATTAACCTACAATTTTTTCTCATCGAGAAGTTCATGATAACATTAAACCAGTGTAGCTGAGAAAATACTTCTGATGTATTCTGGGTCCAGTGCCATGTTACTCTCCTTTTGTGGAGAATTCCTACTTAGGATTCCTACTTTTAACCGCACGCAATCTGTATCTTCAAACTCAGACCAATTCAAATTCAGACAATTATTAAGGACAAGCCCTCATCAATTGACAGCTGCTATGGAAGCCTTTGCTTCCCACCAATAAACTCCACCAAGCGCAATTTACCTGATTTTCTTATTATCCAAAAGCTCTGTGTGGTTCTCCACGACACTTTCGCTAATCTAAGCACTCTTTATCTGCATCCTTTCAGATGAGAGACCAGCATGTGATACTGCTATTATGATCAGAGAGATATTTTAAGCAACTTTTGGCATGGAAAGTCACTTCTGGATTCAAATCTGAGCTGAAGGGATATGCTATTGCAGAAATGAGGACTCTGTGACAATTCCTGTGCTACACCATGAAATATCTCTCTGAAGCTGCTAGGGGACATTAACATCTAATCACACTCTGCCCAACATTGTGAATATTACGTTAGCAAACAACTATGTTTCTAGAGATAATAATGATTGTTTTTATCCCAAATCTTCTCTGCCTCCTTTATTACCTCTGGGCTTATTTGGAGAGGGTTCTCCTCTCCACCTTGAACAATACTCTGTGTACAAAAGAACAAAATAAAGGAGTGTCTAAGGACCTGGTACCAGATCTGACGCTTTGCTTGTTAAGCCAAGGTTTTTTCTTACTAAAAACAGATGGACAAAATATATATTGCCTGAGGGAAAGTTCAACCTCTAAGAAACTCTCATGACAGCAGACATCTCAGCTGTTTTGGCTGCGTGCTCTCTCCTCCCTCAACGGAAAGCAGAGATGATCGTCTCTGATTTGGCGTGAATTCCCAAGACGAACACCACAGCATGTTCTGCCTCCTGCCTGTGGATACAAGGTTGCACAGCAAACCGCCAAGGGCGTAACAGTAGTTAATCTTTTAAAAGAAGCAGGTGGCCCTTGCCACTACTACTTTCGTTATTGTCTGACTTCCCCTTGAGTCTGCCAATTGCTTGCCTGTCAGATTGGCAGAAGCCGAGTTTGGCTGGCTTCCTTTTTACTCCTTCATAATTCTTTTTACTGTCCATCTTTTTACATGTTGTTTTCCATTGTCCGTGTCCAAAAGAATCCATGAATGTAAGTTCAAATTTGAAAAACGTTTGTCTCATGACTTTATTTATTTATATGTTTTGCTGGACCAACCCCATCTCAGTGCCCATATCCTCTCCCTATCCCTCAGGTGCAATTGAAAAGGTAGCAAAGAGCCAGGCCAGCATCACCCCTGAATCTACATACATCCACTTTCTGATGCGTTTTTATCTACATGTAAAGTCGAACAACCATACTGACTATGCCATACAAAATTTCCAGTTTCTTTTTTCATTTCAATTGAGAAGATTTTATGATGAGAAAGTATATTCCATTTCAAATTTTATGGAATTGTCTTTTTGTGTAATTAAAGAAAATGCATATTCTGGGGCCTGCCCGGTGGCGCAAGCGGTTAAGGGCACGCGCTCCGCTGCACGGCCCAGGCTTTGCCAGTTCGGATCCTGGGCGTGCACCTACTCAGCGCTTGTCAGGCCATGCTATGGCGGCATCCCAGATAAAGTGGAGGATGATAGGCACAGATGTTAGCCCAGGCAGTCTTCCTCAGCAAAAAGGGGAGGATTGGCAGATGTTAGCTCAGGGCTGATCCTCCTCACACACACACGAAAAAATGCATATTCTAACAATAGGTGATACGAATTTGCTTCATCCAACATTCCTTGAGTATCATAAAGAGCGGTAAAACTGGCATTTATTGTCCTTTCTGCTTCAGCTCTGGGTTGTAAACTCTATCTGAACACCTACAATCATAATCTATAGCTTTCTTCCAGAGCTTATTATAAACAGGCAGAACAACATGGACTATAATTTTCCACAAGGAAAATGCACTGTAGGAGACACACTTCTTTCTCGTTTAACTTCAGAAAAATCAGTAAATAGCCAAGACCCTGCAGAAATTGATTCACTGTTTTGCAGGTAAATAGAAATTGAATGGATGATTTCGTATATATGTATTTATTCCATCAATATCTAGAATGGCTTTGGTATAGTAGAGCCAAGTAAAAGAGGAGAGATTTTGTTGAGAATGTGAATCATACTGCTGGTCATTCTGGATCCATTTTAGAAAGTAATGTCTTGGGAGGGTAGTATTAAATGATTATGTGTATACTTCCTTACTTGTATGGTTTGTGTATTTATTGTTAACCTGTTTCTTTCTTGAGTACCGTATGTTTTTTAAAGACATAACTGTGAAAAATTGCACAAAAAATATACAGAGTTTCCAATTTGGTAATAATCACTTGGAGAAGTTTTCTAGCTGGTAGCCAATGTGCATTGCCTTGATCCCTATTCTTTATTAAACTACTCAAAATTAGGTTCTCATTTTCGTGCAGAATCTAAAAAACGCCTAGCATCAAGTAGGTGGCCAATAAATGTTTCCAATACATTCTAAGTGCCACACAAAGTAATTGCCACTGAGAACCTTTTCAAATTGCATGTAACATAAAACATAAAGAGACATGTGCTAAGACCTGAATAAATAACAACAATCACTTTTTTTTAAGTTTAAAGTACATGTATGGGTGAGTAGAAGGAATACACTGAGAGAGACTAGAAGGAATACACCAACTTGCTATTTTTTGTTTTTATTATAATGCTATATACATTTGTAGTATCACTTCTTCCTCTCCCAGTCCCATCTTTCTCTCTATACTTTCTCATTTCCCTACTCTCTAGGAGTAGACTTTGTGTTTTTCCTTGCAGTCCATATTTTTGAAATTTTACTATACATGCAAATCAATAAACTGTATACAGCATAGTATAGTCTGAGGATGAATTTGCATGTATATAAATGATATGAACAAAGGAAACATTCTGCAACTTGTTCTTTGCACTCAAATAATGTTTTTAAAGTGTGTCCATGTTCATGCATTTAGAGTCAATTCATCCACTTTTCTGCTGTACACTATTCCCTCAGTCATCCATTCTCTTTCTGACAGAACATACAGATTTTCTATTTTCTTCTCTTACAAATAACACTGCAATCAACATACTTTTATGTGCTTCCTTGAATACATTGTGCTAGGGTTCTCTAGGTTATATATCTAGTAATAGAATTGTAGGGTCATACAGTGTTAAACACTTTCTAGATATTGCCAATAGATAATTAACCAAACTTACACTCCCACAGCTATATCCTTCATCTTTACCAATAGTTATTACTATCAGTCTTTAATTTTCATCAATATAGTGGTTCTAAAATGATATCTCACTACTGTCAGCAATTGTGTTTTTCACAGTGAATATTATTAGTCAGGTTTTTTTTTTCTTTTCTTCTTTTACATATTTTCTAAGTTTTCTTTAGTAAGTATATATTTATTGTGAAAAATTACATAAAATCTACTTTATAAATCTATTTTTCCTTTTTATATTTTCCTTTCAATCCAATAAACGTTTATTTTAGCATTGCATTGATTGCTATTAACATAGATATAAATTAACTTTTTAAAATGAAATATACTCCTTGTCATCAAACAAATTGCAGTCTAATCAGGCAGACAGATACATAACAAACTACAGTATTGTTTGGTAACCAAAAAAATAAAAATGTATGAGAATGTAGAAGTAGCAGAGGCTCAGGATTAATTAGCACTAAGGGAGGCAATTCCAGAGAAGGCAATTCTGGAGAGGTAATGGATGAGCTCATATTAACTTTTCTTTGAGGATGCTGTAGGCTTCAGCATAGGATCTAGGTTAACAGAACTGGTAAAATAGTAGTATACAAACAGAAAAATGTGGAATAATGGTGGAATCATCTGAGGATGAATTGATATTAATGATTCATTATAAGAAAGAGGATCAGAATAAATTGGTGTGGACAGATTGCCTCAAGATGCCTCCGTCTTCAAGGTCTCACATACACCCATTATATCAAGTCCCTTGGCAAAGCTTCTGGGACCATGATGTAGAAGCAGGGTAGAGTGAGAGGAAGGGGATGACCAAGATAGCCTATTATAAGTTCCCCATGCTTCTGATCTGGTAATCACAAAGAATATGGTTGTCTGCCCTGCTGCAATGATAGACAGTGGCCCATGACATTATAAATGGACCAATGTTTTCTGGTTCACCAAGCACATTCGAGTTATTATTTCACCAATAACTTTCAAGTTATTATTTCATTTATCATTCTATATGCTCTATTAATGAGAGAAATGAGTCTCAGAAAACTTGGGTTGTCCAATATCATAGAACTAAGGAATAATTCAATTGAAATGAAAACACAGGACTTTTAACTCTAAACTTAGCCTTCATAGAAGACCTTTCCTTTTCCCTTTTCTAGAACTTACCTCTAGATGCAGATATTTGCCCATAAATTATCCATATAGTTGATAAATGATACAGATAGATAGATGATAGGTAGATAGATGGATAGATAGATAGAAAGATAGATAGGTAGATGGATATACATACTATTAGTAAGGAATTCTTGAGTATCCATTCTTCTATGGCAAGCATTTTGAGAAATATGAAGATTGTACAGCTTCAGGGGCACACCCGTACACATATTGCACTCTCCCTTAAATTTTGTATTTTTCTCCACAGTTTAAACGTTGTGGATATATAACTAGAGCTTAGAATTGTAAATGAATTTAACAAAATTAATGATTGACTAAAAACATTTTAGCCAGTAACGAATTATAGTCAAAATAATAAAGGTGACCTGAGGTAAAATATATCATTTTTCTTTCTCCTTGTAATGAAAAGTGATTTAATGATGCAGTCTGACAAGGAGATTTATCCATCCATCCTTTCAACAAATATTTGTTGAGCACTCACTGTGTACTATTCAGGTGAAGTATTTTACGTAAATTATCTCATGCTAATTTCAATAATAGCTCTATGATATTCACATTATTGTGGATAACTGGAGGTAAGGAGATTAAATAATTTAATCAAGGTTCTACATCTTTGAAGGAGTAGAACTAATCCCAAAGCTTATTTCTAATCTACTATGTTTTACTGTAAATATATTTTGTTATATTTTTAACCATTATTTTCAGGCCATGGACTTGAAAAGCAAGAGTTCTCCAGGGAATAACAAAAGATGTTCAAATATCTACACTTCCAAAACATAATATCCTAAATGATCTAATTAATGAATAACCACTAATAATTGAAATAGTTTTTTTAAACACATAATGCTAGAAGCATTCACATACTTTTGAATGAAGAAACGACTTTGTATGCACGATACTATTTATTGTCAAGTGATTGATCTCATCATTTATATTTTTCAGAAAGAGTCAAAGCAATTGTGATTTCATAAGAGAAATATGACAGTACTGACATTGGAATGTGGTATAACTATTACCTTGTGTCGATTTCCATTAAATTGATCCAACTTATATATGATGAAATGGAAATATGTTATACAACTTTGTACATTTACCTCCTAACATGGTATTTATTTGACTTCTTTGTTCATTTAAAATGTTCTACATATGCAGCTTATAATTTTCACATCAAAAATAAATAAAGCTACTGGTTATTGTAAAAGGTCATCTTTCTAATTGTTGTAATAAAGCCCAGCTGGTGAGCCAATCTCGGGAATAACTCGGGGCTAGCACCGCAGTGGCAGAGGGAAGAATGTATTTGGTAAGAGGGAAGTGATTTTAGCATAGGTCCTTTATTCCACATATTTGTGACTGCCAGTCATCAATATCTAATTTTATTTAAGGTAAAGCATCTTTGAATGTTCAAGTGATTTATACTGCAACTAGTGTCCTCATGCTAAACAAAAAAGGGTAGATTTATCATGATGAACATAGAAAGGGAAGTAATTGATTCTTTGGTCTGAATTTTCCTCTCAGTTAATAGATTTGCCCTTTAGCAACAACAGGCAAAATAATAAGGAAGCATACAAGATAACTGAAGTACAGCTAGCTTTGGCACTGCCAGTCACTAAAAGCTTATCTAGCATTTCCAGCACTCTTCATGAATGCTCCTTCTGCTGTGTGTTCAGAATAATAAAATCTTGCAGCTCCATAAATGTTAACTTCCTCTTGTAGAAAAAATGATAAATATGAATTTGATGTAACGCGTAATTCTCTATTTTGCTTCTTGACATTTAAGAAAATTGTTATAAGGATATCTATTCTGGGATAGCCGTGCTGCCTACTTTTAAATTGTGATAATGCTTAACAATTATAAATATAATTTGATATCCATATCAAATACAATCTAGGGCTTTTCTGGCCATAATATGTTTAAAGAAATCCTGGTGATTTCATCAACTTTGAAAATATTGCCAAATTGTTTGGACCATATCATAAATGCTCTAAAATGACATTATAATCTTCTGCAAAATTTTGATTGTTCTTTATTTTTAAAGCTTTTTGACTACCCCAATGCTATAGACAAAACTAGTATGTGTACAAATACCTTGAGAGTCTAAGAAAGCTGCGAATAAATATAAACTGAAATGGTGCTATGAGGCCAGTCTTTTAGATAAAATTTCTTTCAATCATTGTGTATTGGCTATCTTGTATTTGTGGCAATTTATGCAAAGCTACATACAGCGTCATACCACAAATAAGGAGGTTGAATGGAAGTCTGGTTCATTGTATTATTGGCATGAAAAGCAGACACTAAAAGATTAATTTCCAAATTATTTCATTCTCTTGAACATCTCAGTTGCAATTGTTCTCTATTCCTCTACCTCAATCAAAATTATAAAGTATTATGTTTACTAAAAAAGCTGATATCTTTATTCCAATTTATCTTTCACACCAACTATATTTCTTAACACAGAAGAATGCCAACACAAAGAAAAGTAGATAGGCTATTTTCCACAATATCTATATTAATGGAGTATACCACCCAATATAGACACATAGTGGAGAAAGAGAGAGAGATGAGTTTCTAATAAATGTTAACTTTGCTTTTATCTGGATAGTAAAATTCTGGCAAATTCTTTACATTTATCTTCGAATTTTAAAAATAATTTTATAATTCTTACATTTTTATAATTAGAATGTAATTTTTAAAAAATCATTTCTCTTCAAATTTTATTCTAATATTTCCCCAATACATCAAGACCCTCAGGTGTTAGCTTCTGAACGGTGCAACAGTAGTAACGGGAAATTTCAGAAAGTAATTTTCTTCATGGAAGAGCTCATATAACTTTTTACTGTTTAATTAAATATAAACAGAAGGTATTTTTAAGTATCAAGAATTGTAGCATAGACTTAAGTGAATGAAAAATAGGGAGCACTATTCCAGATGAAGCTGGAGTATATTCTAGTTATTCTAGTCATCTACAGCCATAATATTTTATGAATCTGTAAGTAATACCTTACATTAAGTTATAAGACTTACATCTACAATGAATATCTATGTAACAGTGATTGGAAATCCATCTGTAAGATATTCAGGGACACTAAAAACAGATTTATGTTCTCTCTTGGCAAGCTCAGGCAAGAATGTGGAGGAGGCAGTCGATCTTTGCTCAACACAATCTCTCTTTTATACCCATTCACTCATGCTGCTTCCCATATATTCATAGACATTTCCATTGAATGATTAAAATCTTCACTTATATATATCACCCCCATGTATGCACTTCTAATGTGATCATAGAAGATTGTACTGTGTTATGCTGTAGAATAGTGAATATAAGAGTTGTGGTGTCTTTACAAATATTTTCACAATGTTAGGCTGCAGGATGATAAACATGATTTCTTCACCACAAGTAAATTACATAATATTCTGGTGAATTTTCCTAAGAAGAAAATCAGTAGCAGAGAACTCACTGATACAAGCCCTGGATTGCATATTATACAAAAGAGCATTCTATGAAGGGGGAAGGGCCATGTCTCCCCTTCATTTCCATGAGCTGCCTTCCTAAGTTATCTCTTGCCTATCCCTTCCTTCCACCTACATAAAACCCAAGGAAAGGTCATGTATTTTCAAGACCTGTGATACATATCGTTATCTCTATGCAATATTTCTATAATATCATATTTCTGTGCCCTTTTAATTTCTCAAAAGATGAAAAAACAAAAACAAAAATATGCTTTGTTTTATCTGAAAATTTTGCACTTTTAAATTTCATGCCTTTAACAGCAGCAGAAATAGCAAAGGGGTTAGAAATGGTACAGCAAATCTAGCTCTAGTTCTGA
Organism: Diceros bicornis minor; assembly: GCF_020826845.1. NCBI lineage: Eukaryota > Metazoa > Chordata > Mammalia > Perissodactyla > Rhinocerotidae > Diceros > Diceros bicornis. The sequence continues at coordinate 23,464,327 of NC_080755.1, read as the reverse complement.
AAACCTCCATTCTCATAGTTATGCAATTCCTAAATCAGTATTACAGTTAAAATGCTATTGCATTTTTCATGAATATAATCATTTATGTAAACTAGAAGAAGCTACATTAATAGATCTTATGACATGCCCAAACAAATGAAATGTTCTGGAATACATCATAACATTAGCCACAGTACAGCTCATAAAACAAAGATGGAATGAGAAAGTGGACGAGTATAAAGGAAGAAGATGGGAGAGTGTGCTGGATTCATTCCTTTGGTGGCAATTGTCAAAGGCATGAACTTGTTGACACATGTGAAACTTCCTCCCTAATTGCTACATTTATGCTCGGGAATTATGACAGTCAGAATCTGATGGTTTCATGGACTTTACGAGTAGGCCTGACAATGATACATACTCAACCAACTTCATTATTAAAGTCAGGCAGTGTAGAGTTGCAGAAAGATCACTGGCTTCAGAATCAGAGAGCCCTGTATTCAAAACCTAGCTCTCTGTTTACTTGAGATCATTAAATTTACTGAATTACAATCTCACCCTCCATAAAATATGAATAATAAGGACTCCTCGGTCGTCTGTTGTAAAGTGATGTTTGTCAAATGCTTAGCCCTGTGCTTAGTACAAAGAAAGCACTTAGTAAGGAATCCAGTATTATCATTGTTGTTGTTGTCCTGGCGACTATGTAGTCGATTCTCATTACTCATAGTAGTTGTATTTTATAAAGTCACCGCAAACACTGAATTAGTGAATAATGATTATTGCTCCAAGGGGAAATACAGGGTTAGGTACCTGCAATCCTCCAGTCACATATTTCATTAACCAAAATGCCATTTGTGTTATATAAACTAATTTGGGAAGACCTTGTGAAACAAGCCAGTCTCATCAATGTTGAAAACACGTGCTCTTCTGCATACAGCTTTTCCTGTATAACACTCAGCAGGTATAGTCCATCTTCATTACTCAGGGATTTCATATTTGCAAATTTGCCTACTCACTAAAATTTATTCATAACCCCAAAACAATCATCATAGCATGTTAGCTATCATTTGAGGACACATAAACAGTGGCAAAATCCTTGAGTCTCTTGATGTGCACGTTCCCAGCTGAGGCCGAACAAGGTGACACTCTGCCTTCTTGTTTCAGCTCTCATACTATAAACGAACGACATTTTTGCTGTCTACTTAGTGTTATGCTTTTCACGTTTTGTTCTTTTTGTTAGTGCTTTTGCTACTTGAGATGGCCCCCAAGCATAGGGCTGAAGCGCTGTCTGGTGTTCCTAAACACAAGAAGGCTGTGATGTGCCTTATGGAGAACAAACGTGTTAGAACCCTCCTCTTGACTGCATGTTTCTGGCTGCTCTAGGAATGTACTTGTCTGGTCCAATCAGAAACCTGGGAAAATTCACTCTGATCCTGGAAACTTATAAGAAATTTGAGAAAATTTGAACTCATTTAATCTCTTAACCAACATTTTAAGTAAATGTTCTTTCCTCCATTCTGCAGAGGAAGGAAATGAGAATTTTAACTGATATGTTTAAAGTGATATTAGTCTCACGCTCTGTAAAAATAATTTTCTGGTTATTAGGTAAGAAAAACATGAATGACTTCACTGCATGAAGTTTGCCTACAACCAGACAAGACTTCAAATGTTAGATGTCAGCTGTGTGTTCGCTTGTGAGAGATTGTGGTAATCACCTTGTTCAATCTCTTGTCTCAATCAAGATTCTGTTTCTATATCTTCACTGATACACATTTCTCATCATTACTTGAATACCTATACTGAGAAGAAATATTCTTTCTTAAAAGGAAGCCCAATCCATTTTTAAATCACTTACATATACACAAAGCTATTTTAAGAGTTAACTGAAAAGTGTTAATGCCAACCTTTGACCTCAATTTAATTTTTACAAAGAAAATACAAGCTTGTTCTTTCTTTTCACTTGACAGTTCTTCTGTTAATGTGGTAAAAGCTTCAAATGCTTCCTTACTTCATTCTCAGACTATGTTAATCACTAGAAATAAAAGTGGAACAGAATTTAACAATTTTGATAAATTTAACAAATACATTTGTAGAAATCTTAATAGTTGTAACTACCACTGGGCCTATATTATATATTAGGTTTCAGTAATAAGCCATAAGATTCATCAAAATCTTTTTTTAGTGGAAACAATTTCAACAAGATTATTTTCATTTTGCCTTATAAAATCAACCTATACTTCAAGATTGCACACAAGATGCATAAATTAAAATTTGAGTCTATGAGGAATCATTAAAAATAGTTGACCACACAATAACTTGGAAGAAAGAAAGAGAGAAGGAGAAGGAAGGAAGGGAGGAAGGGAAGATAACAAAAAAAAAGGAAGGAAAGAAGGGAAAGAGGGAGGATGGGAGAGTGGGACAAAGGGAAGGAAAAAGAAAAAAAAGAAAATCTAAAAGATGTATTTCAAGGTGGGAAAACCATGAAACATATTCACATAGTTAGATAGACAAGGTATCAAGTAGATAGACATAATACATAAGGACTTTAATACATAAATACTTCTTCCATGCCAATAAAAAGATAGAAAAATGGTCAAAGAATGTGTGATGAGCAGTCTTTAAGATGGTTCCCAATAATCCCATCTTCTATTATTCATGCCCTTGTGTAATCTTCTCCTCTTGAGTATGGACTATATGTAATGACTCCCTTCTAATGAATAAAATATAGTAGAAATGATAGATGTCACTTCCAAGATAGATTAGAAAAAGACAGTCGCTTCTGCCTTGGTCACTTTTGCTCTCTAACTCACTCACCTTTGAAGCCAACTACCATGTCATGAGGCAACTCTGTGGCATGCACACATGGCAAGAGACTGAGGATGGACAACAACCACATGAGAGAGCTTGGGTGTGGATCACAGTTGAGACTTTAGATTAGATTGCAGCCTTCATTGAAATTTGACTGCAACCTTATGAGAGACCTTGAGCTAAAGCACCAATATAACCTGAACCTAGAATTTTGATCCATAGAAACTCTGAGATAATAAAAGTTTGTTTTTCAGCTGCTAAATTTGGGAGCAATTTGTTACACAGTAGATAATATAGGATATAAAGAGGTGATTTACCAAAAAAATGTAACTCACCAATGATTTACGAATATATGTTCAACATTATTAGGAACTTGATAAAAACAAACTAAAACAGCAATGACCACTTTTACAGCTCAAGTTGAATAGATAGAAGAATTGAAATTTTTTAGGTACCGAAAAGAAATATTGAGTGTTTGTGTTTATGTGTATGTGTCATAAAGATATAAAAATTGAAAATTCTGATTTATTAAATTTCTAAGAGAAAAGGACTGTGTGTGGATGTGGATGTGGATATGTGATTGTGTCGGGGATTGAGTATGTTGTAATAGCAATGCATTCTGTCTCATAAAAATAATTTAGAAATATTTCAAGATTTACTCATTACACCATACATCACTTTGGATTCTATCTGTTCTATGTGGTAGCCCAGAATGAAAAATTAAGTCTTGGGTTCGTGTTTCATCTCTACCACTCTTTAGCTTTATAAACTTGTATACAAAAGGTTTGTTGAGCCTTAGTTCCTTCTTATGTGAAGTTATCATAATATCCACAATTTTATGCATAGAGTCATAAAAATGGTTGAGATAATGTATGTGAAAATACACTGTAAATAGCAAAGTGATATGTCCATATAAAATGTTATTATCTTGTAAGATTTCATCCTCAAAACTACTAGTGGCTTTAGAATAAAACCATAATCAATGAAAGTAAGCAACCTGGCTTTCCCCTCCATGGAGTTCTAACATTAGTCAATTACTGTTCTTGAGTGATTCCAATTTGAGTGAGCAGAGAATACTATGACTCATTAAAACTTAAAGGCACATGCCCACAGAATCCTATTCTCACGTAATAAGCCTCATCCTATATGAGTCATCCTAGAGATTTATCCTAGAGATAAATATATTCATTTCAGTAAATAATAAAATTTTAAAGGATAGTCACATACAGCTGCATATTTGATTTTCACCACAATCCTGGTAAAGGCAGGGATCATTGTTTTTATTTGGAAAGTGAAGTAATTAAGGGGATTTAAGTGAGTTTCCCAGCATCACAGTCCCATAAAATAGAATTCAAAAATTATGAATTCTGGGGCAGTGTTCTTTGCTTTGCTTTACTTTTCACAATAGTGCTTATAGTTATGAATAATTGGTAGCAACTCTATGTCCAAGAATAAGGGATTAGGTGACTAAATTATGGTACATCAATAAAGTAGAATATTGTACGGTGAATGATGATGATAATGAAGATTCAAAATGATAATGAAGAATGACACAGTCAATTGCACATTAGGTACATTCATAAGTATTTTATGATAATTGTGATTATGTCTCCAGGAAACCAGCTGTAAATAAAAGGAATATGAGAACTAGAAAAGGATACTACAACACTTTCTTTTTTTTTCTGTTCCTTTTTTTTGATTTCTCAGTCCTACTAGAATAACTTTAATATTTATCCCCATAAGTTTCCAAATTAGATGTTTTCTCAAAAATGCCTATTCTTGGCTCACTTTAAATTTTATGTAAACCATCTATCTATTCTACCTGTGCTTTGGCATTTAGAGAAAAAATACTTTGCAGAAGAATCCTTGCAGGAAATATTTCTCCAAGACTGCACAATTCCCAGCAAAATGATCCAAAATTAGTCTTCTGAGAAAATGTATATGAAAGGATAATATTAGAAGAGAAATGTTCTTTTTATGGTTAATCAAGTTGTTTCAATAGCTGAATTCAATACAGATTTCACTAAAGAAATCTAAAAACTTGTTCTTGAACATCTAGCATTTGATTTCACCACAGATTGTTCTAAAGGGGTCTATATTTTCCCTGGAAAGGTTATTCTATTCACAGCTAGATATATTTCTGAATATGTCTAATTAGGAGACATCTCTTTTTCTTTGCATCTTTGTTATCCCTTTCCACACTAATCGGACATTTCCCCACCTAAAAATTCACGATTGACAGTATAAATAGCTGTTCACCTTAAAATGGGGTTGACTGATACAATAGATTTCTAGACTAAAAAAAGTGGGTGGGGGGTTTGGATATATGGATAGAGGTTCTGTTTGTATTCTGTATTTAAGATGTTCATTTCATTGTATTTCCTTGGCTTTTAAAATATCTACTTGGGATGGTGATACACAAAAGGAAGGCGGAAACAAGCACAGACAGCGTCACGTGCCCTTGAAATAGATATTACTTGATTTTGCAGCTCACATAATGACTGATTGATAGCAGAGAACACTGATGTTTTGAATTAAAATAAGAAAAATGAAGCAAGTTCTTTTAAAAACTCTGAATATAAGCTGTTCATACAATTAAGAATGTGCATTCCCTTTCAGTCCACAATGTGGCAAGGGACAGATAATTGCAGCTGTCTATGTCAACCTTGTAAAGAGCTTTCTAAAATCATTAAGCATGCAGAAATTTTATTCAGCCTGCAAAATTTTCCTCAACTGCACTCACGCTTATTAAAACCATTCCCTGAACATTTTCACCCACTCTTAGAGCCCTCCATATCATTAAGTTAAGGCCTGGCAACCATTTTTCTGCAAGAGATAATGATATTTTTCTCACCCACATAAATTTCCATCAAAATCAAAATGAAAGACACTAGAAAGCTGTCTCAGAGAATGTTCAATTTCCCTCAGGACTGTGTCAAGATGGTATTAAAATAGCCATCTTTTTAATATTTTTTTCATTTTGTACTACATATGCCATGTAACTGATTTTGTACAGATTTTCATGAAAATTTGCTTTGGTGTCTTATAGATAGAGTGCCCATCTAATATCAGATTTCTATTTTAGTTTTGTTTTACCAGTGTCATGCCTTGTTTGTGTGGTCTAAAGTTTCTTTTTCATGGGTAACCCACAGAGAGGACACACTAGGAAAAGTCATAAGTAAGTAACTAGAGAAACAAATAGCTTCCCATATTGCCTGCTGTGCCTGTTCCACTCCATCCTGACATCCCACGCCTACTAGAGTTTCTGCAATGGTAGCTTTTGTCAGTAGGGTCAGTAGCTCTTTACTTTGTACTTGTTATGCTGTGGGATTTTCTCGTCATGGGAGTGTCATGTATTTTCTCCCTCTGGCAATACTACTATACTGAAGCTGACAAACATCTATTGTTACAATCAAAAGTTGCAGACTTTGATTTAATGCCAATTGTTTTTCTGAAAGACATTTCCCTCTTAATACTGGTATCTTCATTTGTATTTCCCACGTCAATTTGTTAATTAAATTGAGCCAGAAGACACTAGAATTCCTCTTACTGCAAATTATAAACTTTAAAAACAACCAGGAAACATCCCAGTGGCCTCAAAATTGCCCTGGGTTCAGTTGCCACCATGTGCAGTTTTATTGTCTAACATTCTGTACCAAGCAGACTCCTGCTGGGCCTTGACTGGGCCCTCTGGGTATCTGTGTGAGCAGCAACATTTAAAATTTACACTCTGTACTTCCCAGCATCGGCCGTTGTTGGAAACTCTGTTTTTAGACCAGAGAATGCAGCACACTAGAATAATGGGACATTTTCTCCTACTTATGAAGGGGAAAAGAAATCTGAAAGGAACTTTGTTTCTGATTTTCCAATGAGACTTTAAAAACAGGCCATTCGTAAGACTCCTTAGCAATTCATTTAATTAGAGACAAAACCCCAACAACAAAGTCAAATTTCCAACAGGTGCTGAAGAAATGGGGTCGAAGACCATACCAGTGCAGCTTCATGGGTAATTTCTGAGATGACGGTGGTGGTGACGGAAGTGATGGTGATGATGATGGCTTGTTTATTGACAGTTTTTTCTGGAGACAGTCGTTAACAAAGAGAGCAGCACTGTTTAACATATAGTCCGATTTCCCTCTATACATGACTTCCAGAGGGAAATGACATATTCTGCTGCTTCCTCTTTGTAAGGCAATCCATTTTGAAGTAGAAAGTTTTCATTAGTCACTTTCCATGGTAGCTTGCAAGATAACTTATGGACCTAATACCACACAAAAAGCATCGTCTGAGACAGACGAAAATAGAAAGTGGCCAGTGGGTTTTAAAGATGATAAACCAAAAGCCTTTTGATAGGTTTTTTTGGGAAATCTCATTGTCTAAATTCCCTTTGCAAGGGATGATTAGGCACATGTGTGTGGTAATGGATTGTAATTACTATTTGGGTGGTGAACATGATGTAATTTATGCGGAAATAGAAGTATAATGATGTACACCTGAAATTTATACAATGTTAGAAACCAATGTTATCGCAATAAAAAAAATTTAAAACATTAAAACTATCTTCAACATAAAAAAAAAGAAATGCAGTTCAATTTGGCACATTCATAAAGTTACACTGCAACATAGTGAAGAGTCAAAAGATTTTAAAAAAATTCTCACCTACACTCCCCAAAATACAAACATTCATTCTGAAGACTCTCTGTTGCTTGTCTGGAGATCAGCAAAAATTAATTTCTCAGGCTGATTGCATCTTCACTGAAGTCCATTGCAATTTTTATAGGAGAATTGTGATGTTCATCACCACTTCCTGGGGCCAAGAAGAGCTCACAAATTGTTCTTTAAAGTGTTGTGAGAGCCAGGTTCAGTCATGTGGGCTTTGGACCAAGTACTAGTTTGCAGTGTAAACTCACCCACTCCTGCAGAACTAGAAGCTGCCCAAACGGTGTCTCCTACCTGCAGGATAGATGTCACATTGCAAGATCATCAGCAGTCTTGTACCTTCGAGACCAGCTGTTGAGTGGGCTATTTCTGGTAGCAGCACGGAACAGGAGGTAGTCAGTGCCAGAGATGATTAAAGAGAGGAAGTGCCAAGAGAAGCGACACACAACAGCTGGAAAATGTGGGAGAGGCCTTTAGACATGGTACGCAAATCTTTTGACAAGTACCTTAATAAAAAGCTCATAGACAAGCTTGGAACCCTAAAAGGAACGAAGGCATAAGAGGCCATGGTAGCTATTCAACCTCCCTTTCAAGAATTATGTCCAAGAAACCCATTAAGAAATAGAAGATATTTGAAGAGAAGGTTTTTTTCCTACTTTCAAACCTTCCTGCAACTTTAAACTTAATATTCTCACACTGTTTTGGGAGAACCTAATTATCCCCTTCCAGCAGGAGAGAATCCGATTGCCTTTAGAGTGTAAAAGCAGCAGACGCTCCCCCCACCCTCCACCGCCCCGAGAACCTCAGATGAGAAGCTGATGAGGTACACACATCGCACACACTTACACACACGGGAAATGGGAAATGCAAAGGGGCCTCATCAGTAGCGCGCCCAAGCTGGCAGTGAAGTCAGAACACCAATGCGTCCATGGATCTCAACTTGTGGCTGGGATCCCCGAAGAGACAAGAGGGAGAAAAAAAAAACTTAAAACACTTTAACATAACTCTAGTTCACTTTAAAAATTTTATTTATGTATTTAATTTTTCTGGCTAAAAATGTGGTCTCAAAATTTTCCAAGTGGGAGATGCAATTTCAGTTCTTTGTTGCCACACAACTGTGCCTTTGGTATCGCTTTAATGGGCTGGCAGACCACACTGATAGTGAACTCAGAACACCAACTGTAGCCGAAGGTAAACATTTCAGGACACCTGATGTTCACGGTGGGGTTGAATGTAATCTGGTTTTCCAATCCATGAAGTGCAAACATTAGAAGTTTGTGAGGAAAATCTCCGTCTAGTTGAATGGTTTTAATAACCTGTCACAGGAATCTCAAGTCCCATTTCTACGTCTGGATGCCTCTCTCTGCTTCGTGCTCTCCCTCTCATATCTAATACTTCTTCCGTAGAAAGTGGGATGTAAAACCTGTCCAACTTATCATACCTAGTTGGCTGACAGTCAATTTGGAGCCCATAGTATTGTTAGTTGGGGTATGACTAAGGCTTGTACAGTTTTGATTTCTACATCAAGTGGCTGACCCTGTTTGGCAGCTGTTTGCAGAGTGGCCTGAGCCAGCCACAAGAGAGGGAATGCAAATCTTCTCAATCAGAAAAGATTACCTTAAGGCGATTAGTCAAGAGAAGAAAAAGGAAGGAATGGGTCAGGGCCCAGGTGGCATCCTCTGAATTACATCGTACCATGCTTTTAATATAAACGCTAGCAGTAACTTTTCTTTTATTTTGAAAATAAGCCAGGTTGCTGTTGATTCAGGTGCTGAGGATGTCTTTCAATCACATGTCAGAACTCCTCCTCGCTAAATTTTGCTCATAACCAAAACATTTGGAACATTCAGATGTGGAAATATCATCTACCATCGAGTTCAAACTCTAGAAAATTGTTGCTTCAATCTGTCCCTTTTTTGTGTGTACTCATTTTTCATTAAAAGGGACAGCAAGGTACCCTGAGCTAATAATTATAGATGACATCTTTTTCCTTCATCATTTCTGATAACAAGCAATTTTCAATTCCTAGAAAATAAAGGACACTACAAAGCAGCAGTAAAGAGAAAAACGAAGAGGCATTGAACAATACTGTGTTATACTTCTTTTCCTTTAATCATGGAGGTGGCAAAGGCAGGTGTACATGGCATAATCTAGCTGATGTCCAGGAGAAAGAAGATGGCCTGTGAGAGTGATTTAATGGGAATGGAAAACCTAGCCTCGCCTTAATCTCATATGTGTATATGACTATTTATACACAGTAACAGTTGATTTTAGCCATTTTCTCACCTTCAGTATTGCATCTGATGTAATTTCTGCCAACTCATGGGAGGAAAGATCAATACTCCAGGACATTTTGTGACATGAATCTAAGCAAAGATATCACTTACCATTTCAACTCACTAAAATTGAAAGTTCCACACGTGCCAGCCCATCAACACATGTTCTACATGCATAGCTCCTCAAACACAAGGAAACTGAGCAGCCCACTGCTGAAAAGTTAAATCTTTACACTTAGAAATTCAAAGTCCCCTTTGTGTTTAAGCTAGCCTTAACCTGAAACAGCCAAGTCACCTCCAAATTCTTGCTGATTAAAAAAAATTGCAATAGAACTGGAAATTTTAATGATGGCAATCTCTTAATTTAGGAGAGGGGGAAAGAAAAGCAACTTCCAGTAGAAGACATAAAGAATCATAAACCAAGTTCTAAGGCTCCTAGAGTAAAAAACATTGCTTACATATACTGATATATATTGCCCATAAAATTAGTCATGTGTTATTATGGAAAATGCTGTGTTCTTTCTGAGAAGACTCTTCAGTAAGCTTGATCAGGAACATTAAATATGAAAATAAGGGAAAAAAATTCAACATTGTTGAAAAGTAATTAAAAATATATTTCACCATATGTTCCTCTGCCATTAGTTCACTCCAGCAAAACAAATTCCTGAAGCATTTATTATCCCCCATCATTTTTTAAAGAAGCCTAATGTTCACATATGGCACTAAAGCCATGCAGATAAAATGAATCAGCTCTGAAATGAATTGGAGGAAATTCATTTGTCTGATTTTAACAGATTATATGTAATGAGTCACCGTACATGTCCTTTCCAATTTTATAAGGAAACTTCTGGAAAAGATCATCTCCACACATAGATCACTTAGACTATACTGGTTGCAGGTCATTTAGAAGGCAGCACTATCTGTATTACTCCTTTAATGAAGTGCAACATGAAAGTATTTTGTTTAATTATAAATTAACCATAGTTTTCACTTAAAATCCTATACTGTACCTCTGAAGAGATATTCATTGTAGGAGTTTATCCAACGTGATTTTTGAATTCATGGAGAATATTCAAAAGAAGCACTTTTCTTTAGCTGACAATGAAGTTTCACACTGGCAGAATATGTTTGCCAAATAATAAGATAAAATACGAAATGAGTACCCGTTTCAAAAATATTAATATAATACAAACCTTTCTGAATGGAAATAACATCTTCCATAGCATAAGGACCAATACGTCATAATTAAAGGAGAGAGACTGTGCCCTACTCCTGGAATGGTACGTTGGCTTTCACAAGCTGTTGTTGGAACAAGCTCTTGTTTAATTTGCCTTCTGTTCTTAAGATTGACTCCTGGGACTTAGGTTCTAAGAAGATAGAGTCCAAATTCTGAGCCTGCATGTATTCTGGCCGTGTAGTAAGCAGTCAGGTCAACAGATATGACATAGAAGGGAAAGGTTTCTTGTAAAAATGTGAGTAGAGTGACCACTTATCTCAAGGATTACCTACAAATAATTAGAAACTTAAAAAAAATAACTAATAAATTAGTAAAATCCTAATACAGATTAATGCTGTTTTAGACATAAAATTCAGAGGTGTACAACCACCTTATCCTTTATCCTTGTATACAGGATAAGGTGATACTATAACCTTTGTAACCTCAAAATTTTTCCCTATAAATTGAAAAAGTAAAACAAAAAAGTCTTTCTTTCTCTTTAAATTTTCTTCCTGGAACTTTATTTTCCTAGGTGCTAAGAGGAAATTTTAAACACGCAGCACCTTTGTGCAGAGAAGAAGGATTCTCTTCCTCCTGGTGGGTGCTGGCTGACAGTTTGGCATGGAATTTGTTCTGAGTTACAGCATCCTTTACCCCCTCACCAGAGAAGACTTTTGTTTTTGTTTCTTGCGGTTTGTTTTCAATACACACAATCCTATGTGACAGTGCCAGATGGATGGATGGATGGACATACGGACACATAGATAGCTGGATAGATGATAGATAGACAGACAGACAGAAATGTACAATATGTATGTTTTAAAGAAGAGGGCTATTAAGAAATAAATAAAAAGGAGAAAAAATGACATAAATTTGTCAATCTTTTTTTACATAAAAACATTAAGAAAATATAGTCCCTCCCATCAAACAATGATGTCCAAAATTACTGGTGCACAACTCAAAGCCTAAAGGGATTGACCTCAGAAGGGAGAGATGAGACAGAAGATTTGGATAAGAGAACTAAAGTTCAAAATAGAGTAATCATTATGAGTGTCTATTTTGTACATTAATTTTGATAGTAATGTTGACAAATTTCCAACCAAATAGCTAAGAAAAATCAGCCTGGTCAAATATTATTTTTTCTCATTTCCCTGTTATGTGCTCTTATGAACTAAATTATGTCCCCTCAAATTCATATATTGAAGTCCTAACCCCCAATATGATTATATTTGGAAATAGAGCCTTTAAGGAGGTAATTAGGTTAAATGAGATCATAAAGGCGAGGCCCTAATCTAATAAGACTGATGTTCTGATAAGCTCGTGAGATTTCTCCTCCCTCCACAGAAAAAAGACCATGTGAGGACACAACCAAAAGTTAACCTCTGCAAGCTGAGAGACGCCTCATCAGAAATCAACCCTGTTGGCACCCTGTTCTTGGACTTCCAATTTCCAGACCTGTGAGAAAATAAATTTCTACTGTTTAAGGTGCCTAGCCTGTGGCATATACAACAGGACAAGTATTGTGTGATTCCACTTATATGAAATATCTAAAATAGCCAAATTCATAGAGACAGAAAGATTAGAGATTATCAGGGACTGAGGGGAGGGCAAATGGGAAGTTAGTGCTTAATGTTTACAAGAGTTTCTGTATGGGGTGATGATGGTCGCACAACAATATGAATGTAATCAATGCCACTTAATTCTACACTTAAAATAATATATATGGTAAATTTTGTTATGTGTATTTTACCATAATTTAAAAATAAATAAATAAAAGCCAATGTAAAAAAGGTCAATGTTTTGTACTTTCACAGGCTTATTTCCTTGAAATATTCTTATAATTGGCTTATCATTAGAAACTATATTTCAACAAATAGTGTCACTAAAATGTAATGTTACATAGCTCCAAAAGTATTTATTTTCTGTCTCTTCTATGGCAGACGAACAGTAGTTATATGTGCGTTATGACACCATTCACAACTTGGGAGGTCATGCAATTTTGCAATGTATAATGAGGAAAATCAGTGTCCAAGAAATACTAGTGTATTTGGCCAGTGTATTCTCAGCAGCACACCTTTTAGCAAATAGAAACATAGATCAGAGCAAGGCCTCTGTAATGCATCTATTACTTTAGAGTTAAAATTATACAATATACTTCTGTGATTACATTTATTTTATTGTACACTTCTATACACAAATGATACCTACCTGCATTCTCATTGTAGAAAATTGGAACATTAGACAAAGCAAATATACTCTCCTCTCCAACAACACTCCCCAAGGCCACTTCTCCAAGGAAATCACTGTTTTCAGTTTGTTGTTTACTCTTCCAGATATCAAAGCATACTTGGGGGTTTTATTCTTATTATGTTTATTTGATTAATTCTATAGAAAGCTATGAAAAAAGCCCCAGAGCAACCTATTATATTACGAATGCCTGCTACAGATATTTTACGCATATTATCTTACTTAACACAACAAAACTTCAAAGTGTAGATTGCTATTCCTATTTTAAATATGTGAAGATTGAGGAGCTCAAGTATGTTTCCTACAGCCACACAGCTGGTAAGCAAGAGAATCAAACTTTCTGATTCTAAACATGCTTGTTGAACGGCCCCACGATAATCTGAAGGGCGTGCCAGAGTAAGCAGCTCATTACTAAGAGCCTATTCTGCCATATTAAGAGCAAAACAGAGAATGAAGGGTGGACAGGGCAAAGAATGTTTAATTCCACTCACACAATAGCTCCACATCCAGAAATGGCTTTCTAGGCATTTGCTTTTTTTTCTGCAGATTGATTTTTCTTTTTTTTTTTTTTTTGGGTAAGGAAGACCAGCCCTGAGCTAACATCTGCCAATCCTCCTCTTTTTGCTGAGGAAGTCTGGCCCTGGGTTAACATCCATGCCCATTTTCCTCTACTTTATATGGGACGCCACCATTGCATGGCTTGACAAGCGGTGTGTTGGTGTGCACCCGGGATCCGAACCGGCGAACCCCAGGCCGCAGCAGCGGAGCGAGCACAGTTAACGGCTTGCACCACCGGGCCGGCCCCTGCAGACTGATTTTTGTTGGGCATAGTTTTCTGCAACATTAACAGTGGTGACCATGTAGTAGACACTGTCTATGAATCTAACTTCTTCATCAATCTACAGTGATAAAATAAGAGAGAAGATATATGTGGAGAGGAAAAAATCAGTTCTAACTGTTTTATAATCTTCAATAGACAAAAGAAAATGTAGAGGTATGTTCCACCTGACCAGAGGTGGCTAAAGAATTTAATCATGCTCATTTAACTGAGAAGATGGTATCTCAGTTAGTCAATGAGAAAATACTAAAGACTTAAACCAAATTGATTACACTACAATTTCGCAGATCTACACCGTTCCTTCCCCCGTGACAGAAGCTCCTGACCTTCTCTTTGAATTCTGGAAAAGTGATCCAGGGCAGTCAAAATAGCCAGACTTCAGCATGAAACAGAAGCAGATCTGCCTTTGATGTTTAAAACAACGTCACCAACTGGACTAGCACAGCAGGACCTTTTGGTCTTCAAAAATCTGACTCATCTATAGCAGTGTAACCTTAAATCTCCTGATTAGGGAAATTATTTGACTAACACTTGAAACAACAGTGTTCGCTCTACTCAAACAGTGCCTCAGAATGGGTGCAGTTTACCTCTGGTCTCCACTGAGCACCTCTGTGTGCTTCACTGTATAGGAGAGTGTGCCCTTTTCTCACAGAACAAGATACTCTGATTTTTACTAGATGGTACTAAACTGACTGGGTCAGTCTACTTAGTGACAAATGCTTGGCGTGCACTGAGCACTTCTCGAAAGACCATCCTAGGAAGATTTATTCTATTTACTAGAGTGAATTTTTGGATTTCAGATTTAACTTCACCTCTGAGATTACCAAGACCGGAGTTTCCTTTTTTCTGTAGTGTTCAATTAATATATTTTTTAAAGGGGTACAATTTACTAAGAAGAAAACAAAATTTCAACCTACAGTGGTTCCTGAACAGCACATAATATTCACTAGAACTGTAGACATTTCTTTGTTTGTTTCATCTTATTTTGTTGAAGCCCGTTGTCATTTTCAATAGCTTAAAGACAGTAGCCCCTAAAACTCAGTATTCCCTGAATAGAATTCCTAACTCAGCTAGCCTCCAAACTTTTGAGATGGCAGTTGTGGCTAAGAAAGAACCAAACTCATTTTGCAAAAATTTCTTTGTTAAGGAGAAATCATACATTTCCTCTGCATACCTAATCCTAGCCAAGAATTCTAATGGAAATAAAGGACAAAATACATACCCATCAATACTTTATGTATTATTATTTAGTTGCAGAGACATTTCTCTTGAAAAAAATCCTATGTTTCCTTCATCATATATTAGAAGAGAATATTAACTCTGTCTTTTGCCGCTGGTAGCCAGGAATCACACAGCTAACTTTAATTCTTAATAGCACAAACTATATTTACCTACATCTTTATATTTACCCTCTCTACTTGATGTTTCATTATTTTCTTATTTTTATTTGAATGGTATTTTTGTCTTTGTCTTTTATATTATGTTACCTCAAAGATATTTTTGAGGCAGTTGAATTACAAGTAATAAATACAATAAAAGTCTTAATATGTTATAGTTCCCAAAAGGGAAAAATCATTAACAATACCTAATAACCTGCATAAAATAAAAACTTTTCAAGAAATAGTAGATCATTAAGAGTAGATTAGACAATGAACATCACTTTGGAATACCATACCCATGAGTGTGATGGTGCTCAGGGCAAGCTGCCCCAGGAAGCACCACTCTGGTATGCGGATTATTTCGAGCTGAAGACAATAAGGACTCAGAGAGCTCAGGAAAAATATTTGAGTTTTCCCTCCCAAACTGCCTAAAGAATTTAAAACCAAAAAAAATCTGTTTTAGGAAGGGGTTATTATCATGACTGCTATAAAAGACAATTTAGGATAGAGGTTACAATAGAAAAGGCACCAACAAGCCCATCTTATCTGGAGTCCTGTCTCTCTGGCCACATTCTTTGGATGGCCCTGCGAGGAGTTGCCAGACAATCATTTACATTTATAAGGGAAATCTCCATTTGTAAAGGTATCTCCCTCTCTGTTTGGAGAAGAGAGGGGGGGTGAGCTCATTTCTAGTAACTTATCAATGTGGAAAATGAGGCCTTGGGGCTGTATAATAAACCTTACTCTTGTTTACTGTGCTTTAGTGGTAATCTCCTGTAATTGACTCCCCCACCCCCAAAATCCTCCTTTGTCATTGGCTGAAAATGATATTTAAGACGACAATTTCTGCTATTGTGTTGAGAAACGCAGTGTCCCTGCTTTCTCCCATGTATACATGTTATTAAACTTGGTATTATTTTCTCCTGCTAACCTGTCTTGTTGATTATTTGGCCAGCCAGAAGAACCTTAAGGGAAAGGGCAGAGGGCGATTCTCCCTCTTCCCCCGACAAGTGTCTCTGTCTGCCTTCGAATAAGACATATTTCAAAACATTATCACTTTCTGCCCTGTGATGGACCGTCCTTCAATTCTCTGTGTTGAGTGATTCAAACCAAAATACAAGATAATAGTTGGTACCAGACCAAAAATAAAACTTTGAGTATACTGTAAACTGTTTATTAAAAGGAGAATTTTGTCTTCATAAATGACAATTATCATAAGAAAATGATAGCAATAAAGATATTTGGGTCTATTTGAAACTTTGGATGGATAATTTAGTGTGGTAGCTAATCCAGTACCCCAATCCTTTACCTGTTGTTTGAACACTTAATTTGCAAAAAAAAAAAAAAAAACAAGGGGCCAGCCTGGTGATGTAGCGGTTAAGTGCACGTGCTCTGCTTCAGTGGCCCGGGGTTTGCAGGTTCGGATCCCGGGCACGCACTTAGGCACCACTTGTCAAGCCATGCTGTGGCGGCGTCCCATATAAGTGGAGGAAGATGGACACAGATGTTAGCCTAGGGCCAATCTTCCTCAGCAAAGAGGAAGATTGGCATCGGATGTTAGCTCAGGGCTGACCTTCCTCACAAAAAAAAAGAAAAAAAACCTAAAATAAAACAAAACAAAAAAACCTTACCAAAAAAAGATTACTTTATAAAGACTCATAATCTTATATCATTCAAATGATTATTCTAGAATTGACGCACAAATAATTTTTCCCTATTATTGTCGGCTCTTTTTTTATAGAGTTATATATTGTATTTTCCTTAAGAGATCATGGCATCATCTGTCTTCTCTTCAGTCCCCAAGTCCTTGGAGGAAGGGAGCAAGGAAGTAAGGAAAAAGCTGACTTTTGGTTTTCGGTCTTAGTACTATATCCAGAACTCCTCTTTTTCACTTTAACGCAAGCTATGCACAGCGCCAAGAAAGCCCTCATTCGCTGTAGCCCTTCTTCATTGTTCCTTCCTCTAGCATCAGACACTCACCGGCCATTCACAGTCTCATTATGTGCAAAGTCCAGACTGCTGCTTCTAGCGTAAGGAAGAAGAGCACATTTGAAAAAGCTTTCAGATGGCAGGGCTTTATTTCCTCACATCATCATTTAAAAACCTTTTAAAGAGCAGTCTGAGCCTCCCATGGAAATGCCTTGCCTAGCAACTAGAGTGGAGGTGCTGTGCTTGAAAAGGCTTTTAAATTATGTTATGAAAGGTTCTCCTACAACAGGCCTTTATTACACAGGGTAAAGTCCACTACACCACCCATTTCTGCTGCACAACTACTAAGCTCTTCTCAGGGAGTCGCTCACAAAGATTGACAGCTTGAAATTTGCTAGACGTAAGATTTTCAATATAACAAGGCTGCAAAATGATACCCAATTTCATATGGAAATTGCCTTTTTTCTTTTTTCTTTGGTGGACTAACGAGCAAACTTCAAAAGTTCCTTAGATTTGACTAGTGCTTTTCTGAAGTATATCCAAGGGCATCTGCAAGACTTTGAACTGAAAAAAAGCAGGATCTCTTTCTTCAGTAATAGGCCCAAAGGGCTGGAAATCTCAGAACTTGTCCAAATGCATCTCTGGCAGCGAACCGGCTAGAAGAGACTCGCCTGAACTCCGCGCTGCCCCAGCACATGAATAGAAAGAGGAGGGCATGTCACACACTCCACAGAAGAGCAGAAGCGGCTCAAAAGGACTAAGTCGTTCTCAAGCAAAACCAGTTCTTTTTATGGATTATCAGAGGTTCCCAGTCACCCTGGCAGAGGGCCTGGCTGAGGCTGCATCTCCTATTTTCTCCAGTGGTGGTTTCACTTTGCTACTTTAGAAGAAGTAGCAAATGCTATTTCGAAGAAGTAAACAATGTTTGAGTAACTGGAAATGTTAAAAGGAGATATGGAGACTAGCTTTGCAGTCTAAATGCAACGCCCTTCATTCTCTTACATTTGTTAATTACCATGACCATGGCTGCAAAGAGAAGTACAACGCAACCACGCTGACGCGACCCCTTAGCTGAGCAGCATTGAGAAGAAATGTTAAAAAACCGGTGGCTCCAGGCTGTCGGGACCAAGGCTTTTTTTCAGGGGAATCAAACACAGAATCCAATGTCTTCATCAGGCAACAGACTCTTAAAATCAACCCAAATGGTCATCATTTTCCTTCACTCAGAGACTTCCCTAATGCTCCAAGTAATACAATACCAATTCCTCTTCTGCTATCAGCCTCCCAAACTAAGGCATCATTTCACCTTCTGATTGGTCTATTTCAGGAGAACTTTTCTAGGCAAAACTAATTTTCTATATCTGTCTGCAAATTGCTGAGTTTTATTTACTTTGTAAGGTTGATATTTAGGACCCAGGGAGCATTCTTAACATCTCAGGAAATGAATTTTGCCTTCTAGGTAAGAGTGAATTAGGAGTCAGGAATACTGAGGTTTTTTTCAGATTCATTACTGACTGCTTTGGTGAACTTAGAATTTTCTGGAATTCTCTATGTGTCAGTTTTCATTTATAATTAGATCAGAATTATTACAATGTTTTTATTTCCAACTATTATAATTTTGATGATGGGCCTTATTGTCCAGTTGGAAAAACATCTTCTAGAAAGGAAATATAACATCAATTTTTTTCAAAGCAAGTGATAACAAATCTTAGAATGTGAACTCTATTCATTTTTCCTTTCCTAATATACATGCACACACGATGCCTACCCTGCTTTCACTATCTTTTAACAATTGTATGAGTAAACTAATAACCAAAAAAAAAAACAACTTGATAATTTGAATAGAAAAATTGGAAAGTCGATCCTTTTCAGTTATTCTCAGGAGAATTTTGCTTAATTGCCGATCTTCTGGATGGCTTTGATATCAGAGCATTAAACAGACCTGCCTATTGTTCTTGAAATGGTACAAATCAAAGACTGGAAGGACTGAGCCAATGAGACTCAGGAGACTCAGACACTGAGGACAAAACCTATCAGAGTAAACATATGTCTGCTGAGGCAGGATGACAGCACAGCAACAAGAGATACTTGTGAATTCCCATGGGGGAAAAAAAATTTTTCTACTCTCTTTTTCTGTTGATGGAAATGCAACATCTCTGCAAGGTTTATATCCATTCTGATAAATTGTTTCAGCAATTCATATGCCTATTCCTGACTGAAGGAAAATAGATGATTGACCTCTGGATGAGAAGTCAGTAGCCCTGGTTGTTGGTCCTCAGACAGACACAGATTACATTGTGGGCTTCCGTAAGTTGCTTCAATTTTTCTTGCTTCAGTTTCTTCATTTGTACACTTGACATAATGCTTTATTCTACTCTACTCTCAAAGTGTTTTAGGAGAAGATATTTTAAAATTATTTTAAAAATATATTATAAATAGATAATTGTGCAAATGAACACATACACTGCAGAAAACTAAAAAAATCTCATGTTTACAGAGTGAAGAGTCAATATAGTATTAAATGTATTCGATTGACACTCTAAATGTCAAGATTAATCAATTGTTGACTTAAGCAAGATATTATACCGTGATCATACATAGGCAAGCATGTCACAATTTTGACCGAAACTGGGTTCTGGTTTTTAAATTTCAAAAATTCTTGTGAAAATTCAAGAATATACCTTTTGATTATTTAAGGGCACTGTCTCCAATTAAAGAAAAATCACATGCTCTAATTATAGCATTAGAATAGAACCACTAATATAATAAATTTCCAGAATATAATCATTATACTGCCTTAGAGCAAACAGCAGCCATTGTTGATCTTACTTACTGGAGACACTTTCCCACAGCAAGTAACCTGACTGTACTACGGAGAATCTGCCCTACTCAAATTCCTTTTATTTCTTTAAAGAGATAAACATTTACTGGAAAGTAACTGGCATTTTTAAGATAACTCCAGCACAGTTTTTAAAAATTATTCACATTGTTGAGGATACCTTAGGAGTATTATAGATGTTGGGATTTTAATTTAATACATATATGTAAAAAAGACTCCAAACTATGACAATATAATAAAAGAAATACGCTTTAAAAAATAGAAGGGTTCCTAATTCACATAGCTTTGCTTACATCTCTCACAAAATTTTGTGGCCTACCTTGAATTTGTCCTGTGAGATAAAATGACAGTCTTTCTTCAACTCATCTGTTTTCTAGGATGTCACAGTGAGATCTCCAAAAACAGTTGTTTCCTGGCAGTGCTGCTTCAGAAGGTGCTCACTTACCATGCCAGGAGCAGAATCACAAAGCAAGATGACAGCAAAGGTGATGTGCAAGGAGAGCGCTTTTAAAAAATTGCTTCATCCTCAGAGAGAAGAGAGGGCAGTGCAAACTGGACACGAATAATCAGGAGGAGCACGGAAATAATAAGTCTGGAGAAATAAAAGTTTGAACAATTCTCTGTTGGGTTTTACAACTACTAATTTATCTCCACACAAATGTATTAAACTAAATGGTACTAAAATCGTTCATGATACATCCTAGCTGAGATTGAATTTGATTATGAGAAGCATAAATGGATAATAATGCCTCTTCTGCATCTCAAACTTAGTACTTAATACTCTTCTTAAACCATATGCCATTCTTTGCCAGTTACGAAATGCAGTCATTATTCTTCTCAAAATAAGCAGTTGTGTGGCTCGCTTACTGTAGTGTGGAGAACACGCTATAAGTGAAGCATCACAAGACGCATGGTCTGCATTTCATTAAGCAAAACACAGTTTTAAAAAACGTAATTTGAAATATTTCATGCCTCTGAAGTACTTAATATATGTCTTAATTTGTTTTTGGTTTGTTTTTTGTTTTTTTAGGAATCCTCCCTACATATTCTTCTAGAAATCCTACAAAATTTCTGGTTCTAAAACTGTGAGATGGCCGGAGTTAGAATAGCAGTGTCCCAATAGCTTACAATGGATTTGCCAAACTGTGCTGCTGCCAGCTGTGCTGTCCTGGCTGCAGAGACGTCTAATGACAATCTACTTCTCCGAGTGAGGGTTCAAGAGGATTGTCTGAGGAATCCAGTCTAAACTTAGTCCCATGACCACTTGGAGGGGCCTTTCAAGTGTGGCTTCTGAGAGGCAGGGCATTTCTTGCTAGAGACAGTGGGGTAGTTTAGGATTCGCTTCAGAGGTGACGCTAGGATACAGAAGATTTCAGAGTACCATCCCTGATTTGTGACCACCATAGAAATTTTACTTACCTGAATCCTAATGAGAGTAACCATTGTAAGGCCTCCTAAGGAGTTCTGTCAGTGAATAGATGGTAGCAAGGATCTTGGATTTGACTCTATGTCTGTACTAAATATCACAAAAAGCCTGGAATATCACAGCTCAGCACTACTTCACCCTTTGGCAGATGAATCAAACCTAAGCTCACCAAAATCTGGGCCAGGAGTCTAGATGTGTTACCTTAAACCCTCAGTCTAGACCAGGGATGAGTAAACTACAGCCTACAGTCCAAATCTGGCCCACTGTCTGCTTTTGTAAATACAGCATTATTGGAACAGAATCACACACTCATTTACATGTTGTCTAGGGCCGCTGCCTAGCTACAACAGCAGAGTAGTCGGGATACTGCAAAACCTAAAATATTTTCTATTTGGTACTTTACAGAAAAAGTTTGCCAGCTCTCTAGGCCAAGCCCTCCGGGAAAACTCAGTATCAGATCTTGAGGAGGAGGAAATGAATATGTTTAATAGAATGGGCAATTAAGCCCAAAGGAGAGCTTGTGTACCGGTGAATCCTCTGGGCTGTCATATTCTTAAATGTAGGGAAAAATGAACAGTATTGCCACATTGGATTACTCTGAGAAGTATCTTCCTAAATAATTCTGCACTTTAACTCAATTTGCATTTATATTATCACATTCCCCAACCGTTTATTTAGAAACTACTATATGTTGGCTTTGAAACTACCAAGATGAGAAAACATAGATGTTCAATGACCTCAGGAAATAACGGTAAGACAGATATATTAGTAAATGATTACAGTGCAATGCTCTAGGTACTGTCATAGATGAAGGGGAGAGTGCTGTGTTAGCAGAGCAGAGAAAGCTACAGATGAGAGAGAGCATTACACACACGGAGTAGACTAAATGGCCTGGGTTTTGAAGGATGAACAGGAATTATTCAGGTAGATGCAGTGGTGAGTCATACTTGGCAGAGGGAATAGCATATGGAAATCACATACTGTGGTTTGAGAAAACAAAATGTGTGGGGAGTTAGAGGGGGTGAGAGAGAATGGCAAAAGCTGATACTGCAAAAGTACACCTGGATCAACTCAAAAAAGTCTGATGTGATATGCTGAAAGATTTGGACTATATTCTAGAACAATATTTCTGAACATGCCATTGCATCATCAAAGTTGTTCTTTTTTAATTTTTTTAAAGGGGATGTGATAATCCTATCTATATTGCATAAAGATAAGCCTAGGGGCTGTTTGATAATGAAAATGGGAGAGCAGATTTGAAGAAATGGAGACCAGCTGGTAGGTCTTTGGAAGCCCTAAAGGAAAGAGTAATAAAGTCCCGAAGGCAATGCCGAGGGAAAGAGGCCACAGGTTTAAGAGACACTTCTTAGGCAAAATCAACACAGAACATTAGTCAGTGTGGACATAGTGAGGGAGAAGAGGACTCAATTAAAAGAGGACTTAAAGAAAGGAACAGGCTATCAAGGATTTGTTTCTCCAAGTTACCTTATCTCCAAAAGGAGTATAAAATGCTGAGGGAACAAGATGCTGATTAAATAATTTTTCACTAAAGGCAAATAGGAGCAAGGTCAGCGTAAAGGAGAGCAAGAAAAGCGGCTGACACAATAGGAGTGAAATCGGAGAACCCACCACGGAAGCTCAAGGCACTCGCAGGGGCTTCAAAATGAAGGAGACAGGTTTCAAAAAGAGGGCTAAGATGGGGCTGGCCCAGTGGCATAGAGGTTAAGTTCACACACTCCACTTCAGTGGCCTGGGGTTCATGGGTTCGGATCCAGGTGTGGACCTACACACTGCTCATCAGGCCAGGCTGTGGGGGTGTCCCACATACAAAATAGAGGAAGACTACCACAGATATTAGCTCAGGGCCAATCCTCCTCAAGCCAAAAGAGGAGGATTGGCAACAGATGTTAACTCAGGTCCAATCCTCCTCAAGCAAAAAGAGGAAGATGGGCAACAGATATTAGCTCAGGGCCAATCCTCCTCAACAAAGAAAAAAAAAAAAAAGGGCTGAGAATGGCACCAAAGATGTCTTTCTTCTAGTGTACCTAAAGCTGGATTTCAGCAAAGCCCAAAGGAGAATTTGGGAGAAGCAAAGTAGTAAACACTCCCTAAGTTTTGCTCAATACCATTTAGATTGAACAAAAACATTTTTCCAAGTGCAAATATACATATATATGGCAAGCACCAACAATTAGTACTTGATATATGATCTTTTCAACATCAAACCATCCATAACAGTATAATTTTTAAAATTTTTACTCAAAAAATTTACCCTGATAAAAAAAAGCAGTATTTAGTCATTAAATATGGCAACTATAGGAAGCATAAAAAAGTAAATGTTAGCCACCAGAGAAACCACTATTAATATTCTGTTATATCTCTTTTACTATGCATAGATGTAAACTATTTTTACACAAAAAAGGACATCCTGCCTATGCTGTTTTTTTCCTGCTATTTTTCATTTAACATTTGACTTTCCAATATTATTAAATATTTCTTATCCAAGTCTTCAAGTTTGCCTCCTTTGCCTTGTCTTTTAAGCCAAAATTGGTTCAGACATCAAATAACTTATAGTAGGAAATCTAACAAATGTTCTACATGTTTCTGGAAATTCTTAAGAGTTTTTGTTTCTCCAGGACAACCAGTTCATGCTTCCAGTGAATTCTTGATATCTTCTCTGTATTTTGCTACCCTTAGGTACATCTTTTTTTCCATACAATATGGTTTTGCACAGCCCCTAATAAATTTCTTTCACAAAGTTTACTAGCTCAAGGCTGTGCTAGTAGTATGCTTGACTGAAGATCTAACACAACAGAAGGCAATCACATTACTGGGCAGAACAATAAAAGATGTAAAATTGAATATTAGATATTCTTGTTTTAAAATCCCCTCGACCATTAAGGTGTCTTATTAATCCAAAACCATTGTCTTCCCCAGAGGAATTCTACTGCCTGCCCTTAAAATAACATTGCTGCTACCTTCATAAAGATAAATAAATCACATTTCCCTTGCTGAAGAACACTTACACCAGAGCATCGGATAGATATAAAGAGAAAGTTTAAACATAATCTGATAAATCCAGTAATTGAGATTTTCACAGGTGTTCTGGGAGTACCATAGAAGAACACTTAGCTCAGCCTGAGTGGAGAGAAGGACCAATAGCTAATCACCCCAGATCTGAGCTTGATGGAGGGAATAGGATTGATTTGGAGAAGCTAAGAGGAGGGAGGTGGAGCCAGCCAGGCAGAGAGAGCAGGGTGAGCAAAGACTCAGGAGCAAGAGACAGCCTGGTGTTTCCAAGGAGCTAAAATCAGCGAAGTCATGTTAGTGTGGAGAGGTATGGTGGAGAGGAAGAAGGAGGTGATGTCTTGAAAGGTCTGTCTGTCGTGTGAAGGTGTCTGTGCCTTATGCTGAGAAGAACACGCAACTGTTACAAAAGTTTTGAGAAGAAAGCAACATGTCTGAATTCTAGCTGCATCCCAGTGGCAACATTGTAGAGTACATACATCCCTGAGGGAGGCAGAACCGGAGGCAGATTTTGGAAGCTAAAGCAGGAGCTATTTCAGACAAGGGATGATAAGATCCTGAACTGGAGCAGCAGGGATACAAATAGAAGTCAAATTTGAAAATATCTAGGGTTGTAAAACTGTCAATGCTTGGTGACTGAATGAATATGCGGAGAGAATTCATACAAGATAATTGGTGGATGGAAGGAATCAAGTTGACAAAATAGTTGACATATTTCCTTTCTTGGTCAGTAGACTGCAAAACTGGCTAGAAAGATGCTTTCTTTTGCTTCCATCTAGGATGCTGAGATCAATTTTAGTTATTCATAATCCCCAGAGGACATTTTGAAGCCCCTTTCAACCATTTTAAAAGTCATTTCTCACTTAATAGTAAAGTCAAAAAAACTTTAAAAAGTTGATATGAGTGGGGTAATCATAGAAAGAGTAGACTTTTTTTCTTGGACTTTCATACTGAATCCTATTTGTGTGATAGCACAAGTCATCCATGCTGCTAGGCATCCTGGCAGTGACCTGACGTAGTTAAAACACTTTTATTCTCCCCTGGCTTTATCACCTCCAGTGGGACCCTAAGTTACATATTCCCTTTCATTCTTCGTTATTTTTTTCTGGGAGAAGATGTGCCTGAAGCACTTTCTGTGCTCATGCAATCTCTTCTTTCAACTTTATGCCTCTCTGAGAAAGAACTCTTACAAACTAGGTTACATAAGAATATCTTCGATGTAAACGTCAGTAGAAAAGAGAGACAGAGCAACTTAAGAAAACAGCTTTAAAAATGCCCACCGTAGCTTCTTTGCAAGCAAGAAGTTGGTATCAGATTCCAGTGTAATTACTCAGCAAAAGGATATTAACATGCACTTTTCAGAAACGAAACTCCCCAAAACTAATCATCCCATGAAAGGACGCTCCAAGTCAGTAATACTCAGGAAAATGCAAATTAATACAACAACAAGTAATCATTGGCAAATGTTAGAAAAATGGAAAATGTCAAGTGTGGATGGGAATTTTCAGCTACAAGAGGCATCCTGCCCTGTTGGAAGTGTAGGCCGGGGCAGCCAGGCAGGAGAGAAAGCTGGCATGTGGTCTTAAGTAAATACATACCGACCCCATCACCCAGCATTCATAGAGTGTGTGCATATCTCAAATTTACACCATAGGCCACTCAAAGGTGTATGCAGCCCTGTTTGTGCTGGTAAGAAATCTAGAGTAATCTGGATGTCCAACATTGTAAGTGAATGAGTAAAACGTGGAGTTATGTTACAATTAGAAGAAGAACAGTAGACGCACACATGGCAGTCAGGTGAATCTTAAGAATGTAATATTTTAGTGAAAAATGTAAAACAGAATAAAATGTATATCACAATACTATTTACAAATTAAGACACATGGCATACAAAACAATGCACATTTTGCAAGAACACATGTACTAAAGACAAATTAAACACACTAAAATAATTAGCTATGGGGAAGAAGTAAGGGAATTTGAATTGGGCCAGAGAATAAAGGAGAATAAACACATTTTATGTCAAAACTGTCATTTTTCTGACGCTATGCATTTTTCTGTCTTGGATTTCTGACTTCCTTTTATTTTTCTTTCCCTCTCCTCTATCGTCTACCAACAGTTTCTCTCAAATTGAGAAATAAAACTTTGAGGAAAATGTGTCCAAAATGTGGGAATAGAAATACATTGGAACTCATAGAATGTGGTCATGGTTGTCTATGTTGCACCAACAGTAGAATCACGTCTGTGATTCATTTTAACGCTGAAAGTTGTGTCTCATCAAGTATAGCAGGTAGATAATCATCAGTCAATCACTTTTCAGTTCTATATACACTAGTACTACCACCAGTACTACTTCCAAAGCCATTCTTACCATAAAAACCACCTAAGGTGCTTGTTAAATACATAGTTCAAATACTCCTCCCAGTTCCCTCATTATTTAGACTCAAGACGCCAAGGTTGTAGCCAGGAATCTGTACTTTTAATAAACATTCCAAGCAATCATATGATCAGGCAAATTGGCAAATATTGTTGAAGCCCATCCAGAATGTTCTTTCCCTTATTAGAAAGAAGTAGCTAGTGGCTAATGCTGCATGAAAATAATAATAAAAACGATAGCTACCATTTATGGGATGCTGACTGTGTAACAGAGTATGCATTATCTCATTGGCACATCCCAACAACTCTACATGAGTAAACATAATTTGCCGTATTGGTCAAACCAATTAGTGGTAGAAACAGGCCTTGAAACTGAGTTTATCTGATGCCTAAGTGTATACTGTTAACTACAGCAGCATGATTTGATTTTTACTTATTAAATTTATGTTACAAAGGTATGATAGATTTTAAAGTATGTATGAGGTTATTTCTTGTTTTTTGTTTTGCTTTTCCATCAAATACCAAAAAGATTCTAGTTTTTATCAAAAAGTAGTTAATTTGAAACCATCTCCCAAAGCATAAACCAATAACCATACATAGTTTCACCTCCTTTGCCTTGTGTTTGATTATTCTCTAAGCAAGAACGCATGAGTTGCACCTGAGATTGCCCAGTTCTCTCAGTATTTCCCTCAAAGCCTTTTATTTGTTCTGGGTTATAATCACCTGGAAAAGCCTGAATTCAAAGTTAGTGGAGTGACCGTCCTTTTGGAGAAAAAAAAGATATCATTGCTATAAGGCCATGGCTAGACTATTCTGAATGAGGCTGTCAGGGTAGAAATGGGGCCTTGCTATTCTTAAGCAATTCTCTTGAATTGCTTCTGTGCTCAGAGGGACCTTCCATGAAATTCCTTAAAAAAGCTGAGCCAGCTGTTAATATATGATCCTACATGCTTTAGATAAGTTAGCTCAACTCATTGTGAAAATAGAAGAAATAAACAACATTTAAGACTGTTATATTAACAGATGCTGCCATGCTGAAAAAAATATGTATAAGACAATTACCTTATAGATTTCTTCCATTTTTTTCAAGTTTCAAGTAATAAGATAGTAAGCATAGTGCAACTTCTGTACTTTGATTCACAGGTTATGAACCACAATATGTAATTCAAAGAAACCTGTTTGCTTGGATATATAAGTAAAAGAAAAAATAGATATTATAGATACATATGTGCAATTCAGAATTAAAAGACAATATATTTAAGACTACTTCTAGCTTATAAATCAACATTACTAACAGCTGTTAAAAAGCGGAAAAAAAAAGATTAAATTTACTTCCACATAGGATTTGACTTAAACATGCCTCCAACTCCTATTTTCATCAATGTTCCTGCTAATTGAAATGACCAAAAGAAAATAGGAAACCCTTCATAGATACAGGGAACTAAGGAGAAACTCTGATCATCTCATACAAGATATAGTAGAGAGGGGAACAAATTGAAGAAAGTCTGAGGCTTATTCAAAACCGCTTTCTGAGAAAAGTACATTGATGACACTGTCAGGAAAGTGTATCCTGGCACAGCAGTGTGACATCCTCCAATTTGAAAAATTCCTCATCAACCTTCACTGATATTCCTTACTATCAAATGGTGGTCGCCATTGAATGGATTATTTACTTCATTAAGATTACAAAATGGTGGGCTGGCCCCGTGGCTTAGCGGTTAAGTGTGTGCACTCCACCACTGGCGGCCCGGGTTCGGATCCCAGGCATGCACCGACGCACCGCTTCTCCAGCCATGCTGAGGCCGCATCCCACATACAGCAACTAGAAGGATGTGCAACTATGACATACAACTATCTACTGAGGCTTTGGGGGAAAAAAAGGAGGAGGATTGGCAATATACGTTAGCTCAGAGCCCGTCTTCCTCAGCAAAAAGAGGAAGATTAGCACGGATGTTAGCTCAGGGCTGATCTTCCTCACAAAAAGAAAAAAAAAAAGATTACACAATGGTGATTTTTCTCATCTTATCCTTCCTTCTACTATTATTAGATGGAATTTTCTGTATAGGACTTTCCCTCATACACTAAGGCTATTCTTGACCATGAAATACTTTTCGTACAGGAAAGGCAGGATCAGTACTTCAGGATTTCCCTCTGTTGGTGCTCATGACACACTGCCCCTAAATATGGCACCTTGACATGCTGAACATTTTCAGTTAAAGGAATTTGAAAAAACGGCAGAAGCAGAAAAGTCACTCTGATCTCTCCCCCACCTTTCTCCTGTGAAACAGGCCATAAAAACCTTCTGTAAGAGATTTCCTCCCTATTCCCAGAGCAACGGAGCATCCTTATCTCCGAAGAATCCTAACAAACAGCCTTGCTAGTAGTTTGCCCAGTTGACCACACTTACCTCATATTCCTTGACTCATCATATCTCTACACGCCTGCCCACTCTTCATCAAACCTAGCATAAAAATACTCAGCTCTAACTGTTTCTTCAGGTCTTCATTTCCTTATGAAGGCTCCTGTGTCACGTAAAACTTATGTTAAATAAAGTTATATTTTTCTTTTCTCCTGTTAATCTGTCCTGTGAGTTGAATTTTCCTCCCCTGCACCTCTTGTCATCAATCTTCTGAGTAATGTGTTGGTGCAACCTCCAAAATGTCCGGTGAGTGTTGTTTTGTGTGTCCCTCTCTTATTTCATCTTCGTGATTTTTTATAAAATTATACAATGTGTTTTCATCAGCTGAAGTCATTTTGATACTCACGTGGTCCCACCACAGACCAGCAGGAGCTCCTTTGAGCAGGCTCCAGTGTCTTTTTAATGCAGCCGGGTAATGTTGACTTGCTTATTTGCTTTCTAGCACAGCAACCTTTCCCAGGACCAGGTTGTATACTTCCTGCTTCAGGCCTGGTTTCATGTGGATCCAGATTTCGGGAAGCAGATTATACAATTTGAAGGTCCTCACTAAGAAAAAAATAGCAAATTTATTAATACAAATTGAGGTACAAAAATAAATATTTATTTAGGATGACAAAACAAATCACAACAAATGACAATGTTCTAAACGTAAACATTTTACAAATACTGCAAAATCCAGTAGAAAGACATAATATTTTTATTAACTAACTTTTTTTATTTCAACTCTTCTGTAATACCTTTTCTTACATTTTTGCCTAAATTCTCTTCATATGATAACAATTTTCTGATATGAGGATAGAAAAGTAATCCCATCTTTCCTCTATAATGGTGGAATAAAATGTGATTATTATTATTATTGATTGTTATCAAAATGGGGAAAACTACTATCAAGTTTCTTTCAAAATTACACTGTAATATTTGGAATTTCCACAGTTAACTTCTGACTCTGTACATCTCCAATTTTGTTTCTCCTTGCTGTTCACCTGGTGTCATGGGCACTAGAACATGTTCATATTCTCATACGACCTCAGCCTTCCACTTTCTTCTTATGACGTTGAGTGGGGGATGGGTACGTCCTATATCAGGACAGTTAACAATTATGTCACTATATTTGGAAGGGACTGTAAACTACAAAGTATATTCCACTGAATGTATCTCCACTAAAATTTCTGTTAGCAGGATCTCCAAAATGCCCATGGCCAATCCAAAACCACCTAATGTAGAATTATGACAAAGGGAAAACCAGAGTGGAATTAATTGCAGTTAAAAATATCTTAATTTTGAGCCAGCCGTGATGGCCTAGTTGTTAAAGTTTGGCGCTTTCACCTCTTTGGTGACCCAGGTTCGTTTCCCGGTTGCAGAACCACATCACCCGTCTGTCAGTTGCCATGCTGTGGCGGTGGCTCACATAGAAGAACTAGAAGGACTTACAACTAGGATATACAACCATGCACTGAGGCTTTGGGGAGGAAAAAGAAGAGAGAGGAAGATTGGCAACAAATGTTAGCTCAGGATGAATCTTTCCCTGCAAAAAAAAAAAAAAATATATATATATATATACACATCTTAGTTTTGAGCATTTTGCAAAAAAAAGTTATGAGCATGTGAGCACACCGCTAGGGCGCCTCCCAAGGATTTGGAAAGAGCTCATGCAAGTGAGGAGCCGCGCAGCTTAAGCTCCTTTAGATTCACGGTAATTCCGTCTCAGTCTGGAATCAGTCATTTATACAATGATCTTAGTCTCCTTTTGTTTATGAATATTCATTGCTGCTGAGTTGTCGTTGTTCCAGACTTTTTCACTAGATAAAATTAGAAAATAAATATTTTTAAACAGACGAAAATGTATCATAAATTTATACTAATATTTCCAATTCTAATTTAAAATTGCAGAGTTTTTACTCAAATTCTGTGGTTTTTATACTTGTATGTTTTTCTCTTATGCTGAAAACCTCGGCCCCCAAAATAAATTTCAAGATAACTTACTTTATTCTACAATAGGTATAACATAGGTTCCAAATAACAATGCCATTTTAAAAGAACGAAGAGAATTAAGTAAGGTACAATGCATGAGGAAAGTGGAAATCATGGAGAATGAACAGCATGTGTGAAATTTAAGGTTCAATGTAACTGGAATAAAGAATATATTTGTAGGAGATACATGATACCAGATGTGAGATTTACTGAGTGCCAAGTTAAGCAGCTTTCACATTATTGTGAATACTCTTAAAAGCAAATAATTGTTTTAATCAGGGGAATTAAATGATCTGATGTGAATTTTCAAAAGCAATCTGGGATGCGAGAGAGAGCAGACTAGCAAGAGACCAGCGTGGTCTAAAAAGTAGGGGAGAAGCCCTGAGTGACTATGGAAATTAGAAAGCAACTCAGTTGGTATGAATGCTTCCTCGTGTTCACTGTAACAATAACAATAACTGTTAGGTTATTATGGAAAAATTATCAGAAATGAGAAAGGAAGACAAGTAGAATTTCTCATTTCATCACATTCCTATTAGTCAATAAACATTTACTGATCTTTTTCTATATGTCAGAAATTGGTGGAAATATTGCACTGAACAGGACAAACATTGTCCTTCCATTTAGGGAGCTTGCAATCTTGCAAGAAGAGAGTAAATGAACAAAATTGATGAGGTTCTCAAAGAAGCCTTTTAAATTCTAAAGGTTTGGATAATTTTGACGTTGTGTTTGTTGTAATACTATATTCCAGATGTTGCACAGGCAAAATAAGCAAAACCATGAAAATTTGGTACTATCTGTCCCTTTTACCATACGTCTGCTTATCTCTCAAAATTATACACATTCACCATGAAACTTATCTACTTTCTCTCTTATTCTTAGACCCAGCTTGATAAATGATTAAAATAATCAGCTAGGAAACCCAATGAAATAATGCAGTCAATACTTAATGTAATTATCTTTTAGAAATGACTGTGGTAAAAAATATCCCCAACCCTGCAATCTAATCCCCTGTAGTAGGATAGGAATTTCAGATCATGGAGTGCACAATAGAAGAGAAGCTATTTTGAGCAAAGTGGTATGTTTTATTGCCCCTCAAAACACAGCAGTACAAGAGACCATTTTTCACTTCTAGCGTGAGACTAGCCTGACTATATTGTATGTCAAAGGTAAAAATCTGTCTTTGTATCTTTTCTATCTCCAAAGACTCACCTTCAGAGGACAACTTTCCTCATGGTTGGCTATGATTTTCTGACTGAGTCTAAACAAAAATTATGGTTGGTTTTGCTTTATAAACATAAGTATATATATAAAAAATGAGTCACAAGATGATGAATGAAAGTTACTAAGATCTTTTACTTGACGTATCTTAAGGAGAAAACAAGAATAAATAAGGAAATTCTCCCCCACTAGCTTCTATTTTCTGTAAAACAGGGAGAAAATTAATCCCCTAAGTAAATAGAATTTGGAGATTTGAGGAGGAGGTAATTTGGATCAGCTGTTCAGGAAATGGAGCTACAGTAACAGCAATAAGGCATTAATTACAGTGACCAGAAGGAGCTAACGTTCTTGATGTGGGAATAAGAAGTAATGGGGCAGCACAGAGGCTCTATTACGGATTTGGGAAACATGGTAAGTAATAGTAATTGCTAACATTTATTGAGCATATAATACATGTGAAGCACTGCTTAACCTACATTACCTAAGATATTCCTCATAACAAATCAATGTGGTGGGTATTAAGATTATATCCTATTTACAACAGAGAGTTTAGGTACCTTAGCCAAAGCCACACAATTTGTAAGTGGCATAACTTGGACTCAAACTCAGCTCTCTCATCAAGTTCATTATCATAATGATTACACCCTTCTGCTTTGCTCTCTGTTGTGCTACTTATTATATTAGAGAGTCTTGGTTAAAATAAGGCATGATAAATGGAAAATCCTGTATATGAAGCCACAATTTGGAAAAAGAAGTTGAGTGGAAGGGGAGCAGTTGTAAAATTACTTATGAATTTGTAGTCAGCATGAATAAATCAACAAATATTTTGGGGGAAACAACCATTCATGATCCAAGTTAAGGTTTTGAAGGATTTCAGAGGTAAAAAGAATCCTCAAAAAACAATGTGTAGGAAGGATGAACAAGCAGAAGTTAACAGGATTTTTAGGGCAGTGAAAATACTCTGCATGATACTATAATGATGGATACATGTCATTATACATTTGTCCAAACCCACAGAATATACAACGCTAAGAGTGAAACGTAATATAAGCCATAGACTTTGAGTGATTGTGATAGGTCAATGTAGGTTCATCAATTGTAACAAATGCACCACTCTGGTGGGGGATGTTGACAATGGGGAGGCTATGCACATGTCGGGCAGAGGGCATATAGGAAATCTCTGTGATTTTGCTGTGAATTTAAAACTGCTCCAAAAAAATAAAATAGTTTTCAATTTAAAAAATGTGTAGGAGCTAGGTCATTAAAGGAAACAAGTGAACAGTGCCACAGCCTATATAAAACCTGTAAGTTAAGGAAGTGGTGTATTTTTTTCCTCTTTATTTTTTGGCTAGATCTATTGGACATTTCTTTTTTGTTTTGTCATTTCAGTACTTTTGTATATTTGTTTTTTATACTTGCTTTTTCATGATTTTCATCTATTTTAAATTAATTTTATGCTATGAATTTTATCCTACTAATTTCTTTTGGCTTATTTTATTTTTCTCTCTACTCGAATTTTACACTTAGTTATTTTTTTCATTCCTTGTAGATGGGAGTGTGAATCAATACAACCAGTTAAATTGTAATTTGGCAAATTGTATCTGAAGCCTTAAGAATATTCAGAAACAATTAACTTTGCAATTTTACTTTTAGAACCTTCCTTCCACCTAGAAATAAGCAGAGATGTGCACAAAGATTTAGCTTCGAGGATATTCATTCTGACATTTGTAATAGTAAAGGATAGTAAATAATTAATTGTCCAATAGGACATTAAATAAATAACTAATATTCAAGCCTTAACAAACATAGATCTCTCTTCCTAAAATGCCTGCCCTCCCAATATGGTGCCTAGAATGTTCTCAAGGCCTCATTTAAGTCTCTTCTCTCAGAAACCTCCCTAATTCCTCTAGGTAAACTTGGCTGACCCCACTTTTATGTATATCTAACTGTCCAAATGTTGGCACACACTGTGGGGTATGATCGATTTTCTCTTTGTATGCCTATTCTCCCTCTCTCTAGATTATGGGTTCTTTGATAGTAGGAATCATGTCTTACTCGTATTTTCACCAACCTTACCTAGCAGTATGCCTAGCATACAGCTAACATTCAAAAACTCTTTCCTGGATGACTGAATGAAGAAATGAGTGTTGGTTGAGCAAATATTTTTGATGACATTGAGCAATAATATTGCAAAATGCTATTAACAGAAACTTATACTTCTTAGTCTAACTTAGTCTGATAAATATTGCTTATGTTCTCATAACTGGACAACTATAACGGGCTTATTCTAGAAAAGTTAAAAAACAGGTACAATCTTTGAGAAGAAAATATAAATTTCCCATAATTCCAGAAGGATATTTGATTGATTTCCTTTTAGCTTTTTTTCTAAGCAGAGATAAGTAATTAGATAGAGATAGATGATGAAATAGATAGATAGATACATAGAGATAAAAATAAATTAGGTATCTATCCATGCATAAATATATACAAATAGGCCCTTTTTTCTGCATTTGAAAGTTTTTCAAAATATCTGTGAAATATTCCAAGATTTTTTGGTCATCATGTTAACATTTGGAAATGCATATTTCATTTGAAAATATTTACAAATAGCTTTATTTTTTGTTTTTACACTCCAAATAACTTGCAATGTAGAAATATTTTCACAGTCTAGAAATTTTCTCACTATCTATCTATGGGAAAATGTTTAAAAATGTAGTTTGATGACTAAATCACACTCCAGGTAATCTTCCAACTTCACATACAATCAGTGATTTAGTTGCACAGGCCTCCTTTCTGGTAAGATATTAGAGGTGCCTTAATCTTATTAGTAATCTACATAATAATGGAGGCTTTAGAGGTTGCAGGCAAAGTTAAACTCATTAGAATGCACCCATTTACAGATTATGCATTATGCTATAATTTAACCAGAAAATCAATGGAGGCCCTACCTATCTTTTAGTTTACGGAGTAAACCATGTCAATGACCTAGAGAAATTGAAATCCTCACCAAGATTTCAATGACTGACTGGCGATTTAGATCCTCAGGTTTTCTAGTGCCTTCAACAGCAATAACCCACAAAGCCTGTTTGCAGTTTAACCTGGTGAGGCCAAACATAAAGTCCTATGATTTTGCTTATTGTCAAAATAAAGTCAATTATATCAAGCATTTTTGTTAGTTATGTATTTTATTTAAAAATTGGCAAGAGAGTTCATGGAGAGGGTTGTGGTCTCAGCTGACAAATTAACTAAAGATGGGCTGGATGTTTAGACAGAAGCTAAATCACGGAGGCCAACATCTTGTTGCTGTATCAGGATTGCCCAGGGGACTTGTTGACAAACAAAACACAACAAAAAAACATTAGTCCTGGACCCACTCCAGATTTATTATCAAGGAATAGGATCCTGGAGTCTACATTTTAAAGGTGAAAAGCAGTTTATTCTTATGCATGTTTAATCTTAAGAACCACTGGGCCAAGAAATGTTTGCCTTTAACCAAAGTCAAGAATAGAAGGGCTGTATTGGAAATAGGATGGATGAGTTCTTTCTAGGCATGTTGAATTTGAAATATTTGTTGGAAATCCAAGATCAGGTTCCCACTTAGAATTTGGAAATACAGCCATGTAACTTAAGAAAAAACTCAGGACTTAACACAGATTTTGGAATCAGACTACCTGTCATCACATCAGCAGTAACTGAAATAGGCACATATGTGCTCATCCATGGAGAATGTGCAGAATGGGAAGAGATGAGAACTGAGGACCAAAGCAGATGTAGAAGAAAACAGTAGTCAACGAAGAACACCATGAAGTCCCTAACACCAGGCAAGCCTCTGGGGGGCCTGAAAGGCAGCTGCTGACACATTTTCTCTGTACTTTACACAGAGCAAGGTATGATTTGAAGAGCGTTGCAAAGACAGAGCCAGGTTCGAGAGCAAGGAGCTGCCTTGTAGAAGAAAGACTTCTGAGTAGTGTCACAATATTTTGCAAATAAAAATGCAGGAAGCAAGGCTGAATTTGCATATCAGGTAAACAATTATTTATTTTGTTGGTATAAGTATGTTCCAAATATTGTGTGGGACATACTTATACTAAAAACAAAAAAAGGGTGGTTTATCTGAAATTCAAATATAACTGGGTGTCTGTATTTTACCTGGCAAGCCTACTCCTGGGTCCTATTCATCTTTAAACCCCAGCCTGGACACATACAAACTGTGACTTAAATGACTGGTCCTGAGATCTTAGTGAAACCAAACTTGAAAATAATTAAACAGAGAGGTCATTTGGTAAGTTGATTTTGGGGTTAGTTTATCAATGGCCTTGGAAAATCCATAACATTCAGAAAAGACATTTTTTACCTTCCTACTGGCCAAGATTTGAAAGCAAAAATAAAAAATTGCATACTCATATTAGTATTGTAATTGCAAAGTGAGCCTAAATCTAGTGTAGTTTAAACTGTTTAACAACAAAATCAAGAGAAATGGCAAGAAAGTACCTACTTTTTCTGAAAAGATATTGGCAATAATCATGGCAAGTTTCTGGGCAATGAAGCAGGCTCATTGGGGGAATTCAGCAGAGACTACTCAAACTAGAAGTTACTATCTTTTTTCAAAGATCTCTTCAACTTGCCATAAAGAAGGAATTTCTAGGATGGCTCAGGAAGGATCCAAAGGCAAATTTTCAGAAATGATGGGAAAATACACCAGAATTAGGATGGATCTCTTCCCTTTCACATAGCAACATTTATGGAATTTATGCTACAAGTTGAATCTCTACCTTCAAGTCTGAACATTAGGGAATTATAAATAAAGATTGATAGTAGGCTGGAGTTAGTACGCAACCCTAATATTACTGACAGTTCATGTAGATCAGTGTATGTGTGGCGACCTCTGCACCATCCAGATTCCCCTTCAGGAATGACGGCCTTCTTCCAGCCGCTGGGACTGCTGCCAGGAGGCGCTCCTCAGCTCTCAGCCGTCTTTGGAGACTGCCTCAGCTGAAGAAAAATGCTTCGACCAAGGTCTCTTCTTCTTCCAGGGGCGATCCATCTGATCACCGGTTCCCTATCACCAATTCTTGGGCCATCTCAGCTCCACAGTTCTTTATGGGATCAGCTGAGGTTTCACTTCCCCCTGTAGTAAATTCCTTCTCTTCCCTTACATAAGTGTTGATACCAAGAGCACCTACTCATACATGCTCTGCATGCTAATCTCTGTCTCAGTCTGTATCCTCAAAAACTCAACCTATGACAGTGGGACCTGGAGAATAAGACAATCAGTGTATAATTTGGAGGTACATAAGGGCTAAACCAAAGGACTAAGCATATAACCAGGACTAAGGTATCTCATTAGTTGGCTGGATGTTTTCACCAATACTCTAGAAAGGAGATATTGATAGTTCACACCAGATAACACTGTAATGTTACCTTACATTAGAATTTTACAGACATATATATGAATATTTTAATTAATTTGTGCTATTTAATTGAGAACTTACTATAAAGAAGACATAAAGTGAACTTGATTATTTCTTTAATTTCTTATAACTATCTAGTCTCATTGTCTGTAATGTACTTTAAAATACGTTAAAGTAAACAGCATAACATAAATATGTATTAGTTTAATCCACACCCTAGGTGCTTTTAGTTAACATTTGAAGTATCAGGTATTCACACTGCAGGGACAATGAATAAGAATTTGAAAGACCCTAATCATAAGTCCACACTACATAAACCAGAGGCAAGTTAGAACAAGACTTCACATTTCTCTGTCTGTATATGTATATAGGTTTTGTTAATTAACACGAGATGTTCAAATATTTTTCATTGAGGTGTGTTTTTTAAGACGTATAGTTTCCTAGAAATATTATTCTGGCACCTCTGCCCTTGATATAACTTGGAATAAGAATTTGACAAGGCCAGCAGCCTAATACCTAAATAACACAGGAAAACTCCATTCTTTCTGTGTTGTACCAGTTAATGGAGAATTCTTTTGCCTGTTCTAGAAAGTTAGCAGGAAGCTCATGTGAGTGTCTAAAAGCATAGTTTTAGCATCTGCTAAGTCAGGCCTCTTGACTATTCCTTTTTAAAGAAAAAAAAAAGAAAACTTTAGTTGACTCAGATATTTTTTCTTCCATGTGAATTTATGATCATTTTAATGCCCACCTCCAAAGATTCCATGCATTGCATTTACATAAAAATTTTGAGAATGGATTTGTTATGTTATTAAGTCATTCAATTCAAGAAACATCACATTTATATGTGAATTTAAGAATCGATATTATGATAATATTAAGACTTCCCATTTGAGATGATATGTCCTCTCAGGCCAGACAGAGGCAGTGTTGTTTAATGGTTAAGGACATGAATCTTGGACCAGACCACCTGGATTCAATTCCCAGCTCTCACACTTCTCATCTGTGTAACCCTGGGTAAGTTATACTGCCTTTCTGTATTTTCGTTTCCTCCTCTTTAAAATAGAATTAATAATGTCATCTGCTTCATAGGAGTTTGTGTCAAATAACAAGTGTAAAGCCTGGCTCATAATAAACATTATGCAAGTGTTTGCTATTATTATTTTATTTTGTGTACTTCCATAAGATTTAATAGCCTTTCTTCATATTTATATGGTATCACTCTTTCCAAATTTATTCATAAATATCTTATAGCATTCATTGTTATTGTCAGTGAAATAGATTTCCCCTTTCTGTTATTAGTTACTGCTAATATAGAGAAAGCTCTTGATTTTTTATATTGATTTTGTGTCCATCATTTTTCCCAAATTCTTCTAATAATTTTAGATAATTTTGGCCAAATTCTATTGGATTTTTTAGGTGTACAGTCACATCATCAGCAAAAGAAAAAAGAAAGAAAGAAAAAGAGTAAAACAATTTGAACACTTGTTTGTTTATGTTAATTGTTTCAAAGACTCAAAACAATGTTAAATAATGTTAGTGATAGCATCCATGTCGTTTTTCAGGCTTTAATGGAATAGCTTTAGCATTTTAGAATGCTGTTTGCTATAGGAGTCTTCTTATATATCTAAAATATAACAATATGTGTTGTATTTTACAAGTTTATTTCTCTATTTTTCTTAGAGATTTTGTTAAGAACGGTTTCTGACTGCTATTAAACTCTTTCTTTTTACCATTTTGTCATAATTATTTTTTTCTCTTGCAACTTTTTGATTGAAATGAATTCTATTAATATTTTTCTTGATAACTGAATTTCTGAAATAAATCCTACTTGGTCATAGTCTTTTGGTACACTGTTAGATTTTGCTTACAAATATTTAATTTAGAATTTTTGCATCTCCATTTATGAGTAAGATCAACCTATAGTTTTTGTTTCTCATACTATCTTTAAATTATATAAATCTATTAAATTAATCTATTAAATTTCAAATTAAGGGATTTTTTTAAAGAAACCATCTGAAGCTCTTCATAATATATGTTTTTGTTCTAAATAAGTCAAGTTATTTGGTAATATCTGAAAAGAGGTTTGATTTGGAAGAAGTGCTTATGATATTTGATTAGGGAAAAATAACGATGAAGACTATCTCTCTAGTATTTCAAGTCTCTCTTCATTACATTTAAAATGTTTTCATTTTTTTTGTATGAGGAAGACTGGCTCTGAGCTAACATCCATTGCCAATCCTCCTCTTTTTGCTGAGGAAGGTTAGCCCTGAGCTAACATCTGTGCCCATCTTCCTCTATTTTGTATATGGGATTCCACCACAGCATAGTTTGATGAGCAGTGCGTAGGTCTGCACCCAGGATCCGAACCCACAAACGCCAGGCCACCGAAGCAGAGCATGAAAACTTAACCACTATGCCACCGGGCCGGCCGCCTATTTTCATTTTTTATTCATTATTCATAACTTAGATGTGTTCCTCAACCAAAACAAAACAAAACAAATACCTAATTTAGCATGAACAAGGTGTAGAGATGCTGGCTTCAGTTTCTGATCATTGTTCTTGCAAGAGGGATATTCACATCAGCTTGTCTGGAAGTTCTTACAGACAATGAAGTAGAGAAAAAAAGATCTTTCCATGATATGCCAGTGAGCATCAGTTTGAAAAAGTAGTGACTGATCAACTGCCAAGCTCTTCACAGGACTAAAAGAAACAGGGGAAATTTAGTAATCAGTTCATTAATACAACTAATATTTTTACACCTTCATGAATTCATCTTTTAAATATTCTTATATATTATAAACGGTAAGAATTTCTTTAGTTACACCATAGAGAACAGATTTTACTTCCAGGAAAATAATTTATTTAAGGGAAAAAATTCTCTTCGTTACCTACTAAAGGATTTTTAAAAATTAGGAAGTAACCATTCACCATATTCCCAAAAGGAACTCACATATTGACATTCAGTACATGAGAATCCACACTTAGAATCTAGATCGTGTGTTATCCATACTTCTAAGTGGTCATGCAGAAGATTCAGTTCTGCAAGGCTGAAACATCAGGAGATACCTGAGCACAAACTTGTAAATCCTTTGGTCTGTGAAGGTAAAATATCCTTACCCATAACAAAATTATCCAAGGAATCATGGACTTGATACGCTAGTTATACTTTTTGAAAATAAATATATAACTGTTCAATTAAAACTTTATACATCTAAATGATCGATGATGTACTTAACATACCAACCTCAGAAATTATTTCAGGACAGATAGACAGTTTTGAAAA
Source organism: Diceros bicornis minor (assembly GCF_020826845.1). Taxonomy (NCBI): domain Eukaryota; kingdom Metazoa; phylum Chordata; class Mammalia; order Perissodactyla; family Rhinocerotidae; genus Diceros; species Diceros bicornis. The sequence goes on along the minus strand of NC_080755.1, from coordinate 23,423,026 downwards.
TTATCTGTGTTAAAAATTCTGATCCCTGAGTTTCTTCTGAACAAGCAACTCATTTATCTCACTGCCTACCTGCTGTCTCTATTTGTATGACTCTTAGGGAACGAAAAGCTTACTGTGTCCAAAACCACGTACTCTGGTGCTCCTGCACATTTTCTCTACCTTTATCCTTCCGCATCTTCTTGCCCTTGCTAGAAACCTCAGAATCATTCTTAATCCCTTCTCTCTCATCTCTCACAATTAATTCCCAAGTCCTCTGCATTTTGCTTCCTAAATATTTGTTTTATCTTTACACTCTTCTCCAGATCCCCTACTACCTCCTCAGTTCAAACTTCCGTAATCTTTTATACAGACAAAAATCTCATTGTTGCCCCGCATCTAATCCCGCTCTCCTCCAAATAGTTTTCTATACTGTGTGAATCATATTTGTAAATGCCTGTTTCTTCCTTATGAGTGAATTCCATCAATTTTAGGACATAGATCAAAGGGCTTGATGGAGCCTATAAAGATGTGTATTACGTGGTCCTTGAGGTATCTCCAGCATCATCAACCTGGCCTTGGGCTTCAGTCACCATGATATTTTTTGTGTTCCTTGAATATTTCAACATCCACCCTCACTTTAGGCCGTTTGTACATGTTGCTCTCTATCCAGGAATGCTTGATACTCCAATATGCCTTTAACTATCTAATTCTTATTACCACAATTCATAATTAGATATTCTATATTTGTAGTTCTTTATCAAGTACCTTGTCTACCAACTGTAATCTTTCTGAGGATAGACATCATGTATTTGGTTTATCACTATATACCCATGCCTAGGGTTACTAGAATTAGCAAATCATTGTAGGATATGTATTTTTCTTTTACTTCTCCAAATCTTATGCAGGTTCCTCATAGCTTAGATTGGAAAATGGCTGATCACTTCCTTTTATTGTTACCGAGTGAAAATAGTTCTGACGGGCTCCATCTCATTCTGCATGGCACAAACTTATGCTAAAAATTTACTCATTGCTCACTTGAAATTCAAACTTACCTGAACACCCTGTGTTTTATCTGGCATTCTTACCCAACCCAAGCCAGTGCCCAGAACATTGCAGATGCTCAATAAATATGTACTGAATAAATGAACTTAGTAATATGTTCCCTATTTTGAGATTCATTATTCTTAAGTACTTCTTTTTCATTGTCTTTAAGATGTATCAAATTGAAGAACCTTGGCAGAGATGGTTAAAAGGAGCTATAAAATGTACAAAATTTTCTAATAATTGTAGTCAAGATACTGATGTACAGAGTTAGCAAATCGGGTAATAGTATGCCTTCATAATGACATCTGTATAAAGTCTAATCATATCGGTACTTACCACACATCGCATAGCTGTAAACTAATTTAATGACTAAAAAAATCTGTTTAATTTTTTTATTATTAATATAAACAAGGAAACAATTTTGAATGCAAGGTATTATATTTCAGGTAAATCAGTTGGTAAGCATGCACACAGAATCATCAGGGAGACAATAAGTCAAACTCAAGTTTTTATTCAAACATAGAATTGTCTATTCACAAATTGTCCAATGCCACTAAAATTTCTGAAAATTTTATCTTTATTTTGTATTCCTAAATAAACGAACAGATTTATATACACTCTACCTACAACCAAAAATGTTAATGAAACAGATTACAATAAAAGCTCATACAATAACAAAATAATTAATGTAAGATTAAAAGAAAGGAACTATGCTAGTTCTCTGTTCCCAGGTCAATAGCTGCCCTTCAATGCCCTGCTTTGTGCATTCACAAATCGGTAGCAGCAAGGGCGGGCGGTGTGTACAAAGGGCAAGGGACTTAATCAATGCAAGCTTATGACCTGCACTTACCGAGAACTCCTCGTTTATGGGGAATAATTGCAATCCGTGATCCCCATCACGAATGGGGTTCAACAGAATTTTTTTTTTGCAACATCTGAAATTTTTAATCCTTTCTTTACAGGTTACCTAGACCATTTTTCATTAAGAAAACTAGAAAGTTGGTAACTGCCACAAGCCATCACCAGGCAGTAGTTCGTGTCAATTTTCCAGAGCCCTGCTTTGCAGGGTGTCTGAATGCACTGCTTGGGGTCTCTGCTCACATATAGTGGAATCAATCATGGTAGATTTTAGTCGACTGGTTGTTTTTCCCCATATTTCTTTGTAAACTCTTCAGAGGACCGAATATTCTATGGTCCTTAGAGTATTCTTCAGCTAGGTCAGCCCAAGGGAGTGCTCGGGCTGGGGGTCGTTCACCAATGCTATGAGGGACTGGATTACTGGGTCAGTTTTGGTTGCTGGGTTCCAGTTTTCAGCACTAATTAGAGTCAGACAGTCCTGTCCCTTTTCATCGATGTTCAGGTGATAGATCTTTGTTTTAAATGTGATCTTCTGTGGTTTGAATGGGTACTCTGCTGGAAAGTTGATTTCAATTCTGAAGGCCCCCTTATCGTATGGGGTCCCCAGTGGTGGGAGTGAGGAGTTATCCTCTAGAACCACATCATTCAGCCCATTGCCCTTCAGCTTTTCTCTATTTTAAACTGGGAGCACCATCAAGAAATAGGGGAACAAGAGAGAGAGGATGAGGTATTTATTCCTTCCTCTCCCTCCCTGCCACCACGGTTTTGACAGAACTGCATCCTTCTATAGCAAAACTCCTATACAGTGGCCCCCCTTCTGTAGCAGCTGCTCTCTGGTGCAGGCTCTAGTTTCTTCAGTCTGCCCCTTCAGGCAGGGATGATAATGGCTACCTGGTCTTTGTCATCTCTGGTGTTTCAACATTCCTTGTTGATTTCCTTATCACTTTCCTCTGTCAAATAAAAACAAATCTGGGCTTGGGTAAGGAAAGATTTTATTAGAAAAGACTATGGCAATAGCGGGAAGTAGACTGTTATAATAAAGAGAATGCTCTGATGGTAAGATCTGCAAGAATCTCAGAGGTCAGGCAGAAGTTTCTTTTATGGGGAGGAATAAAGAAGGCTTGAAAGAACCTGGAATGGGAGAGTGGGATGAGCCAGTGGTGCGATCAGATAGTTGAGCAGGAAATTTCTTTCCTAGTAATAATTCAAAAGGCTGTTATGAAGTTGTTCCACATCCAGCGCTGGCTCAGGCTGAGTGTTGGCCAAAGTTAAGGGGCCTGGGGGAAGGTGAGAAGCTTAACCAAAATTCGTCAAGTGAGCAGGTATTTCGTCCAGATTGGTAAATTCGTACCAACTGTTGATGTTGTTATTATGGGGAAAATGTCCTTCCATGATGGGATAAAAGACTTTTAGTTCAAAGTTTTGAGTAAAATTGGTCATCTTGTTTATGTGTGGCAATGCTATGCTTCTTTCCATGGAATTAATTTCTTTTCAAAATTAGATTTAATTTTTTCCCTCAAGAATAGTAATTGCTGTCTAAAAAGTGTGTTAAATAGGATTACATCATGGCTCCTCTGGCTGTGATTTTTTTTTAATAGAAATTACTGGAAGTTTTTGAATGCCCTTGGTTGTGAAGAACTGACTCACTATATCTTAAAAACTAAATTGAAGAAAATTTATAGGTAGTAAGAGCAGATCTTATCATGCTTAGAGAAAGGAGAACACTAGTATATTAAAAGCAGCACCTTTCAGGAAAGAGTAGATTTACACTTGTTCCAGTCTAAAAAATTACTATTATGTGTGAGAAGGAGATAAGAACAAAAAGCAGTTAACATTTTGATGCAGCATCATGCAGAAGGAGCTTCTTCTAAGACAGAATTTCAGTTCTTGTTCTGATACTCGTTAATTATGGTTAAGTGGGCAAGTTCATTTAAACATTCTGACTTCCTATTTTATTTCTTGGAAAAAAAAAAACTGAGGGTAATAATATATGTCCTACCAATTATTTGGAAATGTTGTGAAGATAAAAAGAGATAACAGAATTGAGAAACTCTTATAACCTGTAGAATTTGAATATCAATGCCATGTGTTATTATAGAAACTTAAGAATGGTTCACCAAAATGTAAAAGGAGTTAGTTGAAGACACATAACCCTATGTTGTTCTGATTTGACTGAAATAAACCTGCTTCACCTGTGTTTGAAATCTTAAATGGTAAAGAACTGATGATCATATTCATTAGAATTTGAACACAGACTTGAATCTTGAATTCTTAGATTACTTTTTCAATGTTAACTTCCTCTTTCCTAAAACTTATTGTTCCACAAAACTGGTAGGAATGAAGGAATACCTTTGTTAATAAAAAAAAAGATACAATACAAATCATATTAATAACATGCATATAGAGGTACAAACATTGTATAAGGCACTTAAAAATCATTTTTTATTGAACTCTTTGAGATAATGGTAGATTCATATGCAATTGTAAGAAATAATAAAAGAAATCCTGTGTACACTCCACCCAATTTCCCTCAATGGTTAAATCTTGCAAATCTATAGTACAATATCACAACCAGGATATTAGCATTGATACAATCATGGTGCAGAACATTTCCATCACCACAAGGATCTCACACATTGCCCTCTTATAGCCACATCCACTTCCCTCCCACCCCCACTTAATCCTTAACCTTCAGCAACCACTGGTCAGTTCTATATTCTGTTATTTCAAGAATGTTATACAAATTACATTAACATATAAATTAATATTATAAAATAAATTACAGTATGTAATCTTTTGGAATTGGTATTTGATTGTTTCCAGTTTGGGACTGTTACAAATAAAGCTGCTAAAAACATCTGTGAACAGGTTTTTCAGTGAACTTAAGTTTTCATTGCTAGGGATAAATTACCCAGAATGCAATTGATGGGTCAAATGGTATCTGCATATTGAGTTTTTTTATTTAAAAAAAACTGTCATCTATTTTCCAGAGTGATTGTACCAGCATACATTACCACTAGCAATGCGTAAGAGACTCAGTTTCTCTGCATCTTCATCAACATTTGATATTGTCACCATTTTTTTCAAAAATTTTAGCCATTCTGATAGGTAAGTGGTGGTATCTCCACAGTGTTTTAATTTGTATTTCCTGAAGGCTGGTGATGTTGAATACATTTTCATGTGTCTATTTGCCACCCTTAATCCTTTTCCATTAACTTCTTTATGATTTTTGCCCATTTTCTAATTAGATCATTGTTGGTTGGTTTTTCTACTGCTAAGTGTTGCGAGTTCTTTATTCTAGATACCAGTCCTTTGATGGATATGTGGGTTGAACATATTTTTCTCCTACTCTGTTGCTTGTCTTTTTATCCTCTTAACAGTGTTTTTCTCAGAGCAAAAGTTTTTCATTTTAATCAGATTCAATTTATCATTTTTTTCTCTTATGGATTCTATTTTTCAAGTCTAATAAAGCTTTGCCTAACCCTAAATCCTGAAGATTTTTCTCCTATGTTTTTTCTAAATGCTTTATAGTTTTTCATTTTGCATTTTAGTCGGTGACCCATTTTGAGTTAGTTTTTGTATAAGATGAGAGACTTAGGTTGGGGTTCATTTTTTTTTAAACCTATGGAAATTCAATAACTTCAGCACCATAAGTTGGAAAAGCAATGTTTTCTCCATTACATTTGTTTTGTACCTTTGTCAAAAATCAGTTGGGCATATTTCCATGGGTCTATTTCTGAGTTCTTTCTTCTGTTCCTTGATTTATGTGTCTATCCCTCCACAATACTACACAGTCCTGATAACTGTTGCTATACAAAAAGTCTTGAAGTCAAGTAGACTGATTTATCCCATTTTCTTCTTCTTTTAAAAAAATTTTCAGATATTCTAGTTCCTTTGCCTTTCCATATACATTTTAGAATACTTTTGCATATATCTACAAGATATCTTGCTGGGATTTTGATAGGAATCGAGTTAAACCTATATATCTGTTTGAGAAGAATTAAAGTGTTTACAATGTTGACATTTCCAATCTAGGAACACGGTATGTTTCTCCATTCATTTAGAATTTTTTTCATCAATATTTTGTAGTCTTCAGCATACAAGCCCTATACATGTTTTGTTAGATTTACACCTAAATTTTTTTGAGTGATTGGAAATGGTATTATATTGTTAATTTTGGTGTCCACATTTTCATTAGTGGTATATAGAAATACAATTGATTTTTGTACGCTTATCTTGTATCTTGTGGCATTGCTGAACTCACTAATCATTTCTAGGAGGGTTTTTGAATTATTTGTTAGGATTTTGTGTGTAGACAATATTGTCACCTGCAAACTGGAATAGTTTTATTCCTTCCTTTCTAATTCAAATGCCTTTTATTTTATTTTCTTGCCTTAATGCTAGATCTACCAGTGTTATGTCGAATAAGAGAGATGAGAGGACAACCTTAACTTGTTCCTGATCTCCTGGGAAAAGCATTCAGTCTCATCATTTATGTGCAACGTCATCTGTAGTTTTTCTGTAGATACTCTTATCAAGTTGAGGAAATTCTCCTGTATTTCTATTTTTCTGAGAGTTTTCACTGTGAACGGGTATCAAATTTTCTCAAATGCTTTTTTTCTGCATCTGTTAATATAAGCATGTGTTTTTTCTTCTTTAGCCTGTTAATATGGTAGATTACATTAAATAATTTTCCAGTATTTTCTAATTTTCTACCAATCTTGCATACATGGAATCAACCTCCACTTGGTAATAGTGTATAATTCTTTTATATATTGTTGAATTCTATATGGTAATATTTTGTTAAGAGTTTCTGCATCTATATTTATTAGGGTTATTGGTCTGTAGTTCTCTCTCTCTCTTCTTAACTTTTTAGCTCTCTTCATCTGATTTGGTATCAAGGTAATACTAGCTTCATGAAACAAATTGGAAAGTATTCCCCCCTTTTCTAATTTCTGGGAGAAATTGTGTAAAATTGGTGTTAATTCTTCTTTACACATTTGTTAGAATTATTCAGTGAAACCATCCAGATCTTACCATGGAGTTTGGAGTTTTTAAATTATGAATTCAATTTCCTTAATAGTTATATTACTATTTAAATGATCTATTTCATATTGGGTGAGTTGTGGTAGTCTGTATTTTTCAAAGAATTGCTCAATTTCAGGGGCCGGCCTGGTGGCATAGTGGTTAAGTTCACGCACTCTGTTTCGGCGGCCTGCAGTTTGCTGGTGTGGATCCCAGGCACAGACCTACGCACCACTCATCAAGCCATGCTGTGGCGGCATCCCACATACAAAATTGAGGATGATTGGCACAGATGTTAGCTCAGGGGCAATCTTCCTCAAGTAAAAAGAGGAAGATTGGCAACAGATGTTAGCTCATGGCCAATCTTCCTCATCCCTCAAAACATAGAATTGCTCCATTTCATTTAAGTTGTCAAATTTATATTTGTAGACTAGTTCATAATATCCCCTTATTATCTGCAGCTTCAATCTGATAGCACTGTTTCATTGCTGGTATTGATAAATTGTATCTTTTCTCCCTTTTTCTTTGTCAGTCTTGCTAAAGTTTTATCTATTTATCTTTTCAAAGAACCAGCTATTTGTTTCATAGATTTTCTGTTATTTTTCTGTTTTAAGTTTCTTGATTTCTATTCTTATCTTCACAGTGTCTTTTCTTCTGATTGCTTTGAGTTTATTTTGTGCTTTTTTGTCCCCTAGATTCTTAAAGTGGTAACTTTTATTACTGATTTGAGACTTTTCCTCTTTTTTAATATACACATGTAGTGCTACAAATTTGCCTATCAGCATTGCTTTAGCTTCATCTCACAAATTTTGATATGCTGGATTTTCATTGTCATTTAGTTTTTTATATATATATATATATATAAATTTCCCTAGAAATTTCCTCTTTGAACCATGGAAATCAAAGTATGTTGTTTATTTTCCAACTGTTTTCTGTTATCATTCTGTTGTTGATTTCTGGTTTGACTCCATTGTGGCTGGAGCACACACTCTATATGACTTCAATTCTTTAAAATTTGTTGAGGTTTGTTTATGGCCAGGATATGGTCTATGTCTGTGTGTGTTATGTGGACACTTGAAAAGAATGTGTCTTGTGCTTTTGTTGGGTGAAGTGTCCTAAAAATGTTGATAGGATCCTTTTATTTGATGTTATTGAGTTCTATCTCCTTGCTGGTTTCCTGACTATTTGTTCTATCAATTGTTGAGAGAGGAGTGCTGAAGTCATCAACTGTGTTGATGTTTATCCTTTCAGTTTTATCAGTTCAATCAGTTTTATTTCACAAAACTGTAACTATAGATTTGTTTGTTTCTTCTTCCTGTTTCATCAGGATTAGGTTCAAATATTTTGAGCTCTGTTGTTTGGTACATCCACATTTAGGATTGCTATGTCTTCTTAATGGTTTTACCTTAATATCACTTTACAATGTCTTTCTCTGTTGCTGGTAATTTTCTTTGCTGCTTTATTTTTTATTTATTTATTTATTTATTTGTGTGTGAGGAAGATCAGCCCTGTGCTAACATCTGTTGCCAATCCTCCTCTTTTTGCTAAGGAAGACTGGCCCTAGGCTAACATCGTGCCCATCTTCCTCCTATTTATACGGGACGCCACCATAGCATGGCTTGACAAGAAGTGCGTGGGTGCGCGCTGGGGATCTGAACCCCAGGCCACCAAAGCGGAGCACACACACTTAATTGCCACACCACCAGGTCAGCCCCTTCCTTGCTACTTTAGCTAACAGTTATATAGCCAATCCTTTTTCTTTTCTTTTACCCTCAATCTACTTATTTCATTATATTGAAGTAAATTTCTTTTGGACACCATATATTTGTATATGTTTTTAATTCACTCTTCCAATTTCTGTCTTTTAACTGGCATATTCACGGCATTTGCATTGAATGTTATTATTGATAAAGTATGGGTAAAGTCTGCCATTTTACTTTTGTTTTCTATTTATTCTGTTTTTATATCTCTATTTTCTTTATCCTGCCTTCCTGTGGGTTACTCGACAATTTTTTAGAATTCCATTTTGATATAGTGTTTTTTATCAAATAGCTTTTTAGTGATTGTTCTAGGCAATCCATTATATATACAAAATTCATCCTCGTCTACTGATGTCATCAGTTCAAGTGATGTGATATCTCCCTTTATGCCCATTTACCCTCCTGTTTATAATATAATTGTCTTAAATATTTCCTCTACATGCATTTAGAACCACATTAGATAGTGTTACAAATTTTTATTCAACCATCAAACGTAATTTGGAAAATCTATTGTATTTACCCATATTTTTGCTTATCATGCTCTTTCTTCCTTTCTGATGTTACAAGATTTCTTCTTTTATCGTTTCTTTTCTACTTAGAAGACATCCTTAGCCTTTTCTCAGAGTCGGTCTACTGACAACAAATTCTCTTGGCTTTCTTTCATCTGAGAATCTTGATTTCCTCTTTATTGCTGAAGAAAATTTTCATTGGATATAGAATTCTGGGTAGATAGTTCTTTTCTTTCAACACTTGATAATTGCTGTTTATCACTCCTTTTGGGTTCTATGGTTTTGCATGAGAAACTGGTTGATATTCTAATTGTTTTTCACCTATATTTAAGGTGTCATTTCTCTCTCACTGCTTTTAAAATTTTTTGCTTTGTCTTACGTTTCAGATATATTACCATGGTTTGTCTTGATGTGGATTTCTTTGGGTTCTTTCTGTTTGCGGTTCATTCAGCTTCTTAATTCTGTTGTTTATATATTTTGTGAAATTTAGGAATTTTTGGCCATTATTTCTTTGAATAGTCTTTCAGTTCCTCTCTCTTTCTTCTCTCCTTAGAATGTCATGAAATGAATATTAAGTCTTTTGTTGTACTTCCACACATCCCTGGGGCTCTGCTCATTTTCTTTGAATCTATTTTTTCTCTCTGTGGTTTATATTGAGTAATTTCTATTGTTTTATCTTTGAGTTAACTGATTTTTTCCTCTGTTTTCTCCATTTTGCTTTGATCCCACCGGGTGGGTTTTTATTTGATTATTAGATTTTCAATTTTAAAATTTCCATTTGGTTCTTTACATCTCCTAATTTGCTGAGGTTTTCTGTTTTTTGTTTTGTTTTGTTTTCAGCATGTTCACAATTGCTCACTGAAGCGTTTATATGATTGCCGTTTAAAATCTTGGATAATTCTAACTTCTCTGCCATCTCAGCGTTGGCATCTATTAATTATCCCTTCTCATTCAATTTCTGATCTTCTTGGTTTTTGGTAAGATGAGTGATTTTCATCTGAAACCTTGGCATTTTGAGTATTATGCCATGATACTCTGGATCTTAATTTAAATCTTGTTTTACCCAGATTCTTCCCACATTGCTCTGGCAGGACAAGGTGAAGGCGGGGGGGTGTGGGACACTGCCTTGTTACTGCCAAGTGTGCATAAAAGCCAAGTCCCCCATTTTGTCTGCATTGACCCCCAAGGGGGCAGCCCCTCTTTATTGCCGGTTAGGGATGGAAGTCTAGACTTCTCATGTGGTCTCCACTGACACTGCTAGAGGCTGGAGGGTCATTACCTCCTGGTGGGGATGAAAGGCCAGTCTCCCCTCCCAGTCTTTTCTGACACCACCCCAGTAAGAGTGTTAAGTTGTTTCATTACAGTCTGGCAAAGGTAGACGCTTAAGCTCCCCTCTCAACCTTTGCTGGGGCAGGGGAGAAGGGCACATTTTCTGTGTTATTTGACTGGAATACAGAGTTTACTGTTTAAAAATGTTCTGTCTTGTTAGGCTGCCTCTATTCTGGTCGTTTAGCTAGAAAGAGTCAGCTTTTATTGGGTCTTTTTTTGGTCTGTACCGATTGGCTCTCTGGATTGCTAGCTTCTTCAAATCTAACTAAATCTTAGATATATGAGACATTCCAAAAGAAATACTCAGAGAACTCATCATCACTTCACTCCTTGGATTCTGAGGTCCCCAGCCAGTTTTTCTTCTGTTCTCCATGTTTCAGATTCTTCTGAGTTTTTTTCCAATGTTGTTTTATACACAATGTCCTGGGATTTCAGTTATATTTAATGTGAGGAATAGGAAAAATTATATCTGATACAAATCATATTAATAAGTCGCATTTAGATGTACAACCATTATATATAACTGCATTAAACAATGTCTTTTGTAATTAATACATGCAGCTTTAGCCAGCCACCTTGCAAAGTGAAGAACCTTCTCCAGGGCTACTCAGTTAAGAATGACACTGCTAGAGATATGAAGGCTTCAGAATCTGTATCTCAAAACGTCAGATCTACTTGAGAGGGAGTGACAGGCCCAGATCAGGTCAGGCCACAGTGCCCTCACCTGCTGCCCCTCAGGGCTCATCAAAACCCTTCTCACTTGGTCACTGAAAAGAGAACGATCAGCTATTTTTCAAACTGCCCTGTAAGGAATTTACATACGCTTTGAAACAAGAAGAGAAATACGCATCCTATATTATATTTCTCAAATTTGAAATATGAAAGTATAATATGACAGCTTTTTCTTTGTTTCCTTGTTTTGCCATCCATACATAACTTAACTCTTTTTCATATTTTATATTACAACATGCATTGCACACAGGAGCTAAGTGAAAGACAGAATCCCCATTTGCCATCAGGATGAACAATCACACACGTAGCCAAAGGATTCAGGTAGCAGTCTTTCTTGAAGCAACCTTTCTTCTTGTCTTCTTGGCAGCAAGGTTACTTGCCTCTGGCTTGAATATATGAACTAATATAAAACACACACATATCACACAAACACACTTTACAAAAGCACCTGAAGTAATTTATACTTTTTAATTATTCCAAAAGTTTAACAGGGAATTATAAACTGTTTTGAGAGACAAATTACTAGGGGGAAAAGAGAGGTAAAATAAATAATCAGAAGCAAGTAAAATTATAAATCCTATAATTAAACTATTTCAATTAGACCGATTAGTCAACTGAAAGGAAAATCAATTATTCTGGCAAGGAAGGAAAGAGAGGGAAGGATCATTTGCCGTGTGCCTCCCATGAGCTCAGATAAGGAGCAACTCTCCTTCGCATTCACGCTGTCATTTCATTTTCACAAGGCCATGAGGTAAACATTATTATCCCAAACTTAGAAATGGAGAACACAGAGGTTTAAATTCACATAAGTAATAAGTGGCTGAACTGGATTCAAACCCTGCTTCCCTGGCAACATTGCTTATAAGTATTCTTTTTTGCTCCATCTCCAGAAAATATTACTGCAAACTTAAAATTGAGTAATGTAGAGGATACTGTTTGTTTTTTCCTAAGGGCCTCTCTTAGCATTACAAATCTCTTTTACTGTTTAGCCCAATCTAGAGGTGCAATCCCACACTTAACGTCTGGGGAAAGAAAAACACCCAGGGTTTAAAAAGTATCTCCCAGGTCAATGAATGATTTAACTATAGAAGGTTAAAAGAGCAGGGAACTGGTGCTAATAAAAATATATTAGAAATGAAGGCCAGATATTTGATTAGTTTCTCTAGCCAGTCCTTCCTTCTTATACTCTTCCCCATTTTCTACAACTCTAAGAGGTGCATATCACAAAATGAATAGATCAGATCTGAAGAAAATTTATCAAAATAGAAGGGGAAAAAAAGCCCAAAACCCAGCTCTTTTCTCCTGGAGAAAAAAAAAAAAAAGAAATGTTAAGAAGGTCATCTTTCCCTACAGAGTTCAAAGTTTTGACTGGTAGGCAATAGTTATTGTCCATGTTATAAATGTGGAAAGTAAGCCATAGAGAATAAGGTATCCGGCCAGAGTTGTACACAATGTCTTTGATGGGTAAAATAATCTCTGTTTCTGGTTCCAGTTTCTTTTCCTTTTGGAAACTCTCTTCAGTCTGGAACACATTAGGTTGATAGAAACTGTCTAGATTTGGCCTGATGTATCAAAATAGCTTTCCAATATGGTTCTCAAATATTCAGCCTGGGGAAAGCTAAAAGGTAGAACCATCACTACATATTACTCATATGTCAACCAGGGTAAGGCTCTATATATCTCTACATAGTATCTATTTACACATACACAAAAGGGATATTTGGTGACCGTGATTTGGCAACATTGAGGACAACACATTAAAAAGTCTATTTTATTCGATCATAAAAAATCCTAAAGCAGATTTAGATTGAGTTATAAACACAAATTTTCCTAGGCTTCACCAAACTGAAATTTTTACTCTAGTGTAGAGCAGCTCCATGCTGCTCAGGTAATATGGACAGTATCCCAGGGAGGCAGTAAAAGGAAAAATGACTGACATTGGCAGCTAGCTTAGACGACCCAGTGAAAACTATTCAACACGTCTCTCCCTTGTCACACCTACTCATCCTTTATCTACACATACAGATACATAAGACACGATGGCTCAAGGAAGGGACACAAAAACAAAATCTCAATCCAATTAGAGCCATATATAACCATTCCACACACTGAACAAGCAGATATCCTGGGTGAAATCATGAAGCCCTTGTTATTTTTTATTTTTTTATTTTTTGGTCTCTCAATATCTTTATCAAAGTCATTCTTCTTTAACTCTGGATGAAAGCAAGGCCAGTGCCACTCCTTTCTGATCACTTTTAGGTCACAAAACACTGCCTCAATTTCACAATTATAAAGACTAGTTCTATTTAATAAAGACTAGTTCTACTTAATAGTTGAAACTGTTAAAATTCACTTAGTGTTAAAATTTTGCATCCCTAATATGAGTCTGGAATAATCAGGAAGCCAGCAGCTGGAGATGGGTCTTTTTCCAATTTGTGCTTGACTTATCTTTCCCTAGGAACTCTCAATTAAGGGACACTTTCATGTAATCTACATCACTGCTCTCAGAAATTGGTAAAATGTTTGAAATGTACTCTCTCTTGTGAATGTTTAGTGGGTTTTTGGGTTTAACCCCATTTCTGCCTATCTTTCACATGCAGTTTCTGAGAGTTGAAATAAATTTCCAGTCCTTATGTAAAAAATACTGAGACAAAGCAAAAATTATTTAGCTGTTTGCTCCATACAGTCCTTGTTCCAGGAAGTTAAAACAGATTACTTTTCAAGGTAACAGCTTGCACATCAAGACTATTCCAACATACAGTTTGTCCACCAAGATTTGCTTCATGATCCTCCTTTCATTTGCTCTTCAATCCAAAGCTATCACATCTGCCCAAACCCAGGTAGTTACTGCCTTCAAATCGTCCACCCAGCTCTAAGCTCCATACATACCCTTCTCCAACCTTCCCTTTTTGAGACAATATTAAGACTCTGTCAAGATGGTGTCCTCCCTTGCTGCAATAAGTTTAATGAACTCACCTTTGCTTGATCAGCAGGGTTTTCTGGAGGTCTTTGGGGTGGAGGCACAGAATTTTGACATTTCCTTGACTCAGGCTAATGTCTCCATGTTCTCAGTGGTTACCTACTCCTTCCTCAGCACCTCAACCTGGCATACCTCCAGCTTCTCTCAGCTGAAGTCTTTCAGTTCTTCCAGGAAACGCTGTTGCACAGAACCTAGGACAATAACACCCGGGCTTTGGGGCCGGCCGGGTGGCGCAAGTGGTTAAGTGCGAGCGCGGCCGCTATGGCCGCCAGGGTTTTGCCAGTTCCATCCCAGGTGCGCACTGACACACTGCTTGTCGAGCCATGCAGTGGCGGAATCCCGTACAAAGTAGAGGAAGATGGGCACAGATGTTAGCCCAGGGCCAATCTTCTTCAGCGAAAAAAAAGAGAAGGATTGGCATCAGATGTTAGCTCAGGGTTGATCTTCCTCACAAAAAAACAAAAACAAACAAACAAAAAATAACACCTGGGCTTTTTTTCAGGTGTGGATTACCTTTAGTCTACAGGGAATACTTTTTTCTGGACAAACCCACAGTGTGCAAAGCAATCTTTAGTCTTTGGATACTTCAGGTGGAAGTCCACTATGTTCCCCAAAATAATATAGGAGAAATGTGAAGCTCTCTAGTCTCCTTAAAGTCCATTTCACAAGGCTTGGGGTCAGGATTTAGCAATACCTATTCTCTTTCTTAGGTTTTCACATCTCAGATGTCTTGAAAGAAACAGTCTTCACAAATCACTCTTTAATTCATAACACATAAACTCTTATACCCTCAACAGGAGTGAGAACTTGAGGAGGTCTCTAAATAGCTTTGGCTATCTATGTTGTGTGTATTTTGTAGGGCAGCCTGTTGCAGAACTCATGGATCACAGATAACAAAGTTATCTATAATCATAGGGTCTTAGTCAAAGCATCCATTTTAATATAAATGTTACAAGATAGCTCATTTCCCATGATAGCATGCCTCCCCTTCTTCCATGGTGAGATAATTTAGTTCTGCATCCTGAAGATGCATAACCAATGGAATGAGAGGAATAATGTGCACAACTTCCTCAATACCTATGGAGAAGAGATTTCTTATCCTCCACTACTCCTCTTCCTTCTTCCACAAGAGCTAGAACACGGACATGGCATGACCCAGTTTTAACCAGTTCCCTAGTCAATGAGGAACAATAGAGTGAAAGGAAACTAGGTCTCCAAAGAACCAGATCAAGCAGAACTTCTCAACTCCAGATCACTAACCTGTGAGAGGAAAAATAAATCTCTGTATATTTTTTGTCTATGTGTTACAACAGCCCAACCTGCATACTAACCAATAAACCTCCTATTATACACAAAATAACAGAGTTAAACCTAAACACAGTGCTGTCAAAAAGGAGGGTAATTAACGTTTGGAGAGTACTCAGAAATGATCAACATAAAATAAACACTTAATAAATATTTATTTGAAATAAAACTGTTTGTTACATAGTTTGTAGAAGACGAAACTTGATTTTGACTTAAGGGATACAACTACAATACAGAAAAGATACAACTTTTCTGACCCTTATTTTCAGCATCTATTACATGAGAAGATTTCACTAGATGGTAAAGTGGTTTTAGTCTAAAAAAATCTAGAACTTAATTCCCAGCATTACAGAGGCGTTGGGAATGGGGTTCTATCAGCATCATTCTTATGCCCTTTCACATACACCTTCTAGGCTACAAGTTGCCTGTGATTTTATGTTTCTTTTTTCCTTTGTTTATTTTATTCAGCATTATCTATTTAACAAGATCAAGAGCAGAAGATCCACAGTGTGATCTGTCCTGTTTCTAACTCACCTCTATGACATTGTCAAATACAAGTTGTGGAAATAATTTCCAACTGATCCCATGCCAGCAAAACAAAAAGAAGAAGAAAAAAAACACTCTAACATTGATATTGCTTTTTAATTCTATGAGCCCTAAGTGCTCCACTTGAACATAAACTCAGATTCAGACATATTTCAGAGTATCTGCTGAAACAGAGTCTAGCTGTGCCAGACACCAATTTTTTTTTGGAGAATTTTGTGCTGAAAGAAAAAGAGGAAATGGGATTGCTTGGGGAGTCTCTGGTAAGGAATGGAAGGGAGGGATGCAGATGATCGAGTGGGTGGTCTGATGTCTATTCATGACACTGATTGACCTGGCTCAAACCGAGATCAAAATTATGACCCTTTTGGAGTAAAAGAGAGCAGACAAAAGCTAGAGGAGTTGTTTCCATGGAGAAGTCATAAAACACTGGAATGCAGACAATGCTGCTTGAGTGACCAGATGACAAGATACAGAGGAGAAAAACAAAACCCTATCACATCGAGGACACTTGAGAATGCAATGCTGCTTTGTCATCTCAAAGTCTTCTAGTCTGAAGATTTGGAATTGTTGAAACCTAAACTTATCAAGCATTTTTCAAGAATCCCAGTGCTTACTTTATCTTATTTTTCAGACTGGTCCATATGGAAAGTGTATCTAATTCAGAATATGGAAGCAGGGAATGTTGATTTAGACTGCATGAATGCTAACTTTCCAGAAAGTGGTGGCACATTCATTATGATCAAGAAATTCAAATATTATTATAATATTAGTTACCCTGTTGGAAGTGCATGGTGGAGAGACTGGAAATGCCAGTCAAGGCCACTGCAGCAGACTGAAGTTGGATTATAAGTAATATAAATCTCTGAAGTTGAGAGTTGAGCTGCCTAAAACTGCAATCATTATTTGTGTAGTTTTCAAATATGCCAAAATACCTTGTTGTTCAGCTGTTGGTTTTCCCCTTTGGTTTTTGGCATAGGAAAGAGATTGATGAACGCTGAAGAGCATACCTTGGCAAACAAGTGTGAAATAAAACAATGAATTTGAATGGAGCTGGGGACAAAGTAGAATATATATTTGTGAGGCAGTGAATGTCAGTTTGCTCCTGAAAAGTTAACAGACAAACAAGCCTTAAATAAGAAAATCATCTTGGGTCCTCCTTTATATCAGTCACACAGCATCAACAAAAGAAGTTCAGGTAGTTTTGCTCCCTTTTATATGCTCTATTCGGTGTAAACATAAAAATGTGTCTTCTCGCTTTTAGCTTCTAAGGTTATATAGCTAAAATCACATTTCTGTAAAGTTACATTTTCTGTAACTTTTCACTTCAGTGAATTCACAGCATTAATATTAACAAACTCAAGATTTGAAATCTGCCTTTTGAACGTATGCCTCAAATTATATTTTTCAGGTAGCTAGACTATACCAATATAAGTAACATTAAAATATCATAATTTTATGAACTATTGATTTCATTTTTATCATTTGTTGTCTCATAATGATTCATTTTTAATATTAGGTCTAGAAAATTATCTTTAGCTGGCATTGTTGAATCATCCTTCCTTTCCCCCAAAGAATCTCTTGTTCAAACAAACAAAGAACTCTTATTTCTGAATGATCTGAATGGTACTTAATGTTCATCTATGCACTGATCTGTAGCTCTGACACACCATGCCTCCAAATGACAAAAAGAAAATATATTTTCTCATCACCTACGGAAAAAAAATCGAAAGGCTTGAGTGAACACAATGGCTGTGCTCAAGTATTTGATTTATTCAATTATGAAACATTTACAGTCAGTTAGAAAATGCCTCCCTGTTTGCTACCTTTCTGTTATATCGATACATTAGGACTTTGCATCCCTAAGTCCAGAATGAGCAATGGGAGAGCATCAGGTGGTCAGTGACAAGCAAAGTCATCATGCAGGGCATCCCAGGGCCTGCTCAAACCAACTGTGTCTAACAATGCCCCTACCATTTCAGAAGACATTGTCACACGTATGGCAGCTCACTTCAGGGGCATCTAAAAGGCAGCACAGAGTGCCTCATAATTTCTAACTAACAGAAAGATCATGGATTATGTTTTAGTTATTTTTGCTGCAAAACAAATTACCCCAAAATGTAGTGACTTAAAACAACAATAATCACTTTTCATCTTTCACCGTTGCTGTAGGTCAGGAATTTAGCTGGGGGTTCTGGCTCAATGTCTCTTGGGAGATTGCAGTCAGAGATTGGTTAGGGCTACAGTCATCTGAAGCTTGAGTGACACTCCAGGATTTGCTTCCTAGGTGGCTCCCTCATGTGGCCAGCAGGTTGATGCAGACTATTGGCCAGAGGCCTCAGTTCCTATCCACTTGGGTTGTTTCACATGACTGCTGGAGTGACTTGACAGTATGATTGCTGCTTTCCCCAGAACAGGTGATCCAAGAGACCAAGGCAGAAGCTGTAAGCCTTTTATGATCTTGTCTCAGAAGTTACAGTGTCACATTCACTGTGTGCTACTGGTCACATCAGCCACTTCTGATTTGATATGGAAGAGGACTACACAAGGGTGTAAACATCAGCAGGAGAGGACCACAGGGGGACATAATGGAGGCTAGCTAAAACAGGTTATGTAAAGTCTGCAGTGCTTCATAATTTTTAAGTTTTTAACCACAAAAAATGTAAAATTGTCTAAAAATTCTTACCACATGCGTTCTTCTCCATAGATGAGATGGAATATATCTTGTAATGTATAGTCTTCCCATCCCTTGACTGACTACAGAGACAGAGAGAAAGATTGAATTTTCCTAAAAAAAGGATCACACAATATACGGCGTTCTGCAACAAACACTTAGTATAACAGCAGTATGGAGATTAGTAAATCTAAAAAAAAAAGTCACCAGGCACAACGTTATGCAACACAACCCTTCATTTTATGTACTCTCAGTATTCGTTTATATGTATAAATACATTATTCACATGGTCACACAATAATAATGTAAATACAATTTGTATCCTGCCTTTATTTTTCCTGCTGAGGAAGATTAGTGCTGAGCTAACATCTGTGCCCATCTTCCTCTATTTTGTATGTGGGACGCCACCAGAGCATGGCATGATGAGCAGTGCATAGGTCTGCTCCCGGGATCCAAACCTGCAAACCCCAGGCTGTCAAAGCAGAGTGTGTGAACTTAACTACTAGGACACCAGGCCGGCCCCTACCCTGCCTTTTTTTTTGGTGTGAGATCAGCCCTGTGCTAACATCTGCCAATCCTCCTCTTTTTATTTTTATTTATTTATTTTTTTTTGCTGAGGAAGACTGGCCCTGGGCTAACATCCACGCCCATCTTCCTCCACTTTTTATGGGACGCTACCACAGCATGGCTCGACAAGCAGTGCGCCGGTGCGCACCCGGGATCTGAACTGGCGAACCCTGAGCCACCGCAGCGGAGCGTGTGCACTTAACCACTTGCCCCACCGGGCCGGCCACCTGCCTTTTTTTACTTAACTTTTACTTAATATTTTCATGTTCCATCATTATTATTATATTAATTGCATAAATTTCAGATGGTACGGAAAAGTTTGGTATAGCCATGTAAGGGGATACTTGTATTGATTTAAATTATTAATCAATGAGAATTCATGTGACCACAAAACTATCTCACTAGCTTCTCCTCTAAAATAGAATTTTTAATGTATGACAGTTATATAGAAATATTTTTACTGCATTTAAATATGTAATGTAATAGATAATACCCTGATCGTGTTGTAACATAATTTCCTAAAATTGTTGCTCCTTAAATAAGCTTTCTCATTTCCAATTGTTGAAATATTCATTAAATATGGCAATATTTGCTTAATAGTATTCATACATATTTTTATGCATATGAGCATTTTAAATCCCAGATATTTTCTTAATTTGCTGAATGATAAACATAAGGGATTCTCAATTTAATTGGGAAGATAAACAGCACAGGCTATAGACAAGTGACAGAGACAAGAGACTTTATGCCAGCAGGAAGGAAGTGTAATAAGGAAAAAAAATTCCTGCTTGATCTAATTTAGAGCGCAGAAGAGCTTCAAGGATGTCTGAGAATTAATCTTTCTATTTATCCAGAATGAAAGAAGACAAGGTTAAGAAAAATAAAATGCAAATGCGCAGATTTTTATTTTTTCCTCAGCAATATTCTACCCAATTTCCTAGTAACTGAAGCTTTATAAAACCAAATTTAGCATTAGAACATTTTATACTTTCTTATGGAAAGAAGAAAAAGTGATTTGAGGCTGCATATTTAACTTTAGATTATAAAATGATGTTTAAATTAAAGTACAAATGGGTAATAATTGAAAAAAATGTCAAACTTGAAAATTAGATATTGAAATTAACATGATGTATTATAATTATTAGTTCATGTGCCTTTCTTCCCCTATTAACCTAGGAGTTCCATCAGAGGACGATTCGTCTTGTATTCCTGTCACCAAGAACACTGTCTAGCACATAGACTGTCAAGAAATACTTGCTAAATTAATTTTTTTAATGTCTCCTAATTTGAATGGAAATCATCTCAGCTAACCAAATATAAAGCCTGCCTCTCTTTCCTAAACTACTAGTTCATTCTGTTAATTTCAACATCTTAAATGTTCTGACATTGGCAATTGACAAGTTTGGTTGTCACTTGTAATTGCAGATGATGTTTCTAGTATTATTTCCTGCAACTACTTAAAAACGTATATCAAGTCTAACATTCAAGAAAGCATATTCATACACACAAATACATGGGCATGTCAAGAACTTAAAACAGGACAAAAAACATGCTTTCTCCCACATCTTCAACCTCACTCTGAAATCAATCTCTTAAATATTTTTTAGTTGATTTTGATGGTTGCCTCCACTTCTCTAAATAATAAGCTTTTATTACTTTTTCCAGATTTGTTAACTTTATACCATATTTACTAGTTTGCAATCATGAAAGACTGAGATTTATTACATTTAATTTCCTCTTTCTCCCATCTTTGAGAGTTACATTATCATTTCTAGTTGTTCCGTTGATTACCTTTGGAACTTTAACCAATAGCCTTATATTTCTATTTTCTGTTTCTTTAACTTCAATTAATATCTTGACTCTTTGTTGGGAGAAAAGTCTTCCATGGGTTTCTCATGCTGCACTTCTGTTGGGTATGCCCAGAAGGCAAGGCCCTGGCTGCTCTTTACCAAGGTTGTACTTGCAGTGAGCAGCCTCGAGGGATGAGGACATGCCTCCCTCTGCGGCAAAGAGCAGTCTTGCTTACTGCCTGCTGTAAAAGATGTGGGATTCACCACGCTCACTTGTGATGCAAACCACTGGGTACACAGCTTCCTACTAGATCCATCTACATGGCACTAGGTAGGAAAGGAAAACTGACTCAAACACGACGATCACGCTGCTTGCTGTGCTGTGAGTAATAAGTCCTTTGTCTCTGACCCAGGAGTCTTGGATCTTCTGCCAGCATCTGTGAAACAGTAACAAACTAACTTAGCTTGTAAGTAAGGTAAAATTGAATCGTAAACCTGACACTCCCATCTATGAAACATGATGTAAAATGTGATTAGTCTCCCTGTCCATTCTTCAGCCTTCTTCAGCTCATATCCAATGCCCAGACGCACATCCCACCTCAGTCAGCTATGCTCTAACTTTTACATTATCGAGGTTTTTAACATCCACTTCTCATTCTAAAACTTTAATTAAACTTTCTGTGCTTAGTCCTAAATTGGCTGTATAATCTAAAATCCTATAAACAGTTTATATTATTAATAACTGTTAAACATTTAGTGTAGTAGGATTTTATGTCTCTCTCTGTGAGTCCAACGTTCCACTCCTTGAACCACCCTAAAGAGAATTTTCAGAGCATCAATGGCCCTTCAGTGTGAAGAGTGTGTCCTTCCTCTGAAAGAAATTTTCTATTATTTCTCTGATATTTTCTTCCATTTTTTATGTTCCCTCTTTCTGTACTCCTTTTAGTTGATTGTTGTAGTGACTATTTACCTATTTTTGGCCTCTAGTTTTTTGCTTTACATTCTTAGAGATTTGCTTATGTTTCATAACTTTGAATTGACTTTTTATATTTATTTTTATGTTAGTTTTTAATCTATAATAACTCTTTCTTGTTTTAATGTGGCTTTTACAATTATCCAATTCTAGTTTTATTGATATAACCGTCTTCTGCATCTCTTGGACTATGTTAGAGGGTTTTTTTTCCCTTCTATTGCACAAATTTTTTTTTTTTTTTCCTCCCAGAGTTGTAGTTTTCATTTCACTAAGAAATTTTTTTCTTTCTCTTTCACACTGACTTTTTCCTCCTACATCAGTGGTGTGGAGTTTGCTATGGTACACCATTCAGATGTCCCTCTCAGGATTGAAGGATTTATTCTTCCAGCTGCTGGGATGGTTGTCAGCTGACCACTATCAGCCGTCAGCCCACTGTTTGAGTTGCCTCAGCTGGGTGTTCCACTTAGCCAGAAGTCATGTGCTTTTCCTAGGGCAGCTCACGTCCAACTTCTAATCACCAATGGAACATAGAGCCTCAGAGCCCTTGCTCCAAAACCTTTCAAGGACTCTCCCAGCTTCAAAGTTTTCTGCAGAGTCGGCTGTGTCCTTGTTGCAGTTGGATCACAGCCCCATCTCTCCCTTTACCCAATCTTACTACCTTTCCTTACCCAACAGGTGCTGATCCCGAAGCCACTCTCTCATGAACTTCCCGCATGATACTCTATCTCAGAGTTGGCTTCATGGGACACCCAAACTGCAGCATGTGATTGCTGGGTCCCCAATATATAAGAATTAAAATAGAAAGTGTGAGCACCCTCTACTACTAGGTAAAGTGGCAGGTGTCCTTATCATCCTTTCCTGTGAATGGCAAACATTTCTAGAAGGGTTGTGTGGCTTCATCTTAGGGTAAAAGGGCTGGGAGACTGCCGCCAGATGTGTCAACCCTCAGATGCCAGAACGAGGAAGGTTCTACTTTCGGGCACAGCAACCACTCTAGACGTCTTTTTTTTTTTTGTCAGGAAGATCAGCCCTGAGCTAACATCCATGCTAATCCTCCTCTTTTTGCTGAGGAAGCCCGGCTCTGAGCTAACATCTATTGCTAATCCTCCTCCTTTTTTTTTCCCCAAAGCCCCAGTAGATAGTTGTATGTCATAGTTGCACATCCTTCTAGTTGCTGTATGTGGGACGTGGCCTCAGCATGGCCGGAGAAGCAGTGCGTCGGTGTGCTCCTGGGATCCGAACCCAGGCTGCCAGTAGCAGAGCGCGCACACTTAACCGCTAAACCACGGGGCCGGCCCTAGATGTCTTAAATCTCCTCCAAATTACTTTTAGATAAAGTGCCAAAAAATTGTTTGTGGGATGCCTGGTAACTCCCTGGGATATAAAGGAATCAATATTTCTATATAAAGAAGTTCAATTAATTCCTTTATTTTCAACTCAACTTTTTTTATCTCTCTCTCTCTACCACAATTACTTCTTCAAGTTTTTCCATGCTTCTAACAGCAGGTATGTTCTCACTGTTACTGTAGACTCCTCTAGAATATTCTAGGTTCTGATTTCCTCTGCTGTGTTTTCTCCCTTAACACTCTCCCATGCTCTAACTTCCAAAAATGTGTTGAAATATCCCATTCTCTGATAGCACTCTCTTACTATTCTCTCCATTGTATTTAGTTTATATTTTTGTGGGGTTTTTTTATTACAGTGAGCTCTAAAAATGGATTAGAAGTAAAAAACATAATCAGTTGGTTATCCTAAACTGAGCCTGCTCACCCAATTTAAACACTATACTACTGAAATGAGATTTCACCTTTTGTCTATAAATTGGATGGCATATATAGAATATGGTAGCAGTAGCACTGTCCAAAAAATCAGGAGGCTTGAGTTCTAGTTCATATTTCAAATAATTAACTGCAATGAATCACCGGCTCTCATTTTTCTTGTCCAAAATGTTTATTCAAGGATAGCTATTTAAAATTTGGGTAATATTCTTAAATATTTGTGATGATTCCAAATTTATATACACAGCTATAAGGAAAAAAATGAACACAAATCCAAACCTTATATTTTCATAACAACTAAAGGCTAATATCCTACTCTGATGCTTTTGAGGACAGTAGATTTGAATATCATTTAGATGTCAATCAGAACTAGTATTTAACTCTAACAGCTTCACTATGTAAATTGGAATTGGCCTAATTTCTGGGGGAATCACTCGTATTTGTTGGTCCTTTAAATTATCCCTTCAGTTATCTTTTCCTCATTCGTCCATGAGCCAGTTATTGATATGTCCCTGGGAACTCAACTTTCTCTAATTGTATCTTTGTTTTTCAATCATAAGTGAATTTATGCATTCATGTATAATTTGGTGCACAAGAGGGGCATTCCATAAGCTTCATTTGCTCTTGATTTGGGCATCTCAAAAATGTTCTGGCCAGATTCCCTATGACATGCCAATTAAGTTTATTTTGATGAATATGAGTCATCTACAGTTTATTGAACATAACATGGAAACAAATTATTTTTAAAAATGAGCAAAATTAGGTTACAGGTCAAACATGAATAAGGTCTTTATCATCTTTCTTGGAACATATTTGTCATTTAATAATTGAAGTGTCTAATACAATTCTAGCCTTTTAAATGTTAGTCTTCTATGTTGGATAAGGGGGGAAAACGCTGTAAAATTTTTGCTCCAGTATATTTGCTGCAAATTATTATAATAAAGCTTTAGATTTGTACTGTGAATAGATAAGATTTCCACATATCTAGAAATAGTGTTATAAAATTCCATCAAAGGCAACTCGTTTATGAGCTGATAGGGACTAATAATGACCTCTAACTGTGTGACGGCATTAGCATTTGGGGCTTTCAATTACTCCATAGGAAAATCTTTGCATATTCATTTTAACTGAATGTCATAATCATTTTTCTAAAATAGTCAAGTAGGAAATATGTAGAAACATTAAATGCCTTAACTTTAAGGAAGCTATAAAACGCAGATCATCTTAAACATACAGTTCTGAGTAGGAATTTCCCTGGTCATCTACTTGCAGATACCCTAACAAGAGTCCACAATATGACCTCAAAATCATTTCCAGAACTAGACATCTTTGACATTTGAAAGTAAATTTATATCTAAATAGAATTTGTATTTTTACAATTTATTTAATTTAATTATGCTATTGACTATGAGGCAAAAACTAGGTTTGGAAACAGGCTCCACTGCTTAGTAAGTACGTGACCCTGGCTGAGGCACTTCCCCTCACTACGGCTCAGTGTTTCCGTTTGTAAAGTGGAGGCAATAATGATTCCTACTTCACAGGGTTACTGTAGACATTAAACAAGTTTTTACAAATTAAGTGTTCACAAAATGCCTGGCATAGTCGCATACAACAAGTATTTGCTATAATAACAATAATTATTACTATTATAGCAAATAAAGAGCACATTTTCCCTTTATCTTATTATGTTTTCAGATGTTTATTAAATCACCTTAACCTTTTCTCATTTCAAAACTAATACTCTATCTGCAACCTTTCATGAAGTCCTAGTAATTCAAATATTTAATCGTCTTAATTTTATGCAAAATACTATTTATTTAGTCACGTCTATGTGCCAAAACTTACATAAAACAATGTGGGGAAGGTAATGATTAATGTAGACTCCTTACCCTCACGCTGCTTCCAAGTTAGCAGACCTCTACTCACGTCAGTAGAGCTAAATGGAATGTGCGAACAGTCTTTCACTGTCAGTCTAGAGATATGATAAGAGCACAGAGAAGAAAGAGTTAAAATTCCGCTAAACTGGTGAGAAAAGATAAGTGACAATTGATATGGGCCTTGAAGGTTGTGTAAGATTTCAAGAGAGAGAGACGAAAGGAAGTTCATTCAGGTAGAAATAAAAATTAAGAAAAAAAAACCCTAGAAAATGCAAAAATAGAAAGCACAAGGGTATTGAGGTGAAGGAAAGTCATCTAGCGGTCTAATCAAACTTGAGTCTTGAAATATTTAAAAGGGAAAAATTCTCATAGTCACAAAATTAATTAATTGTTATTATTTTAATATAATTGATATGTGTATATCACAAAACTAGAGTACCTCCTGTTATAGTTCATATCCAAAAAGAAAATTAAAACTTTTATAAATTAAATAAAAACTACAAAATCAGTAAAATTCATATCAAGAATCTTAGTGCAATGTAATGAATGATGTATCACTGCTCAAAACGTAAAAATGTTAAAGCACAGGTCCTTTTGAAGTGTCATGTCTTTCTATCACCACATACCTTGTGAAAACTCAGTTCTCCCACCATTCTTCTATGCCCAAACAACCAGGGTGGCCGTGTATGAAGAGCACACAAAGACATCATTTAGCAGTCACTGATGCTATCACATTATTTACATAGTAACCCAATTTCTCTTCTAATTTCCTCTCAACATTAAAAGTAGTCCTACTTGGTGCCAATATAATCATAAACACAAATACAAATAAAACATAAAAATAATACAATAGGTGATCCTAAATGTGGTTACATATACATGTACACATATTGAGAGAGAGAGAAAAGGAAAAGCTCCAACAGCTGTCAGCTGGGAGCTAATGTGGCACCCACAGCTAGGCCATGGCTTCTCCCACTGAATGTAAGCCATTTCACAGAACACCAGCATCAGAAAAGAGTTCTCTGTGACCATGATGGAGGAAGACAAAGGCAGGACCACTTTATAATCATGTCTGAGCACAGGTAAATCAAGAAAAAGCAAACCACAAAAATGATCAAACAAGACATTCTCCCAGCTAACATCAGTGACTACTGTTCTCTTCCCAAAGAGAATTTCAGCCTTGCTCTCTCTGTTCCTTCTGCATCCCAATAAAGCTAATTAAGATACCAAATGATAGAATTGCTCCCACTTTCTGAAAGCACCCAAACAAAGCTTCACTAGACCCCCAGAATCCTAACACATGGTCTAACCCTATAGCAAGCCCCTCCTAATACCCCTTTGCTGGTTCCCCTTGTTATGTAGTCTCCCTTACTACAAGAAGCACCTATCAACACAACTCTAACTACAGATATGTTCCTGGTGGTCTTTCACTAGTGCACGTTAAATATATAGATATATAGATAGATGATGGATGGATAGATACATACATACATACATATACATATATACATATTTGTGTGTGTGTGTGTGTATTGTTTTTCATCTCAAGGTTTTAGATCTTTCAAAGCCCCAAGTCAGAGAGGGCAAGAACATAAATACTTAAGAGATGTTAGGTTCACATCCTGTCACTGTTGGACTTAAAGATCAGGCTAAAACCTTTATTCTAGAGACACTGGGCAGGCAACTGTTGAAAGGAGTAGAACCAAATGTTAGAAAAGGTAATAGTTTATGTATACCAACTTTATTTCCTCCAACATTTTCCTACATGTATTTCCATTTCTATTTTGTGTGGGTTTTTTTCCTTCCATAAGTCATTTCAACATTCAGGCTACAGAATGCTTCCCACACAGAGTCTTACATCTTTGTTTTTCGATAAAAATGTATGTGTTAGTATTTTATGGAAATACGACCTATGTGATGTTTTTTATATGACAGAAAGTGTATCATTACCCCAGTATGCAAGAAAAATGTAGACATAATCTTCTTTCATTTAGTAACAACAAAATAAATACAGAACTTTAAGGATGCTTGATCCAGGCAAATCATATAAGACATTTTACCTCTTTTTCCAACCACCTACTAGTCATAGGCAATATATGATTGCTGTTTCATACTTGATGATTTAGCAACAGCAACCTATTAACAACTCATAATCTTCTTTAGAATATAATGACCCTGAGGTCTTTTTGTTCATTATCCATCTTTCATATTATGTTATAAATTGGGTTAACTATTCTTTGTTTATTAATATTTCTAAATACTAAATGTGAGATTTAAAATCTGCTCTATATATAATATCTAAGTAAAATCCTAAGCCAGGAAAGAGTCATGCTTAAAGTCTGGAATTATATTAAGATAATGTTAACAATTTGGAAAGTACACAGTACTTCTAAAAACTGCTAGCATTTCCAGAAAACTTACTAAGTTGGTCAAAGTCTGAGTGCAAGAAAATGTTATGTAGGACATGGGTAGACACTCAGAAATGGGAGTCTGAAGACGCATCATCAAATCCAAAATATCCATTTATTAGAAAAAAGAAAGACGAAAAACAAAGCAAAAATTCTATTTGCCAAAAGTTAGTGCTAAGATCAAGATTCAATGTTCTTACCCCAAATAGAGAATGAGCTGCTGGTTACAAAGATTCTAGTGTCAAGACAGTCACAGAAAGTCGAGATAAGCTCTTGGCATCTCTTAGGTCTGGTATTAGGCAATGGAGATAAAGTGAAGGGTTCAAGAAAGGACGCATATTATCTACCAAGATCAGCATTACAGGAATAACACTAAACCAGATATTTACTGACTCTAGGTCATTCGTAGTCAGGTTGGTCTTTGAGTCAGAATCGGTTCTAAAGTCTGAGTTAGGGTTAAATCTATAAATACAAATGAAAGTGATCTTGACCACGAGAAACAGGAAATACATGGGCAGAGCCAGAACCCCAATAAAATTTAATTAGGAATTTTTATTAAAATAGCTATTACAATTATACACACAATAAATCTTTGCTGTACAAGAATTCCAGCTCAAGTGAAAACAGCAAGGATTAACCTACGTAATTAAGAATTATAAGATTTTACTCATATGTCTCCTAACTAAGATTACCAGTTGATCTACCTGGCTTCATTTCAAAGTGAGTTGGTATATTATTAACCAAATACCATAGATTTTTCTCTTCCTCATGTCTTCTAGTAGCAGTGACACAAATTTGGAAAAGACTAATTAGCTGAGGCATCAACATATATCTCAGAAGAATAAACTTACCACTTCATTTTCTCAGCCATATGGCTGAGAGACCACACTAGGCATGGCCTTTCCAGCAGCGAGGTCAGATTTTCATTTATAAATAGATAATTGGAAATTCATCCATCTGAGCTTCCATGGTGCTGAAGAGCTAAGTTTTTCAGAAAGAACTATTTGAAAACCAAAAAGATAAAAATGATCTTCTTTCAATACCATATTAGCAGGCTTGGGAGGATTCTGAAATCCTTAACTAAAAATTATATGAAGTTATGTGTTTGCGTGTATGTCTATATGTGTGTATGCGTTTCTTTCTGTTTACAATCTGCTCTCATATATATCTAAGTGAATATGAAAACTAGTTATAGAAAAACTAATTAAAATATGTGTTTATAGACACCTTATCACAAATGAATTTTTCAACAACTCAAGTGGCTTTCAAAGACAGTTTCAGCTATAAAACCTGAGGTCAGCAGACAGCCTCCAGCTGGTAACTCCTTGAAAGTCTGCCTCAGCTACTGTGAGCCACCTTGCCTGAGGTCATGCCCTTCCCAGAGCAGCCCATACCAGTGATTGAATGAGTGAGGTGAGGCTATTAAGGCCCATCTTTATCTGGACAATGCAACAATGCATTGTTGCATTGCAACATTGTTGCATCTGCCCGTCCCTCTAAGGGGCAGAACTTGGTCCAGATCCTCACTGAGCTGACAAAAGCTTTGTCAAATCTGTATCAGAGATTGACTTCTCCTTCTGCCCAATTCTGGCCCCTTTTCCTACCTTTTACAGATGTTGATCCCTAATAAACATCCCAAATTCCATATCAGCTTCTGCTTCAGTAGATCTCAATCTGCAACAATAGAGTTATAACATGCTCCTGGAGGTAGTGGAGATCTTTTGATGTTGCCTGCCCTCATTTTTCCCCAGCATCACTTCATGGTTAAACATGAAGGCTCTGGAATAAAAATGCTTGGATTCGTATTCTACTTCTCTGACTTTGTTTCCAGTTATTTATCTCTCTGTGCTTCAGTTTTCTCATCTATAAAATGTAGATAATTATTGTCCTTACTTGTAAGGTAAATGTGACAATTAAATGACATAATCCAAGTAAAGTGCTTAGCATGGTGACAGGCACATATTAAATGCTTCATAAATTTTAGCCATTTCTCAGGGAGATTAATTCTACGTGAATTGGATGGGACCATCCTCAACCCACCCCTCGATTCAGAGATGGACATGTGACTCAGCCATTCAAAAGTCTTTCTGGGGGTGTGCTTTATTATTTTAGATGTTTTCTGTTTTGCTTTGTTCTGTTTTTCATCTTCTCTTGAGGTAGAATCTGTTTCTGTGGCAGACTGAGCAATTGCCCTGAAGATATCCAAACTCTAGTGCCTGGAACCTGTGAATGTTAGCTTAGATGGTAAAAGGGACTTTGCAAATGTAATTAAATCAAGGATTTTGAGATGGAGAGAGTATCCTGAATCATCTAGGTGGGCTCTAAACACAATTACAAGTGGCCTTATAAGAAGGAGGCAGAGGGAGATTTGAAAACAGAAACAGAGACCTTGTGACAATGGAAATAGAGTTTGGAGTGATGTGTTTTGAAAGTGGAAGAAAGAGCCACAAGCCAAGGAATACCAGCAGCCGCTAGAAGCTGGAAAAGGCAAAGAAATGGATTCTACCCTCAGAGCCTCCCATAGGAACCAGCTTTGCTGACACCTAGACTTTAGCCCAGTGAAACTGATTTTAGACTTCTGATCTCCAGACCTGTAAAAGAATAAATCTGTTTCTTTAAGGCATCAAATTTGTGGTAATTTGTCACAGCAGCCACAGGAAACTCATACAGTTTCTGACCATCTGAATATCCTTCCTGTTTTAGAGCAATCTCCCACTGTGTGGAAATTGTTGAAAAGCAAAGCCCTCTCCCTCTTCATGAATAGCAAGAGAGGTATTCTTTTACTCCATTCTGGGAACCAAATGCCTTAAATACTCAGGATTGTTGATAGTAAACCACAGAGACTTACATCAGCTAGCTTAAGCAGATATGAAGTTAATTGAAAGACTGCCAAGAAGCTCATAAAAATATGTTAGCAGGACTTGGCTCGATGACATATAAATCCTGTCATATAAGCTGATTTGTCTACCACCCTGGTGAGAGCCTAATACACAGCAGCAGTGGCCAAACTTGAACCCCCATCTAAGAACAACCAGACACCTGGGGACAAGTTCATTCCCTCTAATATCTTCCACCTTGGAGGGAAGCAATTTGTCATCACTAAAATAGAAATTGATTCTAATTTGGATTTCATCATCTGCAAGCCATACCAGCTGTAGTCTTATCGTTTGCTTTCTATGCCATCATTTTATGCTAGTGAACGTTGTTTAAGACCAGGAAGCCATTGTATGACACAAGAAGTAAATAATTATCTGGTAGTCCAAAGATTCACTGGTTTTACATGAAAAATCAGATAAAATTAGCTGGCTTTGTAGAATATTGGAATGATATATAGGAGTCTTAATGAAAGCTCTAGATAGCTGAGAACAGTGCTCACCAATGGCTGCACTGAATTGAAAGCTGAGACTGCTTAGGCCTGTTATTCCACTGCGAAAAATGGCAACAAGGAGATTACATTGCTGCTACGATTATAGTTATTGACAATCAGATGGAAAACAAATATTCCAATTTTACAATGGAAGAAGGAAGATGTATGGATGAAACTGAGAGTCCCTGGGACACTTTATACTACCATGTTTGTTAGTAAAGCAAATGACAACCTCATACAAGTAAGTCACTGAGGGCCCACACATCTCAGAAACTCTGGTCTATGGCACCCCACTGGATAAAGAACTTAACTCCAAACAGCTGAGTTAGTCGAAGTAAAAGAAGACATGAAATATCATAGGAGAACTTTTATAAATAGCAATTCCAGCCTCAAAAACAGTAAAGAAACAAGGACTGTAACTCCTTCACATATTTCCTTCCTTCCTTGATCTGTCATATATGTATTTAAACACTCAAATCTATTTTTTCTCCGTCTTTACCAAAAGGGTAGGCTTTAAATGGCAGCCAGCCCTGGTGGTCTAGTGGTTAAGATTCAGCACTTTTCTCCGCCATGGCCTGGGTTTGTTTCCCAGTCAGGAAACCACACCACCCATCTGTCGGTTGTCACAACCGTGTATTGCTGTGATGCTGAAAACTATGCCACTGGTATTTCAAATACCAGCAAGGTCACCCATGGTGGACAGGTTTCAGGGGAGCTTCCAGAGTAGGAGGAAGGACCTAGCCACCCACTTCTGAAAAAAATGGCCATTCACCAGAAGGTGAGAGGATGGCGCAAAAAGACGGGGCAGGGTTCAGCTCTGCTGTACACAGGGTTGCTAGGAGTCAGAATTGACTCAAAGGCACTAACAACAAAGGCTTTAATGACTACTTGTCAGCTTTTGCAACACAGCGTTTGCAAATATTTCCTATTTGAATGGAATCTTCATTGGGTGGACTTTGTTAGAGGCAAGGTCCACTTGTGAAAATTGAAGGAGACACAGCACCTTTTCATCTGCTCTCTGGCAGTTAAGACACAAGCATAGGATAGACTGCTCCAATCTGTTGCTGCTGTCCAGAGATACTTAGAGATTGTCGTGGGTTTAGTTTGGAGAACAGAAGCCACTTCGGGCCAATTCTTTATTGCCCAGTGCTAGTATTATCAGCAGCAGCAGGGAGTGACTAGTGGTGTCTTCAGAGGCAGCATCTCGATGAGACTCTTCTGTCCGTGATCTGAGATTCTTAGCCTCTGTAACTCATGCCCATTTCTCCAAGCCAATTTCCTAGACCTCCCATTCATTAATGCAGACTTCTGAATATTCTTCCAATAAATTTACTTTTTCTTCCTTACATAAGTTATGCATTTATCTTCTGTTCTGTAACCAAGAATCCTTTTTGGTGCATAAAATTTATTAAGCTAGTTAAGAAGTAAGTTTGGATTGATAATGGCTATTTTTGCTATATGAAAAGATTACATCTGAGAAATGGAAAAAGAGAAAGCTAGTCCTGAAAATATTATGAACCTTTGTGTCTACACAAAGTGTCTGAAGCCAACTACCAATGAATTTTTAATTCAGTTACATGAGCCAATAAATTCCACCCATAATCCCTATTTTTTTTTATTTGTTTGTTGGCTCTACTTAGACTAACTCCAGTTCCATTTCCATCGCTTAAAATCAAGAGTCTTGAACAGTACATGACAGTTTGTGGCAAGCGTAGCATTAAGTTTACAGTTATAAGGACTGTAGCTTCACTTGTTGTCTGCAGCTCATCCTAAATAACTGTATCTAAAATATCTCTTTCTCCCATAAGAAAAATTAGGAAAAGTTTGTTTCCAGTAACCTCAGTTTCCTAAGTCAGAGTGAATGAGGAGTATTGTTTCCTCAGAATTACAAGAATTTCCTGATGTCTGAGGGAATGAACTGAAGAAGCATGTCCAATTAAATGCTTCATCAGATCTGAGATTCAAGGTAAGTATCAAAAGCCAACGTGTGTCAGATATGCAGGGAAAATAAGACTAAGAAGCTATGGGCTCAAATGAAAGAATGGGAGGTTCTTGGTACCAATTCTGGAGCCAAGTTTTTCACTTGCTGCCGTGAATTTTTTGCAGGGATGTTGTGGTCCTATAAAGAGACTGAGAGGAGGAGTTCAAGATGGCAGCAGAGGAAGATGCTGAACTCATTTTCTCCTTCAGACGCAACAAATCTACAACTCCACATAGAATAACTCCCCCTGAAAGGGACTTGAAAACTAAAGGAACAGAGCCTCCACAACAAAGGATAAAATGACAGCATTGAGACAGGCAGAAGAAGCAGAGACGTGACCTTACCAAGGAAAAAAATCACACCCAGCCATGGCAATCCACGATGAGGAGGGATGTCAAAGATACAAAGCTTTTCCCTGAGGAGGCACCCCAACCCTTAGATCCTGCACAAGAGAGTTGAGCCCCCAAAACACCTTGCTTTGAAAAACAACAAGTATTACATCCAAGAAAACCACAGAACTGTAGGGGACAGAAAACCCTCACTTAAAGGGCCTGTGTGCAAACCCACTAGACACAGAAACCAGAGCAAAAGCACCAATTTGAAAAATGCATAGACCGTAGG
Organism: Diceros bicornis minor; assembly: GCF_020826845.1. NCBI lineage: Eukaryota > Metazoa > Chordata > Mammalia > Perissodactyla > Rhinocerotidae > Diceros > Diceros bicornis. Next base: position 23,388,926 of record NC_080755.1, on the reverse strand, counting down.
TGAAAGAGGCCTACTTACTATCTTAAAGCATCTGTGGGAGAGGCAGGAACCAGGAGGGACTCTCCTCAGGGACTGGGACATTGGGAGGAACTATTTTTTTTTATCACATTCTACCTTGCTAACACCAACACTGGAGGGTACCATTTTGGAATTCTTCCTCTAACTTGCTAGCACCAGTGGGCACACGTCGCTGAGAGCCCCACCCACCCCTACGCCTTGACCACACCTTGCAACCAGTACTGGCAACAGTCCCACTCACCAACGTGGAGTAGCATTCCTGGCAGCACCTGGCAGTCGGATCGGGTGCCAGCCCCACGCACCAACGTGCTGCAGCAATCATGGCTGCGCCCAGCAACAGGGCTGTAAGGCAGCCCCACACCCCAACCAGCCAAAGGAGACTACTATAAATAATTATATGCCAACAAACTGGACAACCTGGAAGAAATGGATAAATTCCTAGAAACATGCAATCATCTACAACTGATTCATGAAGAAATAGAAAATCTGAATAGATCAATCACTAGTAAGGAGATTGAAACAGTAATCAAAAAGCTACTAACAAACAAAAACCTAGGACCAGATGTCTTCACTGGCTAATTCTATAAAACATTCAAAGAAGATTTAATACATATCCTTCTCAAACTCTTGCAAAAAATTAAAGAGGTGGGAAAGCTTCCAAACATATTTTAGGAAGCCAGCATTACCCTGATAACAAAACCAGACAAGGACACCAAAAAAGAAGGGAAATTGTGGGCCAATATATTTGATGAACATAGATATAAAAATTTTCAACAAAACATTAGTAAATATTATTCAACAATACATTAAAAGGATCATACACTATGATCAAGTGGGATTTATTCCAGGGATACAAAAATGTTTCAATATTCGTAAATCAATCAACGTGATACACTACATTAACAAAATGAAAGATCAAAATCATACAACCATCTCAATAGATGTAGAAAAAGCATTTGACAAAATTCAACATCAATTTATGCTAAAAACTCAACAAAGTGGGCATCGAATGTTGAGGGAATGTACCTCAACATAATGAAGGCTATATATGACAAACCCAGAGCTAACATCATACTCAATGGTGAAAAGCTGAAAGCGTTTCCTCTACGATCAGAAACAGGACAAGGATGCCCACTCTTGCCACTCATATTCAACATAGTATTGGAAGTCTTAGCCACAGCAGTTAGGCCTGAAAAAGAAATAAAAGGCATCTAAAATGGAAAAGAAGAAGTTAAACTGTCACTATTGGTAGATGACAAGATATTATATATAGAAAGCCCTAAAGATGTCACTAAAAAACTATTAGAATTAGTAAATGGATTCAGCGAAGTTGCAGGATTCAAAAGTAATATACAGGGCTGGCCCCGTGGCTTAGCGGTTAAGTGCGCGCGCTCCGCTGCTGGCGGCCTGGGTTCGGATCCTTGGCACGCACCGACGCACCGCTTCTCCGGCCATGCTGAGGCCACGTCCCACATACAGCAACTAGAAGGATGTGCAGCTATGACATACAACTATCTACTGGGGCTTTGGGGGGAAAATAAATAAATAAATAAAAATCTCAAAAGTAATATACAGAAATCTGTTGCATTTCTATACACTAATAATCAACTATCAGAAAGAGAAATTAAGAAAACAATCTCATTTACTGTTGCATCAAAAAGAATAAAATACTTAGGAATAAATTTAACCAAGGAGGTAAAACATCTGTACTCTGAATGAAAACTATAAGACATTGGTAAAACAAATTGAAGGTAAAAATAAATGGAAAGCTATATCATGCTCATGGATTGGAAGAATTAGTATTATTAAAATGTCCGTACTACCTGAAGCAAGCTACAGATTCAATGTAATCCCTATCAAAATACCAATGGCATTTTTCACAGAACTAGAACAAATAATCCTAAAATTTATATGGAACCACAAAAGACCCAGAATAGCCAAAACAATCTTAAGAAAGAAGAACAAAACTGGAGGAGTTATGATCCCTGATTTCAGACTATATTACAAAGATATAGTAATCAAAACAATATGGTATTGGCACAAAAACAGACACATAGATCAATGGAACAGAACAGAGAGCCCAGGAATAAACCGATGCTTATATGTTCAATTAATGACAAAGGAGGCAAGAACATACAATGGGAAAAGACAGTCTCTTCAATAAATGGTATTGGGAAAACTGCACAGCTACACGCAAAAGAATGAAACTGCGGGCTGACCTGGGGGTGCAGTGTTTAAGTGCACACGCTCTGCTTCAGCGGCCTGGGTTTTGCAGGTTCGGATCCTGGGTGCGCACCAACGCACCACTTCTCAAGCCATGCTGTGGCGGCGTCCCATATAAAGTAGAGGGAGATGGGCATGGACGTTAGCCCAGGGCCAATTTTCCTCAGCAAAAAAAGAGGAGGATTGGCATCGGATGTTAGCTCAGGGCTGATCTTCCTCAAAAAAAAAAAAAAGAAGGAAACTGGACCACTATTTACAAAATTAAGTCAAAATAGATTAAAGACTTGAATGTAACACCTGACACCATAAAACTCCTAGAAGAAAACAGGCAGTAAGCTCTTCAACATCAGTCTTAGCAACATATTTTCAAACACTGTGTCTGCTCAGGCAAGGGAAACAAAAGAAAATATAAACAAATGGAACTACATCAAACTAAAAAGCTTTTGCACAGAAAAGAAAAGTATCAAAAAAATAAAAAGGCAACCTACTGAATGGGAGAAGATATTTTCAAGTGATATATCTGAAAAGGGGTTAATATCCAAAATATATAAAGAACACATACAACTCAATGACAAAAAAATAAACAATCTGATTAAAAAATGGGCAGAGGGGGCCGGCCCGGTGGCGCAAGCGGTTAAGTGCGCGCGCTCCGCTGCGGCGGCCCGGGGTTCGCTGGTTCGGATCCCGGGCGCGCACCGACGCACTGCTTGGCAAGCCATGCTGTGGCGGCGTCCCATATAAAGTGGAGGAAGATGGGCACAGATGTTAGCCCAGGGCCATCTTCCTCAGCAAAAAAAGAGGAGGATTGGCGGATGTTAGCACAGGGCCGATCTCCTCACACACACACACACAAAAAAAAAAAAAAAAAAAAAAAAAATGGGCAGAGGACTTGAATAGACATTTTTCCAAAGAAGTTATGTAGATGGCCAACAGGCACATGAAAAGATGCTCAACATCACTGATCATCAGGGAAATGCAAACCGAAACCACAATGAGCTATCACCTCACACATGTCAGAATGGCTATTATCAAAAGACAAAAAATAACAGGTGTCGATGAGGATATGGAACAAAGGGAACTCTCGTGCACTGTTGGTGAGAATGTAAATTGGTGCAGCTGTTGTGAAAAACAAAGTGGAGTTTCCTCAAAAAATTAAAAATAGAACTGTCATACGACCCAGCAATTCCACTGTTGAGTATACATCCAAAGAACATGAAAACACTGATTTGAAGAGATATATGCACATCTATGTTTATGGCAGCATTATTTATAATAGCCAAAATATGAAAACAACCTAACTGTCCATCAACAGATGAATGGATAAAGAAGAAGTGGTATATATATACAGCGGAATACTACTCAGCCATAAAAAAGAATGAAATCTTATAAAGTCCAGCTAAGAGAGCTGGACTAGTAGGTGAACCTACCACATGAACGTTGATTGTCAGTGACTCTTTACTAATTGTTTTCTGTCTGACTATTAAATAATTGACATTTTTAATAATTGTGTTGAAATCTCTTGACAGACTAATTTCTTAAAAATTCAAAATTTCACACTTCTTAGCAGCAATCTCTCACTCTAAATACCTCCAAAGCCTTTGCCTTACACCCACTTGGCTCTTCGTATCTCTTCAATCCTCTTCCATGCAAGTGTTCTTCATTATCAGTTTTCTCCTATGTACCATTGTATCCCCTCTCTCGTTTTATCCTTTATATTATCATCCTGCTCATTGTAAACAAAGGATTTTCCTCACAACTCATCCTCCCTAAAAGAGGAGAGGAGTAGAAAATATTCTGTTCACTTTTATTTTTGGGAAATTTGTTTATGTAGTCACTTAAATGTATACCAACACATACAACATACACACACACGTAATCATACACATACACATATACACATTTACTGTAGTGCCGGGATGTAAATACCTACTAGGAATGAGCAGTGTGTTGCTCCTCAGCTTTGGTAAGGTCATCCCTGTGGAGCCAACTGAGATACAGACTCCAGGGCAAAGGGCTTGGTCTGAGTCTGGGGCTGGAGAGGCTGTGGCTATGGATATCTACCAAGATAGGTGATGTGTTCATTCTCATATCTCCCCCACCATCTACCACAACACATTGTGGGTATGATAAATAATAGTTTTAGTGGCTGAAATATCAGGATCACAGTACCTATCAACTGGCAACTATTTAAAAATTGAGATATAGGTTTTTAGTGAATAGCATGTCTATGTATTAAAATTATAGTTATATTTGTACTTGATGAGCATCCAATAATCAGCCCCTTTTTACTGGCCATCTTCTGAGTGTATGGTATTTATTAGCTGCTAACAGGTAGAAAAGGTGCCTTCCGATCTTCATTACACCATATTGAGACCCTTTGAGCCTCTTACCAGTTGCCAAGTACACTCCTGTGTAACCTTTTGAGTCCTTCTACTAGCAGTAACAGTCAATTTTACTTGACCTTTGAACACGAGAAATGTAAATTTGTGCTTTATTTTTCCTGACTGCCTATACTAAATAAAGGTGTTAGAGGAGTTACAGCAGTGGTTCTCAACTTGGAGCAATATTGGCCCCCAGGAGATGTTTGGCAATGTCTGGAGACACTTCTGATGGTCACGATTGGGGTGCGGGGTGCTACTGGCATCTGAGGCCAGGGATGCTGCTCAACATCCCACAAGGCACAAGACAGCTGGCACAAACAGCAATTATTTGTTCCAAAGTGTCAACAGTGCTGAGAGTCAGAAATCTGGGGTTAGAGTATGGAAGGATATACACTTAATATGCTGTTGCAATGTAGTGATAAAAGTGATTCAGCTATTCAGCCTTTCTCTGTATGTGTTCCCTTGACTTGCTATACTGATTCTATTTAACTCTAAAGTGGATTTTGTACATTAATTCAGATTAACTAGGTCTGACTGCACATAATTAAAAAATTAGGAAGACAAAGGCAGCCCCTAAATAAAAATAAGGAAAATCTTCCTTCAAATACAAAAGATTAGATTTAATACTTCATCTATTACAGAGGGGAAAGGTGGAGAGAGGGTCCATAGAAGGAAGAGTTGCTAGAGAAGAGCATGCTCTCTTTTTGTCATTAGGCAGTAAAACATCTGCCTAACAAAATTACATGATCCAAAGAATAGAACACATTACAAAGATGAAGAATTGTGACAAGACAGTACAACTCAATCTGTCACCAAAACCAGTTAGATACATTAAATATTTATATTAAGCAGTATTGTTATACCAGAACATTAAACCAACTAACATTTCCCAAATGTGTCCCTATATCCAAATGCATATGGCCAGCTATGTTAATGATGAAAATGGATGAGAATTTAAACTAGACTCTTACATTCTATTTTTCCAAGAGCTAGGTCAGGCTAAATAACAATATAATACAGAAATAAGCATTTATTATAATGTTATTAGAAAAATTACAAGCACATCAGATAGATTTCTTATGCCATAATAGGAATTCAAATGTCCATATTCATCAAAGAAGAGCCAAATTGGTTTTGGTACCCATTGATTATTTCTATGCTTAAAAATGTCTGAGTAATTGTGGTGGTCTGAGGAATTTAAGAGATATTACGCATGTTTAAGCTATATGGTGGACTGTGCCCTCTTCAACTAAAAAAAAGTACAAAAGTTGTTTGGATACAGATATTATGAATATGGAGCCTCAGTTATACATCAGCAGATTTTTAAAAATAGATTCTATTAATTAATACAGTTTATAGTCAAGCACCTTATTTAGAGATGTCTTTTTAGAATTCTATTTTTTTTTAGTCCTCAAATATCTATTAGAATGACCCATGTGAAACTTCCGTTTTTATACGTCAAAAACATCCAATACCTGCAATTTCAATTCATCCCATCTACATTTCCATCTTGCTAGTAATCCTGTTCTGCTTCTCTTTTTATATACATTTGATGCTAACAAATAGACTATTGATTAAAAATACGACTATTGTATACTCTCACATTTTATTTTTATTGTATTTTTTTATTTATTTATTTTTTGTGTGTGTGAGGAAGATCAACCCTGAGCTAACATCCACGCTAATCCTCCTCTTTTTGCTGAGGAAGACCGGCTCTGAGCTAACATCTATTGCCAATCCTCCTCCTTTTTCTCCCCAAAGCCCCAGTAGATAGTTGTATGTCATAGCTGCACATCCTTCTAGTTGCTGTATGTGGGATGCGGCCTCAGCATGGCCGGAGAAGCGGTGCATCGGTGCGGGCCCGGGATCCGAACCCGGGCCGCCAGTAGCAGAGCACGCGCACTTAACCACTAAGCCATGGGGCTGGCCCCTACTCTCACATTTTAACCAGATATTTTATTTTGCCATTATTTGGAGAAGAGGTAAATGGTGTTGAAGATTTTGGTGTGTGAGAAAAAAGAAGCCCTGTTATCTGTTTTGACATTTGCACAAGTAATTGCCTCTCTGAGCTACTATAATCTGCTTTTTTAGATGATTTTATGATGAGGTATTGAAATTTCTTATCTTTTATTAAAGATTGGATTAATTAAAATCTTTCATTTTTTAAAAATGTGGACTATTTTATTCATTTGTATTTATTGTAGAGTTTTAAACATATATGCATTTGGTTCTTTCTCTGAAGGCCTTATTGCATTTTTTCCTATTTTTTTTATTGTGTTAAAATATACATAACATAAAATTAAACCATTTTAACCATTTTTAAGTATACAGCTAAGTGGTAGTAAATTCATTCACAATGTTGTGCAACCATCACCAACATCCATGTCCATTACATTTTTTATCTTGTAAATCTGAAACTCTATACCCGTTCAACAATAACTGCATATTTCCCCTCTGCCTGCCCCTGGCCACCACCATTCTACTTTCTGTCTATATGATTTTGACTACTCTGGGTACCTCATATAAGTGGAATCACACACTATTTGTATTTTTGTGACTGACTTATTTCACTTAGCATAATGTCCTGAAGGTTCATCCATGTTGTAGCATGTGTCAGAATTTCCTTCCTTTTTAAGATTGAATAATATTTCCTCATATGTATATACCACCTTTTGTTTATCCATTCATCCATCAATGGACACGTGGATTGCTTCCTTGTTCTAGCTGTTGTGACTAATGCTGCTATGAACATGGGTTTACAGATATCTTTTTGAGACCTTGCTTTCAATTCTTTTGGGTGTATACCCAGAAATGGAATTGCTGGATCATATGGTAATTCTATTTTTAATTTTCTGAGGAACTACAATACTTTTTTCCACAGTGGCTGTACCGTTTTAAATTCTCACCAATAGTTCACAAGGTTTCCAATTTCTCCATATCCTCACCAACACTTGTTATTTTCTGTTTTTTTGATAGTAGCCATCTTAATGGGTGTGAAGTGGTATTTCATTGCAGTTTTGATTTAGACTTCCCTAATGATTAGTGATCTTAAGTGTCTTTTCATGTGCTTACCGACAACATGAATATCTTCTTTGGAGAAATGTCTATTCAAGCCCTTTGCCCATTTTTGAATTGTTTGGTTTTTTGTTGTTAAGTTTTAGACGTTCTTTATATATTCTGGCTAGTAGTTCCTATCAGATACAGTAGTCCCTCCTTATCTGCAGCTCCACTTTCTGTAGTTTGAGTTACTCTCGGTCAACTGAGGTCTAAAAAGATTAAATGGAAAATTCCAGAAGTAAACAATTCATAAGTTTTAAATTGCGTGCCATTCTGAGTAACATGATGAACCCTTGAGCCATCCTGCTCCATCCTGCCTGAGACATGAATAATCCCTTTGTCAGCATATCCAGGCTGTATATGCCACCTGCCTATTAGTCATTTGGTAGCCATCTTGGTTACCAGATCGACTATCACAGTGTCTCAGTACTTGTGTTTGAGTAACTCTTACTTTACTTAGTATTGGCCCCGAAGCACAAGAGTAGTGATGTTGGCAATTTGAATATGCCAAAGAGAAGTTATTGTTGTTAATCTCTTACTGTGCCTAATTTATAAATTAGACTTTATCATAGCTATGTGTGTATAGGAGAAAACATAGTATATGAAAGGTTCAGTACTATCTGTGTTTCAGACATCCACTGGGGTTCTTGGAATGTATCCTCAGTGGATAAGGGGGGACTACTGTATATGATTTACAAATATATTCTCTGATTCTGCAGGTTGCCTTTTTACTCTGTTGAGATTGTCTTCTGATGCATAAATTTTTAAATTTTCTTAGAGTCAAATTTGTCTATTTTTTTTTTAACCTGTTCCTTTGGTGTCATTTCTGAGAAATCATTGCTAAATCCCAATGTCATGAAGCTCTTGCCCTAAGTTTTCTTCTAATAGTTTTATAGTTTTAGGTCTCACATTTAGATCTTTGATCCCTTTTGAGTTAGTTTTTGTATATGGTGTTAGGGGCCTCATAATATTTTATTATTCCTCTTCTACTATGTATTTCGTTGTCTAATTGTATTCTGTTTACATATCTTTTCTCTAGTTCTAGATTGTAAGCTATACTAGGATAGGAGAACATATTTGTTTCATCTTTATATCATCCTTCACTGTCCTAAAAGAAAACACAGTTATCAAAAAATTTTTTAATTAATGAAGGACTGAATGAATATATGAAAGAATTACTTCTAAAGATGGCAGATCTAAAGTTTTTAAATCCTATTCTTTGAAACTTGTTTATGTTGTAACTCCTCTTCCATGGGCCTATTTACCCATGGACTTATTTGAGGGGAGAGTAATGGGCCAGAATGTGAAGCCACACTTCAGGATGTGTGATTCTAAAGAGTGCACTGATTATGGATGATATTGGGATATTTTCAAAACATGATGGAGAGAAAAGTATATCAAGGGAACTTTTCTCACTCCCTTCTCGCTGACCTTAAAATCTGAGAGAAGAGAGAAGTTGAATTAAGAGAAAAATTCTGAGGTAATAGAGTACAAAGTTAAGAACTTGTTCTCTGTGAATAAAATGTTTAGCTCCCTAGGAGACATACAAATGAACTGGAGATTTGTTAATGGCTAACAAGCTATGTTTTGTCATTTGTACAGAATCTCTTTAAAGTCATGCCTCTCACTGAATTTAAAATTATTTTTCCGATGTCTGCTCATTATGCAAAATTAAGAAAACAAAAATTCTAAGGAAATAAATGAAAACCGTAAGTAACACCAACAACAAACACTGTGAACACGTGGCTGTAATTCCTTCTTGTCTTTTTTCTATGTAGATAGATACATGAGTATCTATAAAAAATATGTAGAGAAATAAATATAGAAAGAACAAGTTTGACAGTGTGATCACAATAGAACAAAAACAAAAGTTAGAGCAAGAACACAAAAAATTTTTAATGTAAAAGCAAAATATCTTCCTACAGCAGGCCTATGTTTTGCTTTTTCCACTTAATATCAGATGTTAAGCATTCCCTTTTTTACTGAAAATGTTTTTGATTGGTTTCAAGATATTCCTTTTCATACCTATATAATATTTAATTTAGTTACTTGTCTATTGTTGAATATATAGATTATTTCTAATTCTTTAATATTGAAACTCTTGTTGCAGTGAACTCTTTATACATAAAGCTTTTTTTGTGTAGTGATTATTTCCATAAGAAAGTTTCCTACAAGCAGAATAAATGAATTAAAGCATATGAACTCCTTCAAAATTTTACATATTACCAAATATTTTTTTTTAAATGATGCCAATTTACACTTCTAGAAGTAATGTGACAATCTTACTGTATCCTTACCAAAACTGAATATTATTAGATTCTTAAACATATGTTTGCTAATTGATCAATGTAAAGATTTATCTCAAGCTTTTGGCAATGTTAATGTCTTTGATTAGAGCTCAATACATTTGGGGACTGCACACCACCCCCAGAATGGAAGAGGCAGACAGTAAGCCTTCCTACACGAACTCCCAGAATCACTTCACTTGCTCTCTCTTTGCTTTCTGGAAGTTGTAATTTTCCACTGGATGCAGAAGTTGTGTGTCTGTGTGCTTCTGGGTAGGAGAAAGCAAAGACAGAAAAGCACTCTGGCCATCACAGGATGAGCATCCATACTGTAAAAGTACAGTTGTCTAGTTTTATGAATTACTTAGGTTACCTGGGACAGTGAAATATAAATGGACAGGGACAAAATATCTTTCTACCTGGTTCCTGGGAGGTGTTGCTGCTATTTTTTTGAAGTGGAAAATGCCTTGTTTAATGCTACTCTTTGGAAATGTAGCTTTTAATTTTCTGTGCTGTAAATTTCAAGAACAGATAATTATTTCTGTTCTTCACAGGAACTCTAAAGGTAAATTTTGAGATATTGCATATAGGATTTGGATTAACAATGTGTTTAGTGACAAGGAGTCCCAATGAAAATGATTTAAATAAATACACCTTTATTTTTCTCCCATAACGAGGAGTCTAGACTTATACAGTTTCTGACTCTTGTTCAGCTACTGAATGATCTAAAGCAGAAGTTGGCAAACTACATCCATTGGCCAAATTTGGCTCACCATCTATTTTAGTAAATAAAGTTTATTGGAGCACACTCACACCCATTCATTCAAGTATTTGGTATGGATGCTTCCATAACAGTACAGCAGAATTGAGTATGTGACAGAGATGGCATAGCCTGCAAAACCTGTTATATTTATTATCTGGGACTTGACAGAAAAACTTGCCAATCACTGATAATAAGGTATGGAATTTCTGTAATCTCTTGAACTTCCTCCAAGGTTACAGAATGGCAACTATGGCCATCCCGCCCCATCAGGGAGAAAAAAAGAAAAGGAAAAATAGGTAGAACTAGCCGTATCTGGCCTCTATTGTCAAGAAAAGCTAAAACCTTCCCAGAAGATTCCGTCAATACTCTACGTCACATTAGCCAGAACTTAGCTATAGGAGAGGCTGTAAAAGTGAGTATCTATATTTCTGACCAGTAAGAAGAGGTTGGGAATTCCTGTTGGCTCAGTCCATAAAAAATGCCTATTATAGGCTGTTAATAATTTTAAACAAAAATGTTGTTAGAGGGGTTGGCCCCATGGCTTAGTGGTTAAGTTCAGCACACTCAGTTTCAGTGGCCCGGGTTCAGTTCCCAGGCACGGACCTACACCACTTGGCAGCGGCCATGCTGTGGTGGTGACCCATATACAAAATACAGGTAGATTGGCACAGATGTTAGCTCAGGGCAAATCTTTCTCAAGAAAAAAAAAAGACGTTGGATATTTCAGTTTGGCATCTACTCACTTATTTTTTCTTTTATGTGTAATTATATGGGCAACAATATTAGCAACAAAGAGAAATAACTACAATATTTTAAGTGACAGAAATGATCATTACTGTCTTTCTGTTATTTTCTGGATTGTTAATAATTCAAAAAAATCACGTGAGACTTCTACTTCTTTCTTAGTACAGCTAAAATCCCTGAACGTTATATATCAAACAGTCATAAGAAGACTCTGAAAAATGAAGAGAAAAAGGCAGATTGGCTAAGGACCTGGTGACTCAGGGAATAACATAGCAGTGAATTGTCTGTTTTCTTTTTGCCTCATATATTCAAGACTGGAGAATGTGCTGGAGAAACAGGCAACCAGAAACACCAATAGGAACAGAAAAATAGGAGCCCATGGAAAGCTTGCTCTTTCTATTGAAAGAACCAGTAAACAGGCAGCCAGCATGACAGAAAACTTTTAAACAATAACTGCTCTACTCCAACTAAATACCATAGAAAAAACTCTTCCCCAGCCCTACCTGCCACCAGACTAGACTTCCACTTTACCAGATGATAATGAAGTACCATAACTCCTCCACCAGGGTTGTGTCAGTTAAGGTCAAATAAGGAGCTGGGACTTTCATCCCCCCGGGAGGTAATGAAGTGCCAACACCACAGTGTCAGTGGAGACCACATGGAAAGCCTGGACTTCTACTCCCACCAGATGGTAATGAAGTGCCCCTCCCCCGCATACAAGGGTAGAGTCAGAGAAGAACTAATGGTGAGTCTGGACTTTTATTACCGCCCAACAGTAAAGAGCCCACCCATCACCAGTGTCATGGGAGGCCACCTGAGGAGCAAAAACAAGGCACCCATGGACTTCTCAACCAGTGTGATATCAGCTAAGACCTAGTGGAGACCCTGAACAACCAGAGGCACTCAACGATACTGAGCAGACTTCCCTTCCGTGGGTTATAAATGGAAGCTAAGTAGAGAATGTGGACTTTTACTCACATGTGGTAGTAAGAAGATGACATCCCTCTTCCCTTCTGGATCAGTGCCAGAAAAAGTCGCTGTAGCAGAGTCAGTCACACAACATTAGTTTGCAAAATGTCCAGGTTTCAGTCAAAAATTGTCATACCAGGAATGACATCAGCACATGGCAGAGTGAGCTGTTCCCTGTGTCTCTCTCCCTTTGAACTACAACTAAAAGGACATTCATTGATCAGCAGAGGATACCCACACAGCACACCAGGATGCCTGAGAGACCTGAGCAGCTATCCATCTGAAGGTAGTTGGATTACCCGCCCCAGGAAGTGGTGGAGATAGGTGAGCACCAGGCAGCCCAGCACACATGTGCAACTACTTTCCCAGCTGGAGCTATCATAGCACCCCTGTGGCCCCCAGGGTGGGAGCATGCCTCAGCACAACTGTAGAAACAGGTGATGGCAACCTTGATCCCCCATGTGATCACTTCCCTGTCTAGTGGGGGAGGCCTCAGGGCCATGCAGCTCACAGAGAGCGGCACAGGCTTAGACCCAGTGAGAAGCCCTGTCCACCAAGCACAAAGATCGGTGCGACCTAGGAGCAGAGGGCGGCTGAGATCCTGGTCCAGGTGAACAAGCTCCTGGCTGCCATGAACACCCATAGTACTGCTATGGCCCCAAATGGGGGAAGCGTGACTCAGCAGGACTGTGAGAGCAGGCAGCAGTGGCCCTGAGCCCCCGTGTGATCACTCTTTCATCTAGTGGGAGAAATCACAACCCCACAGTGGTCCCAGGGAGAGGCTTTGGCTCTGTCCCAGAGGGGAGGTCCCGCCCACCAAGCATAACAGTTGGTGCAACCTAGGAGCAGAGGGCAGCTGAGATCCCAGTCCAGGTGAACAAGCTCCCAGCTGCCGTGAACACCCATAGTACTGCTGTGGCCCCAAAGAGGGGAAGCGTGTCTCAGTGGGAATGTGAGATCAGGCAGCAGTAGCCCTGAGCCCCCCGTGTGACTACACTCTCATCTGGTGGGAGAATCCACAATCCCACCCAGTCCCAGGGAGTGGCTTTGGCTTGGTCCTGGAGGGGAAGTCCCACCCACCAAGCACAATGGCTGGTGCGACCTGAGAGCAGAGGGTGGATGAGATTCCAGTCTGGGCAAACAAGCTCCCAGCTGCCATGAACACTCCTAGTACCACTGTGGCCCTGAAACAGGGAACACAGCTCTGTGGGTCTGTGGGAGCAAGTGGCAGTAACCCTGAGCCCCCCACGTGACTACTTCCCCATTCGATGGGAGACCCCACAGCGCCACTGCTATCCCAAGGAGTGACCCAGGTTCAGACAGGCACAGCTGACAGAGATCACAGCAGTGGGTTCAGACTACACAGCTCTTGCCCCACCCAAGTAGCAGCAGGTGGAACCCACCTCCAGAAACTATCACTATGTGCTGGCACAAATCCACTCCATCAAATGGTATAAAGAAATATATTAATATTCCAGACCAGAAGGAAAAAGACAAACACCCAGAAATCAATCCTGAAGCATGGAAATCTGTGATCCAAATGACAAAGAAGTCAAAACAGCCATCATAAGAAAACTCAATGAGCTACAAGAGAATTCTGAAATACAGTTCAATGAAATCAGGAACTAAATTACTGAATAGAGGGAGTTTGCCACAAAAGAGATAAAAACTATAAAGAAAAACCAAACAGAATTGTTAGAGGTGAAAATACAATGGATGAGACAAAGAAAAATCTGGAGTCCTTAAACAACAGGGCTGATAATTTGGAGAATAGAATTAGCAATCTGGAGGATAGGAACACAGAAATGTTTCAGATGGAGGAGGAGAGAGAACTTAGACTAAAAAGAAATGAAGAAATTCTCCGAGAAATATCTGACTCAATTAAGAAATGCAACATAAGGATTATAGGTATCCCAGAGGGAGAAGAGACAGAAAAAGGAACAGAGTGCCTGTTCAAAGAAATAATAACTGAGAACTTCCCAAACCTAGAGACAGAGCTGGAATTACATGTCAGAGAAGCCAATAGCACTCCTAATTACATCAATGTGAAAAGACCTTCTCCAAGGCATATATTAGTAAAGCTGGCAAAAGTCAACTATAAAGAAAAAGTATTAATGGCAGCAAGGCAGAGGAGAATAACCTATAAAGGAAGCCCTATCAGGCTTTCAGCAGATTTTTCAGCAGAAACCTTAAAGGCTAGGAGAGAGTGGGATGATATATTCAAAATTTTGAAAGACAAAAACTTTCAGCCAAGAATACTATATCCAGTGAAAATATCCTTCAAAGATGATGGAGAAATAAAAACTTTCCCAGATAAACAAAAGCTGAGGGAGTTCATTGCCACAAGACACACCCCTCTGAGAAGATTTGATCAAGAAAGCCCTCATACCTGAAAAAAAAAGGAAGAAAGGGTTTACAAAGCCTTGAGCAAGCAGATAAATAGGCAGACAAAATCAGAAATTGCAGCTCTCTATCAGAACAGATTAGCAAACACTTAATTATAACACTAAAGATAAAGGGAAGGAAAATATTGAAAATAAATATTATCACTTCATTTTAACCACAAATTTGCAACACATAACAGAATAGGTTGTGACAACAACAACATAGAAGGGGAAGAGGAAAAGGATGAAACCTGCTTAGACTAAGGGAACAAGAGTCTATCAGGGAATGAACTATCTCATTTACGAGATCTTTTATACAAACCACATGGTAACCACTAAACAAAAAATCAGAACAAAGACACAAATGATAAATAAAGAGAACACCATCACAGAGAGCCACCAAACTGAGTTAGCAGTCCAAAATACATGGGACAAGAAACAAGGGAAATACATAACACCTGAAAAAAAAGAGATAAAATGGCAGCATTAAGCCCTCATATATCAGTAATCACTCTAAATGTAAATGGATTGAATTACCCAATCAAAAGACACAGAGTGGCGAGATGGATTAAAAAACAAGACCCAACAATTTGCTGCCTCCAGGAACCACATCTCAGCTCTAAAGACAAACACAGGCTCAGAAAGAAAGGATGGAAGACAATACTCCAAGCTAATTGCAAAGAAAAGAAAGCAGGTATTGCCATACTTATATCAGACAAAGTAGACTTCAAGATAAAAAAGGCAACAAGAGACAAAGAGGGGCAATATATAGTGATAAAAGGGACACGCTACCAAGAAGACATAACACTTATAAATATATATGCACCCAACACAGGAGCACCAAAGTACATAAAGCAGCTATTAACAAAACTAAAGGAAGATATAAACAACAACACAATAATAGTGGGGGACATTAACACCCCACTTACATCAATGGATAGACCATCCAGACAGAAAGTCAATAAGGAAATAGTGGATTTAAATGAAAAACTAAACCAGATGAACTTCATAGATATATAGAGAGCACTCCATCCAAAAAGAACAGACTACACATTCTTCTCAAGCATGCAGGGAACATTCTCAAGGATAGACCATACGTTGGAAAACAAGGCAAACCTCTATAAATTTAAAAAGATTGAAATCATAACAAGCATCTTTTCAGACCATAATGCTATGAAACTAGAAATCAACAACAAGAAAAAAGCTGGGAAAGTGACAAAGATGTGGAGACTAAATAACATGCTACTGAACAACCTATGGATCATTGAAGAAATTAAAGGAGAAATCAAAGAATATCTGACTGCAAATGAAAATGATAATACACCATACCAACTCATATGGGATGCAGCAAAAGTGATCCTGAGAGGGAAATTCATAGCAATACAGGCCCATCTTAACAAACAAGAAAAATCTCAAATAAGCAATCTTAAACTACACCTAACAGAATTGTGAAAAGAAGAACAAACCCCAAAGTCAGCAGAAGGAGGGAAATAATAAAAATTAGAGCAGAAATAAATAAAATTGAAAACAAAAAAATAGTAGAAAAGATCAAAATGAAACAAAAAGCTGGTTCTTTGAGAAGATAACAAAATTGAAAAACCCTTAGCCACACGCACCAAGAAAAAAACAGAGAAGGCTCAAATAAACAAAATTAGAAATGAAAGAGGAGAAATCACAATGGATACCACAGAAATACAAAGGATTGTAAGAGAATACCATGAAAACTATATTCCAACAAATTGGTCAGTCTAGGAGAAATGGGTAAATTCTTAGATTCCTACAACCTCCCAAAACTGAATCAAGAAGAAATAGAGAATTTGAATAGACCAACAACAAGTAAAGAGATTGAAACAGTAATCAAAAACCTCCCAAAAAATAAAAGTCTGGAACGAGATGGCTTCTCTGGGGAATTTTACCAAACATTCAAAGAAGATTTAATACCTATCAAACCATTCCAAAAAAGAATGGATGGAACACTTCCCAACACATACTATGAGGCCAACATCACCCTGATACCAAAGCCAGACAAGGACAATACAAAGAAGGAAAATTACAGGCCAATATCACTGATGAACATAGATGCAAAAATCCTCAACAAAATATTGGCAAACTGGATACAGCAATACATTAGAAAGATCATACACCGTGATCAAGTGGGATTTATACCAGGAACACAGGGATGGTTCAACATCTGCAAATCAATCAATGTGATACCTCACATTAACAAAATGAGGAATAAAAACCACATGATCATCTCAGTAGATGTAGAGAAAGCATTTGACAAGATCCAACATCCATTTATGATAAAAACTCTCAACAAAATGGGTATAGAAGGAAAGTACCTCAACATGATAAAAGCTGTATCACAGCTTTTATCAGATGTACCACAGCCAACATCATATTCAATGGGGAAAGGCTGAAAGCCATTTCTCTGAGAACAGGAACAAAACAAGAGTGTCCACCCTCGCCACTGTTACTCAACATAGTGCTGGAAGTTCTGGCCAGAGCAATTAGGCAAGAAAAAGGAATAAAAGGAATCCAAATAGGCAATGAAGAAGCGAAAGTCTTGCTGTATGCTGACGACATGATTTTATATATAGAAAACCCTAAAGAATCCATCAGAAAACTATTAAAAATAATCAACAACTACAGCAAAGTTGCAGGGTACAAAATCAACTTACAAAAATCTGTTGCATTTCTATACTCTAATGATGAACTAAACGAAAGAGAACTCAAGAATACAATCCCATTTACAATCACAACAAAAAGAATAAAATATCTAGGAATAAATTTAACCAAGGAGGTGAAAGACATACAATGAAGAATATAAGACATTATTGAAAGAAATCGATCATGTTAGAAAGAAATGGAAAGATATCCCATGCACGTGGATTGGAAGAATAAACATAATTTAAATGTCTATACTACCTAAAGCAATCTACATATTCAATGCAATCCCAATCAGAATCCCAATGACATTCTTCACAGAAATAGAAAAAAGAGTACTAAAATTCATACGGGGCAACAAAAGACCCAAAATAGCTAAAGCAATCCTCAGAAAAAAGAACAAAGCTGGAGACATCACAATTCCTGACTTCAAAACATACTACAAAGCAATAGTAATCAAAACAGCATGGTACTGGTATAAAAACGGACACACAGATCAATGGAACAGAATTGAAACCCCAGAAATGAAACCTCACATCTACCGGCAGCTAATCTTCGACAAAGGAGCTAGAACATACAATGGAGAAAGGAAAGTCTCTTCAATAAATGGTGCTGGGAAAACTGGACAGCCACATGCAAAAAATGAAAGTAGACCGTCTTCTTTCACCATACAAAAATATTAACTCAAAATGGATCAAAGACGTGAAGGTGAGACCTGAAACTATAAAACTCCTGGAAGAAAATGTAGGCAATACACTATTCATCATTGGTCATAAAGGGATCTCCTCGAATTCCATGTCTACTCAGACAAGGGAAACAAAAGAAAAAATAAACAAGTGGGACTTTATCAGACTAAAGAGCTTCTGCAAGGCAAAATGAAAAGACAACCCACCAGCTGGGAGAAAATATTTGCAAACCATATATCCAACAAGGGGTTAATCTCCATAATATATAAAGAACTCACACACCTGAAAAACAAAAACACAAATAACTGGATGAATAAATGGGCAGAGGATATGAACAGATGTTTTTCCAAGGAAGATATACAGATGGCCAATAGGCACATGAAAAGATGTTCAACATCACTAATCATCAGGGAAATGCAAATCAAAACTACACTATGATATCACCTTACACCCGTGAGAATGGCTATAATCACCAAGACAAAAAATAACAAATTTTGGAGAGGACGTGGAGAAAAGGGAACCCTCATTCACTGTTGGTGGGAATGCAAACTGGTGCATTTTCTATGGAAAACAGTATGGAGATTCCTCAAAAAATTAAAAATAGAAATACCTTATGATCCAGCTATCTCACTTCTGGGTATTTATCCAAAGAACTTGAAATCAACAATCCAAAGAGGCTTATGCACCCCTGTGTTCATTGCAACATTAATCACTATAGCCAAGATGTGCAAGCAACCCAAGTGTCCATCAATAGATGATTGGATAAAGAAGATGTGGTATATATATATACAATGGAATACTACTCAGCCATAAAAAAAGACAAAATCGTCACATTTGCAACAACATGGGTGGTCCTGGATGGTATTATGTTAAGTGAAATAAGACGGACAGAGAAAGACAAACACTGTATGACTTTTCTCACATGTGCAATATAAACTAACCCACGGACAGAGAGAACAGTTTGGTGGTTACCGGGGGAAGGGCATTGGGGGGTGGGCACAAGGGGTGAAGGGGCACATTTATATGGTGACTGACAAATAATAATGTTCAACTGGAATCTCACAATGTTATAAACTATTATGACATCAATAAAAAATTGTCATAGCAAGAACCAGGAAAATCACAATCTGGATGAGAAAAGCCAGTCAAAGGATTCCAATACCAAGATTATGCAGTTTATGAATTACCTAATAAGTATTTTAAAGCTGACATTACAAAATGCTTCAACAATCAATTACAAATATATTTGAAACATATGGAAAATAGAAAGTCTCAGCAAAGAAATTAAATATATAAAGAAGAATCAAATGGAAATTTTAGTTTTTTAATTTTTAAAATTTTTCCCCAGATTTATAGAGGTATAATTGACAAATAAGTTTGCATATATTTAAAGTGTAGGGCATGATGATTTGATAAGCATATACTTTGTGAAATGATCACCACAATCAAGTTAATTAACACATGCATTACCTCACATAGTTACTATTTTTTGTGTGTGGTAAGAATGCTTCCGATTAACTCTCTTAGCAAATTTTAAGTATATATACACTATCATTAACTATAGTCACCATGCTCTATGTTAGATCTCCAGAATTTATTCATCTCATAAATAAAAGTTTATATCCTTTGACCAACATCTGCTCTGATATTTGTTGTTTCCTTCCTTCTGTTAACCTTGTTAACAGGCTTAGATTTTTCTTTTTCTAGTTCCTGAGGTGTACTGTTAGGTTGTTTACGTGAGATTTTTCTTTTTTCTTAATGTTGGTGTTTATGATCTAAACTTTCCTCTTAGAACTGCTTTTGATGCATCCTGTGAGTTTTGGTATGTTGTGTTTCCATTTTCATTTGTTTCAAGATTTTTTTTTTATTTCTCATTTGATTTCTTCTTTGATCCATTGGCTGTTCAGGAGTGTGTTGTTTAATTCCACATATTTGTGAATTTTCCACTTTTTCTCCTGTTATTGATTTCTAGTTTCATACCATCATGGGAAGTAAAGACCTTGATGTGATTCCAATCTTTTTAAATTTTTTAAGACTTGTTTTGAGACCTAACATATGATCTATCCTGGAGAACATCCCCTAATGGATTGAGAAGAATGTGTATTCTGTTGCTGTTGGATGGAATGTTCTATACGTATCTATTAGGTCCATTTGGTCTAAAGTGTAGTTGAAGCCCAATGTTTCCTTATTGATATTCTGTCTCGATGATCTCTCCATTATTGAAAGTAGGGATTGAAGTCCCCTCCTATTATTGCATTATAGGAGTATGCAATAGATAGTAATCTATTTCTCACTTCAGATCTTTTAATATTTGCTTAACGTATTTATATGCTCCAATGTTGTGTGCATATACATATTTATAATTGTTATATCTTCTTGATGAATTGACCCTTTTATCATTATATAATGACCTTCTTTGTCTCTTGTTACGGCTTTTGACATAAAGTCTATTTTGTCTGATATAAATATGGCTACCCCTACTATCTTCTCATTTCTATTTGCATGGGATAACTTTTTCCACACCTCCACTTTCACTCTATCTGTGTCCTTAAATCTGAAGTGAGTCTCTTGTAGCAGCATATAGCTGGGTCTTATGTTTTATCCATTCATCCATTCTATGTCTTTTGTTTGGAGAATTTAGTCTATTTATACCTAAAGTAATTATTCATTGGTAAGAACATACTATTGTCATCTTCTTAACTGTTTTCTGGCTGTTTTTTAGTTCCTTTTTTCCTTTCTTCCTCTCTTGGTGTCTTGTGATTTGATGATTGTCTATAGTGGTATGCTTTGATCCCTTCTTTTTATCTTTTGTGTATCTACTAGAGGTTTTTGCTTTGTAGGTACCACGAATTGCATAAAACTGAACTAATAAGTGAAATTAGAAATGTCACATGTTAATATATAAGATCAACATACAAATATCAGTTGTATCTACTTAGTAGCAATGAACACACAGAAAGCAAAAAAGTATTTATAATAGCTAAAAAGTGAGAGAGAGAAATAAATAGGTATAAATCAAACAGAACATGCATAGGACTTATATGCTAAAAACTACAAAATTTAATGAATGAAATCAAAGAAGATTTAACTAAATGGAAAGACATGGCATGTTCATAAATTGGAAGACTCAACATAGTAAAATGTCAAGTCTCCTCAAGTAGATATATAGGTTTACCTCAACTCCTATAAAAATCTCAACAAGATTTACTTTTTAGATATATGCAGGATTATACTAAAATTTATAAGAAAAGGCAAAGGAACTAGAATAGCTAAAACAATTTTGATAAAGAAAAATTAAGTGGTAAGAATTGGTCCATTCAATTCAAGACATTATTTAGCTATGCTAATCAAGACTGTGTGGTATTAGCGGAGAAATAGGCACATAGATAAATGGAACAGAATAGAGAACCCAGAAATAATGCAGTAAGTACAGTCAACTGATTTTTTTTTAAAGTGCAAAACAATTCAATGGAAGAAGGATATTCTTTTCAACAAGAGGGAGTGGAGCAGTTGAATATTCACAGCCAAAAATATAAGCCTCAATCTAAAAATCACACCTTATACAAAAATTAACCCAAATGGATCATAGATTTAAATGTTAAACATAAAACTTTTAAAAAAAAATATAGGCAAAAATCTTCAGGACCTAGGAATTGGTGAAGAGTTCTTAAACTTTACAACAAAGGCATGATCTATAGAAGGAAATACTGGTAAATTGAACATTATCAAAATTAAAATCTTTTGCTTTGTAAAAGACTCTGTTAAAAGAGTGAAAGGTGTAGTTTGTGACAAACCACAAACTGGAAGAAAATATTTATAAACCACATATCTAACAAAGGATTCATACCTAGAATTCAAAAGAACTCTAAAAACTCAACAGTAAGGAAACAAATAATCCAACTACAAAACAGCAAAAGATATAAAGAGACATTTCCCAGAAGAGGATCTATGGATAGCAAACAAGCACGTGAAAAAACGTTCAACATTACTAGCCATCAGGGAAATGCAAATTAAATATGAGATATGACTACAATGAGATATGACTACACACCTATAAGAACAGCTAAAATAAAAAATAATGATGATATCAAATGCCGGCAAGGATTCTGAGAAACTGAATTTCTCCTACATTGCTTGTAGGAATGTAAAATGGAAAATAGGAAGTTTCTTTTAAAAAAGTAAACATACGCTTACCATATAATAAAGCAGTCTCACTCCTGGGCATTTATCCCAGACAAATGAAAACTTATATCCACACAAAAGCTGTCCGTGATTGTTCATGGCAACGTTATTTGCAATAGCCAGAAACTGGAACAACCAAATGTCCTCCAAGTGGTGAATGGTTAACCAAATGGTGATACAGAAATAACATGGGATAAAAAGATGAACTATACCAAGCAATAAAAAGTAAGTAAAAAGAACTATTGATACATGCAACAACTTGGATGGTTCTCAAGTGCATTATGCTGAGTTTAAAATGCCAGTCTCAAAAGGTCACATCTTGTACGATTCCACTTGAATAACCTTCCCAAAATGATAAAATTATGGAGAAAAGATTAGCGTGTGCAGGAGTTAGGAATAGGTAGGGGAAGATGGTGAGGTGAGGAAGGGGGATCACTGTAAAGGGGTAACACAGAGGAGGTCTTTGTGATGAGGGAATAGTTCTCCACCTTGATAGTGGTGGTCATTACACAAATCTTCACATCTGATAAAATGGCATAGAACTATGAATACACAATGTACTAATGTCAGCTTCCCGGTTTGGATATTGTACCATAGTTATGTAAGAAGTAGACATTGGAGGAAACTGTGTAAAGGGTACAGGGGACCCCTCTGTACTATCCTGGCATCTTCTTTTGAATCTGTAATTATTTCAAAATCAAAAGTTAAAAAAAATTATGCAGCCTAAATTGTCCTATGCCTTTCCATGTTTATTTAAATACCAATCACTTTACACTAAAAGTCATCTATATCTGGATAAATAAAACAAAGAAATAAAGCTTTTTGATTTTTCTGAATTATAAAATGAGGACTTGAGAACAGGTTTACTAGTGAGATCTGGGGAAATCTTTTGCTCTCGAGGCCACATGGTGACATATTTTAAATGAACGGTTTTGATTATTAGGAACATAAAATGTTTACTGGTGAGCCACTTGAACAGCTGTCCATGTAAAGGTAGACCATGTGAACTTATATAAGGATGAGCCTAGAGTATATATGCTTAGCATAGACATAATACATACAATGAAAACATCATTGAAATGCATGTGGAGGTTTTTGCATGTCTACTTATTTTTTTTCATAAATTCTTCATAAAATTCCATTAAGTTAAATTAAACCACATAATAATTACTATTTACTGGTTAATTAAATCTCCCAATAGGCAATTTTAATTGGTTGATATAGGTAGATGGTTAGGAACTGCTAGCCTACTAGCATGTGAATGCTAATTCATATAATTTTTAAAAATGGAAAGACTCTCAGGGAAGCCACAGCGAGGACAGCATAGGCTAGTTTGGTCAGCAAGCCACACATTGGATATCCAGGAACTCAATGATCTCATAGGACCTTCCAACTCTAAAATGCTGTGATAAAGACAATGCAACATCAGGTGACATTTTTGTCTCAACAGGACAATTGAGAATAGCTTAATTAATGAATAGAAATTGTTGTACTTTAATACAATTCTACTTGTCAGAGACTCTCAGATTAGAATTTCTTTTTTTACTTTTTTTATTGATGTCTTAATAGTTTATAAATTGTGAAATTTTTGGTTGTACATTTTTGTTTGTCGATCACCATATATATGTCTCCCTTCACCCTTTGTGCCCATCCTCTACCCCCATTGCCCCTGGTGACCACAATACAGTTTTCTCTATCTATATGTTGGTTTATATTCCACATATGAGTGAGATCATATAGTGTTTGTCTTTCTCTGTCCGGCTTATTTCACTTAAATAATACGCTCCAGGCCCATCCATGTTGTTGCAAACGGGATGATTTTGTCTTTTTTTACGGCTGAGTAGTATTCCATTGTATATATATACTGCATCTTCTTGATCCATTCATCAGGCGAGGGACACTTCGGTTGCTTCCACACCTTGGCTATGGTGAATAATGCTGCAATGAACACAGGGGTGCATAAGCCTCTTTGGATTCTTGATTTCAGGTTCATTGGATAGATTCCCAGTAGTGGGATAGCCGGATCTTAGGGTATTTCTATTTTTAATTTTTTGAGGAATCTCCATACCGTTTTCCATAGAAAATGTACCAGTTTGCATGCCTACCAGCTGTGTATGAGGGTCCCTGTTTCTCCACATCCTCTCCAATGTTTGCAGTTTTTTTGTCTTGCTGATTACAGCCATCCCAACGGGCGTGAGGTAATATCTTAGTGTTGTTTTGATTTGCATCTCCCTGATGATTATTGATGTTGAACATCTTTTCATGTGCCTGTTGGCCATCTGTATATCTTCTTTGGAGAAGTGTCTGCTCATTTCCTCTGCCCATTTTTTGATCGAGTTGTTTGTTTTTTTGTTGTTCAGTTGTGTGTGTTCATTACATATTATGGAGATTAACCCCTTGTCAGATATACGTTTAGCAAATATTTTCTCCCAGCTGCTGGGTTGTCTATTCATTTTGATCCTGGTTTCATTTATTTTGTAGAAGCTCTTTAATCTGACAAAGACTCACTTGCTTATTTTTTCTTTAGTTTCCCTAGTCTGAGTAGGCATGGCATCCAAAAAGATTCCTTTATGACCAATGTCAAATAGTGTGTTGCCTGTATTTTCTTGCATGAGTTTTATAGTTTCAGGTCTCACCTTCAGGTCTTTGATCCATTTTGAGTTAATTTTTGTGAATGGTGATAGCAGATGGTCCACTTTCATTCTTTTGCATGTGGCTGTCCAGTTTTCCCAACACCATTTATTGAAGAGACTTTCCTTTCTCCATTGTATGTTCTTAGCTCCTTCGTCGAAAATTAGCTGTCTGTATATGTGTGGTTTTTATTTCCGGGCTTTCAATTCTGTTCCATTGATCTGTGTGTCTGTTTTTTCAGCAGTACCATGCTGTTTTGATTACCATTGCTTTGTAGTATGTTTTGAGGTCAGGGATTGTGATGTCTCCAGCTTTGTTCTTTTTTCTGAGGATTGCTTTAGCTATTTGGCGTCTTTTGTTGCCCCATATGAATTTTAGTATTCTTTTTTCTATTTCTGTGAAGAATGTCATTGGGATTCTGATTGGGATTGCATTGAATCTGTAGATTGCTTTAGGTAATATAGACATTTTTACTATGTTTATTCTTCCAATCCATGTGCATGGGATGTCTTTCCCATGTCATCCTTGACATCTTTTTATGTCATCCTTGATTTCTTTTAATCAGGTCTTGTAGTTTTCATTGTATAGGTCTTTCACCTCCTTGGTAAGATTTATTCCTAGATATTTTATTCTTTTTGATGCAATTGTAAATGGCATTATTATTTTGAGCTCTCTGTCTGTTAGTTCGTTATTAGCATACAGAAATGCAACTGATTTTTTTTAATTTTTTAACATTTTTTTTTAAACTTTATTTATTTATTTTTCCCCCCAAAGCCCCAGTAGATAGTTGTATGTCATAGTTGCACATCCTTCTAGTTGCTGTATGTGGGACTCGGCCTCAGCATGGCCGGAGAAGTGGTGCATCGGTGCGCACCCGGGATCCGAACCCAGGCCGCCAGCAGCGGAGCGCGCGCACTTAACCACTAAGCCGTGGGGCGGGCCCACAACTGATTTTTGTAGTTTGATTTTGTACCCTGTGACTTTGTTGCAGTTGTTGATTATTTCTAATAGTTTTCCAATGGATTCTTTAGGGTTTTCTATATGTAAAATCATGTAGTCTGCAAATAGTGTGAGTTTCACTTCTTCATTGCCTATTTGAATTCCTTTTATTCCTTTTTCTTGCCTCATTGCTCTGGTGAAAACCTCCAGTACTATGTTGAATAAGAGCGGTGAGAATGGGTAGCCTTGTCTCATTCCTGTTCTCAGAGGAATGGCTTTCAGCCTTTCCCTGTTGAGTATGATGTTGGCTGTGGGTTTGTCATAAATAGCCTTTATTATATTGAGGTACTTTCCTTCTATTCCCATTTTGTTGAGAGTTTGTATAATTAACGGATGTTGGATCTTGTCAAATGCCTTCTCTGCATCTATTGAGATGACCATGTGGTTTTTATTCTTCCTTTTGTTGATATGGTGTATCACATTGATTGATTTGTGGATGCTGAAGCATACCTACGTCCCTGGTATAAATCCCACTTGATCATGGTGTATGATCTTTTTAATGTGTTGCTGTATTCAGTTTGCCAATATTTTGTTGAGGATTTTTGCATCTATATTCATCAGCAATATTGGCCTGTACTTTTCCTTCTTCTTCTTGTTTTTGTCTGGCTTTGGTATCAGAGTGATGTTGGCCTCGTAGAATGAGTTAGAACGTGTTCCATCTTCCTCTATTTTTTGGAATAGTTTGAGAAGGATGGGTATTAAATCTTCTTTGAATGTTTGGTAAAATTCACCAGAGAAGCCATCTGGTCCTGGACTTTTATTTTTTGGGAGGTTTTTGATTACTATTTCAATCTCCTTACTTGTGATTAGTCTACTCAGATTCTCTATATCTTCTTGGTTCAGTTGTGGTAGGTTGTAGGATTCTAAGAATTTATCCATTTCTTCTAGATTGTCTAATTTGTTGTCATATAATTTCTCATAGTATTTTCTTATAATCCTTTGTATTTCTGTGGTATCCATTGTGATTTCTCCTCTTTCATTTCTAATATTATTGATTTGAGCCTTTTCTCTTTTTTCTTAGTAAGTCTGGCTAAGGGCTTGTCAATTTTGTTTATCTTCTCAAAGAACCAACTCTTTGTTTCATTAATCCTTTCTACTGTTTTTGCGGTCTCAATTTCATTTATTTCTGCTCTGATTTTTATTGTTTCTCTCCTTCTGCTGACTTTGGGCTTTGTTTGTTGTTCTTTTTCTCATTCTGTTAGGTGTAATTTAATGTTGCTTATTTGGGTTCTTATTTGTTAATGTGGGCTTGTATCGCTATGAGTTTCCCTCTCAGCACCGCTTTTGCTGCATCGCATATGATTTGGTATGGCATATTTTCATTTTCATTGGTTTCCAGATATTTTTTGATTTCTCCTTTAGTTTCATGAATGATCCATTGGTTGTTCAGTAGCATGTTGTTTAATCTCCACATCTTTGTCACTTTCCCAGTTTTTTTCTTGTAGTTGATTTCTAGTTTCATAGCATTATGGTCTGAAAAGATGCTTGTTATGATTTCAATCTTCTTAAATTTATAGAGGTTTGCTTTGTTTCCCAACATATGGTCAATCCTTGAGAATGTTGCATGTGCACTTGAGAAGAATGTGTAGTCAGATGTTTTTGGATGGAATGCTCTGTGTATGTCTAGTAGGTCCATCTCCTCCTGTTTTTCATTTAAGTCCACTGTTTCTTTATTGACTTTTTGTCTGGATGATCTATCCATTGATGTAAGTGGGGTATTAAGATCCTCTACTATTATTGTGCTGTTGTTAATATCTCCTTTTAGGTTTGTTAGTACTTGCTTTATGTACTTTGGTGCTCCTATGTTGGGTGCATATATATTTATAAGTGATATGTCTTATTTTTTCATTATATATTGCCCTTCTTTGTCTCTCTTAACCTGTTTTATCTTGAAGTCTACTTTGTCTGAGATGAGTATGGCAACACCTGCTTTCTTTTGTTTGCCATTAGCTTGGAGTATTGTCTTCCACCCTTTCACTCTGAGCCTGTGCTTGTCTTTAGAGCTGAGATGTGTTTCCTGGAGGCAACATATTGTTGGGTCTTGTTTTTTAATCCATCCTGTCACTCTGTATCTTTTGAGTGGAAAGTTCAATCCATTTACATTTAGGGTAATTATTGATATATGAGGGCTTAATTTTGCTGTTTTGTCACTTATTTGCTGCTTCTTTTGCATTTCCTTTGTTTCTTGTCCCATGTGTTTTAGACTGCCAATTCAGTTTGGTTGTTCTGTCTTGTGACTCTTCTAGTTTTCTCTTTATTTATCATATGAGATTTTGTTTTGATTATTTGTTTAGTGGTTACCTTGAAGTGTGTATAAAAAGTCTTTTGCATGAGATAGTCCATTATCTGATGGCCACTTATTTCCTTATACTAAGTCAATTTGATCTCTTTCCTCTTCTGATTCTAAGTTATTTTTGTTACAACTTATTCTATCTTGTGTTATGAGTGTGTATTTACAGTGATGATGTTGTATTTATTTTTGGTGTTTTCCTTTCATTGACCTTTGATTTTGGTATTTAAGTGGTTGCTAACCTATTCTGGTAAAGATTTACTATTTTTCTGATTTTGTCTACCTATTTTTCTCCTTGTTCTAAGCTTTGTATTCCCTTTCTCTTCTTTTTTTCAGGCCTGAGGGCCTTCTTGAGAATTTCTTGTAGTGGGGGTCTCGTGGTCATGAAATCCCTTAGCTTTTGTTTATCTGAGAATGTTATCATTTCTCCATCATATTTGAAGGACATTTTCACTGGATAGAGTATTCTTGGCTGAAAGTTTTTGTCTTTCAGTATTTTGAATATATCATTCCAGTCTCTCCTAGCCTGTAAAGTTTCTGTTGAGAAATCCGCTGAGAGCCTGATGGAACTTCCTTTGTACGTTATTTTTTGTTTTTGTCTAGCTGCCCTTAATATTGTTTCTTTGTCATTGACTTTAGCCAGCCTTACCACTACATGTCGTGGAGTGGGCCTTTGCCTGTTGACATATTTAGGCGACCTATTGGCTTCACTTACTGCTATTTCCTGCTCCTTCCCCAGATTTGGGAAGTTCTCAGCTATTATTTCCTTGAATAGGCTCTCTGTTCCTCTTTCCCTCTCTTCTCCCTCAGGAATACCTATAATACTTATGTTACATTTCCTAATTGAGTCAGATATTTCTTGGAGACTTTCTTCATTTCTTTTTAGTCTTAGTTCTCTCTCCTCCTCCATCTGGAGCATATCTGTATTTCTATCTTCTATAATGCTAAATCTTTCCTCCATATTGCCAGCTCTGTTCTTTAAAGATTCTAGATTCTCCTTTATCTCCTCCATTGTGTTCTTCATCTCCATTAGTACTGATTGGTTTTTCTTTATGATTTCAATCTGTTTTGTGAAGAAACTCCTTATCTCGTTGAATTGTTTATCTGTGTTTTCTTGTATTTCGTTGAGCTTTTTCATGATAGCTATTCTGAATTCTCTGTTATTTAAGTTATGGATTTTTGTGCCTTCAGGGTTGATTTCTGGTTGCTTGTCATTTTCCTTCTGGTCTGGCGATTTAATGTAACTTTGCATTGTGGCTCCTGTATTCGCTTTCTTTTTCCTCATCCTGGAAATATCTGGTTACAGTTTCCACCTGCCACCACTGTGTGGGGGTTAAGGGCTGTGTAATCCGAGCCCCCTGTGCTCCACCCTGACTGCTCTGCTGCCATGGGCCACCTGCCTGCGATCGGCCCCAGCCATTCTGTCTGGTCAGCTGAGCTGCAGTGTCGGGCATGCGGGAAGGGGGGGCAGGCAGGGACTCTATCTTTTGCCCGCTGTGTCCCTGGGGTGGAGGGCTTCTCACTCGTCCCCGTTATCCGCTCTCCTGGAGTGCTCAAATGTTGATGGCACCCCTGCAGCAGTTCTGAGTCCTCTGTGTGGGAGTTTCCCACTGGCTGAGAGAGCCCAAAGAGCTACCGTTTCCCCACAGAGGGCCGCCCCTCCCCGCTCTCTGGGAGCCCTGCAGACTCAAGTCACCAGTCTGGTGGGGAGGGAGAGGATTTCTCCTTACCTCTCCCCACTTTCTCCGGGGGCCCCAGCACATCCACTCTCAGAGGTGCGGCATTGTGGGTCTTTCTGATCTTCCTTTTTGCTGTATAAGAGTCCTTTGTTGGTCTGTGACTGTCCCTTTTGTTGTATCTTATCAGAGGAAGAGTTTACAAGAAAGCTCAGTCCACCATGATGCTGACATCACTGTCTCAAATTAGAATTTTTAATACAGCTCTATGATGTTAACAAGAGATAGAACTAATGCAAAATTGAAAATATTGTGGATCCAGAAAGCAGACTAAATACATGCATTTATTTCCACTGTCCAACCCAAAATCCAATTGCAATACAAGAAAGACGTATAAAAGAGAATAAATCTGTAACAACACTGAAAATGAAAGGGACCTTTACCAGACAATATTTTGACAAATATCTGGATGATGGAACAAATGAAATCACATTGACAATGAAAGGCTGAAAGATAGGAGAAAGTGGAAGTGGAAGAGAGAGCCTCCACTTTGGCAGCGTTTTCAAATACTTTCATATTTCCTTTGGTTTTATTGTTACTTTTAACTTTTTTTTTTTTTTGGTGAGGAAGATTAGCCCTGAGCTAACTTCTGATGCCAATTCTCCTCTTTTTGCTGAGAAGGATTGGCTCTGGGCTATCATCCGTGCCCATCTTCCTCTACTTTATATGGGACATCACCACAACATGGCCCGACAAGCGCTGTGTAGATCTGAACCCGGGATTCACTAAAGCAGAGCGTGTGAACTTAACCACTACACCACTGGGCCAACCCCTTAACTTTTTCACTTTTTTTTTCTTTCTTTCTTTCTTTTTTGTGAGGAAGATCAGCCCTGAGCTAACATCCATGCTAATCCTCCTCTTTTTGCTGAGGAAGACTTGCCCTGAGCTAACATCCGTGCCCATCTTCCTCCACTTTATATGGGACGCCACCATAGCATGGCTTGAGAAGCAGTGCAACGGTGCACGCCCGGGGTCCGAACCTGCGAACCCTGGGCTGCCGCAGCGGAGTGTGCACACTAAACTGCTTGCACCACCGGGCCAGCCCCTTAACTTTTTCACCTTTATAGACTTTGTTTACATGTAGAGATATGTCTTCATTCTTTTTCCCATTGCATAGTTTCTCAACACCATCTGCTGCTCAGTCCATCTGATTTAGTCTGGGTTCCTCCCAAAAGCAGAGCCTAAGACAGAGTTTATCTATTCTTTCAGAATATGTTCTCAACAAGCAGGAATGAAGATGGGGGTCAACGGAGAAGTACTGAAAGCCAATTCAAGTATTATCCAGTGTGCTACAGCTTTAGGTGACTAGGTACCCAATGAGGAACATTCTGAGGTGCCTTACGACATGGGACTCATAACCATTCACTCAAGTCTCAAAAGAGAGAAGCTTTCATTCATTAGCTCCCATCCACCTTCATGTCGCATGAATCAGTGTCAAATGCACTCATACGGGATTATCGGAGAAGCCCCAGGACAGGGAGCAAGAGATATTCAGCACACACTTGTGAAGAGGAGCTGATAGCAAGGAGGTCAAAACCCGTGCTGAACAGTGCACCAGGGCTGGGCTGGAATTGGAGGTCAGGCTAAGAGGATGTAGGGCAGTGCCCATTGATGTCAGGTAAATCTTCCTCTCATCACTGAGTTGAAGTACTCACTTTACCATACATCGAATTTCCATAAATATATTAAGTTTCTCCCAGAGCCTTTATTATGGTCCACTGGTCAATTTTATTATTCCTGTGCAAATAAACCCATTTTATAGTAGCTTTATAGCATAAGTTGATAACTGGTAGGGGCATGTCTCTAATGATTATACTGTTTCAAATATGTAATGCCTGTTTTCCATATTTTATATTCCAGATGTACTTCAGAACCACTCTGTTAGAAAACAAAAAAATCCTGTTAGGAGTTGGAGTTGGACTGCTCTAAATTCACAGATTAATTTGAGGAGATTTGAGAACTTTGTGAATTATGCTTTTCCATCCAAGAATATATTTTACTCCATTTGTTCTAGTCGTCTTCTATGTCCTTCAGTTAAGTTTTATATATCTCTTTATACATATATTGCATGTTTCTTGCAAGGTTTATACCTATGTATTAGATAGTTGTTAATAGATTTCTTTTATTATATTTTCTAATTGGCATTGTTACATGACAAAGCTGTGAAATTTTGTATGTTGGTTTTCTGTGTGCCCATCTTATTAAACAAACAAGAATTATCTGTTTTCATCACTTTCAATTTTATTAACTAATTTATTGGGAATTCTAGGTATCCAACCATAGTCTACAAGTTGTTTACATTTAAACTCATTTTAATTCCAGTATTCTAATGAAACTGCTCTTCCTAAAGTTAACAATTACCTTCATGTTGGCAAATTCATGGTTACTTTTTCAACAGTCCTCCTATTTGATTTTTCAGCTGCATTTCACAGAAATGATTACTTCTATCTTCTTGAAACACATTATTTTCTTAGTATTAGTGATACCACTCTCTTCTGGTATTTCTTTTATTTCTCCAGTCACTCATTCCTGGTCTCCTTCTCCATTTTGCTACTAAACTTGGAGATCCTCATGATTTTGTCCTGGCCTTCTTTTGTTCTTACTA
The DNA here is from genome assembly GCF_020826845.1 of Diceros bicornis minor. Classification (NCBI taxonomy): domain Eukaryota; kingdom Metazoa; phylum Chordata; class Mammalia; order Perissodactyla; family Rhinocerotidae; genus Diceros; species Diceros bicornis. The sequence continues at coordinate 23,356,306 of NC_080755.1, read as the reverse complement.
ATAACTTCCCTTGGGAGCGTGCCCCGTGGCCTAGTGGTTAAGCTCAGCGTGCTCTGCTTTGGCAGCCCGGGTTCAGTTCCCAGACGCGGATCCACACCACTGGTCAGTGGCCATGATGTGGCGGCAACCCACATACAAAATAGAGGAAGATTGGCACAGATGCTAGTCCAGGGTGAATCTTCCCCAGCAAAAAACAAAAAAACTTCCCCTGGAAAAATCTCTATCACACCTATGAGTTTAAATACTGTCTATGGTTTATCAGCTCCTAAATTTGTATTAGTGATCCAATGATATACCAGAAGGGGGATAACAGAGACTCTGCCCCAATTGCATAAAGGGAAGCTTTGCCTGTAGACAACTTAAAATAATAACAAAACAGACTAAATGTCTGCTTTCTATTAGCCCCCTTTGCTGGAAATTTTAAATCATATCAGTGATAAAATACTCCTCCCTGAAACAGAAACATGTTTGTTGGATTAAGTTCTAAACAATTGCTGTGGTTATTGTTAAGTTTCAGTAATATATATACATAAGCTTCAAAGTAGTACATTTTTATTTCATACCTTTTAATAAATAATATATTCTAATGGAAAATAACAGGGGTAACTCTTAGTTATATAGTCAGCCCCTGGTTTACCTGGACTCACCTACACACATTGGTTTTAAAAATAATTTCTCAAAGGTTAAAAATAGTTTGAACTTGTTTTGTGCACACTCTCCAAATCCAATGCCACTACACGTTCCTGCGTTTAAATAGGAGATTCCAAATGACCAGCGATGGCACAGTAACTGTAAAGATGAAGAAACAGACCTTGAGTTATTTCAGTTCTGTCATTCTACCTGACCACTCCATGTTTTTATTTGTGCTTCAAGTTTTTCAACTGCAGAAATATTTCAAAGCCACTAGAATCAATCCTGAAAAAACAAAGATGTGAACATCATTGTAATTTCTGGAATTTATTGTGAAAGGGGATTTTTATGAAACTACCTCAAACTTATTAAGGTTTATATTTAAGTTTTTCTTTGTATATCTCTTGCTTCATGTGAAAGAAACTTTGTGAAATTAGAATGGATAAAATATATTCTTCAATTATCCAGGGAGGAAGATATATTGAGAAATTTGGTCATGCTATTTATCAAATGAAAAATATATGATAAAAATACGTATTTTCATAAGATCATTGATAAATTTACAGAAGGCTCAAAAACAGAAGCTGTAATGTCATTATCCATTATGGTCACAAAACAATAGGCAGATAAAATGTATTTCCTTTTTTTCAAAAGACACATTAATCTAATTAAAAAGTCGTGCTCCATTATTTTTTCCTTTTGCGTACTGGAATATTTAATTATTTTTGTTGAATACACACACACATGCTCAATAAAAATAAGTTTCTCAGTATTATTTCTGGTCATTTTTATTATCTTTTTATATCTGAATGATAACTGAAAATATTTTGGTCACGTATAGGAAGGAATGTTAAAAAAAAATGATCCCTTCCACTAGAGATGCCACTGGAGGATCAGAGCTCACGTCTGGTCTCCAGATGTCAGTATTCAATCTCCCTTTTCGACATTTCCATTTCAATGATTCTAAATCATTTTAAGTCTAACATATACTATACTGGACATTTGATATTCTCTCCCAAGCCCACCCCCCAATGTTTTTTCTAATCTCAATAAATGATATTTCCATCCCTCCCTTTGTCTAGTTTAGAAAGTGAGAAGCCATATTTGATTCCTCCCTTTTCTTTAAGACTTCACATTTAAGATCATCTGTGGCTTCTACCTCCAAAATACACCTGGGCTCTTTGACTCCTGTCTCCTCTGTCTCTACCTCCTCCAGCTCTAGCTCTAATAAATCCAGTCTAAAGAAATATTGGTGGTGAACTAAAACATGGGCAAAAGAGAAAAGCACTTGGCAAAAAGTTGTAACCAAAGTCATTTTTTTAAAAAACATTGTTTGAGATCAATAGTAATGAGAGGACTGTAAGGGCACACATGGAAAATAGTGAATGTGGGTGGGTAGGGGAAAGGTGAACTTTCCTTCCCAAGATGCCTTGTCCTCCCCTCTTCCCAAATCCCACTCTACCCACTCACATGTATCTGAAGCTTAGGACCACTTGCAGATATTGACATAATGCCCATTGTAAGAATATCACTTAAGTGACATGACGGACTATAGAGGAAAGAAGAAATAAGAAGAAATGAGTATACCAAAGAACAAGTGTGACAAATAGGAATATAATCCATGACATTGTCATGGGGAAATAAACGTTTTTAGAACTGATGGTTTGTACAAGTGATTTGCATGGCGGGGCTAGGTGTTTCATGTAACTTCAGGGCACTTCACCTGTATGTGCTGGCTTTCCTGTTATGTCCCTGAAAATTAAGGAAAAAGACTGAATGGTTTCAAATGCCTTTGTGTTTTGGTAAATGAAAAAAATAAAACACTGTTAATTGCTCCTGCAAATAGCTTATGTATAACCGGTTGTAAGCATCAATTCTTTGGGCTGAGTTTTTTACTCTCATGTATTTTGATTCTGCTTGGAGTTTAGCCTCATAAAGTTTCATTAGACTAAAACCAGGTTGTGAGTGTTGATAATGAGTCTCTCTGAAAACTCATGAACAATTACCAAGACTAACTTTGTTATACTTCTGACCCAGACATGATGCTGAGGGCTGACTTTGAGGGCTCTGGGATGGCCTTCAGAAGCTTTATGTGTTTATCCACCTTTCCCCATGGACCCTCACTCAGAGAGAACAGCTGCATCAAATTCGAGAAAACAAACTTCTAAACCACGAAATCACTAGACACTGTGTGAGTTGGGCCAATATTCTATTTGAAAGAGAATTAGACATTCAGGTAGCATTGCTTTGGCACTGTTCAAATTTGGTGTGTATTTTATGATTCATAATTAAGAGTATAAACATATTTATGTCACCAGAAATCATGTGTCCAATTTTTAGTAAATGTTGACTCATAGAGCTTGGATGTACTAGGCAATATATTATATTATATTAAAGCTGTGACAATATAGCAAAGAAAATGTTATATCTTTTAAAGTGTAAATTGCTTGAGAAGAGAGCTTCAGAGGAATACTGGATTCCTCTTCTGTTTCTGCTAAAAATCTGTACCAAAAAATGACTCAGTGCTTCACCCTTCCATATATCCATGACCTTCACCATAAATTTGGCAGGGGTCTCCTACTCTGACTGAGTTTAGCCATGTAACTTGGTTTGGCCAATGGATTTTAGCAAGTATAACACAAGTGGAGGATTGAAAAGTGCTTGCATGACTGGACTTTTCTGCTCCTCCAAGATTTGCACGAGAACATTCCCAGTGTAGCTGGATAATGAGTCACTACAGTCATTCCAGACGAGACTAGCTAGATCTGCCAGCAGCCAGCCAACCTCCAGACACATGAGCTAGTCCAGCCGGGATGAGCAGAGCTGCCTAGATGACCCACAGCTGACCACAGACAATTGAGCTAACCCAGCCAGTTCAGCTAAACCCCTCAGACTCATGAGCCAAATAAATATTTATTATGTGTGTCACTGAACTTTTGTGGGTGAGTGCTACACAACACTGTTGTGGCATTAGATATCTAATACAACCTTCTTATCTTGTGAGCAAATTTCAAAGTGCCTTAGTACTTTCTACAAGGTTAGTATGGTATAATAAAGACATAGATATCATCGAAGAATCCAAAGAATCTTAAGTCAGAAGATTCACTTTGAGTGCCAAATCTGCTACTTACTGGTTTTGTGACACACGGAAACTTATTTAAATTCTCTGCACCAGTCAACTGGGTAATTGTGAGGATTAAAAGGTATGTTATGTCAAACTTGCTGTGTGACCTTGGGCAAGTTACTTAATCGCCTTAATCTCAGTTTTCATTAGTAAAATGAGGCTTAGAACGATTGTTATTCCCCTAGAGTAATTGTGAAGGATTAAAAAAAAAGGATATAAAGTGTTTAACAGGGAGCTTGGAAGTTAGAAAATGCTCATTATATATTAAAAATTATTATTTTTACTATTAGTTACACTTTTAGTTTTGACAACAAAAGTGGGACACTGAGACTAAAAGATTTTCGGTAAAATGCACGTGTTACTCAAGGAGGCCTTCAGGGCCCTGGGCGCAAGAATCTGTCTCCTGTGGCTTCCTTTTATTAGCACAAATGAGTTGCTTGATGACAAATTAGCTAAGTGTCACCTTAAAAGGTGAAAAAGTCTTCATAGGGGAATGAATTTAAAAATCTGGAGATTTAAATGGAAAAAGTGAAGAAAGTAGAGAGGTAAAGAATCCGTTAGCCAGAGAGGCTGTAGGAAATATCTAGCAGGAAGCGGCTAAGGATGGTGGGAACTCTGTTGGTAAGACTCAGGATGGAAAAGGCCATCCAGAACATTAGGATGTTGAAGGGAGACGTGGCGTGGAATTAAATAATCCCGGTGAATAATTTGGTACGTGTGTGGTGATGGGTTGTAATTAGTATTTTGGTGGTGAACATGATGTAGTCCATGCAGAAATAGAAGTACAATGATGTACACCTGAAATTTTTACAATGTTATAAACCAATGTTACTGCAATAAACAAAAAATTTAAAAAAAATAATAATCCCGGTGAATTATTTTAATGAAAGTTTTAAAGTTAGTATTTCTGAAATTATGTGACTTTCTTTTATCCTGCTTAAAATAAACCAAATTGTACAATGTAGCGGGCTCCCATGAGACAGTTGAGTGGTGCTACATGTAACAGGATTTGGGCCTCCAGAAAGTCTATGCTAGCAGCAATTTAGGCTGCAAAGACAAGTGTCCCAAATCAAATGTAACAGAGAAGGAAGAAGGAGAAAAGTGTATGGAGCTCAGCAGAAGCAGAGATAAGACAGGAATCCTTGCCAGCGTAAAGACAGAGTATTCAACAACTCTAGGAGCCGAAGGCAGACAAAATGAAAACAGTTGTCAATCAAATGACAGCGGCTAACCAAGCACTGAAAGTGCTTAAAATGAATTTCTCCATTTTTCTAGTCTGGAGATAATGAATCTCAATATTTCAGGTTATCATTAGTGTGTGGCAATATGAGGAATAATGCCATTTGGAAGAAATAAATACCCAAGAGAACATCTTTTATACTTCTGAAAGCAAGCCTGAGATACGCACAGTTCTCCAGCAAACGGTGCCCCGGGCACCAAGAGTTGGCAAGATAAATAGAAAAGAGAGAGCTCAAGAGAAAGAGAGGCTGACTCTGAGTTAATGTGCACAAACACAAGCAGCTCAGAAGTGAGGATGAAGAGAAGAACAACAGGGCTAATGAGGAAAATTCTGTGAACAAGAGAAGAGCAAATTATAAGGAAAGTGTCAGAGCGAGATAGATGATTTAAGAAAAAATAGTCACTCTATGAGTTCTGTTTCGTTTGTGTAATAAAAAGTCTTAGTCTGTTACTGATGATCAGTGATTTGGTGGATCAGAATAATGTTATCCCCACCCCATGCCCAGATGGGGACATGCCATCATCATCTAATCATTTCCCTAAGAATTGATTTTCTGTGTCTGCCTTTAGAGTTCCCCACTGAATGGATCTAACTTTTCCTTAAATTTGATGGAAGGAGCAGTTATAATCAGAGCAGCTAAAAATAAATAGGAAAGGGTCCTGAATCCTAGTCCCAGAGCTGCCACCAGCCTGAACTTGTGCATTTAATTCCTCCTTGGTGAAGGCAAGCAGATTCAGTTAAAGAGATGTTATTTGTTAGCAGGTTCCTGATGGGAAATATTGCTCTATAAACATGGTGCAGGGCAAGAACAAAAAGCAGCACAGAAAATGACATCAATAGGAGTTTCTTTCTACAAAAATATGGACACCCCAGAAGTTATTCTTTGCCTTCAATAACAAGGTGGCCCTTAAATTTTAACATGGATCTCCATATTTGGATGTCATTGACCTAGATTAATACTATCAAACTCACTTTTTTCCAAAAGGGCTATAATATTGAAAGTATCGTTTTTCCCAAGATCGCGTGCAAACTAATGTTAGCATTGAACCAATTAATCAGTTAATTAATTCAATAAACATATTTTTGAGCACCTGCTACATAGCAGATATTGCTCTAGGTGCTGGGGACAGAGCAGTGAAAACAAATAAATATACAAAACAGAAAAAATCTCAACCCTTGTGGAACTTGCATTCTAATGGGGAACGAATATAAATAAATAGATCAGACAGGTAGACAGATGTGTGCGTGTAGGGACATACACACATATTAGAAGGTGTAAGTGTTTTGGAGAAAAACAGAGGGACGAGAAGTCAGGAAGTGTTGGAGGAAGGCTCCAAATTTCTCAGTGAGAGCTTCATTGACCCCTGGGGAAATATCTACAAGAGGGGAAGGAATGAACTTTCCAGGCAGAAGGAACAGTAAGAAGCTGTAACGACCCTGAGGCAGGCACACGCCTGTGTGTTACAGGAACAGCAAGAAGGCCGGTGTCGCTGGAGCAGAATGGGTGAGGGGGAGAGTGGTAGATGAGGTCAGAGAGGAAGTGGGAGGCATGCAGGGCTGAGGCTATCAGCCATTATAACATTTTTTGTTTTAAGTGTGAATGAGTTAGGAAGCTGTTTCAGGGTTTTAAGGGGAACAACACAATATGACAGATTTTTCAGGCATTCCCTGGCTGGTATGGTGAGTATAGACTGAAGGTGGGGGAAGGGGTGGCAAATGTTATTGCAATAATATAGGCAAGATATGAGAGCAGAGAGTAGACCAGGATGGAAGTAGTGGTAATAGGAATAAACGATTACATTCTGGGTAATTTTTTTTGGGGGGGGGGGGAGATTGGCCCTGAGCTAACATCTGTGCCCATCTTCCTCCATTCTTTTTTGTATATGGGGCAGCGCCACAGGACGGCTTGACTAGAGATGCACAGGTCTGCTCCCAGGATCTGAACCCCCAACCCCGGGCTGCCTGAAGTGGAGCACGGGAACCTAACCACTACGCCACCGGGCTGGCCCCTTTCTGGATAAATTTTGAAGGTAGAACTGACAATCTGTTTGCTGACGTTGGACCATGGATGTTTCAGCACAAGAGACTCAAAAATGACTACAAAGGTTTTGACACGGAAAACTGGAAAGATTAGGTCACCATTAACTAAAATAGGCAGCATGGGGGAAAGAACATGCTTGTTTGGTGGGCCCGGGGGCTGAAATCAAGGGTTTGCTTTTGCACATGTAAAGATTGGCATGCCTATCGTATATTTGAGGAATAAATTCAACTAAGCATGCAGATACAAAGCCTAGAGTTCTGGAAAACATCCAGGTTAAAACAATAAATATAGGAGTCTTCAGCATAACTTGGTATTTATAGTCATGAGATAGGATGACATTGACAAAGGAATAAATAAAAGCAGGAAAAAAAGAGGTCCTGAGCATTCCAATGGTAAGAAGCTGGGAGATGAGGTATTACCTGCCAAGGTGACTGAGGAGAAGTGGTCAGTGAGGCTGAAGGAAGACTAGGGAATTGTGGTGTCTTGGAAGTCAAGCGAAGGAAATGTTTCAAGGAGAAGGGAGTTATCAGGCTGGTCAATTGAGAAATGACCATCACATTTAGCAACATGAAGGAGGTGGAGTGTTGATGGAGCACTATTTTCTCTATGAAGTAAGAAAAGTTATCAGTTGAGATGGAGGACACAGGAAGAGGTATTTGGGGTTTGAGGAGATGGGAAGGTATGCAGAAAGAGGAAGAGGGAATGACGAAGGACGTGCAGTGTGATTCCTGATCTCAGGATCCCACCTGTCTCAGCAATCAAGAATTTCAAGTGAGATTAGTCAGCCCAAGTGTGTCTTTTCCTCCAGACACGTTGAGCCATGGCAATGGCTGCCACAGAGTGGGCAGAGAGTGGGGTTTAACCAGGGTTGAGGTGAGTATGAGGAAATGAGAGAAGGCCAAGGAAGCGGAACATATGTGCATGGGAGTGATTATGACTGACCATGGAATTTAAGTGGGACGAGAAGAATGAGGCCATGAAGAGAGTGAAGACAAGTGAAAATTAATGTATTTTAAGTCCCAATGAGTAAAAAAGACAGATTGTTGAAGTAAGCGCACTAGAGGAAGTGAGCTGGAAAATAGGAGGTGGCAGTTTGAATGTGGGACACAAAATTAGAATTGTGGAGTCCTATTTACAGGAAATGCTATGACCTGGGGTGGGATCATTAGTGTGGAAGGTTGCCAGACAAGATCGTGGGAGGAGAGGAGGTCAAAGAATTCAGAGTCCAGGGTATTGGAAGGATAATCCACCTAGATATTGAAATCATGATGAATATGCGATGAGAACTGTTGGAGAGTACCAACTATATTTTGGGGAAGAGAAACACATCAAATTCTTGAAATTTATTTTCTATGTGTGTCTAAGAATTTGTAAAATGGCTTAAGGGAATAGATCAACAAAGAGCACACACTATATTTGAATTGATTTATGGGAGAAGCTTTAAGTTGTGTTCACATCACTAAGCATTTGAATCTGTCTTGTGCTTCTCTTTGTGTGCTCCGGGCAGCATGTTTTATTTTATTGACCAAAATCTCATTTACAGTTCAATTAATGCAGTGGAGAAAACATGGTACATGCCAAGCCCTTCCATTCTTTGTGGTCTGCACTGTGATTCTGGCAAGCCAAAATCAATTAATTCAAAAGAGAGAGCAAAGATTTAGTTCATTCTTATAAAGAGCCAGTAATTCCTTCTGCTTATACAAAGTCTGTGGAAATGTTGATACTAAAGTAACTGTATTTTACAGATCAGGACCTTTTTGAAATTTTAGTATCTTTTAACTTACTTTGATATTTATTAAGAAGGCCAGTCACAACATTTAAGCTCACCCACATGAGGAGCACAATTTTACCACGGATGTGTCATATTTTGTTCTTGTAACTGAATAAAAGGTTTCATCAATACTCTATCCACTTACTAATATTTCCTTTCAAAGTCAGTGGGGCAATTTGCTGTGCCATCCTCTTGCTAACTGGTACACATATCTAAATCAATCATGCTGAAAATGTGGATGCAGAATTGGGCGCTTGATATAATTCTGCAATGTAGCATCCTTTGAGTGTTGTTTGATTTTATTCATCCTTCCTTCACTGGAGGTTATAATCTACTGAACACAATGTGCTATCAATTTTGGTGCAAAATTTCTTGTGGAGAGACTTCTTACAAACTGATATTGTAATATGACTGATCTGTTTTCCCTTTACTAACAACTATATGAAAACAATAGATTGCTTTGTTTCTCTTCTGTATAAAGGATAAGATATGATTGGGCATAAACAATAGTTTTCTTTTATTAACGCATATCCACTTAAAATAAAGCCAACATTAGCTGTGTATAAATAAATATGCTAAGGCTATATGTCCTTGAACTTTAAAAGATGGTTTAACATCCTATAATAAAATCCTTTTTTCAAATGTTTCTTTGTGATATAGACAGTGTCACATAAATTTTTTATAGCAACTTAAAAATAAATGGTAGTGTATCAGGTTCAGGGTCAAGTTCTTGTAAGATCATTTTTTTAATTTATTTTTGTTTGTCAGAAAGAAAGACTACTTAATATCCAGGTAAAGCTGCTGATATGTAAAGGCTGTGAAATTATTAAAAGGATTTGAGTTGGTGAGAAATACCAAAAGAAAATAATCAATATTGAATTTTATCATATAATCCATAAGAGTGAAAATCTGAACAAACTTTAGAGGAAAATAAATTTTCTTTAATAGACAAAAGGGATTTACAGTATTATATGAGATTTAAAGATGATAGCAAGGACTGAACTAAAATATTAATTTTAAAATAAAGAGTGTTCATGTTTGCTTGTTTTCCCCTATACTTAGCATTGATTTATATACATATTTTACTATCTTATAATTTAAATAAGACTGTGATCCAATTCCTAATTAGCTATAACATCTTCAGCTTTAGATGTTTCTTTCTGTTTTGTCATCATTATTCTATCTTAAAGTACAAAACAACAACAGAAGGGGCACCCTATACTCTCAGGAATCTCAGTCATCACAGTTTCCCAACCACTTACTTACTTTCCCTGACTCAGAGCTCCATCAAGCCCTGGGCTACTGGATGTTTAATTCATGCATGTTTGGCAAGGATTATCTCATCTGCAGCTTGAATAATACATTCTCCTACACTTCGAATTTGTGTTACTACTACCAACACAACAATAATGGAAGTTCAACATCTGGTGTATGATGTGGAAAGGCTCTAACAAAGAACAAATGAAAAACAGAAGTATAAAGTACAAGATCTCTACTGTTTCCTGAATCTGTGCCAGATCTAATGCTGGGTCAAGTACAGCTGCCAACCTCTCCTGCTTTTGAAGTTCCACAGCATATTATCTCTTCTCTCTTTTGGCGGTAAACTCTGTTCCATCTTACAGCTCCCATAATGTGAGTAAAGCAAAAACGAAGAATCTCTGCTACTCTCCAAAACTCACTATCTCTTTGGAGTTCTCTAGCAAGGACTCCACGTGGAGCCTAGTTCTGTATAGGACATTGTTAGCTAAAATCATTACCAACTGAAAATATTGGCCCGACCTTTTCAAGTCTGCCATGACTTCCCACCACGAGCTGTGAGTTAGGTGAAGCTAGTAGGGGGGCATCAAAGGCATCAAAGGCAATGCTGATGCTCAGTCACTCTCACCGTGCTGCTCCGCTTCGCATAAGAGGCTAGGGAAGACATTCCAGCTCCAAAAATATACGTATTCCGAATGAGTCATTACATTTCCGACGCGGAGCATGAAGTCCCTGATTCCTGTCCATCCTAAGCACTGCTAAAAACAGGAGGAAACCCCAAATCTAAAAGGAGGACCCTCCACACAGGCGTAGGGAAGTATGTAAAATGGATAATTATGTGATATGAATTATCCTCTTCTTACTCACAAATAGAACCCTCAAATGAGCACGTGGGCACTCAAAGTCAAGACCACATAGACCAGCCTTGGTCGTGGATACCTAAGTTCTGGCCAATGCGATATATCCAGAAGTGGTGGTGAAACTTTTAGGAAGTGCCTTGCTGCTGGTGTGCAGATGAGATGGCTTAAGCTGGAACAGGCATTTTGGACCACAAAATGGAAGGCAAACATTGAGGACAATGAAGAAATTAGGTAGAAAAAACCTGGTCCTTGATGATCATGGAGGCCCTGGACCTCTTATCCAGACTTTTACATAAGAGAAAAGTAATTATCTTATTGTAGCCACTGTGATATTATTGTTTCCTGTCACATGCAGGTGAAACTAATCATAACTGATACATTAGAGAAGGCTAACTGGCTCATTTTATTAGAAGCATTCAGAAACAATTACGAAGAATTCCCTTTCACAGGTGTTCCTATGAGATGATTTCAATATTATATGCATTTCAAAAAGCATAATAGCATTGAATAATGTAATTAATTCAACCCATTTTGCTCCTTCATCCATCTCCTCTGAATCCTACAGTTCCCTTTTAAGCTTTTAATGTGGTGGTCTAATCATTACAAACGTTCTCAACGTTTCTGCTTCTCCTTCCAGAGACCTGGTAGGGCTGCTCTACCCTGGCTACTTGAAGTCAGGTGGCTATGTGACTAGCTTGGCCAATGAAATGTGAGCAGAGTAACAAAGGTCACTTCTGTGAGGGAGTTTTAAGAACTCTGTGTGATTCATGATGTTCCTTATCTCCCACAGTGGTGATTGTAAGAGTACTTTCCAAGATGGGGCTTCTGTCACTCTGGGTCCCTGAAGAAATGTTATGAATGCCCTTGTCAACCCACTAAAAATATGAAGTAGAAGAAGAAGAAACTTTATTCTATTAGGACACTGATTTGGGGGTGGAGAGGTTGTTTCTGCTGCAATCATTAGCCTACGTTGACTGATACAGGTAGCTCTCTGAGCAGTTATGATGACCCAAATCATCCTGTGCAAGACTTAATAATGAGAGAGAGTGAACTTATGAACTTAATAATTCCTTAAAGATTGACATGTATGGTGACAGATAAAGACTAGACTATCGGTGGTGAGCCTGATGCAGTCTTTACAGAAACAGATATATAATAATGTACACCTGAAATTACACAACGTCATAAACCAATATGACCTCAATAAAATATTTTTTTAAAAAAAGATTGATACAACTGAAATATCAAAGTCCTCCTTTGCCTAAGGGTTTTCTCCACTGGCCTCTCCGGTATACCATTCAAACACTCTCAGGTCTCTTTTCCTTCCCATAGCATCTTTCTCTCTACCTGCGCCTTTTCTTTTTTTTTTTCCATTTATATATGCTTGTTTCTTTTTCTAATTAAGGTATAATTGACATACAATATTATATTTGTTTCAGGTATACAACATAATTATTCGATATTTGTATATATTGCAAAATGATCACCATACTAAGTCTAATTAACATACATTAACACACATAGTTACAGAATTATTTTTCCTGTGATGAGAACTTTTAAGATCTACTCCCTTAGCAACTTTCAAATATGCAAGACAGTATTATTAACAATAGTCACCATGATGTACATTATATCCCCATAACTTGTTTATTTTATAACTGGACGTTTGTACCTTTCGATCTTCTTCACCCATTTTGCCCACTCGCCACCATGTCCAGCCTCTGGCAACCACCAATCTGTTCTCTGCATCCATGAGCTTTCAACCTGTGCCTTTTCAAGATACTACCTCATGTATCTCCTTGGTTCTATTTCCAAACATCTATGAAGCTAAGTCTATACTACCTTCTTCCACCTCTTTACATCTCTCATCATTTATATCCATGATCACTCCTAAATCCACTGCAGGTCTTGTGCCCACCACTCTGTTGAAAACGCTGTCTGTAAGGATACCAACGACTTCATAGTAACCAAAACTAATGGCTTCCCTCTCCTCAACTACTTTGCCTCTTGGGCCTCCGACGACATTTCTCCATAACTCTAATGATAAAGCTCCTCTACAGAAGCTTTTCCTGGCTTTCTTCTTATCTCTCTAACCACTTTTCTCCATTTCCTTTCCTGACTGCTTTTCTAACTTCAATCACCACCAAGATTCTACGATCAATCTCCTTTTCATTTACTCTCTTTATTTCTCCAGATGAGCTCACCAACCCCATAATTTATGAGCTGATGTCACAAAATCTGTACCTACAGCCCCAAAACTCACTCAGCTATTACTCACAGACCTCGAGAGCTCTAGTTTCTCACAACCAAAACAGAAATCATTATTTTCTGCCTTAATTTTTGGCTGCCTCTTCTATTTTCTACCATATCTCAACCTAGTATGCTAAAAAACCTTGGTCATTATTGATTCTTCTTTCTCCTTAGCCCACACCCAGTCAGTTCCCTCCATCTTCCTCTGCATTATCATTGGAAACTCCTTTGTTCATATTTGTATCATCTCTGCTCTTTGAAATAGCCTCCTTACTGACTTGCCTGCCTTCATTGTCTACTCATGCCAATCCTTCATTCATGACGTCTCCTAAATTCTCTCTCAATTCTTGATTTGATCATATCATCCCTGCAAATTATCATTGTATTAGAAAGCCCTGTAAATCTGACTTTATAACTTTTCAGTTTTATGTCTCATACTAGCCAGTCAGTTCCATAGTCCAAAAACCTCAGGTGACTCTGTGTGCCTCAAATCTTTCCCTTTCCTAGGTTTCCTCTTCTCTGTTACATTTCTCTACTATACTTTATGTTTCTATCTCCTGAACTAGACCATGAACTACTCTCTGTTTTATTAATCTTGGTATTTACAGCACCTAATCAACAGTTAGATATATATACACAGAGAGAGAGAGAGATTATACATATATATATATATTCTGAGATATTATTTTATATATGTGTATGTGCATGTTCTAAGCAATAAAAAATTCTAAGCTTCTGTCATTTTTTGGTACAAAAATTAATAGATCTGCTGTAGTTTCTTTTAACTTTACTATCATTTTCCTTTCAGTCAAGCTCAGTGTAAAAACTAGTTTTCATTCTTTGCAAAACTCATGTTATCAAAAAGCAGATCTTTCATTTAGGCAGAAAGCATTTTATGATCTTTTATAGGAGAGGAAAGTCAGGGCTAAATTACTTAGAAACAGTTTCATAATGCTGTAAAGTAAAAGCTATAATGAATAACTTGTCCATACTTTGTATGCTGAGACATTTTTGAGCAAATCTTAAAAGCGATGCATAGGGATTTAGTCATGAGACTTCCAGCAAGATTAATGGAAACAATTCTCCTTAAATCCCCTGGCAGAGCTTTGAAGTTTTTCCACGTGCTATCAGTGATGTCTTTGTGACATAAAATTCTAGCTTTGGTTTCAGGTTGCAGATTTAAGGAAGCAATGGATGTGTTTGATATTGACAACCTTGTGGCCTCAATTATATAATAACAGGATATCAGGTTTTGATGATAACCTAGAGACTGTTCTATCGGATACTTGAATTCTCTCTACAGCGCAGGTCAAGTAATCATGCTACCTCCATTTGAGCAGGCAAATCATTGCCTGCCAAATGTCCATTTCATTTAGACAAACCAGAGACAAACATTAAAGTAACTTAATTTATGATGGTGAAAGATACGAATTTTAAAACTTTAGAGAAAGAAAATTTAATCATTGTATAGCTTCCCAAATACCCCAGCAAATCTTGAAGCTCTGAATGATAATCGAAGGACATTCATGGAAAAGAGTCTTCATATTTATTTAGTGTGGGCTCACTAATGTTAGAGCATTCTTAAAAGTGCTCTCTTCGGCCGGCCCGGTGGCGTAAGCGGTTGGGTGCACGCGCTCTGCTGTGGCGGCCCGGGGTTCACCAGTTCCGATCCTGGGCGCGCACTGACGTGCTGCTTGTCGAGCCATGCTGTGGCGGCGTCCCATATAAAGTAGAGGAAGATGGGCATGGATGTTAGCCCAGGGCAAGTCTTCCTCAGCAAAAAAAGAGGAGGATTGGCAGATGTTAGCTCAGGGCTGATCTTCCTCGCCAAAAGAAAAGTGCTCTCTTTACAGTTAGCTAGTCATGGGATAGCTCTTGTTCACAGGTATCCTTAAGATGGGACATTTATGGAAATCTCTCCCCAGATGGGAAATTTTCATCCATTTAGGGTAGGGAAAGGAATATTTAGGAAGCCTAAGATTAAACTTAAATAAACAACAACAAAAGAATCTTTATTTTGAAGATTCAAAATGTTCTGGAAGGTTCTAAAACTAACCTTTTCCTTTCAAGGATCTTTCACATGACCAAGGCAATCTTTAGATTTGATGAGATATTCTGCAAATTTTGTGCCAGTTCTATCTTGATTTAAATCTTCAGAGTGGTCCAGCCATTGTGTAAGGCTTAACAACTAGCATTCTAAAACCCTACATTCTTCTACCTTTGTAGTCAAGGGCTGAAATACATTAATATTTGAAAAAAAATGTTATAATATTTGTGGCACCATTTTTCTCTTGTCAAAATCATTTTAAGCAACTTCTGTAACACCAAACTTCCACTAAATGTGGCACCAGTTTAAGCCAAAAGGATGTCAACAGCAAACATATTTTAACATGAACTATAATCTATATCTCCATAGTGATCGCTGTTCCTAATGCAGGATTCTGCCAGAGTGCCAACCTACAAAAAAGGAAAACAAATCTGTTTTAAATGGAAAATCCTAGAGTTCAAAGAACAGCAAGCTACAGTCTAGGCATTTTACACTTTGATTCATAAAGAAACTACAGAGGATGCTTCTGCAGTACTACTGTTTCTTCTGGGCCTATATAGAATCTTCACATCTTGAAGGCAATCATACTCTCCGGTCTAAATTATTTTAACCTGAAGTAGTCCTTTACACAAAGATTATAGTCACTTAAATATTTAAATGTTTAATAAAATCTTTTGGTGAATGAAACAGGAAGCTCTCAGATTGAAAGTCTATGTGCTCTTGTGGGGGAAATTCACCATAACAATGTAGATTGAAAATATGTGTTCTTTTGTTAAAAAGACAGTGAAATATATCTGAGAATAACAACTTCTGAGTTCTGTTGATCTGATGGGGGTGCAGAATCTCAAATAATGCCACTAGGAGGACAGAAGTGAGGTGACAGAGGATGTTTTCTAGAATTTGTGGAGTATTTAGAGCGTGAGAGGCAAGGAAGAGGAATGAAGGACAAGACAGAATCACCTTTTCAAAACGTTCTTCCTAAAAAGTGGATGAAGAAAGGAAAACTATGTGGCTATCAGATGTCAAAATATACCTACAAGTGGACTTCAGATGCCTGGGAGGAAAAGGTTACAACTAACATTGAAGGAGTAGGTAATTTGAGATACCAAGGATGCCACATCTTTAGGAACCAAAGTAATTGACAGTTGGCATTTTTTTAGCCACATCCTCTTAAAGTAGATTTGACCCGGAGTTATAGAGACCAAAATATATTGCAAAAGAATTTATCAAATTAGGCTTTGCCCTGATAATAAAAGCATAGACAGGCATTGTGGGAGAAATTGACACAAAGGTTGGAGGATGAGACAGGATAAAATGGAATAAGATTACAAATTATTGTGATTAATTTTGTTAATCTATGCCTACGCTATTTGAATAAAAAAGAGAGAGAGAGAATCAAAACTTCTAATTTGTTTGTTCCTCTTTGACATATACATGACTGTTGTTTTTATTGTTGTTGTTGTATAAGTGTTCTCAAATGTTTTAGTGTTTAGTAGGCTGACAAGTGGGTTTGCCTTGGTGAAGAGCTAAGTGAACATGGATAAAGTCTTTTAGGCAGACCCTCCAAAGAGAGTAGGTGGAGTGGCATTATTTGAATACTGGTGACTTCAATGGAAGCTGGACATTTGTCCCCTATATTTATGTGGCAAACAATTGGCTTTCTTTCAAACATAACTTTTATCCTCTACTCTAGGCAGATGATTAACCTTCAATGTTGGAATGTTGTGTTTATGTCATTATGTGCTCTTAGACTTGTGTGTCTGATTTGCCAAGCAACCACACTTTGAAGAAATATATAGATTAAAGCATAGGCAAGTTATTACTTGTCCATAACCTCAATACACTTGAGGGGCCTTTACATGCTACCTAGTTTTAGCAAAACCACAGTAAAGAGCTTCAAAGAAAACTTCTAGCATGTAAAATTATCTTTGTCCAAGATTATACTTGTCATTATATAATTGAAATCACAGTGTTCTACATGGCTATGGTGGAGAGGCATTCCATCTGAAACCTATCCAAAATCACTCCTCTGTACAAACTTTCTCTAGCCACTCTCCACAATCAAACAGGAAAGTTGTCTAATTTAGTCTAGATTGTAGCATTCCCAAATAAAAATACACTTCTTTAAGCCATAGTCATGGAGGAAAGTATTTTTCCTAGGTTTACACAAATAGCACCAGCATTTTGCCCGTAATAATTAATAGCACCTAGAGTGGGTTCTTTAAATTGTGACATTATGAATACTGCAAAATAAAGCCTTAGGACGAGTTTAACCCACCCTCTTTTGAGAACCATATGCGTTTTTATGCCTACCTACACAAGGTGAACTGTAAGGAATACACTGAATGTTTTTATAACAACTTCCACTTCTTCTTGCCTAAACTAGAGAGTAAAATGTTCAATAATGTGTCTAAATTCTAAACCACCTGGACGTTCTTCTGTGTTTACAAATACTGGTCTTCTCACTTGGGGTCCCGGCTTCTCTGAAATACAAACTTTGCTCATCACTAACTGTAGGCATGATAGAGGTTGTTTGTAAGTGAAGGAATGAATATATGTGGCTTGCATCTCTCTGTTGTTTTAATGCATGTTTCTTTGGTTGATCTGTTCACTGCACTTGTTCTTCATTGTTAGTCACTATATTCAGTGAAATGGCAAATCTTTTTTTCCAGAGAAAGAGTCACTTTAAACTTGATGGGGGATGTGAAAATGAAGGCCCGTGTATGGCTATTATATTCTTTACATGACATATCCCTGGCTGGGGCAGCTATTACTTATCTTGAAGAGAATAAAATGAGGTGACTCAACTTTATCTAAAGAATATGGTGAGGAGGCAAGGTACAGGGGGTGCCAACTGTTTTGTCTCCTTCACACTCACCTCTGGAAATTCTGTTCTCACACATACACATGCACTTATGATTCTTATGGGAGCTTGCATACCTTTTGTGACCACATGGTCTGGTCACAGTTCATTGATTCAGAAGTGGCCACTTGATCCCAGATGGACCAGTATGAGTACTTGGATGGAAATTTTGCAACTGGGACTGAAGAACTCAAATTTCTCCTTGGGTGCCTGGTTTATATGATAGAAAGCAAGGGAGCTATCAGATGCTGGTGCCATTGACTAAAGAAGTAAAGGAAAAGAGTTTGTGATGAAAGGGAAGAATGAATCAAACCACATGGTAAGGGAAGGATATTAGAATAATGCTTGATTTTTTCACATATCTAGCTCCGTTTCTTTCAGACTGGGACACTTGGATGTTCTTATCCCTCCCAGTTTGAATGGGTTTAATGTTAGTAGCAAATGAAGCAGCACCAAATAAAACACTAGAATATAGCTCACGTGGCCCTAAAAGGTGGGGTGTCTTGCCTTCAGGCAAATGGTCCCCACTAGTATATTGGATCTAACTACTCTGGATCTCCTTCTCCCTAACTCAGGAGATGCAGCTGACTTGCAATGAGCAGGGTGTTGGATATGCTGTCAGCCTCTGGCCAAGTGTCATCCCCAGAGGATGAATTGTACCGTCCACCAACGGGCTGTTCAGATGCTTAACGGTGCCATCAAGTCCGGGGCTTCACTATTAGTTTGATAGTGCTTTAAATAACTAATTTACAGTTCTTATCAAGGTAGCCTGAGCCAAGCAGCTAAGTGAATTCTGGAAAAGAAGCCTCAGGCAATCAGAAGTAAGACCTGATGGAAGATAGTCTGATACACTAAATTTCATATAAAAGTGTATGTCAGAGACACTGAGTATCAAAAGCAGGTTTTATCAACAAACACAGGGTAATACTTTTTAATCTTTTAATAGCAAGTATTGTATAGATAACACCTGCTTGGCTTTTTCTAAATTTTCTTTTCTTACAGTTGCTTCTGGTTGCCTAGCTACAAGTTACTTGGTTCTCTGCAGTGATATCCTATAAAATTTTCTACTGTGAGATGTTTAAGGTGAATCCTTGTTTTATGAGGCAGAGCCCACAGCAAAATCCTCTCAGTCCCAAGACTCAGGTTAATGAGAATCAATTCAATGTGAACTTAGAACACATGCCGTGAGGAGTAGGATTGATTCACACATCAAAGAAAGGACTTACATGATGTGTTTTTAGGTTGTGAGTACAATCCAGTCCCCTCTTCAAATATCTTCCTCATCCATTGATTTGTACAGACATTCCACCATTATCTTAAAAATATAAATCCATTAAAAATGAAAATCCCCAAGAATAGGCAATGTTTTACACTGTTTTCTGTAATGCATACCTTGATCGAAATGAATGATCCCAGCAAGTTTGTTGAAGAGTGAAGGTTGGGGGGACCGTGTACATATGCGTAGCCTCAGAGGCAGTAAATCAGTACCAAACGGAGATCGAGCTTGCCAAAAGCAAATTCTCACATGTGATGATTTATTTTTTGCATTGGTAAAAGGGATTAAATGACATTTGTGATCTTTTTAAAAACATGAACGGAGATTATGAATGAAATCATTTTGTCTTAAATACTATCTCAAAAGTTTCAGCAAACTGATATCAAGGTGACAACTGTGTCTGAACCACTGGTCACTATTGCCCAAATGCCAATTTTGTGTAGGTATGATGAAAAGAGCACATATTCTAATAAATGTTATAATTGATACTTTTTGCTGATAGTTTTAAGAAGACAAATATAAAACCACTGTTAACTTATCAAAGTGTAAGATCCTTCAGGGGAGAAACCACGTAATAATTGATCTCTATATCTCCTACAATGCCTAGAATAAAACCTGAGAAATATCAGAAACACTAAACACTTCAACCATTGAAAATTATTTAAAACAAAATATAAAGAAATCTAAAAAGTTTAGGTTCAGTTAGCTGACTTTATATTTAGTCTTAGTTCTTAATCATAATCTTAGATTTTCTTTTCCCTAATTCTTTTATAAAATCATGAATCATGGGAAATCATGCTACCTACTGGAAATACAATCTTTTTTGAAGGTTATAATATTTTTTAAAGGTCAAATAGTTAATATTTGCTTTCACCTTGTACCTAACATACAAAACTTAGGGCAGCATTTCTCAAACTAAGATACACCTATAATCCTTTGAACACAGAACATGCGTTAAACACACTCACAAAATTCATGTTCTCAGGAATATAGTTTGGGAAGTACAGGTTTAAATTCCCCTACACTTTTTCATGATGAAATTAATTCAGATATCACAACACTTTCTTCCCTAATTTTCAAGCCTTCATTTTTGTTCTTAACTGGAGCAAAAATGATCATTACCGCCATTCTCCCAACTCACAAAGTAACTCCCCATGGCTGTGCTCTACCAGCATGGAGCTAGATTTTCTTCTGGCTATCTGTTCAAGAACAATGTCTCTCAATAAAGAACTTACATAAAGCTTAATTTAAGTAAATGTTTTCACACTTTAATGTTAAAACAGATGCCTTTATTAAAGGTTATAATTTATAAACCTGCTTCTAATTTTTAAAAGTTCACAGTCAGTTTTTTAGCCAAACTTTTTAAAAAATACCATGGAAATTACAAATTTGAGTAGCTAACAAGTCTCTCAAGGACTCCAGCATCAGCACCATCCATGTTCCCCCACTCACACTTTTAGGATAACCTCTTTTCCAAATAATTGTTGGAAGCCTTTTATGAGTACAACAATATTTTCTGTGCTGAAGATATATAAGTGAAGGAGGCAGGCAATTCCCTGCCTTCAAGTAGCTTATAATACAGTCGTGGACAGACAATTAGCAAGGAGATAAGCCTTCTGTCCTAAATTTTTCATCTCAAAATCTATTTCCAGAGAACACTCCTTGTTTCTGATAGTTATGTAATGCCACCTGAACCTCTTTTATTTTGAGATCTTATAATTCTCTTTGCCATCCCTGTTGGGGACATAAGACCCTGGTCTACTATCAACCCTGGTTTGTAGAAGACAGCTGCCACACCAATGAGATGGGTGCACTTTTGTACTAATGAGTTCCTTACAATGCGGGCAGAGAGAGTATTTTCCCTTTGGCCGTCTGGAGAGATTTCCAGTCTTATTTTATTTGAGCCTTTTGAGCCTTCTTTTACCATCTTCTGCAGCAGTTCTGGTATTTCTATCACACTTAGAGTAGGCCATTACTTTCTCCAAGATTTCAAGAGCCAAACCAGTAACATGTTAGCTTCCGGGTCCTTGCCGGATATTTCAATACTCTAGTATTAGAGAGTGCTTCCGTATCAACAAACTCTTCCTTATCCAACCTTCTTTAGTGGTCCTCTTGATCCAGTACTCTCATGATCCTGTCCTATAGATATCTCCAGGCTCTTACCAGTGTATTTTGGCTAGGTCTATCAGCTCTTTATTGGTATAGCACTTTTCCTCCCTTTGCAGGCTCAGCATTTCATCTCTCCAACCAATTCATGATGGTTCTTCATTCTAGTTACTGTTCCGATGGCCAGAAGGAAAGATGGGAATATACCCAGAGAGTGGGAGTGGGGACTTATACTATTTTGCAAAGCAGAGGGCTTTCATAATCTTCAAGCAAGTGGAAATACTAGCTTCTATCAAGGAGGTGTGAACCACTACTGAAAGTCCAGAGGGTTCACAAAAATATTGGCTTTCAAAATTTTCAAGTACATCAATCCAGATGTCTCTGTCCAAAGCTTCAGGGTTCCATTCGTTCCAATGAGGGCCCTGACTTTGGCATAGGACTTACTAGAAAGAATTCAACTTTCTCAGGAGTTCTGTTGCTCTTATAAATGAGGTCCTGGGCCTGGTCCTTAGCTTTTTCTACCCTCTGGCTGTAGAAGATTGGAGTTTCTTCATATGCTTCCCAGAAGGCCCTCTGGCTTTCACACTTAGCCATTAATTTTCTTTATGGAATGCATCAACTGCTCCTAGTAACAACAATCAAATCCCATAATCCTTGCAATTCCTACCTGTCCCAAACTTCTAAAGCACCTGAGATATTGTCATGCTGATACATTTCCTTCCATGCAATGAAAATTTTTAACAACTGCACCGCTATAAAGTGTTAAGAGCTTCCCATGCTCTACCAACCACCAGTGATGGGGTCTCACTGGTCCTCATTGCAACTGGCTGGTGATGTTTCAGTTCCTAAATCCTATTTTAGATTCAGTCTCCTCAGACCACTCCAGGCACTGCCTTTCTCAGGCCAGATTCTCTGTTAAACTCTTAGATGGAGGTCTGTCTGCAAGAAATTTATCTGGGAGTGCCCTTGGGATCAAAACCTGTGGGAGACTGAAGAAAGCAGGACTGGGCCTAGGGAGGAGTTGAACATTGATGCAGCCACAACTGAGGCCTCAGCCCATCCCATGGGGAGCTCTGGATCTGGAAAGGTCCTTCAGAGCAGTCTTGCCTTGGGCAAGAGAGGGATGAGTTTTTACTCCAGGCTGAGAGACTAAGTACCTTAGTCCTGAGAGGTGGGTCTAAGCAGTGAAACACATCTAGTACAAGCAGAAATATTTTACATGTGATTACGATAAGACAAGATGAGGTATGCAGCTGCAATGCAGAACATGGCAGTGTACATGCAAGCTGACTGTTTGATTTGATGGACGCAAGGTAAGGTAACTTTTTTGTTTTTTTTTTGTGAGGAAGATCGGCGCTGAGCTAACATCTGCTAATCCTCCTCTTTTTGCTGAGGAAGACTGGCCCTGGGCTAACATCCATGCCCGTCTTCTCTACTTTATATGGGTCACCGCCACAGCATGGCTTGCCAAGCGGTGCGTCGGTGTGCACCCGAGATCCGAACCTGCAAACCCCAGGCCACCGCAGCGGAGCGCATGCACTTAACCACTTGCGCCACAGGGTCGGCCCCGTAAGGTAACTCTTTTTAATTTCTCTCTCTATGAAATGAAAAATATAAGTAGTTGAAGATGGGCAAAGAGCTTTGAGGAGAAAAAAAATGACATAGTTCCTTTAGATCATAGAATAGCAAATTGACAGGGAAGTAGGATAGGATTGCCTGGCACCCCTGAAACTTGAGATATATTGTCATAAATTTAGGTGAAACCAAGGAGCATGTTTGAGTTCTGTTCTTCAGCCACATTTAGTTTCTCAACAACAGGCATAGGGTAGGCAGAGAGATGAGTTTAATGTGGTCGAGGTTTTGTCTGTGAGTACAGTGGTGGGAGAAAGGGATAATGGAATTGAGGTTATATGGAAGGGGGTAAATTTTGTATGAATTATAGAGTCTAAACTAAGGGAGGATGTTGAGGACATGAGCGGCACTAATGACAACAACTAAATGATAGGTTCAAGTGATTGGAAAATCTTAAAGGGCTAAATAATTATAGGAGCAGATGATACTGACTAAAAAGCCAGCAATACAGAAAATACTGAGGTTATGGGTGGTTACTTACAAGAGAGACATATGTGCAGCTATCAGAATTAAAATCTGTAGAGCACCTCGTGGGGTTGGGTGTCTGAGTTGACGTTGAAGAAGTAATCATTAGAAGCGAAAAGCTCAAAAATGTGAAAAGCCAGATTGTGGGTTGGGTCATCCAGATGATGCCAAAGTCATCGAAAGAAAGGTAGGACTGTAGTGGTGAAAAAAATATACAAACCATGTTAAAATTATCAATAAACAAGGCAGAGACACCAGGCAGTTTGCGGATACTTCAACAAGGACAAGGAGTGGGTTGTACAATCTGTTAACTTAAAATTCAAAAAGTGAGAGTTTTAGGGGAGTGATGGTGCTAAATGATCTTGGAATGGTAATAAAAGAAAAAAGGACATTTATACCATCACTAGGCATTGTGTTATGTGAGGTGTGAGAGAAAAAAAACAATTGAAGGCTGCAGAGGAATCCAACACCTCAGGTGATGTCAGGTTTCAATAAAACAAGAAGGGAAAGGAATGTTTAGAGACGAACTTACAGATGATACACAATTTTACTGATAATAGAACCTGAGTTCCAGAAAGCATAATGTGTATAGGTGGTGGAGGCAGGAAGGAGGATGATAGGGGGAAGGATGGTAATCAGGGAGGTGTGTGAGATTATATCAGATTAGAGGCTGTCCAGAGTCAAATGGAGGTGCCTAAAGGTAGCCATGTATGTTTTAAGGGATTTGGACTTCTGGTGAAGACTGGGATCAGAGACATGCACAGCATAAAGAAATTAATCCTGATAGACTCTTAGGAAAAACTGAATATTCAGTTTTAACTACAATCTTCTTGAAAATGTCTCTTGATTATTCGTAACGGTGAAGTCATTGGCTTGGAGGCTGGGGTGGGGCAGTCTCAGCATCCCAGGAATCTATTTCTGTCTTTCTTAATCCTGGTGTGAATAGGTCATAGCCAGTGAAAGGTCCATGACCCAGGAAGTCAATCTGGGCAGGCTATACTGATTGTTCCTGGACTCAAGTTGTGCCAATTAAAATGTTGCCCGGGGTTCCTAAACAGAGCTCACTGCAAGGACTTCTTTTTCCTTTGGTGACTGAGACTGATTTCTGGACCCATGCTCCCTCTCATGTGGAAGAAGTCTATCTGCTAAAGAGAGAACGAAGCAGAGAAGAAAGAAGAAAAGGAGACTATACTGCATTCCAGTCTTTGAATCTGGTTGTCTCTAATGCCAACACTGACCACATCCTTTCACAAGTGAGCTGATGTATTATACTTTGTTTATTACTCTGATTCTAGTTGGATATACGTCACTTGCAACCAAACATAATCGACTTGTACATATATTTTAAAGAAACACATTTGAAACAGTGGGACAGTTCCGGATCATATTCTTGAAAGTTATAAGTGGAATGACCTTGAAAGGTCATCTAATCCATTTCTTTGCCTTCAAGCAGAATGACACTTAAACCATCCAAGAATGCATGTGGATTTTCAATAAATACCATCTGTTAGTGACATATGCCTGTGGGATTTGTATGTGTAAATTACGATTATGAGACACTCAAAAAAAAAAAAAACAACTATACATTTCTATCACTTTCTCTGGAAAGCCATGAATCATATTAAAGAGGGCATACTTTTTTCTGTTTTTGAAAGGGCATTACCAATTACCTTAAAAACTGATTGTAAACAAAGCTGAAACTGCCTTAATGAGACTTCTCAAAATCCCTGCTCTTTAAAAATATATCCAACTATCATAAAATTTTTAGTTTTAAATAGTCTGTCTTTGCAAATATTTGTTTTCTGCCATTATCAATGACGTATCGAAGAAGAAACATAAGTTCATAAAAAACACACCCTTCCCAGAACAGTAATGACATCATATCTGACATTATCAAAGGTGCTTCCAGCAAACATACTCTACAAAACAGGGCAATGTTGACGTTTCTTCCATGAGAGCCAGGAACATGATCAATGCTCAAGAAATAATAAAAGATTTTCTAAAAGGTAAAGAGACAGACTTGTTTAGGACACTAAAAGAGCATTACCAATAATACATAGAGAAAAAAGGATGAAATCTACATCAAATCATAACACATTAGGTAACAATATTCCATTATTGTCAAAACCGTATGAAATTGTAAGTAATATTTGAAATCAGACAGAGTCTATCTAAGGATGGCATATCCAGACATGGAAAAACACCTATTTCAGGCACCACTCTGTGAAGGGGGTATAGGTAGCAACTATTCATTCTGGAGGCTAAAACAGCTACCAAGAAGTCAGTGGAGTCCACCCCACTCAGATCCTTCCCATAATGCACAATGTTGCCTGAGAGAGCTCTTCAACTAGGATTTTATAAAGTCAAAAAAAAAAAAAAAGGAAGAATTAAATGAAATTTAATATCCCCATTCTGTACAATACAGAATTTATATTGCAAATTTTAAAATATGTGTGTTTCAAAATAAGTGTAGGTTTTACTTGTGCATACCTGTTGGTGTATTGTGTGTATGTCTGTCTCCCTGAGTCTGTATAACTATTTTTGCAAAATATCACACTGGGAACAGTGTTACAGATTATTTTTCTCAGAATTCTCCAGACCATAAAGGCACTGTGGCACTTCATCTATAATAGACACCAGCCACTGGAATGACTTAGCAGGAATAAAATGTGATATTCAAATCAAATAAGAAAACTTGTTTCTTTGTGCAATTTACATCTCTCTATATAATAAAAGGAATCATATTTTCTTCACTTTCTTAACTCAATAAACAACTCTCTCCTACTTCTGGTTGAAAGTGAAGCCAGCTATTTCACAGTCAATAGTTCCAAGAAATAGCATTTTACATTTTTCTTTTTTATTTTCATTTTTTATAAAATGTCATTCATTAAAGAATTAAATAAGATTTTGTATATTTTGAATTCTCCTTTATTATATGCACTATACTAAGATCTCAACAATTTATTAAGAATTTTTAATTTAAATATTGTACCTTTACCTGTGTTTCCCAAAGCGAATTCCACTGAACCATAATCACAGGGAATATTTGGCATAGTTTTTGTGAAAAATACACATGGAAAATGCTCCCATTAATGTATTTAAATCCGTAAGATATGCACTCCCACACACAAATTTATATAATTTTATTTACTACAACATTCTCCAAATTTGTATTACCGTAGCCCACTCTGAGGAAAACACCATAGAACACAGAACACAGCCCTGATGGAAAACACCATGGAAGACCTTGAAGGAAATATCATTTCAATTGAATTAACTTTAAATGAACAAGTCTACTATTCATAGTAATGAATTGGATGCAAAAGTACTTAAAAAAAAAACTCACATTTTCACATACAGTTGTGTGAACGTCTCATCTTCACTGGATTGTTAGAGAAACCCTTGGCCAAGCATGGCTGAGGATGGTGAGTCTCCCCGACTTTTATTCCGTTCCTCATGTCTCTGGCTCACACTGCTCCACGTGCCACGTCACGGTTACTTCTGTGTATCATACCTTGTATACAAATTGAAAGAATTCTCAGATTAAAATCTCTAATTGCCCTGAAGTCAGTCTGTCATTGAGATGTGTTTTTATCAATTTAACTGAATACCAGTAGAAGGAGACAAAATGGAATCACAGAAAACGCTAGGCTGGGTTTTCAGTAAGATGTTTAGCAGGAGCTGCCTGGGCAACAGGAAGCAGCTTTTATGCATGCAGAGATGTAAACCGTGGTCTTCCTAACCGAGAAGACAAAATATGTTGAGCTCTTTTTCTTGTTCTAAACAGACATTAAACGCATCTTTTTTTTTTTTTAGCATTTTTCTGAAGTATTTCCCAGCTCTGTGTGGTCTCCCAAACCTTCTAGCAGTCTGAGTATACCACAGATATATGCCACACTTTTATCTTCATCCTTGTGCTCTTCTTACCAGCTTTTAAAAATAAAATTTTCAAATATCTGATCATCTGAGAGCAAACTGTACAGCTAAAAGACCTTGTCAATATTGCACCTTCACTTTCTCATGGGTTCGTTTGTGATTGCGTCCCTCCCCTGACTATTGCTAAGTGGATCATTTCACCTTCACCAGCTTCCGCAATTTTTAATGCCCAACCATCAAACTTTTACTTAAACCTTTGGTTTATCAGCAATGTAAAATTCTAATAGCTGAGAAAATAAGTAGTATTAAAGAAATAAAATCATAATCTTAAGAGACATTATAAAAGAAGGGGAAATGTCTCACAACAAAACCCAGAAGCTTCAAAGTTAATTTTCAGGTTCTGCATTGCTTCACGGTTTTACATTTTCAGGTTAGATAAGCTCTTCCAACAGATGGAATAATAAAGAGAGAGAAAGCAATGGATCAATAAATAAGGATTACAAAAAATTGTTTCACTACAGTCTAACAGGTAAGCAAATTATATCCTGAACATGGTTTGGTTTGATTGGCTCAGGTATTTAGTGCTTTGCCAAGACAACAATATTTTAGGTTCAAGTCTTATAAGGGGCCAAGTAACTATCAGAAACAACATTCGTAATCCAAGTCAGACATCTCGTAAGAGTCCACCTTTGGTCAGATTGTTGCCTGGATGAAAGAATGTGTATGGATCCCCACAAAATAAAAAATTACTATAATAGACAACTCGCTGAGTGAATAATGTCATTTTCACACGTATTTGTAGAAATTTTATTCATTCAAATCAGACACTTGCAAATGGTTTGCACTGCCTCAAACCCAACAGTATTTCTACGTGCAAATTCCTTTTCCTAGTAAGCTATTTTGCCTTCTTTTTTCAAGAAAGTTCAAATGTAGCCTCCTTCAGGAACATATTCATGACCTGATCCCTGCCTTCAATAAGAGTTAGGGCATCTTCTTCTCGGGGGACCTTTGCTGACGTGCCCCCTCTCTCTTCCTACTCAGCACTGGAAGAGGAACTTCTCCTATGTACCCTACACTTATTTTCTGCAATGACATTTAACAATATTATCACTGTGACTCAATGACATATCTCTTTGTGTGTCTTCCCCAGAAGACAGTGCTATCTGGATGGCAGGACTGGGTATTTGCCTTCTGTGTTTTCAGTACATGTATTCTACAAGAAGTTTTCTCCAAAGAATCGGGGAGTAAGATAAGTGCTGCCTTCTTAGAGTAAGATTTATAATTATCATAAAATAAAAATGAATATGTCTTTTTAGTTTGCAAAATCAGATCAATCAACTCTAAGCCTCCATGCACATATCTGGTTGGTTGAAAATTAGCTATCAGTAATTCATTGTGGGGGGAGGAGACCTCTCTAATATCATGTAAGAGTCCCAGGAGTTTCATATAGACCAAAAGATTGAGATACGCCCTGCTCTCCAGTCTACTTAGGACGCCGTTGATACTGTCTGAGATTTCAGGGCAGCTTTCTGTTCCCATGCTAAGCCTGGGCGCAGAAATCTTTCACCAACAGTCTCAAAGTCTCAACTGTTCGTGGTCAGGCCATCGGCATCCCTTGTGTCACACAGTCAGAGGCTCTTTATCCTCTTGGGAAGCTGCATAGGAGGCCATCCCAAGTACCCCCAACACACCTCTGTTTGTCTACCCACGGTCCAGGGCAGGACTCGGAGACCTCCTCCACTCCAGGCACTAACCTCGCTCCTCCTTTTCCCTTTTGCCCTGTCCTCGCTTAGCTCTCCTCAAAGTGAATTTTCCCCTAGGGGAGGAAGAGTAGAATAAGAACAATTTGCCTTTGGTTCTACAATGCTGGCTTCTCTTTCCTGAGGTCCAAATGGGAAAGGAGATGTTAACAACAGATAGTTTCTTTTTATTTTCTATTAGCTCGCTTGTTAAGCATCTTTCAGAGGAAAAGACTACTCAGCCACATCAGCGAAAACAAGGAATCACTGAGGTGAAAATCGTAAGCACAGATTCAAGAACACACCTGGGAAGAGGCAGCCTTAGCTCCGAGTTTTCAAGGTTGGTGCCCCTTTGTAGGGCTGACACTTTTGTGAAGATGGATGTGTCAGGATATCTTCACTGCATTGGGTCAACATTCATATCTTCTATTTCCTGTGATTCAAGTTCTAGACTCACCCCAAAACCTTCTACCTACAGCTTGGCTTCCCATGTAGTTCTGACAATGAGGATAAAATTTAATAGACATGCCTTCTTGCTTATTTTCAGCCTGAATAGCAGTCGTTTTTTCCTATTGTGGAGTAATAAATTGACATTTTGGTTTTGTAAATTAGTCTCAGGAGCTTTGATACTGTGAATCTTTGGCTAGAGAAATGGATTCCCTACGTATGAGCTGACAAGATATGGAAGGTGGAAGGCCAAATCGGGGTCATGCTACTACAGACAACCTTAGGACACCACCAGGAAGCTGCCCCAGCGACATCTCCTAGGGTATCAGATGCTTTCCCGTTCTCTCTTCAGCAGTCTGAATCCATACGAGGGGCTCAATAGCTATCTGTTGAATAATTAAACCTTTAAAATGTCTATATCATTGTTTAGATACCACTCAAAACACATATAGATAAATAATAATGTAATAGCGAACAGTTATGAAGCTCTTATTATGTGCAAGGTACTGTTCTAGGCAATCTACACACATTAACTTGTTTAGTCCTTACAATAACCCTATAGAGTTAGTACAAATTATCATTCCCATTTTACAAGTGAGTAAAATAAACCTCAGAGAAATTATTTGGGTTGTCCAAGGTCACACAGCCAGGAAGTGACAGAGCCAGGAATCAAACCCCGACACTACTGCTCCCAAAACCTATTTTATATTGTGAATATATGAAAATCCTTTGCCTGGTTGGAAACCATAAATCTTGGATTCTTCTTCCAGCTTGATTTGTCATGTGCAAAATGCATTTTTTCCACTTGGTTTAGTAGCCAAGTTTGAAATTTGGTTTCTATACTGGTATTTCATCACGCTTGTACTTGGAAATTTGTCACTTCCTCCAACCCCACCACATCTGCTGACTTACACTTTCTAAGATAAAGACAGTCCCAAGAATTGACACCTATACTCCCAGTTCTAGATTTCCCCAGTCTGATTCAAACTGCTTCCAGATAAGCCCAGTTATGACAGACAAGATGAGATGAAATTTTATTCTGTTGAAAGACAATTCCTTTAGAATACCAAATATTGAATAACGTCTTGCCCCTACATTTCTCAGATTTCAGATCAACTTATTAGATGTCAACCTATATTTCAATAGGTATCTTATTCAACTGAATCTATTGTGATATTTTTGAAAGTACTCTCTCCCAGGCCACAATCGTCCATGTTACTCTTTCATTCAAGAAATATTTATTGAACCACTGATAAATGTAAGACATAAACCTAAGCTGAATTCTCTGAGAAACAAGGCAAAAGGCACAGCCATTGTTGTTAAGGAGATTACTATTTATTAGAGTTAAAAGTTGTAGGGAAATGATTATTAGAAGAAGAGGATTAATAGTTACAAAAGGTATATTTTTGAAAAACTCTGGAGGTTTAGAGGAGGGATTATTCCATTCATTTTAAGAAATCAGGAGGCCTCATAAAGGAAGTCACATTTAAGTTAGAGTTGAGCATGAGTGCTCAGGAACTAGGCTACTCTAGGTTGAGCAAACAGCAAGATCGAAGGACAGGGGCTGAGATGAAGCAGAACATTCATCTAACTTGGCTGGAGCAGTGGGTGGATTGAATGATGTAGCAAGGAATCATCTGGAAAGCTGGATTGGGGCCAGAGTATATTGCACCTTGAGTGTACAGCTCTGCACTTCACTCTAAAGTAACCATGGAGGTGAGTAACATTCTCTGTGTTACATAGCACAGGGGTTCAACAAAGGGGCGTTGGAGTCAGATAAAATTTCCAGCTTTGCCACTTAGTGGTTTGGAGACTTTGAGTAAGTCATTTAACCATTGGAAGTCTCAGTTTCCTCATCTGTGAAATGATCATGAATATAAGAACTACGTGTCAAGGGGTTGTGACGGTGATTAAATAAAGCAATGCTTACAAAAGAAAACTTGACATTGAGGTTGGCAACAGTAGAGACTAGGAAATATTTTTAGTATTAAATGAATAAATAAATAGTGAAAGATTTAAAATTCTCATAATTCACTTTGTATGCCTCAGAATAATTTCTAACTTATCTGTGTCCCTTTGACTGTGACAAAAGGGATTTGACACCATATTCCACATGAGTGCAATGGAGCATTATGTGGGTGCTTACCTCCCCTCAGCCATTTACTCACTTCTGAGATTGCATTGGCCTTTCTCGCAGACACAACACGCTGATAGTTTATACTAATCTTCTATGTAGATAAAATCTGCAGGACTTTTTCGCATGTACTACAACTGCCATGCCAGGCCTCTTGAATCCTGTCCTCACGCAATTAATTTTTTCTTAAACATATACCTTTACACCATTTCTTTTAACTTAACCTTATTAATTTCAAATTTTTCCTTGTAGAGATCTTTCTAAAAATACTAATTTTATCTAACATATTAACTATGAATCACCTGAAAATTTGATAAGCATTGAAATTATCACTAAAAATATCTAACCGGGTTAGAACAAGAAAAGAACTCTAAATTATATACCTTTGTATGTTCCCTGTAGTTTATTAATCCATTAATCAACACTCTTAGGCTATGATAATTCAACCAGCTAGATTTTTCTTAATATCCCTATACACTTCTTGCTCAAAAGGCTGTCTTGAAACATTGGATCAACTACTCTGCCCAACTAGCATATAATTTATCTGTCCCATTATCTATAATAAAAAGGTAAATTAGGTGTTGTCCCATGACTTGTTCTTTGTAAACACGTGCTGGTTTTCCGTGGTCACTGTTTTCTTATCTAAGCACTCCTCAAATATTTGTTTAATATCTATGCTTTTCTCAAAGTTGCCAATGTTCATGCCGAGGAAGTTTTGCCCATCAGGAAAGATCTGGCTAAATGTCCTTGCAGAAGTTTTTTCATGGAAGTTGGTATGGATTCTTGAACTTAACTGATTATCTGTGTGTGTAGGTAGTATGGAGATGGATCAGGGGACAGAGGAAGGCTTTAACTCCGTCTATTTAATATATTATGAAATGTGTTTATTTACAAAACTCTTTATGAGGCAGATTGAGTAGCTTAAGTCTTATATGATATACTATTTTTAAGGCACATTTTGATACATTTTGCAAGAGAACATATTCTGAGATCTTCATTTAATTTTAACGTGGAATTATCATGTACACAAAGGAAGAATACACCAATTAATTTCTTTTCCTGAAGTCATTTCATTCAATAGCTGGAAATCCCACTATTTCAAATAGGCATTAGCAATTAACAGTATAAAAAATTAATAGAGAATGCGAAGCTTTTAGTTTGCCCAGCAATCAAAGGAGTTGTTCTATCAAAAGGAGTTGAAAGGGACATCCTTCAACCCTGATCACCAGTTACATTTGTAGTTCGTTGTCCCAAATCTCTTGTTCTAAAGAGCTTTCACAGAGCAAACACCTCGGTAGCTTGTTCTGTCACTTCATTGCATTTTATCCAATAAATTGGGTCAATATACTTCCTATTCTCAGCCTTTTCTTACGACTCAACGGGATGCTGGCATCATTCAAAACCTGCTGGGTCCCAATCCTGGTTTCATAGAAATTAAAAAAAAAAAAAATCAATGAGGGAAAAAATGTTTCTGGAGAGCTCAGCTGACATAGCCACAGGCAGGTGCTCTTCGGTATTATCCACATGACCAGCCAGACATAGACTTTGTGATTTCACAGTTCACCCTGCCAACCAAGTCACTCAATTGTTGCAATCAGTGCTAGTGCTTCAGGGTGAAAATAAATAAACAACGAATGTGGACGAGCACACGTACTGGCTGGGGCCGTGAATATATACAGAACAGCCGTATAGATGGATTCAGCCTGCCAGGGTCTAAATCGGCTAATCAATTCCCGGGTTTTTTTTTCTTTTTCTCTTTTTGGTTATGCTTTGTCAGTTAACAGATTGTGAAACATGAAATTATTTCTCTGAAAAGGAGCTTTCTTTGGGTAATACTCATCTTTCTAAAAGAAAATCTGCTGACTATGGCATCACTGGGTAAGAGCATCTAGCATAGACTACTGCAAGTCAAGAGGCAAAAGAGAAGAGTTAGGTAGTAAGCAACAAGGAGAGATTCCTTGCTTTGAAGTCTATGAACTCCCTAAAAGGCTTCAGAAGTTACTTTCCATGCAGTAGCCTAGGGATGGAATAATTCATCCGAAGAGCCTCATTCAGAATGGGAAAAATAGAAATATAAACCTATCCAACTTGGCATGAAAAACACAAATGGGTTTGAATAATTGAAAGCAAGCAGACTTTACCATCCTACAGCCAAAACTCAAGCAGCATGCTGGCTCCTGCTACATAGAAAAGCAATCTAGGGCATTATCTTATGTGTCATTCTTTCTACTTTTAAGAAAAATACAGCAAGAGGATTTGTGTTTTAAAGATGAATGCCAGATATGAGCACCATGAAGAATGAGTAGGCCTATCTTTAAAATGTTGGAGAGGCAGATATTTAGGATAAAATAAACCTATTCATAGTTTAAAATTCTGTCTTTCCTCTGTTTGTGCCAAGTAACAGTCTTTGTCATTCATTACAGTAGCGCGGGATGTTTCAATGTTGAAGGGGTGAGAGGAAAGCGAGGTTGCTATAGGCAATGCCATTTCTATTGTCTGTATTAACAGAAAAAAGAGCATCATTTTAATAAAAGGAGGAAATACCTGTTTTCACCAGCAGCACTAGAATTGTATAGCTTTGCTTCACTAGTCTAACCTCACTCAAATTAGCTGTCATTCCCCACCACTACACTGCATCATAACCTAGACTTTGGACAAAATATAACACAAATATTCCCCTCATGCATGATGTCCAAATTATAGTCACAATTTTACAGTAGTTTTTCATGCAACCAAGTAGAATTTCATTTATAAACAGAAATTCTTGTCAGCTTCACAAGGTAGGAGGAAAAAAATAAAAACAACTGGTGAAAAAATAAAGAAAGCTGATGGGTTGTCACTGGGGCACAGATTGTTTGGCGTAAAGGTTAATTTCATCAGCAGAAAAATAACAATCAGAGCAGAAATGGCAGTAATCAAACAGAAGTGGGTAGTGGGGACAACATATATTGAAAAGCTACGGAATACTGCGTAGAACTTGGGACAACTAGGAGATAAAGACCTGTTATTGGATGAAACCAGACAAGAGAATGCATGACTAATAAATTCCAATTTGATTAATAAAGTTGTAAGTAGCTGGGGGAGGAGAAAAGATGACTCTCCACTGATTGTGGAAAGAGAAATTGTTGATTGTTGTAGACTTTGAGTCTGTAAAGTGCTCTAGGCTTAACAAAACACTACCCCACACCTCCTTTCTTTGTATTAAATATCAAAATCTCACCCACTCCCACTTTCTGTAGGTGCTTCTTATACAAAGAGTGACATGGCACATTTCTGAAAGCTAAGCAGATGAAACCTGGATAGAGAGAAACCCGTTTTGAGTGGTAAAATAAACCAGCTTTTCTCCTTTTACTGAACACTTGCCTCTATTATTTCCTGAAATGGAAACACCTCAACAACACTACCCCTGGAGAAGGAAGTGCTCATCTGCCTGAGCCTGACACTACCTGGCAGTGTCCCTCTGATCACTCCCTACAGCAGGTAGTCGATGTTTCCCAGTGCAGAAGTGGGGCCATATCCAAATCATTGAAGAGATTTTTCAAACTTCACCAGCCTGCCACCTGACTGCACCCTAAGAATATGGTTGCTCCATGGGTTGATAAATCTCACCTAGGGTTTATATTTTGCTCCATCACATATAATTATTTCCATCACATCCAATGACCACCTTCATTCTAAAACTAGAAGCCATCTCAGACTAAGTTTCAAAAAGGAGAATGACCACAAAGAGGTTCATATTTACTGGGGCTTATTTTATACTTTTAAAAGTTTGAATCTATAAAATTAATGTATTCTAATGAATTATTTTGCTGGTTTTGTAGGTTTTTTTTTTTTTAATACTATGAGTTTGTTTCCTTTCTTTGTAAATAATACCAAGTAAGGGGCTGGCCAGTGGCGTAGTAATTAAGTTGGCACATTCCACTTTGGTGGCCTGGGGTTCACTGGTTCAGATGCTGGGCACAGACCTACTCACCGCTCATCAAGCCATGCTGAGGCGGCATCCCATATAGAAGAGCTACAACTCTACAACTATGATACACAACTGTGTACTGGGGCTTTGGGGAGAAAAAAGAAAAATAGAAGAGGAAAGACTGGCAACAGATGTTAGCACAGCACCAATCTTTCTCAAAAAAAAAAAAAAAAAAGCGGGCTGGCCCGTGGCTTAGCAGTTAAGTGCGCACGCTCCAATGCTGGCGGCCCGGGTTCGGATCCCAGGCGCGCGCACCGATGCACCGCTTCTCTGGCCATGCTGACTCCGCGTCCCACATACAGCAACTAGAAGGATGTGTAGCTATGACATACAACTATCTACTGGGGCATGGGGGAAAAAATAAATAAATAAAATTATAAAAAACAAAAAAAAGCAATCACTATTAACAATATACAAAAATAAAGGAGATACATTTAAAAAAAATACCAAGTAAAACAGATGTTAAAGAAAAAATATTTAGTATGAATTTAAAGATTTTTTTTCTTATTTGGCATATCAGAAAAGTCACAATCTATATAAAAGAAATTTTACTTTAGGTCTTGGTTGTTAATATCATTATTCTCTTTACCATCAACTCATTTCATTAAGAATTTATAAGAAGGTCATCATACTTCTGACTAGATCAGATGGTTTCATGAGATAAGATTTGGAAAAATTTATTTGAATGAATGAATTATTTTACTGGTCACTCCATGTAGCCTCAGGATTTCTGTCATGAACATAATTTCCTATAAACTCATCTTTCTTACTCCAAAGCTTGTGCCTTTTCAATTTCACCTTCAAGTAGCCTCAGAAATATCTTATCACTGAAGCATAGCTTTAATATTTGACCAGATGGATGGGTTGACATTTCCTGCTTTTATACCAATATTTCCATCAAAGATAGCATCCTGGCCTGAGGGATGATTTAGACACAGATATTACCTTTCTACACTGTTTTTCCTCTTTGAGTATCTGTTATGAGCTGTAAAACCAGGTAACAATGATCTAAGTCAAATACCAATTTATGTACCAAATATACATTGTGTTGTCCTTTTGTGTTGACCCCTCTAGGCACTTGAAGAGAAGAGAAACTGTTAGTGAGAATTCAGCACATTCAGATGTGCTGAAAAGTTGGGATTAGCTGTGCAAGAGATTTATTGGGGGAGGGAGCATGATGCAGGTCTGACACCTGTGAAAGAAGAAAGGAAAGGGAGGATGATTGGGTAGAGGGAATTTCCAACTGCCACAGAGTTCTAAGAAAGTTTCAGCCAGGCTGATGGGGGCTTCTCAAATTGATCATCCCTAAGAGGATTCCTATATCTCATAGGAAGGGATGGCCTTAGTACCCTCACTAAGCTCAGTCGTTGGCTAGGAGCAGTCCAGCAGGAGGTATGGTCTCAGAGCAAACATGATAGGGGATCCAGAGGGGAAGCTGCTAAGGTTGTCTGTCAATTATGCTCCCCAGGCAGGAGATCTGATAGGTGTATTTTCATGTCCACCGTAATTAGTGTATTTTTCCTACACTTCACTTTGGCTCAAATGAAGAAATTGACTAAACCACTGGCTTCAACGCATTTAAAATATGGGTGATGTCAAGGACTTGTAAAGGAAATCAATTTCTTTCATAAACTTCTACTAAGAGCATATTATATTTCAGGTACCATGCCAGCTGTCATGGATAGAAAAGTGATTAAAACACAATACCAGCCCCAAGGAACTTGCAAGTACAGTTTTACATGACAGAAAACAATATGCAATGAATGTGCATTACATGCTGAAACCAAATAATACCTATTTTATCACTATATGGAACTCTTTTAACATGCTTATGATATGTTCACTCAGTGAAGCCTTTAATAAAACATGAGTGCAAAGAAAAGAAACTGTTATAGTCAGCCATTTCCAAAAGCAGGCGGTAGAGCAAACAGAAACCATAAGAACTATGAGAAAAAAACTATAAGAAAAAAATAAGCATTTTCATTTTTCAACTTAGAGCTTTTCTGTTAAAATGATGTACTATTTTGGGCTGGCCCCATGGCTTAGCGGTTGAGTGAGCGCGCTCCGCTGCTGGCAGTTCGGGTTCAGATCCCGGGCGTGCACTGACACACCGCTTCTCTGGCCATGCTGAGGCCATGTCCCACATACAGCAACTAGAAGGATGTGCAGCTATGACATACAACTATCTACTGGGGCTTTGGGGGAAAAAATAAATAAATAAAACTTTAAAAAAAAAATGATGTACTATTTTGTAAATGATACAAAATTTCTTCTTTTCAATTAATGAGCTATTTTCTGTTAATTAGATCTACTTATACCAAATATATGGTCTCAGTTTTCCCTTTTTCTTTAACTTCAACCATGTTTCTGAAAAGCTAGGAATTCCATTATTTCAGCTGACGTGACCTCACATTTGTAAGAATGAGGATCGTGAAAGTTCATTCTTAAGAAAATCACCCCAAGAATTGTTTATTGGATATCTACTCTTTGCCAGCTACTTCTCCAGATACTACGAACACAGCAGTGAAGAAAACAAATAACAAAATTCCAACCCTCATAAGCTTACACTCTTGTTGGGGTGTTGGGGGATGGAGGGAAAAAATAAACAAGACAAAGAAGATTTAAAATGATGGTAGTATACTTGCTAAGGAGAAAAAGAAAGCAGAAAAGGGAGGTAGAAATTTAGAGGGGTGAAGAAGTAGGCATTAAAATTTTACACAGGTAGACCAAGAATAAAAACTTCATTGAATCACAATAATAATTCATTAATCAAATTTTTTATTCATTTTTTTTAACACGCATTTGTTTGTAGGTGCCAGGTGATGTGAACACAGATGAATGAGACATGATCACTGCCCTCATATTGCCCACTAAACAGGAGAGAGAAAATCAACAACATTCAATATTACATTCCCCCAATGCTCTCACATGAGCTTAAAGTAAAATATCAATATATTTTTATTTTCACATTTCTAAATAAACTGGTAATGAAAATATTCATAGATTTCACTACACAAACAAAAGTTTAAGCCTCTTACTATCAAACCAAAAACTAGCAATGTGATGATGGCAGCAGTATAATTTTTTAAGTACTCCAAAAGTCCTCCTAAATAATAATAAATCAGGAGTGTTAAAGAAGACAACACAAAACAAAACTGTAGACAATATCCTCAACAAAACTAGGGACAAAGAATCCTCATGAACTTCAGAGCAGGCACAAGTGCGGCTAAACCACCAACAGCTGTGTGTCCTGCATAGACTATGTGGTTAGAGCGTTGAGGAGTGGAAGAGTGACACCCATTTATCCTACGAGCCATGGAAACCAAATTTTACTCCAAAATAATCACAATCAAAATGAGATAACCCTATGGAAGTTGGAACCAAAGGATCAGGGAACAACCTAAACGTCCTTACAGGACACAAGTTTCACAGAGAGCAAAGGTGGCTTATGAATGTGAAAGGATCAAACAGAGCTTTGTCAGGGTAAGCCCTTGAGAAATACAGAGCAAATACTCATTTTTAGAAGTGCAAAGCCTTACTCTCGGGGAACACTACAGGAAATAGATGCTAAAGTGAGTGGAACAAGAACACTGGGTGTAAAGACAGAGAAGCTTCAGATAAAGGGTGGAGGCACCCAAAGGATGTAAATGCTGGAAAATAGTATAAAGGCAAAATTATGAGAGTAAGTCTGAGAGCACTATCTTGGAATGCAAGGCTACGTAGCTCAGGGCTGAAGCATGCAGTTGAAGACAGAAAATATTCTCATCTAGACATACCTATAAAAGAGAAAAGCAACTACACAGAGTTTGAGTATTTCATATTTTGAGTATTTCACGTAACAACAGAAAGGAAATTCTCAATCCATGGAGCTCTCCGCAAGAACATCCTCCTAACACACTAAGAAAATCCATGGCTTTTCTTTATATGATCTAAACCATATAAAGTTATTAACAAGAAAAATGATGAAAATTAACATAATTATATTTCAATAGACAAAGGGAATACACTAGAAAAATTTATCAACAAAGTAAATGAAAATGAGCTCAAAGATATTAACAAAATTAAGAAAGAAATTGCAGCCTTGAAAACAGCACAAAACTTAATAGAAAAGATAGAAATTATATGACAACATCAAGAGGTTATAAAACCAACAGATCTCTAGAAAAAAAATCAGACATAAAGATCAGAATACAAGGAATACAAGAATGAATATATACCATAGAATGTACAAAAAGCCAATGCAGAATGAAAAGAAAATTTATAAAAATTTAAATAGAAATGAAAAAAGGGATTAAAAGAATTTTCAAGAAAACTGTTGAGCAAAGCCACCAGTTCTGCCCAATCAGGAAGCCTGGCCAGAGAACCTGGGCATCCGTGGAGGCCATCCTACAGACCCGCTCAGGCAAGGAGTAAAGCCAGTAGCTCCACCAACTGCTGAGCATGCCCTACAGCTGCACTTCCCTGGGGAGCCCAAACAGTGACCCCGGCCAGCCTGAGAACCCAGCCTATGGTACCCGTCATGGAGCCCAGCTGACATCTCTGTCCTGCAGCGGGTCCCAGCCTGTGGCCCGGCCTGATTGCTGAGCATAGCCTTGCAGCCTCACCCAGGCAGAAAGCCCAGCCAGTGACTCCACCCAATATTGGAGCATAGCCTGTGGCTGGACCACATCAGAGAATCCGGACAACAACCTCACCCAAGAGTCGATCGCAGCCAGCGCGTGCCAGATCACAGAACCCAGCCTGCAGCCACACTCAACTCCAGGACACAGTCTGCAGCCCCGCCTGATCATGTAGTACAGCCTGAGGCTGTCCAGTCACAAAGCCCTGGCCCTGCCTGAATGTGTAGCCTAGCCAGCTGCACGGTCTGCTGAGATATCCCATCACTTTTGCCGTATTGTAAATCATTAAGTCAAGCCCACACTGAAAGGAAGAGGAATTAAGTTCCACCTTTTGAGGGGAAGACTATCAAAAAATTTGTGGACACATCTCTGAACCACTACAAACATTAACAAGTGTTTTTCTGGAAAAAGACAATTTGATTTTAAAATTAATATGGAAAAACAAATAAGAAAGAATATCTAGAAAATAATTGAAAAAAATATCATGGTATAAGGGAACTTGCCCTACCTTATATTGTTATGTTATTATGTTTCTATAATTTAAAAATGTAGTAGCACATAAACCAGTGGGAAAAGAATAAAAAGACCAAAATAGACCCAAGTGTGTTTGGAAATGTATTAAATGATATTCGTATCACATCAGAAGGGAAAGGGCAGACTTTTAATAAATGGTGATTGGAAAACTGGAAAAAAAAATCACTCGAAGGAAAAACCAAAAACTAATAAAAAACATAATCTATACAGAAAGCAAGAAGACATAGAGGGAAGCAAGATGTCGCTGAAAATGCCTTGATATATAGTATTAATTTGGGAAGCACAAGTTTCATGTGTTTAACAGTAAAATAAATAAACAACAAAGAAAAAAGCAATCTTAAAAGTTACAAATACACTTAAAGAAATAAATCTAACTACATATCACTTAGATGACAATCACATGGAGAAAATCTAGAATGTGGGACATTCCTCAGGACAACTAACCTTGTTTTTACGACAATACCATGACAGGAAGGAAAAAAATTAGATAAAGGTATTAAATGATGTTACAAGATATTTGCGACCCAAATGACAACCGAATATAATATATGGACCTTGTTTGGATTTTGAATTGAACAAAATAACTTCTAAAATCAAAACAAAGCAAAAAGTTTTTTGAAACAATGAGGAAAATTTGCATCTAGACTGGATAACAGATGAAACCAATTGTATCAGTCAAGGTCCTTGTAGGAAAAAAAGATGGCACACTCAAAAAAGAGTCATTGAAATATAATCGTGAAGAGAGAGATTTGCAAAGGCGTGGACAGGCTTAAGAGATCAAAACAAGGAATGGTGATGCAGCCCAGGACTAGCAACTATGGGGAACAGTTATCAGCTTTAGGCCACAAAGGGCACAGGGCAGGAGTGGATACCTGACTCCAACAAGACGCAAAACTAACTGGCAGAACCGCCCCGAGAGAACTGTTATCTTAGGTAGAGAAGCATAGCCAGACAGCCCAGCAGGAAAGGAAGCCAGGGAAATAAATACCCGAGCAAACATCACTCTCCTGCCTTCTAAACGTCCTCTCCTCCACAAAATGGGAGCCAGAGGGGAAGAGAGCTCAGCAATGCCCTTTCTAGGGATGTCTCTCATCATGCAGAGCCGCGTGGAGGACTAAGGACAAATGTGGAGAGGCAGAGAATACGCAGTACACCAAAGAAATAGTGTGAAATTTATTAGGTGAGCTAATGGCATTAAGGTTATCCAAGAAAAGGATCTTATTTTTAGGGAGATTCAAATAAATTCAAACAAAAGGTGTAAAATAAAAAATCGTACAAGGGGCCAGCTCAGCGGTGCAAGCGGTTGAGTGCGCGCACTCCACTGCAGCAGCCCGGGTTTGCCAGTTGGGATCCTGGGCGCGCACCGACCCCACCGCTTGTTAAGTCATGCTGTGGCGGCATCACATATAAAGTAGAGGAAGATGGGCACGGATGTTAGCCCAGGGCCAATCTTCCTCGGCAAAACAAAGAGGATTGGCAGATGTTAGCTCAGGGCTGAACTTCCTCACACACACACACAAAAATCGTACAAGACGTAACAAGTTAAATATTTGGTTGTTACTGTTTTTGGTTTTCTCATAACTGGGGATGAAATGAACACTGTTTTGTGCTGCTGGAAAGCTATTTGGCAATACACATCAAAAGGTACGAAAATGCTTGTAGTTGAAAGTTCTCCAATCTAAAAAACAAGCAGACGTTAACAACAAATGTACACACAAAAAAGACCCTTTACGGCTGTGGTATTTTAAAAGGCAAATTGTAAGAAACTTAAAATTGAATGATAGGGAAATATTACCTCATATTAGGCGGTAATTTTAAATTAAATGTAGAAAGAGTTTTAATGACTTGGGAGAACGCTCCACAGCCCTTATGCTCTTTCAAGTCACCGTGAGACAGCCCCTAAAATTTCTGCTGTTATGCTACCCAATTTAGTTTAATCAATATAGAATATTCCACGGCTAACAGTTTCATAACCAAAATATCCATCAGGATATCCCTAAGATGATTTCTCTGTGCCTTTAGAATACAAATCCCCTCCACTCCTTTTCCAAGAAGTTATATTTTTATTTAAATAAGTAATAAATGATATTTCTCTTTGTTAAAAATACAACAAATTAGAAAAACATCTAATACACCAAGCATAATATGAAAGCCTTATTCACTACCACTCCAGCCACTGCTCCCTCTTCTCAGAGGAAATAATGGGGTGCATCCTTCAATTCTACTTTCCAGGAATGCAAATGTATGCAAAATATGTATATATAAAAATATACATGCATATGTTGTTTTTAAGACCTATCTACACACACACACGCATAAACAGACACATATACATGCACACATACACACAATCCAATAATACCTTCGTGTAAAATTGCTTTCCATTTTCAAAGGCTTCACCAATTTATATACCATCAACAGCGTTTGCTCACATTCTGGCCAAAAATAGTTTTTTATCAATTACTTCAAGTTTTGTCAATCTTATAAGGAGAAAAGCATCTTTATCATATAATTTGCATTTA
The DNA here is from genome assembly GCF_020826845.1 of Diceros bicornis minor. Classification (NCBI taxonomy): domain Eukaryota; kingdom Metazoa; phylum Chordata; class Mammalia; order Perissodactyla; family Rhinocerotidae; genus Diceros; species Diceros bicornis. The sequence continues at coordinate 23,312,903 of NC_080755.1, read as the reverse complement.
CAAGTATAATAGTTTTTATATGTTTATCAATCATTTGTATATATTCCACAATGAATTGCCTGTTCATATCCATTATCCATTTTTCTATTTGTTTATCTTTTTCCTTTTGGCCCATAGTAGCTCTTTATACTTTTACATATTTATCCATTATCTGTTGATATATTGCCAACATTTTCTCCTGTTCTTTATTTTAAAATTTACTTTATTGATAACATCTCTTTTTTTAAAAGATGTTTTAAATTTTTTATGAAATTTTTATGATGATAAAAAAATTTTATGAAATTGTAAATTTGCCAGTCATTTTTTAAGGCTCTGGGGATTTGTGCTTTTTTTAATGAAGATATTTTGCCCTCTGTTATTTAAAAAAAAAATAATTGAATTATCTTCTGGTATTTTTATTGTTTATTTACCCATTGTATTTTCAACTTTTTACATGTATTTCCTAGAAAAAATATCCCTTTTTTCTGGATTTTTCATTTGTTGCCAGGCAATTTACCCATTATTTTTATACCGTGTTTTAATCATTTCAATATCGATAAATAAAACCACTCCAATTTCTAATTTTAAATAGATTTATTCTATATTTAGCTAGATAAGACTTGCCCAAGTTGAATCTATTTTATTGATCTTTTCAAAGAACCAGCTTTCTTTTTTTATGGTATAGGACTGTTTCATTAATTTCTACCTTTATTTCTATTAATTCCTTTATTTTATTTCCTTCAACTTTATTTTATTATTTTCCTAGCATCTTAATTCATGTTAATTCATGTTAATTTCTTTCTTATTTTCTAACATATATATAAATGTATGTGATTTATATAGTGTGTTTAAAGTTCTTTCTTCTGTATAGGGTTTGAGCTTTTTAATAGCAAAATTGTCCTGCCAAAGACGTCTGTGTTTTGATATTTGCCCATAGTCTGAGAATTGCCTATTAATAAAAAATTCAGTATTTAAACTTATTTTCATTATTAATATGTCTGGTCTTCTCTGATATAGTTTTATGGTTTCTATTTATTGTACTTCCTTTACATTATAGTTTAATTTTTTTCTTGTGATTTTAAAGGTAAACATCCTGTTTTCGTTTTATGTATTAAGCTTGCATTTTTAAAATATTGACCTTCAATGTCTCTAATTATGAATATCAATAATTTAAGAGCATATCCTGACCTCTTCTACATAGAATGAGAAAATTACTAAACTTTTTTATTCCATGTCTACCCTTCTATGCTTTCATTTTTTGTTATAATCAGTATCTAAAGCTCGATTATCACTTTTTACACTACTTTCTTATTATAATTTTGTTATAATAATTTTGCAATTTTTCCATCAATTTTTTTCTTAGCATCGCTTACAAATTCTTTGCTAAAGTGTTTATTTAATTGTACCTCACTTAACTTCAAAATGACTCTAAAGTGTTTGATAGTTGTTTTCAGAATAGAATGAATGCTAGCTTTTTAATCTTTCCCTTTCCTTTTCCCAGTGTAAATGAGAACTTGACTGACTGCAGAATTCTTACAACACAACCTTTTCCCATAAACCACCTTATAACAGACCTTTCAACCTGGTGTGTCAAGAATAGGTTTTAGGAATGATGACAAGGGTGGGAATCCTCTCAGCCTGAGGGTGGCTGAGCAAAGGCCTCGGAAATCGGAACTCCACACTAGTCAAACAGCCCTGAGCGTTTATCACGCAACGTTTCATTTCCTCTGTGCACCACGTTGTAAAAATGTTGGGAAGTCCTCCTGTAGATGTTGCTCTATTATTGTCTTTTCTTAATAGTTGTGGAAAAGTTTGAAACCCAGCTAGTTTTTCTTTCATTGTATTTAATTTTTTTCTTCACTCTAGATGCTTGTAGGTTCCTTTTTCATTGTTAATGGTCCAGACTTTCTTCAGAATGTGTTTATACTCAGTTCCTTTTAGTTAAGTTTGACAACTCATGAGCCATTTGAGTTTACAGAGCAATTTTATTCTCTGGTTTGAATGTTTTCTCTTATAATACTTTTGCGTATTTCTTCTAGGTCATTTGCTCTGATTCTTCTTCAGAACAAAAGCAAGTTTCCATAATTTGTTGTTTGTTTTTTATGTGTATCGTCTTTCCATTAGTTGTTTTATCTCTTTTTCCTTTTCTCTACATTATAGGCAAAATCTTAAGATAATCTTTTATGCAATTCTGGAACTTCTGCCATGTCAGTCCTGTTCTTTGTCTACAAGTAAAAATTTTATTTCCGATTTTAATAAATTTTATAACACTTTTATTTATTGTACATAATGACTTTTATATTTCTTTCTATCTCTTGGCCCACACATTTTTTTCATTTCTATCATCTTATGTCATCTCTTTTCTATATTGTCATATATATAATATTTTATAAAATTTAATTGTTTTCAAAATTTTATACTGACTACAGCTACAATGAAATACATATTTATTTATTATGTATGTATTATTTATCCCTTTTCTGTTACCAAATCTCTTCATAGGTTCCACACTGTTTGGTTTTTTCCTTCATATTTGCCAGAATGGTGAGCATTATATACAGGCATCTATTTTTCCCCAAAACAGAGAACTAAATGATTTGGATACCTCTCATTCTTTGATTGAATGCCATTGATTTCCTCTCGTTTGATCTGAAGTTGGAAAGTTAGTTGATTGGTTGTTTTTTTAGTTATCTAGAAGCCTGAGGAATATGAACAAAGAATTGTGGCTAGTGGGAAAGCTGTCTTTCAGTGTTTCTATAAATAGAAAAAGTAAAAATATCTTATGCTACACACAAGATCCAGCATCATAGTGCTGTCACCAACTGCCTGAAGAAAGAATTTTTGTGTTTCTAAAACAAAAAATAAAATACGTCAAAACCCGCTGTCACTCACCCTCTACCTCTACCTTCCACCTAAGCTCAGGAATTCTTGCATATTTACCCTCAAATCCCATCCGGTCCCCTCAAAGAGGTTGCCATCAACCACACTAGAGAAGAGCCCTGAAGCTTTGGGAAGATGCGCTTTTTCTTTCAAAACTCAAAGCACTAGAGCACACATTTAAGTTTATGTGTAACCCTGTTCCATGTTTTTTTCCATTACAGGTAACTGTTCCTCAGAGTCATATGAACATCTTTAGAATAAAGACCACATTTTGTCTTCTATCTCCTTTGTGCCCAAACATTGCTAACAGCCCAAATAGTTGCTGTCCAATATGTGCTTTCTTACTTGCCTGTATGACTGATAGATTGATTAGAAGAGCCCATATTACTACAAGCAGTCTAGTGTTTGGGATCCCCATTTCAAATGGAGATCCTACTGCTGAACATAGAGAGTCCTAAAATTTGAAGCATAGGTGATTATTTCACAACTTTGAAAAGAGAAGTAAGCATGGGCACCAGGTCAGACTTGAGGCCTGTTCAAGATGCAGAAAGACATTTCATTATGGGCAATTTGGCCCATAAAAGTCTAGTCCAGTGCTTGTCAATAGAACTTTCTACAATGATAAACATGTTCTATATCTGTATATTTGATACAATAGCCATTAGCCACATGTGGATATTGAGTACTTGAAATATGCCAGAATGACTTACAAACTATATTTTTAGTTTTAATTTAAATAGTTACATGTACTGGACAGCATATGCCAAGTCAAATCACTGACTTGTCTTTAGTCAACTTCCCTCCACTAAAATCCAATCCCCCAGTTATCCCCAGAGCCATTGAGAGTTTATTTCAAGTGTATTTTGAAGCAAATACTGCCTTTCTCATAGTTTTTCCTTAATAGATCACTCTAAATTTTAAAGAACCTTGTGTATTGGGTCTAGAAGGTTGAAAGAAGCATCAGCCTCTTCTCTCTAGGAATTCTGAGTCTTGTCTCACAACAAGGCCACAACTTATGGTCAAATATGAGTTAGCTGGAGGACTGAGGGACCCTATATGTTAGACAAGGACTTTAGGAAGGAACTGGGCTGTTTTATCTTCACATTATCTTTTCTTTTCCCTCTGGAGTCCCTTCCACTCATGGAAGGATTCTAAGGAGTCTACCGTCAATGATCTTGGTGGTCCTTAACCTCCCTTCCCAAGAACTAGCAAGAGTTATTCTCAGAAAAACAAGCACCTAAACCTCGTGTTGTTTTTAAAATGTGTGAAGACTTTTACTACAGCAGATACTGAACTTTTCATCTCACTGCGTTTGTGAAATAGTGTGTTTTCACTGTGTCTTATCATATTCTACTTCTGAGTTTAAAAGAAAACTTTTTGCCTAATGACCTATTTCATGCACGGCATGTGGTCAAAATTAAAGTAATAATGTTCATTCCACATATAAACTACTTTTCATCTTGGGCAAAACACTGATTACTCCCAGAGAACATTGCTGCACAGTAGTTATTACTTCACTATTTTGCAGATGAAGAGTGGGAGCAGGAAATGAATAAAGACTAAAAGGAGAAGGTCTGTGTGGAGTCCTAGCCAGAATCAAAGTTGGACTTTTAAGGTCTGTGATTTTTCATCTCAATCTTACACCTTCTCTCTCTCTATTTAAGGTTATAACCATAAATCACCTTCAATTAACTGTGAGCATATTTTACATAGTAAATCTAAATTCAGCCAACAAACAGCCTCCTCCATCCCGAAAGAAAGAAGGAAAGAAAGAGAGAAAGAAGGAAGGAAGGAAGGAAAGAGAGAAAGAGAGGGAGAGAAAGAAAGAGAAAATACTGGTATTAACCACATTATGCTGCTAATTTCATCAAATGTTTTTTTGACTCGTTCAGTGGGAAGGACTCAGAAGTAGATATTTGTGCAACAAGGAAATTGCTACTTCCTCCCTGACGCTGCTTCAGTCACCTGGAAAATATAATGAAACCACACAGCCCTTATGTACCATCATATGATTTAAAAATTATCCACATACCAAAACGGTTGCCTCTGCCTCCAAATCTCTATCACCTATAGAGCCTGCCTTATCACTACTAAGATAACTATACATGACTGTGTGTGGGTGCGTTGGGGCTTATAACTATCTATGGAATCTTTCAGTTCGTAAGGAAGAGAGGAAGTTGTTTCTCTTCTGAGAAACATCTTTGAAGATTTTACTCCAGAGGAAAATCTCAGTTATAAATATCCTGTCCATGTGGTTCCACCTACCCCCAACATATCTCTTTTCTTCCTAAATATACTTATCTCAGAAATCCCTTCTCTCTGTCCTAATAACTACAATTCTGCCAAAGAGAGTTACATTTTACTTAACAGTAATTCTCTTTTAAAATCCAATCATCTGTGTCTCTTCAACAATATCTCATCAAGCTATGTTAAAGACAGTATATTTTTAACTTGTGGGGGCTGCAGAATAACAATTATGTGCAATACAGCAGGACTATATAACATGCAAAATGTAGGCTAGTGGTCCTTATACTTTAGTGTATGTAACATCGTATTATAGAATTTGGGAGAAATGCAAAGTTTTTGGCCTCACCTCAGAGATTCTAAATCAGTAGGCTTGAAGTAGTTACAGGAATTTGCATTCAAACGGGTATCTGCAGGCAATTCTGATGCATGTTGTTTAATTCCAGAAACTGTTGTCCCCTGGAGGTGTGCACCACACAGTCTTTGCCCCTGCATGGGGCGCTGTGCATCACCTATTTTGGTAAGGCTTAGGTAATTTGAATACATGGAACTTTGGGGGTCATGGGGAAATGGCTAAAATGGAAAGATAGACGAATATTTGAAAATGACTCAGTGCCAAAGGCATACTTTGCCGTTTGGAAATGTCAGCAAGGTTTGGCTTCACACCCAGGAAAGCAGCAACCTCCCCTTTTCTTCCTCCTCTTCCTCCTCCTGCTCCTCTTCTACCCCTACTCTCACAGCCTGGAATTTTTTTTTTATCTAGTCCGATATCACATAGACAAAATATTGTTCTGTGTTGCCTTGGGAATCCATCTACCGTCTTTAACAATACTTCAATAGGAAAACTTATAAACAATCCAACACATCCCTTCCCTGAGACAGAAACTTAAATGTGTCCTAAAAAGGAAACTAGACAGACAAGATTCTAAGAGAAAAAGAAAGCAAGTCCACATTGTCAAGAACTGGCATGTAAATTGATTATATTGCCCCACCAAAGAAAATTGCAATGGGGGCCCACACAGTGGCATAGTGGTTAAGTTTGCACACTAGGCTTTGCTGGCCCAGGGTTCACAGGTTCAGACCCCAGGCATGGACCTACACATTGCTTATCAAGCCATGCTGTAGCAGGAGTCCCACATATAAAGTAGAGGAAGATGGGCACTGATGTTAGCCCAGGGCCAATCTTCCTCAGCAAAAATAGGAGGATTGGTAACAGCTGTTAGCTCAGGGCTAATCTTCCTCACCAAAACAAAAGAAAGAAGAAAAACATTGCAGTGATTGAGAGGAGTATATCAGGGAATTATTGCCACATTCTAGGGTTTCCCAAATCTTTGTAGTTGTTCTTTTGAATGTTTCAATTAAAATAGTTTAAATGTTTAAAATGTAATATAAACTTATAATCAGATAAGTGCAAAAGAATATTCTAAAGCCAGTTAGGATGGAATTTTTGATTATTCATCTGCTTCTTTCATTAGGACGAACTTTAATGCCATTTTTCCTTTGTTATATAGTGTGGAACTCAGCATTGCCACATCAGCATCACCAAGGAACTTGTTAGAAAGGAAGAATTACAAGCCTCACCCCAGACAAAATGAAATCAAATCTACGTTTCAACAAGATTTCTGGTGACTGGTATACACGTTAGCATTTGAAGCACCATTTAATTTCACATCAAGATTTAGCTCTGAAGGAGCTCAGAGCCTGTATGTTACGATACTCTCCAATGTTGGTGATATAAGGTATCTTGAATCTGGGTCTGAAATAGTTATAGTTATGGCTTTAGAATTGATTTTCAGAAATAAATCAATTGTTATGAATGCAAGTTTCTACAAAAAAAATTATTATTGACATTTCAGTTCCTACTAAGGATTCTATAATACAAAACTCAAGTCCTCAATTTGGTGGTTGATCCACGGGTAGATAACTCAAAGTGTCTTTCAAAAGAGAGTAGGACCAAGGATCATACTAGCCAGGACTTTTTAAACACATATTCAAATACCCATAACCCTGTAAAATAAATGCTTGTTCCACCTCTATCCGGTTAGTAACCCTAATTAGATAATCTGATGGTTGGCCACTTTCAGTGAAATTGCAGAAGAGAAAACTGCTGCATTGAACATCCATAAAGCCCTCTAAATTTCTGTGGTTATGAAATCCAGAAGCAAATTTTAATTTTTTACTCCATGACTCCCCACTACAAACATTCCAAACCCTCAATAAAAGACAACAAAAATGTGAAAACACACACAAAATAAAATGGGAAAAAATAATGGAGAGAGGACTCATTCATAAACGGTATTTTTTTAATTTCCCTTTTTAGTTTAAACCATTTATTTTGCTTGGTCATTAGCTTCCCGGAAAGTAGGCACCAGATCCTTGAAACTGGGGTTTGATTTCTATTAACTTAATCTTATCACCACCTGTGATAAATAAAGTAACTAGTTTACCATGAGTCAAGGGCTGAGTTTCTGTCCTTTGAGGAATATTTCCCTCTTTATTCCTTAACCATAACTACAGCCCATACCTGAGCCAATTGAAATGAAAAGATACGCAGAATTCTTTAAAAGCAACATGCAAAAGAGTAGATAGATGAACACAAAGCCATCAGCATAACCAAACAATTTAAAGCATGTTCCTTTAATGAATTCATGATGTATGTGATGAAAAGGCTTATTTTTATTCATTATAATAAAACACTATACAATTTTGATGACCCAGTTTTTGTTCATTTAAATTATTTTATCTTTAATTTATTTCTATTTACTGATTTCTTATTGCTAGCTCTGCATTATTCCAATTTATGACAATCTCTGATTTCTTTTCCTACTATTTTTACACAACTTCATCCATTTTAACAATCTTTTTTATAACATTTTGATATTTCCTGATCCACTACAATATTGTAAGTAAGAGGCTTCTTATGCACAGGACTTCACCTTCCCATTAGTATGGAAATCCCATATATTCAACAGAAAAAGGTCACTCCTAGTATTCATCTTTGAAGAGTATGTAGCATCACTTATATGAATAGAATAAAAGGAGACAGATATTTGTGACTTAGCTTGTAGAATTCAAAATCTTCATTTGTGCTATATAATTCATATATTTAGTTTGACTAATAGGTGAAGGATAAATGTAGCTAAACGTTACATTTAAAGAGAAATAATTATAGCTTGATTTTAAAGGACTATGCCTTTATTAGGAGTTGGGAGCTTAGCTATCTCCGTAAATATACAAACAGATATATACAGCCGTGTGCAGTGTGTGTAGATTTCCTCCATGTCTGTCAAGTAGCTTAATGCTATCAAAGTAGTCCAGTGATAATGAAACTCAAGGCTCAAAGGATGAGAATATTATTCCATTTAATGTATTATGCATCAATAGTGTCAGGCGGGCAAATCCTACCAGCCTCTCAGGCCACCACAACAGAGTTAGTGAAAAGAATATTAACTGATTCAAGAAGTGGAAAACTGGAAAGAAAGGGAAACCAAAAGGAGTAAAAATATAGACCCCCTGTTTTTTTCTTTCTGGCCTTCTCTAACTACTTTGTGTTCCACAAATCTATTCCGTGGACACGGTGCTCTTTCTCTCCATTCTCCACATCTTCATCTGAGCATCCCTTTGCCTCCACTCTTCTCTCTCTCTTATTTTCTTTTCTTTATTTTCCATCAAAGGTCAATTCAAGGTCAAAGTCAAATATATACTTGCTGAGATTTAGCTCAAGATATGTACTTGTCATATTATTGCTTCTAATTCAAATCAATCTATTATTATGACCACATTCTAATTTCAACCCTAATTAACATATGTATCCCACAGCCCATGATGTTAATCCCACCTGAGCCATATTTTTTTCTTTTCCCGCATTAAAAAACTACTCTATCACATGCAACAAATTTTAAAGAAGATTTGCTGAAGTTCCTTTGTCCTGTAATAGCACCTGGTTGTCATTTCAAGAAAGATAAATTGGGTCCATTATCAGGAAATAGTGGCTATTGCCAATTTTTTAACACCAAAACTGCACCCTGATCTTTTAAATCTCTTTCTATTGATCTCTCTCATTTCAGATTATATTGGACAGACATTTTTTAGACAGTTTAAGATTCTTTCTCATCATTGCATAAGAAATAAAACAGACAATTTTTTTACGTTTACCAGGATGCTTCATTTATTGTGTACTAGATGAAAAATTAACCTACTCAATATCAGGCATATTACACAAATTTGCATAGGTATTTTGAAAAAATGATACTAAAGAGGTTAAAGGAGCACAGAGAGAAGTTTTTCCAACTTCGTTATTTTCCAAAGCAGCACCGATTACCAACTTTGCAAAACTTTCCCTGTTGTGTTTAAACATACTACATGCTCAAGTGTTTTAACATGTGGATTTTTAAATATGAAAGAGGAATGCCCATGAATATCAGGAATTTGCCTATTTAATTAAACTATCCCAATAGTCTTGCGAAGATATATTAGTAATTTTCTCCTGGCTTTGCCAGCTCTTTCCATCAAAGCCATGTGTTCTGAAGGTCTCTTCATATTTGCATCCCGCCGCTTTGACTCACATTCTCTGCTCAGGAGTTTCCTCATCAAGCATATGTCACAGCAGATATGTGCATATGTCTGCTCGTCTTTTCGCTGTGGCTCTTTACATGAAGACAAGAGTCGCGTTGATGAAAACTGGTTCCAGGAGAATATCCGTCAAAAATTGGGAGAACGTCAAACTTTAAATAGAATGTGCAGCAGGAATGCTATGGAAATTTTGTAAAATAAATTTGGTGGGCGGTGTGGGGGCTTCTTGTTCTGTTGTATTTTTATTTTTTTACAAAAGCCTTAACATTTTAGGCAAAGTGACCCCAAATGAAACAATACCACATGATGTATGTACATTCATACATATGTATATATTTGTATGTATGCATATATAGATAGATATACATATATATGTATATATATGTATAAAATCATTTATGTGTATAATTTATTTAAATATGAGTGTATAAGAAATTGAGAAGAAAGGCTTCTTACTCCTTCGGCTCCTTGGTTAGGACCTCAGCTCGCCTTCCTACACCCTCTGTCTCCCAATAACAGCTCTTGCCCGCTCCTCGAGATGATCCAAGACATTGAACGTTGTAACCCAATAATATGCCTCAAGCAGTCCCTGTCACGCAAAAGGATCATGGGAAAATGTCATCAAAAATACAGCTAATTAGCTCCCTTTTGTCACTGCCACACAACAGCATTTGCAGCAGTTTTTTAATGATAAATAAAAAGTATTTGACCCATACCTATCTATTTTTTTGAGAGAGAGCACAATTAAATACTCTATTGTTCAAGCTTTAACAAACTTTTGCAAGGTAGACCAGAAATTATGCATTGAACCTAAATTATGTTTGAAATATGTTCCTTTGTATAGTTTAGAATAAATGATTTCCAGATGAGAGTCAGAACTCAAAAATAGAGCTGAGAATTCAGAACTGTTTGGTTGGATTATGACATTTGTAGGCTAAGACAAAATGAAGGCTCAAAATCTGCTAAAAGCATATATTTTTGGCCTCTCTGCTCCTTGGAGAATGTTCATCATGGATGCTATGGAATTTCTGTCAATTCCTAAAATATTCTACTTTTGGAAACCGAAATAAATAAGAAGAAACACAGCTTCTTTCATGTAACATAGTCCAGAATGAAAGTTTGGAGCTAAATCCATTAGCTGGAACAGTTCAGAGCAGATGTAGGCAAATTGGCTACATTGCCTCTGTGCTCCTATTCTTTTCATTTTTTGGATTTTTTCCCTGTATTACCAGATACATAGTCTCCTGCCTTGGGAAAGGGAACTATGAAAAGAGTATATGTGCTTCATTCTTTCACAGAATGTTCTTCTTTTTTGAAACCAGAAAATATTGCAGAATCATAAAATAATTTCAGATTCACATTTTTTATGACAAATCTATCCCTATTTCAGCGCAACGATGGAATACAGCAGCTTACTGATATAGATACAGTGTAATACAGAAGAAAAACGCCAGAATTTTGATTTGGGAGAATCGAGGTTGAATTCCGACTTCAATGCCTACTATCAAGTAAAGATCTCTCTGAGATCTTCAATTTTCTCCTCTGCAAAATGAGAATAATAGTTTTCGAGAATGTTGGGAGGGTCAGAAATAACGTATATATAGTCAATAACAGTCTTTGAGATGTAATAGGTGGTCAGTGTGAGACGTATTACGTTGCTACTATTATAGGAACAAATAGAATTCACATGCCGGTACTCGGCTTTATTCAGCTATACCTCCCTGGATCTACCTACATCCAAGAGCATCAAAGGCACGTACTGTAATTGTTAGCTATCTCTAGTCTTCCCTAAGAAAGAAACCTGGTTTCACTATGGTTTTAGGTATGAATTGGAGCTTTGTAGTCACAGTTCTGAAATACATGAAAACTAACCACTGTTACATGAACCAGTAAAAGTCACATGTCCCCTTTTTCACTTATTTCCATATATTTTCTAGTATACAGTGTTCCTTTGACAAATCTTATTATAACTTATATTTAAAGAAGCACCAATAAATTACAGATAAATGTGACATGTAGCTCAAAATGTGTTTGAATAAAACTACTCTAAACATACTAGGGAATAAATCTTTGACAAATCTGTCTCTCCTTCTGCATTATTTCTCCTGTCTCCTCACTTACCTCTCTCTCATCACTGGAGGTCCCAATTCTGCCCATTCTCCAAGTCCCAGCTCAAAAGTCACCTCTTCCTTGAAGCCTAGAGAGGCAATTCCTGTCTCCTTTATAACTGTCATGGTAATATTTTTTACTGTCATTATTATTAACGAACAAGTACAAAGCTGTTGCCCCTGAAATTACAAGTGTCAGAAACCTGGGAATTGTTTTCATATTGTTTATCTCTAGTAGTAACTCATCCCAACAGTTGCCTTGGGCTGCTGTGCACTGTCTATTCTCTCTGTTACTCTCTTAATTTCTGATCTTTTGTGACCTGGCACTCCTCACTTGGTGCATTGAAAAGCCTCTAAATTGGTCTTCCTGCCTCCAGTCCTGCACCTCTGCAATTTTTCTCCACACTGGTAATAGGATGTTCTTTTTAAAGCACAAATCTCATCATAGCACCAACTTCGTAAATCTTTTTTCCTTTACCTACTTCATAAAATTCCAAGTCTGGGGCATGACTGCGTGCTCTTTTCTGAGAAGGTAGGTTTGGGCAGGGGCCAAAAGCCAGAGTTTTAGAGTTGCGCCCTCCTGGGCTTGTAGCCTGGCTCCCCCACTCACTGGCTGTGTGACTTAGGCACTTACCCAACTCCTTCAGCTTTGACTTTTCTCTGTAAAATGAGGATTGTCAGGAGCATTAAATGCAATAATGAATTTATAGTGATTAGCAGAGGGCGTCCCACATAGAAATTGCTTGGCAAATGGTTATCGTTATTCATAATGTGATCCCCTACTTGCATCTCTATGCTCATCTTCTACTTCTCTCCCATCCAGTTCCACACACTGGAAGCTCCCTGCTGAGGTTATGCTCTCTCAGATGTCTTCACCATAGAACATACTGTTATCTCTGCCTGGAGCACTCTCCATCCTTGCTCACTTCATTAATAACAGTAACAATAATACTACGTCACAAGTATGACTCAGTGCCCACAATCTTGGACATGCAAGAACTAAAACTTACTCTTTATAACTAAAATTAATTTTTTTATTTTGAGCTCCATTTTTCTGGGGAGTTAAAACTTACTATCAGTCAATTCATGAGTCCATTTCTCTTTTACCATCTCCTTGGCGCTGTTTCTAGGTTCTGAGACACTCACAGAGCCCCAAGGTGCTGGGAAGGGGCAGTGGTATGGTGATGTTTATCAGTCTATGCTTGCATCCTTGATAATTGTGCTGTCTTCATCTAGTCCTTGGTCACAGACCAGGCAATCCTAGGAACCATCTTTGCTATTTCCACACCCTTCTTGGCCACTCGACCATTCACTCTGCTACTTCCGCCTCACTCTAAAACCATGAGACACTCTCTGACATTTCTGCCTAGATCCCCTAGATAGTGCCTTTTTCCTGGGGTCCTGTCATCTCCCTAAGCATAATCATGTCTATGCATGGATGCCTCAGGTCCTCTGCAGGGGCTCTGTCTACTCTCTTCTACCAAAGCTTACTTCTTTTGTTGGTGGGAGTTGGAGGGAAAGGTACAATGTCCCTTCAAAGGACCCTCCAGACTCCATGAATCCTTCTTCTCGACTTTATGTAACCTGACTTATGAGAGTTTTTCCCAAACCTTATGTCCTTTGGAGTCTATTCATTTTATATATACAAGTTTTTCTCTGCTTATAGCTGTAACAAACCTTTCAATGAAGCAGTGAAATCAGCAGTCCAGCTGCTCTAATTGGGAATAGTAAAGTGATAATAGACCATATTGAAAGAAAAAATATTGCTTACATTTCAAAATATTATCAGCATGCAATATGAAAAATAGCTAACATTTATTGGGTACATAAGACAGACACATCCTCACACAATTTACAGTCTGTATCAGTCAGGGTCCCAGCAGGCAACCGATGGTGCACTCAAATTAGGGTGCTTTGAGTAGAGTTTAATAAAGGGACTATTTGCAAACGTGTGGGCAGGGTGTAGATAAACCAAAAGAGATAATGCAGTTCCCTGGGGCTAGTGATGAGGTGGGGAGGTCACCATCCCTAGACCCAAAGAGACAAACAAAGGAAGCAGTGAGTGGAAGCCAGAAGGAGAGAGCCATGAATACCTGCCACCTTGAGAGGAGCAGTGACCTTTAATTAAGCGACAACCAGCCAGAGGTAACCCCTCCAGGGGGAAGCCTGTGGAATAAATACCACAACCTCACTCTCTGCCCTCCCTCACATCTCCTTCTGGTACTTACCAGTGGGAAGTTAGAGCACAAGAGAGACCTGCAGATGTAGCCCATACAGGTGGGTTTTGTGGAGCAGAGAGCAAGATGGAGAAGAGAGGAAGGCAGATCTATGGGAGCAAATGGGAGATATCCAGTGCACAGTTCATGAGAAACTCCTATGCAGTCTTCAAGTTCCACTCTTAGTCAGCTATGGCTGTTATAACGAAATACCGTAAACCAGGTGGCTTAAACAACAGACTTTTATTTTCTCTCAATTCTGGAGGCTGGAAGGCTGAGATCAGGGTGCCAGCATAGTCAGGCTCCCATGCAGGCTCTCTTCCTGGCTTACGGACCGCCACTTCCTCACTACATCTTCACGTGGCCTTTCCTCGGTGAGTGCACACAGAGAGATCTCTCTCTCTTCTTAGAAGACCACTGATCCCATCATGACGGCCCCACTCTCATGACATAATCCAACCCTAACTACCTCCCAGGGGCCCCACTTCTAAATACCATCACATTGGGAGTTAGGACTTCAACATATGAATTTTGGGGCACAAACATTCAGTCCATAACAAACTCAGATAGTGTTTTCTTGGTGAAGTCTTCCTTCTCTAGCAGAATCGGCTTTTCCTAGATTTTGATCCATGCTACAATGCTTTGGACATACGTCTGCAAAAGACATACAGATATAATATTGTATTTTTACTGCATGTCTTTTTCACCAGATTGAGTGGCTTAAAGAAGGAGAAAAGATTTTGGTGTTTTTTTTTCCTGACATCAATGACGGTGCCTAAAACATAAAATGTAGTATTCTGGCTGAATAAACAGATAAATGAATGAATGCCTTTTCTCCATTGTTCAGGCTCAAACTCCTTCAAGAACAATCCTTTTACAGATAAATAAACTAACTCATGATATCTTCCTTCTTTTCCTGATAAAATGTGTATTGTTAAATTGTGGCATTTCATAGGTAATACTTCAATATTTGTCAGACACAAACCGATTTGCTCTGATATTGTGAATTTTAGGCATAGCAAGGAAAAATGGGAAGAGAAGTGTGTGGCAGGTGATAAAATATATACTATATCTATTTGGAGGCAGGCATATCTATGAAGTTCCCTAACTGTCAACTAGCGCTTACTTGAGTTGAATATAAAAGTTAACGTGAATTCAACAGGAAACCCTTACACACCATCTCATGTAGAATTATAGTACAGCTTAATATATTTTTTTACCAGAATAGTTTTCTGGTTTTGAACAAAGCAAGTATATATCGATAAATTTGAGTTGACTATCAATTACCTAACTCACGCAAAGGTGCAAACACAGCTGTGCAGTCAGTGCACTGCATAAAATCACTCAATCAATGCAGGGAAGGAGGTGATTCTTCTTGCTAAACCTAGGCCTTGACATAGGCTGCACGCATGTCCCTGAAGAAAAGGTGCTTTTTAATTCACGTAAGGTGCAATTCATGGACCCAGAAGGGGTTCACCCAGAGGGGGCACCTTTTTCAATTTACTGAGAGGTTTCTCTACGCCAGCAGCAGCCTTGACCTCCAGCTCACTTCAAACTCAATATTTCCAAATACGCTCTCCATCCTATGCCTCTCTCTTCTTAACAATACAATCATCATCCTCAACTTGTTTGTTCAAAACCTGGGTATTATTTTGGACTTGATCATCTCCTCTAACCCTCCATCAATCACCAATTGAAGTGCTCTTAGTGAAATGAAGAGGAATTTGAATAAATAAAAATACATTGTGTACTATTGTGTGCCGCGGACTGTAGCAGCTGTTTAGGAAAAGTAAAAAAGAATATAAGACAAAGAGCAGGCTCTCAAAAAGCAAAGCATTTAGTTTGGGAGATAAAATATAAAGCCATGGAATGACAAATAACTGAAAAGGACAATAAATGGAACGTTTCAAACGATAAGCACAGAAATAGTCATGGCAGTCCTTGTGTGTCCCTCACTCCAGACCCTCCCCTTTTGTTGCCATCCTCATGCCTCTGTTAATCGCGAGTGAACTGAGGGGTATTTATTTATTTATTTATTTATTTTTATTGTGAGGAAGATCAGCCCTGAGCTAACATCCGATGCCACTCCTCTTCTTTTTTGCTGAGGAAGATTGGCCCTGGGCTAACATCCATGCCCATCTTCCTCTACTTTATATGGGACACCTCCACCGCATGGCTTGACAAGCGGTGCATCGGTGCGCACCTGGGATCTGAACCGGCGCACCTGGGATCTGAACCGGCGAACCCAGGGCCGCCAAAGCGGATTGCACGCACTTAACTGCTGTGCCCTAGGGCCAGCCCCCTGAGGGATATCTAATAACCTCCAGCTCCATCAGTGCCCTTCCTCTGTTACCACCCAGTACGAAAATTGCTGTTTTCTAAATCTTGCGCAAAAAGCGAACATGGGTATTTTTAGAAAACTTTATTATTTTTCATAATGGAAAACATACAAGCTAAGTAAAAACAAACAATGCGTGTGATATGCAAATGCATTTTTAAGACAAGCCCCTCCAAATATTTTGCTCACATACTTCTAAAAATAGTTTTTTAAAGGTATGCAGCCCTCTCACATTTTTAAGTTGATACCTAAAACTTTTCAATATATCTTTAAGTAGTTGGAAAAGATGTAATTTCTGGCATACTGTAAATGTTGACTTGTTTAAAGAAAACAGTTACCTAGTTCATTTAAGTGTATCCAGTAGAAAATTGCCATAGCAATTTGGTACCTTCCAACATCCATTTAAAAAGTACATGACCAAACTGTTCTTTACACCATTTCTTTTTCTCCTTGCATTCATATTTCCATTCCATTTGACTGCAGAATTTTATCTTTATATAATGTATTTTTATGCATGAAGTCTTATATTGGTAACCAATCTATATGTTTTTATTTTCCAGGACAGTAAGACTCTAAATATTTTAATTAAATTAATATTTTGATAATCAGTATATAATTAGTAACTAACATAAATGCATCTGATACTTTGATAATTAGTAAACATACAATATAGAATATTACCTGTAATACATATCTTAGTGAAAGAGATTGAACTTTTAAAAAATTAGTTCATGTATCTTTGAATACACGTTAATTATTGCTAGAATAAGATGAGGTTCTGTATCAGTTCTATTCTTTTTACTTATATGTAGAAGTAAGCATTCGACAGCCTGGTTCAAATAAATAAGTAGTTGGGAATAAGTCTGTCTTTTTCCTGTAGTAACATCACTCAATTATTTAAACTGCCTCCTAGTTTTATGTAAGAAAATCACACCTTATCAAAATCAAAATTAATAATCAACCGTCAACCTAGTTAGGTTCTTCTTTACATGTTGTCGAAAGAAATGCCTTGGAAACTACTTGTCTTGTAAAGGATTTATTACCAGGTCGCTCATTAGGGCTTCTTACTTTCTTAACATCAACAACAATATTTTGGATCCTCTCCTTGTTAGACGTGCAAGAGGTTTCTACACACCAAGCCAGAATGAGACTCCAGATTTGTGAGAAGAAACCTGTTCTTTTTTAAAGTAGGAGAAGGGTCATGGTGAAAGGAGCTGAGAACCAGCATGACATCTCAACCACAGATCAGTTTTCAGAAAAATTATAATTGAGGATTTGGAAATTGATTCCCTTAGAACCATGCCCTTCAAAAGTCTTCATGGAACCCCAAGGATCCTCATACCCCATTTTGAAGACTGCTGCTACAATCTATGTCTTTCCAATCAGATTAGGTGGCTTAAACCCTTCTTCTAAAAATAAGATTTCACCAGGCCACTTTAGCACTCCCAATGCCTCTCCAACGCATAAGATATGAAAATATAGACCCATGTATCAATCTGTGTGTGACCCATGGCCCTTCCTAATCTGTCCTTCCACCTGACGTCCTTCTTGGGAATCTAAAATAGGAATTCTCTGCTTTAGCCCATGGATCTCCTTCCCATTTTATGTACATATTTTGCTCACTTCCAGTGTTTTTGTTCATGTGGCTTCCTTAGGTTGGAATGCCTCATCTTCTGTCATCCACCCTATCCAAATGTGGTTGTCTTCTTAGATCTCTTCACCCAAGAAATTTCCCTCTCTCATTGCAGGCCCAACTGATCTCTGAATTCCCATAAACTTATATATAAAACATGGCTATAAATATGGGGACTACTTATTTTAAGGAGAGGGGATTAATGAAAACCAGTTGCATTGCCTAAATATATTATCTTTTATTGTTTGCTACTTTTTCACATTTATTAATTTTGCATTTCTGATCAGGCAGTGATTGGACAGTGTCATAGAACAGTATAATATTTCTGTATCTCTCACACTAACAAACTAGATACCCAAAATAGGAAGCACAAAAAGTGTTCGATTCCTCCCAGATGCAACCATCAAATATAAAATAGCCTTTTCTTCTGAATAATTTTGGGTGTTCCACGTCTTTCCCTAAAGAGAAAACTTCTCCCAAAAGTCCTTTGGACATCAAATAACCAATTAAATCTTCCAAAAGCCTTGTATAGGTGAATTAGTGAAGTACTTATCTAATACAAGTTTTAGTGAATGAGGACAAAAACTTTTCAGTAATGTAAGTTATTTTTCTGCTGATCCCCCACTGGATGGTAGAAATACCTATGTATTAGTGAGTTGAAACTGTAGAATTCTACCAGAAGAAATTCTGCTAAGTAAATGGATTCACAGAGTGTGAAATGCCTTTTCTCCCTGCAGAACCAGAATTTACTTGTCACAATAACACCTTGGGTCACTAGTCTTGGTGAAGAAAACATGCTTTATTGTTTTCTACATGCTGTTGCCAAGCAGACTGGAAAATGACAAGACAGAAATTGAATTTAAAACATTAAAACCTAATTAAAACCGCAATACCAACATTATTAACCTTGGGTTTGTTTTATTTGCCACAGCCAACTAATGCCCTCATCTAAGGTGACTAGACAGGCTAAGAAAAGGCCATGTGGAGTTTCTTTGTAAGGCATAAGGCATTTTTGGCACCAACATCTGACTAATAATGGTGCTTCCCTCTACCAAGGATCCTGGAATCATTTATTGCTAGTTTGAATTCCAATTACAGTTATTATATGTACTACTAATTTCATGATGATTTGTTCTACATTATTTGAGATTTAAATATTTCAATTGTATATTTTTCTCTCCAATAAAATTACACAGATAATATAAATTTTCTTTTACCCAAGGTTAGCACAGTGGTAGCCACATACTCTGTGATAAATCAGTATTTCCCAAGGAATCACAAGTAAGATACAGTACAGTACCAAGTATTCCAATAAGACATTTTTATTTTCTTAATTTATAAAAATTAACCTAGAATTTCTTTAAAGGAAGGTTCTTTGAAATTATTTGAGCATCTTGGAGCTAGATGTGAGAACTCCTCACAAAGGATGGAACAGACAACGTGTTTGTAGAAAAATTTAGACCCTACGTACAACTTTATGGCTGAAATTAGATGCCGATGTGCCTGTAGACCTCATATAATGTGCAAGAAAGAGACAAAGGGCTAAAAGGGATTGAGATCCTGGTACACGATCTCCTGTTTACTCCTTATGAGTCACAGTTATTCCACTGTGGAGTGGAAACAGAAAATTAACCCAGAGAGATGTTAGTTTGTTTCCTGATGTCCAAACCATCAGATTAAAAATCCATTGATAGTTGGCAAGTGACAACTGATCAATGTGACCAAGGCAGATCCACGAGAAAGAAATCTGTGACAAGCAAAAAGTCACTCATTTGGTAGTCAGATGACTCAGTTTCTGAAGAAGGGTTCTGTGTCTGCCTTTAGGAATGATTTGGTCAAAAAATGCAGTCTTGAGAAATGGTTCAAAGCATTGGTATTAGAAGGAACACTAGCCTAGAAGAGTATATTGCAATGACACTTATGCAGGAGAAGTTATAGGAGGAACACAAAGCAATTCTCCTGCTACCATACCCTCATCAGTATAAGATAAATGGAAGCCAAAGAGGGACTAGCCCCACGGTGTAGTGGTTGAGTTTAGCTCACTCCACTTCGGTGGCCTGTGTTCGCAGGCCCGGATCCTGGGCACTGACCTACACCACTCGTCAGCCATGCTGAAGCAGTTCCCAGCCATGGACCAACACCATTCATCAGTGGTCATGCTGTGGCGGTGACCCACATACAAAATAGAGGAGGACTGGCACAGATGTTAGCTCAGGGCTAATCTTCCTCACAAAAAAAAATAAAATAAAATAAAATAAAAGGAAGCTGAAGAAATAAATCAGCATTGTACAGATTGTGCTGAATCAAGAGAAAAAGAATCTCTCGGTTTGTAAATCCAAAAAGAATTCATTACAATCCCAATTTTACTTGATTTTCACAAGATGTTGCTCTGTTGATTTTTCCTACCTTCTTGAAACTTCCTTCTCTTTGTTTCTGTTATACCATTTTCTGACTTTCCTAAGGGTTCCTCCTTCTCATTCTCCTTTGGAAGCTGCTATTTTTCTTCCTCGGACATTAACGTTGGGTTCCACCCACCTTCTCTCCTTGGTCGCCTTCTTTTTTATTTCCTATAATCTCATAAGGTAATTTACTCCTGACGTCAGCTATGAACTACGCGCCAATAACTCTGAAATCTATGTCTTCCTTCCAGCTCCATATAGCCCGCTACCAACTAAACATCTCCAACTGGATGATCCCAGAGCTTTAAATTACAACATGTAGAAAGCTGCATCTTCCCCTCCCAATCTTCTGCTTCCTCATCTGAAGAAATGGCACCAATATCCACTCGATTGTCCAGATAGAACTCTAGAAGTCATCATCCACACAGCTGTAGTAGACACTATGTGCTCTGTCCAAATCCTCTTTACCAACAGAGTGCCAGTTCCCCCAAGCTTCTGCGACTGCTGGCCACTGCAGTTTAAAGGTGCCACTTTTCTCTGAAAAATTGCCCTTAGTGGAGACAAGCCACCTAATGGTGAACTTAGCCATTCCAGGGTGGCTCAAAGCCAAATATTGACTGCTACGCGGGAAGGACACTGCCTCCCTTGCCTCAATGCTGCAGTACAGTTTATGCACCAGAGCCCTCCTCCTGAGGACCAGCCCAAGCCTTGACTTCACATGAGACCACATCTTTGCTGTGCTCTTTCCCCTTCCCTATCCTGCTTGAAGAGCACTGTCTTAATAAAGTATGAGCCCCTGACTCCCTGTCTCAGGCTCTGCTTCAAGGAAGCTCAACCTTGGATGCTCCCCGTGTCCAGTATGTCACAGTCCTAGCCATCCTAGCTCCTTGAGGGTTTTCAATTCTGTACCCTCTCCATCAACACTTCCATTGCCTTAATTTAGCGGTTTTGTTTGCTTTTTATCATTTTCTTACATTGTCTGTTCTAGTAGACTACTAAATAATTTCCCTTCATCCTATCCTACTCTTTCCAATCCATTCTCTTCATTGCCAGCACAATAATCTTTCTAAAATACAAATTTGATCCTGTCACTTCCAAGCTTAAGTTTTTATTGACTATGGGATAAAAGCATTTTCATCATGACATTTATGTCTCTAATGTACACCCTAGCTGACCTTCTATCCCTATCTCCACCAGTGGAGCCTTAATGATTCCACATATTGATTCCAACTTCCATTTCCATGCCTTTTCCGTTGTCAGCAATGACTCTTCTGCCCCAAACTTACCTCTTCACAGCAGGATGAATAATTCCAATTTACCTTCAAAACAGCCCAGGCACAAGTCCCTCCAGGAAGCTCCCCTTGCTGTTCATACCTCCTCCTTTCAGTTGGTCCTTAGCTCAAGTAGTTCCTGTGTGCTCCCCTGTGCATATGTCTCTACAAACACTTCTTATAGTTCTCTGATTACTTATCCATTTTCTTTACTACTCTGTAAGCTCCTTGAGTGCAGGAATCTTTTTATCCCCCGTGCCTAACCTAGGGAATTGTATTTAGCAGACACTCAAAAGATAAATTTAAAAGGTAGTGTTCTCAGAAAAACAACAGCAGAAGTTTCCGGCCACTGAGTAGGGCAGGGAGTCTGAACTCCTCTAAACAGCACACTGCTGCAGCCTGTACAAAACTGAATTGCAGCCCACTCAGGGAAGATAGAATGGGGTTTACTAAGAGTACAATGCACTCAGGTCAAGTAGAACAATAAGGAAAGGTAACTACATGTGTTTTACTAGTTTTTAATGAGTTAGAATTGCAGGTTATAATGAAATACATGTAGGCATTCAGGGCTGGTTTCAAGAGTGTGTGGCCAACGCAGTTGGCCTTCTGGCCTGCTGTCACCTTCTGGAATTTCTGATATTTCTTATAAAAGGGGCCCTCCATTTTCCTTTTCACTGGCCTCACAAATTATGTAGCCAGTCCTGTGTACATTATTTCCAGAATTAGTTACAAGTTAACTCATTAGTGAATCTGTATAAAAAGGTTACTGATGATGCAATTTAAATATTTCCAAGTAATGCCTTACCTTCTAAGTTAGTTGTTCTTCCTCCACTCTATTCTCTCTACTTGTCTCAGCCTAGATTTCCCTGATTCCACAGCACGAGACAAAGGCTTAAGTGCACATGCTTTATTTGAGAGTCTAGGGAATAAAGCTGGGAAGGAGAGTAGAGCCGTATAAGAATGTGGTACTAAGTTGCCTACACCACAGGTACAGAATGCTCAACCCATGGGACCTCCTGAGGAACCTCCTAACCATCTCCCAGAGGGAGGAGAGACGTACCATTTATCCATTGGCTCTTATCCCTCATTGGTCAAGGATAGCCCCACAGTACTTACTACTCTTCGTTCTGTTGAGTACACCTTTGTGTCAAGCAGCTCCTGAGAACATCAGGGAAACCAGGAGAGGTGGGTGGTGTGCTCCCCAGTGGGGTGCTGCAACATTGCACCTGCACGAAGCTGGTCAAAGCCTCCACAAAGCTGGTTGATGCAACAGTGGCTGAAGTAAGCAATGGGGCTGAGAAGACGTGATATGGCACAAAGAAGTGTCCAGCACATCATAAGTCAGCAATTCCTGACTTGTATTTTTAATATCCGTTCAGATGTCTGACTCAACCACTTAAAATGAAGACATCTAAGAAGCAAAATTGGAGGCTTACTCAACTTGTACCTCCAGTATCAGACGTAGTGCCTAGCACATAAACATAAATAAACAGGATGTCAAAATGCGACTCACCCTATTTCATCTGAGACCCCAAAGGCTTGGACCAAAACAATAAGTGACAAGAGTTACAATGTTCCAGTGCACAATGCCAGGCCTCTCATACAAACCATACTTAAGGAATTGGACCATGTCCCTCATGTATACAGCACTCTTCAACGTGTCAATGGCCTCCAGCCTCTGCCAGGAGAGAATCAATTCATTGGAGTGAGTTGTTGAGTGGTTGTAGGAGAGTGATGGAAATGCTTCACCTTCACTTCAAGAGAAAAGAGATGCATTACAAAACAGATGATACAGGGCCGCTATCACCTGCTGGGCCAAGGAGGAGAGAATTAGAGGGCTGCACTAGGAGCAAACTGCACTTTTACAGATGGCAGGACAAGGATGTACATGAGTCTTTTTCCAAGTGCTAAGTGGAAGCTTGGAGGGCCTTGGACATCCCAATAAGGACAGTCTGTGTGAGGTAGACGGCAGTAAGATGTCATAAGCAGCAAACCAGAGGAGAGATATGTGTCACATTTTGGAGACTTTCAATTGGAACTACTCATCAAAGAAATCCTGGAAAAAACACAAAGACAAAAGAAACCCTGAGGCAAGAATATGCCCTTCCTCTGCTCCCCTTAACACCCAAATCAACTTTAGGGGCACCAAGAACCTCTACAAGCAAATATTACAGGTTACCAGGTCTAAGGTAGTAGTAAGCTGAGGCAAGAGAGAAAAGCAAATTAGTTAAGAATTCAGAGTTTTAATTGTGACACTGAACCAAACATATTGGTTACTAGAAGGATATTGTTCTTGCTTCAGAAGATAGAGGCTTTTTTTTTTTTTTTAGTCTCAGAGTGACTAGAAAATCTATGCAACATCCCTGACGTTTCACCCATGGGGTAGGAAAATGTTGAGTCCATTATATTGAGTCATTACATTGAGTCCAATGAATTCAATATATTTGTTAGAACTCTTCAATACTTGTTTGAGGACTGCATGCATGAATAAATTAACTACATCCCAGTTAAAAACTTCTGGTATTGTCAATATGGAGATCATTGAAGTCAGATTCTAATAAAACTCAGTCAGAAATTCCTATAAAATTGGCACCTTAACTGGAATGTTTATAAACCTGGTAGCCAAGAAGACATCATGCCTTCGTAGAGCCAAAATTAAATGCACGTACTTCATTAACTAAGAGGAGGTATATCTCAAAGTGTGGGGTATAGGAAACAGACAAATTATGCAATTATTCTGCCTTTTCCTACAAAGCCCTTTGATGTAAAAAGATCTCCTTACCTGTACAGGGAGAGGCGGAATGAGCAGAGGAAGCTTTATGAAATCTAATCTTTTTCTTTTTTTTAGTGAGAAAAGATTGATAGATTGAGTGAAGTTAGATCAGAAAACACAGTTGGAAATCTTGAGTAGTTAAAATTAAAGATAAAGTAAAGAAGAAAGGTAAAACGAATTTGGAGGGAAAAGTGGTGTGCAAATTACTTTACCATATTTTATCCTATAATTTTGTTCTTGTCTTAACTGAAGCTTACCTCTTCCCCTTGCCACATCCCCTGGACTCTATTTCATTTCTTAACTCCAAAAGAATCAGCCACCCATTCTCTCAATGTATCATTTTATTCTCTGTGCTGACTAATTAACATTCATTCGAACATCTGTGGCAGAATTTATCAAGTAACAAGAACAAACTTATTCATATATAAGTATTCCTTGCCTTTCCTTTCCCTTTACCTCCTGCTCTTCTCCTTTCTAAAGAAGAAGGATATCTGCTGACTAGTTCTTCGATCATCCTTTGTAGTGCAGAATTTAAGTAATAGATTGAATTTCTTGAGGAAGGCTGTCAAAGTTTAGGAACTGATTATATTTCTCAGGGATTCCTGCTCAGCTGGGAACATCAAATGTAGAAACAGAAGGAGGCAGTAGATATTATTATTTGGCGGAAGAAAAGATGATGTGAATAGAAGATGTCAGTAGGGCATTGTGGGTGAAAGAGAAGGAAGGCATTTGGGCAATTGCCAAGACAGAGCAGTACTGGGATTCAGCAAAGAGAGAAAGCGGTTTTGGTGGAAACATGAGAGTAAGGAATAAAGGAGAAAGGCTTTGGAGCAACTATGTGAGTCTGACGAGGCTGAAGAACAGGATAAATAAGGAAAGGGAGTCTTAAGAAATGTTGCTGTGTGTTATGAAGCTACTTGTGTTAATAATCGTTGAGAGGTGAAAGTTGTGGCATACATCATCATTCCTTATATAAAAACTATTACTATCCCCCTTTTCCCTGATTAAAAAAACATGTTCGATAGCAGGTGGAGGGAGATCTTGATCAGAGAGAGTAACTACACCAGCTCCAAGATCAAATCACAACCTGATAATCAGTCCCTGCACTTGCATTGCCCTTGGCCTGTGATTGCTTTAAACTTGAACATGTGTCCCGGGTCTGACAAATAGATGTAATGGGAAGTCTGACCAAGAGAGGAAAAGGGCCTCCATTCTCGAATAAAAATGAAAAGCCCTTCTCCCCTTCTCCTTCCTTCATTCTTTCTGCCTCGAGGCAGAATTGACGGCTGAGGCTGGAGCAGCCATCTTGGACCATGAAGATAAAGACCAAGAAGATCTTAGAGATCTAGGAATTGGCTAATTATTGAGTTAACTGACTAGTTATTGAGCCATTGAACTAATGCTATTGACCACTACTTTGGGACTTTCTCTACTGTGAGAAAAAATAAATCTTATTTGTGTAAACCACTATAGTTGGGTTTTCTGTTACTTATCACTGAATGTGTTCTTAGCTAATCAAGATCCTACTTTTGATTACTAACAGTATTTCTAGTAATGAATAGAATATCACTTCAAGCCAGAACTGCCAGCAACCCTGGGATTTATTAGCATTATTATTATGATGCCTCCTAATCAGTTATGTGCACATGTATACCTCCCAAGTTATGAGACCCTCAAGAAGAAGGATTGCATTCTGTTAATCTGCCTATCGCCAATCTTATCACAAATACAAGGTACACTACGGCAGCTTATTAAATGCTGGCTGAATGAATGCATACAATTGAGGTTAACCCCAGGACAGAGTAATAGAAGATGAACTATCAGTTAAGGCATAAACAGGTCCTTCAAAGCCAACTCAGAAAAGCTTTCATTTTGATCAACACCTTTTATCCAACCTTTAGTCATTTGAGCTATATGAATTTTGAAATAAATTAACTTTGAAATTTTGAAGTTTTAGGTTTCTAAGTGCTCCTTCCCTACACATCAGCCCAACCCAACCCAGCCCTGCTTTACCATTGCTTAGGCGATAATCAACCCACGGGATAAATAAATCCAGCTTACATCATACTTTTTACGTTCATTTTTTTTTTTCCCTTTGTGACGGGATGCTTGAATCAAAATACTGATTTGCACATTCTGCATAAATTTACATATTGTGTCAAGCATCCTTAACTCTAAGCTTGTAAAATAAAACCCAATTAATTAATTAGTGCAACCTACTGCAATTGTATTTAAACCCAATATTCACAGCATGACACACAGTGTATTTTTAAACCAATTAATTTAATCACATTCCAGTTCTGAAAAAGCAGACATGTAAAGACAAAGAGCTAGTGACAGACGTGGAAAAAGAGATAGAACTGGAGGAGGCTGGGGCCCCCATATGGATTCAAATTTAACATCAATATTAGAAGTCTAAAAATCAGAAACATGCATTAGAATGTTGAATATCCTAATGTCATCAGCAACTGTTCTAGTGTGATAATAAGAGATCTATTCTACATAAAAGAAGGGACAATTTACTCTCAGTACTGTTCTACATAAGTTATATTACCAGATATTGTGTAAGAATTGGGTTGTCTCTCCAGGTTACTACTGTAATTGCTGCTATTACTGCAGCTCACACAAATGCCTCTTTTCCCTGAACCGTTACCCTTATAGTTACTATCAAACAATTTAACACTTAATCATTCTACAATAACTTTATGTACACTGTTCTCTCTTGTTAATTTGATTGTAATCTCTCCAAAGACCAGGATCATGCCCTACGTCTCTGTAGTCCCCTAAGTCCCTGGCAGTGCCTGGAAGAATAGACATGCAATAACTTGAACCAGAAAGCACTTCTTGAGTTGTGAAGACTAACACATTTAAAAGCCAGTATAGCTTCACAGAGATCATTTAGTCTTGCTTATAAGTGGCTCAGAGCACTGACATGTTAAGAGACAACACTACAAGACCTTTGAGGAAAATCATATTGTAGAAGCAGACCCACACATTGGCCAATATTGGATCAAGTTGAAAAGAATAACTTCAGAAGTCAAGAAAGTAGAGGAAATGATGGTCAAAATGACGAAAGATGAAGAATTATGAGGTAGAATCAGACGTTATACAAAAATTAACAATGGGCATTCCATAACTGAAAAGAAAATATCTAAAATTAAGAGCTCCATAGACAGGTTCTATAGCAGTTTGGACACAGCAGAACACAAAGTTAGTAAACTCAAAACAAATAAAAAATATTGAAACTGAAACAGAGAAAAAATAACAAAAATGGAAGAGAGCCTACAGGACATGTTGGGCAAAGTAAAAAATATAATATTTATGAAATTAGAGTGTGAGAAAGAGATAAGAAAGGAATGGGGTAGAACAATTACTATAGGAATAATAGCCAAGAATTTTTATTTTAATCAGATAAAAGACATAAACCTACAGAATCACAAAGCTCAGCAAGTCCAAATAAGAAAAATACAAAGAAAATACACCTGGGGTCATCTTAGTAAAACTGCTAAGCACTTAAGTTGAAGAGAAAAATCTTTAAAGCAGACAACAACCTTTGAAGAACAATAATAAGAATGGCTGATTATTTTCAACAGTAATCAACTTGTCAACAATAAAATGTCTTCAAAGAGAAGAAAATAGAATGACATGTAAGTATTGAAAGAAATTAAGTGCTTAGAACTCCATACTCACCAAAATATCCTTTAAAAAAGATGCAAGAAATATGCTTCAGATTTTTTTTTAATGAGAGGTCATTGCCATCAGATAATTAAAAGGAGGTTCTTCAAAAAAAAGGAAACATTTCCTACACCAAAAAAAAGAGAGAAAAATGCAGGAATGAATGAAGCAGTCCAGAAAGGCCAAATATGTGATGAAACATACAGAAATACTGACCACAAAAAACAATATCTGTGATGACTTATCAAATTAAAAATATGTTTTGTAGGACATTCTGTGACATCAAAATGATTAAAAGTCCATCCAATATTGCAAATGATGTGAAGGAGTTAAATAGAATTAAAGAGTACAAATGTTTTAGAACTATCTGGGGAAAGTTAAAAATAAAAATTGGTATTAGTCTGTAATATGACAAGGATGCATATTAAAACATCCAGGTAACCAGAAAAAAAATAGAAATAAAAATTAAAAATACCCTCTAACAAGTTAATAAAAGGAAAAATATATAATAATAAAATATTTTAAATATCTTGATTAAACAAAATGAGGCCAAGAAAAAGGGGAACGGGGATTATAGAAGAGACGAACTAAAACAAACAAAAAACAACAAAAAACAAAAAGAAAATACGAACTAAGAGTAAAGGAACAGTATGCTGGTAGACTAAGTTTATTGCACTAAATGCATGTGAGCTAAATACTCTAGCTTTAAGCTGAATACTTAATTAAATATTAAGTGTCAGACTGAATAAAAATAAACTATATGCTACTTTTCAAGAGAAACACTTTAATATAACAACACAGAAAGACTAAAGTAAAAGATTAGGAGATAATATACCATACAAAACCTCACAACAATGAGAAAAACTGGTTTAGCTAGTTTAGATAAACTAATATCAAAGCAGGCCTTACCTCAAGAAGCATTGTTAGGCACTAAAAATAAAAGGATATTTCAAAATGATTAAAGGTCCATCCAATAAGAAGACATCCAAATCTTCAATCTATGTTCTCCCGATAACATAGCTTCAAAATATGTCAAGCAAATATCAATAGAATTAAAATGAGAAATGAATAAATCCATAAATCAGTTGAATATGCATTTTTAAGCATTTTGACCTCTACCTAACATCACACCAATTTCAGCTAGATTACAGATCTTAACGTGAAAAGTAAAATGTTAAGTTTTTAGAAGGAAATATAGAAAAACCATTTATGACATTAGCATAAGCAAAGATTTCTTAATTAAGACATAAAAGCCACTTAACACAGACATTAAATTGTACTGTATTAAGATTCAGAACTTTTATTCAACAAAAGACACCATTAAGGGAAAAATAAGGCAAACCACAAAGTGGAAAAAGAATATGTAATATAACTCCTAAAAGCATTGAGAAAAAGGCAATAAACCTGACAAAAGAAAATGGACAAAAGAATTGAGTGGAAACTTATAAAAGAGGATATAAATAGTCAATAAGTATATTAAAGTGCTTAACTTCATTAGTCTTCAGGGGATACAAACGAAAACCACAATATGACACCAGTATACCCCTGCCAGAATAGCTAAAATTAAGAATAAAATAAAATAAAAAAGATGCTATCCAGTGTTGACAAGAATATAGAGCAACCAGAACTCTCATACACTGCATATAAGAGTACAAATTGATACAACGACTTTAGAAAACTGTCTGGCCATATCTATTAAACATATGCATACCTTACAATTCAGCAATTTCACTTCTAGAAAATACCCAAGAGAAATATATGCATTCATTCTCCAAAAAAGATCAATATAAGAATATTCATAACAACAATACTTGTAATAGCCTCGAATGCAAATCAGCAATTGAAAGCACAAATCAACTGTGGAACGTTCGCACAGTGGAATACTATACAGTAATGAAAATGAATGGACTGCAACTATATGTGATATGAGTGAATCTCACAAACACAATATGAGCAAAAGAAGGCAGACAGAAAAGAATGCATATTGTTTGATTCCATTTTTATACAAGTCAAAAATGGGGGAATTAATTCCTGCTGTTATCTTTGCTGAGCCAGTGACTAGAATGGGACTGTCTTCTGAAGTCTGAGTAATGTTCTGTTTCTTGGCCTAAATTCTGATTACCTGGATATGTTCACCTTGTAAAATTTACCTATGGATTTGTGCACTTTTCTGTCCTGTGTGTTATACATGATGAAAGGTTCAAAAAAAATCAATCACAGCACATACCTAGGCTAGTATCCACAAAGAGTACATGGATAATTTTAATGATTATACTCTGCCCAATGCTTGTGTGCAAGATACTCATAGAACTTTATATATTTATTATATAATTTAATTCACACAAAAATCAAGGGAGTTGAAATTATTAGTTCAATTTCCCAATAAGGCAATTAAGGATTAAAGAGTTTAAGAAAGTTGTCAAAAAGAGCACATGGTTAGTTCATGATGAGAGGCGTAATTCAGTCCCACCAGATAATTCTTCCTCCTAAAAGTTATGAAAATTTTAGAGCTAACTCATGTTGCGGTTAGTTATAAATTCAATGTTGTCACCGATTGGGTTCTTTGGAAGATCAACACCCGTGAAAGGAAGGGGAGGAAGCGGGACTGGACGGGGGGAACAAGTGAGCTGAAATGCAAGCCTTACAAAGCCTCAGCCGACCTGTTAGGGAGCCCATCGCTGCGTCCCTCACTGCGCCGAGGTGGATGGGCATCTATACCATTCAACTCCCAGATACAGGCTGCCCTGGGAAGGATGTGACATTGGACGAGTCGATTCTCTGTAGCTGAAGCCCACCCTGAAAGAGGGGGCAGCTGGAGTCTGACCACTGACCTGTTGACCACTCTCTCCACGTTGGGCAGTAAGTCCTTCCTTGAAGGAGGAACCGGGCAGCGCATCTCCGGGTCTGCCACAAGGCTTTCAATGACCTTGTTCTCTTTTAAGCTGCACAATAATTTTGTAGGGTAGCCACTCCTGTGCTCTGCTCTGGGCCTTTGCACAAGCTGTCACCTCTGTCAGGAGCCCTCTACCATCAGTGAGCTGTCTGGGTAACTCTTACCTACTTCAAGTCTTCACTTAACTATTACCATCTCAGAGATGTCCAACCTGAACAATATATGTGAAACGGCAACCAACTCCCATCCCTTGCTCCACATCCTCGTTACTTTATTCTACGTTTGTGCTTCATTCCTTTGCGTACATCATATCCTAGTATATTACATAATTTACTTATTTTTTACATTATATCACCTATTATTGGGTATCTCCCCCTCTTAGAATAATAACTCCACAAAGATAGGAATCTTTATTTTGTTCATTGATGTATTCCTAGAATAGTACTTGACACATAGTAGGTCCTAATAAATATTTGTCAAATTAAATTGAATAAAAGTCTACCCTTAACCTCTGAACATGCACCCACTGATGAAATATCATTAAGATCAACACCAAGAAAAAAGGAAATTATAGCTTCCAGTGTGAGGAATGAGGAGGAGGATGCCTGCCTGTTAGAAAGAGGAGGTCAAGTGTTAAATAATTGTATTGTTAATTAGTGTTGCCTTTTCTATTTTCCCTAAGAGAATCTTCACACTGTGTGTCACTGATTAGGGAGGTAGGAGTGACACAAAGGACTGTCATAGCAGTAGGCATAATATACAAGTTGCTAAAAATCTATTCCTGGACTTTTTTTAGTTTAAGATAGAGCACTTCCTATCTATAATCAGAGTAAAGTACTAATAAATGCACAGAAATATTGGCATCATAGAAAAAGGTTAAAAAATACCATGATCTACTCTAATAAAAATTATAATAGCTGACGTGTTGAGTGTTTATTATGTCAGCTACAGTGTCAAGTCCTTCATGAATTATCTCATTTAATATTCACATTTCTGTGAACTAGATATTATCATTATCCCATTGCTGTTTAATTTATATTATCCTGACATTATAATGTAAAATTATTACTTTTACAGGTTAGAAAATCAAAGCATGACCAGATTAATGAAGGTCACAGAATTAGTCTATGGTGAGCCAGAATTTAAACTCAGGCAATCTGATCGCAGAGCCCCTAACCACCCTGCTTTGTCCCCCAACCACGCCCATCGTCCACATTAACTCCCACGGGACTTCACATGAATGCAAAATCAGCTTCTCTTGTGACAAACCACTGACATATGGGAGTGTAACTGTTTCAGCATGTAGCATTAGGCTGACTATTGCGGAGGGAAGTTGGAAGCATTTTGAATGTATATTTCTGCAGTTGTGCTGTGGCTTGCCCACACAGGGGTGAACCCTGCTTGATGCTCCAATTGTTGACTCGCTGCGGTCCTCCCCCTACCCACCCCTCATCAGCCCACCCCTCAGAGGTGGTAGGAAATGAGGGAGCACAATCGCAGAGGGAAAGTCTAGATTGCCTTGAATCCGGGCCAGGCTTCATAGGACATGAGAAGGCTCCGCTTTTGCTCAGCCCTGGGTTTCTGGTTCCTGGGATTTTCTTCCAAGCAGCAATATTGACAAGTCCAACCAGTAAAGCTACACTGGTTTTTACCTTCCTCGACTTGGCCAGGCCTACAGGACCCAGAAGCTCTCTCCCACCCACAAGCTCAAGAATTAAATCTTATCTACATATGTTAAATGCTTCCTTTCCTTGACCTCAACTTGTTTTTTGTGGCACAAACTCCTCCCCAGACCTTCTTCAAAGGTGGAAGTTACTAGACTCATGGAAGCCCAACTTCTAATTACTGTGGGTTTCATTTGCACATGTGTTTTCTCATGATCATGCCATTATAGTTAGTCAAGTGTCCTGTTACTCTGAGTGAAGCATTTCTGGTACAAGATTGCCCCAAACATAACTCAGCTTGGTGAGATCCCTATGATGTAGACTTCTCTCAATCGTGATGTCAAAAGAAAGCAAACCATCCTACAGTTCTAGCTTTTACTCCTTTTGTTTTGGTACCTCTCTTCCTATGAGATCTAACTCTTTCTCTTCAAGGCCTGGCTGATAAATTCCCTTATTTAATAATAATAATCGATATCTTTCTTTCCCTCGATTCTTCCTCTGATCAAAATTTCCCATTTTCACTTCCATGTGCATCCCACGGACCTGCACTTAGTCTCAATGCCACAACCATTGTAACAGAGACTGAGAAATGTCCCCTTGGGCTGGGCATCCATGGGCCCAGCTATCATTCAGGGGTGTTCTTATTGAAAGCAGAGCCACTGCATAGGGTTGTGCTCTGACATGGAGGAGAAAGGGGAGAATTGGTTCTGGGAGTCAACCACCAGTCTCTATCATCCATGTATTTACATTTTAGTAACTGTCTATTTGTACAAAAGATGAGGACTCCTTTCTCTCCTGACCTTCACCGCTACCATTGCCTGTGGATTCTCTTGAGGAGCAGTAGATGGTCTGGTTTATTTCGCTTAGTTTTATTTTTCTGAATGCTGTTGAGCTGCCATGATTTTGAAACATACTTGAGGGGCCAGGACGGAGGCTGGAAGAAGCTTGGCTGGAGCAGCTGGAGAATTTGGAGAGTAGAGGGAGAAAAAGGAAAGAGAATGAGGAAGCTATCCTAGGTAGAAGAAATCTGGAGAAAGTAGAAATGGTTAAAGGGTTGTTGTTCTGGGATTTTATGTTCTTGTTTTTGAAATTGTATTGTATGGGCTGCTATAGGATTCTTCTCTTTATGCTCCCCTGAAAACATAAGTAAAATGAAAATTATCCTTTTGGGATTTTTAAATATTCTTTCATGTTTAGGGAGAATTTTACAAAGTGTGAAATTGGCATTAGGGAAGGTGTGGAGGAAAGGAGTTAAGTCACACGAGTTTTGTAGGATAAATATGCAAACATATTTAAGTCAAAGAATCTCCTATACCAGTCTTTTGAGGGTTTGAACACCTTTTTTCTTAAACTATAATTAATAAAAGGACAGGTACTGTTCTGTTTTATGTACATATTTTAATATTCTTACTATTCCAGCAACCTTATGAGGCTGGTCTTATTTTATCCTGTTTATGGATGAGAAAACTAAAGCTTCAAGATGAAGTAATTAGCCCAATATTTCACAGCCAATAAATATCAGAGCAAGAATTTTAACCTAAGAACTGTCTAACTCCAAAGCCCATTCTGTCTTTAACTTTCCCTTCTTAGGGAAAGTTAGGTCATCAACCTAATTAACTGACACCATTTTAATGGGTTTTATTTCGACTCACGCTAAATTTGTCAAAGGCTGAAATATATGTCTATATATTGTTGATATATTTCAGCAAAAGTTATTGAGTGACTACTGTGTGCCGGGGCCTGTGCTGGGGTCAGGACAAAGATAAATAAGACATTTTATAAGACCTTGAGAGGCTCTCAATTTAGCAGGAATAAACTGAATCATGTTTTGTCATTTGCTATAACAACATGTTATTTTTCAAAAAGTCTATTTGGAAGTGAAAATAATGATTATAATAACTGGTCCCAAAACACAAAATGAAATGTGATATGAAAAATCATCAGCCTGACAATTTTTCTCATTCTTAGGTAGGTATACAACATGAATGTTACGTTAGGTTAGAAATTTTTACGTGCAAAGTAGATTTTATTCTATTACCTCTTAAAGATGATGGCTTTGACAAATACACATACTGCAGAGTATGTACATATTGCCTTCATCAATAATCTTCCAGAAACTATTCAATCAGCAGTTAATTCATCTAGAAACTAAAATATGTAAGTGATATATTGTCTGGAATGCTAACTAGCTCTGACCAGTATGAGCTCACATGTCACATAAATGAAAATTCAAAGTGTCCCAAAGTCCCAGAGAAAGGATAAGCGAAAAGTACTCAGCCGGCTCTATTACACTGTCTTTTTTGATGAACTGTCTCAGTACTTCAGTCACATTTAATCATATGCCTCTCTTTGACTCTACTTCTTTTGGCTTGTAGCACTTCACCTGGACATAATATTCCCTCTCATCATCTTGACATAGTCGCTTTTGTAATGTTTTCCAAACACATCAATACTGATGTCTGTAGCAGCTATTATTCTTACTAAAAAGGAAAACACTGTCTGTAGCACAAGCAACAATGCCCACAGTTAGAGTCTCCTTGCAACTTAGCCGTGTTGTTTCCTTCTTCTCAATTCTGATCCATCTTAACAATTTCATTTGGCACTGTGTGTTGAAAGTGAACTTTGAAAAACATGTAACCTCTATTCAAGAAGGTTTTTCCGCGTTTAATCCAGCATTTTCTACTTTGGAATGTCAATTTTCTCCCCCAAGCTAGACCACCGATTTTCAAATTATGTGTAGTGGAATTCATTCTTTTTTCAAATACTGTTGCTCGAAAGCACCCAGCACACCATATATGAAAGGATGAACTGTTTTCTCAAGAAGTTGAACTCTTCATGGTTTGTTGGAAGATTCATCATTGAAACAGTAGGATTCTAGAGCACAGTTTGATAATCACTTCCTTAGATGTTTCTTGTGTAACTTGTGAAAAGCATCACATTATATTCATATTGTGATTGCCCCTTTGATGTGAATATTCTTCAATTTGTGGTTGTTTTATAACTTTCTAAACTTGAGATAGCTGAAGTCAAATGGAATGAGACTCAAACTCTGATTCCACTGCTTGTTTATTGCATGACCTTGAGCAGTTTACTCAAACTTTCTGTGTCAGAGCTTTCTTATCACTGAAGTGAAAAGAACAGTCCTCGTGATATATGGCAATTTTGAGGAGTAGTGAGGTCAAGTTCAGTAGATCTTTAACATTCAGTAAAGCTCTCTAGGGAGAATGTGTCTCTTCTATTCCATTGCATATATCACAACACACACCAATAGGTCATTCAGACCACAAAATGTACTAAAATATAATTGTACTAGTGTTTTCACTATCTATTGGTTTTCAGAAATTGTTTGAAAGGCTACTGGCTTTCTCTGAAACACATTTCCATTGAAAGTCACAATTTTTAACACAAGTTAACTGCCTCTTCAACTTTCACAAAAATTTTATCTCATTTGACAAGAAGTGTTTGAACTTCTTTGGCAGGAATGTAAGTTGGTACAGCCATTATGAAAATATTTTGGAAGTTCCTCAAAATATGAAAAATAGAACTACCCAATGATCTAATAATCTCACTTCTGGGTATATATCCAAAGGAAGGGAAAACAGGATATTGAAGAGATTCTGCACTCCCGTTTTTATTGCAGCATTCATAAGATATGGACACAACCTAAGTGTCCATCAATGTATTAATGGATAGAGATGTGATTTAAAAAAAAAAAAACAATATATATATATATATATGTATATAATGGAATATTATTCAGCCATGAGAAAGAAGGAAATCCTATTTGCAACAACTTGGATGGACCTAGAGGGCACTATGCTGAGTGAAATAAGTCAGACTGATAAAGACAACTACTGCACAATATGTGGAATCTAAAAAAGTAAACTTGGGGGCCGGTTCCGTGGCTTAGCAGTTAAGTTCGCGTGCTCCGCTACTGGTGGCCCAGGTTCGGATCCCGGGCGCGCACCAGCGCACCGCTTCTCCGGCCATGCTGAGGTCACGTCCCACATACAGCGACTAGAAGGATGTGCAACTATGACTTACAACTATCTACTGGGGCTTTGGGGGAAAAAAAGGAGAAAGACTGGCAGTAGATGTTAGCTCAGAGCCAGTCTTCCTCAGCAAAAAGAGGATTAGCACCGATGTTAGCTCAAGGCTGATCTTCCTCACAAAAAAAAAAAAGTCAACTTGTAGAAACAGAGAGTAGAATGGTGTTTACCAGGGGCTGGGGAATGGAGGAAATGGAGAGATGTTGGTCAAAGAGTATAAACTTCCAATTAGAAGATGCATAAGTTCTAGGGATCTAATTCACAGCATTCTGATTATAGCTAACAATGCTGTATTATATACCTGAAAGTTGCTGACAGTAGATATTACATGTCACAATGGTAATTACATGATGCAATGGAGGTGTTAGCTCATGTTACAGTGGTAATTGTATTGCATTATGTACGTGTATCAAATCAACATATTATACATCTTGAGCTTACACAATGTTATATGTCAGTTATATCTCAATTTGTTGTTAGCACCGTGAAGTCAATTGTGACTCCTAACCACCCTTTGTACAGCAGAGCAGAACCCTGCCTGGTCTTTTTGAGACATCCTCTCATCTTCCAGCACTATGTCAGACAATGCTCCACTGCTATTCGTAGGGTTTTCGTGGCCAATTTTTTTCGGAAATGGGTGGCCAGGCCCTTCTTCCTAGTCTGTCTTAGTCTGGAAGCTCCACTGAAATCTGTCTACCATGGGTGACCCTGCGTATTTGAAATACTGGTGGCATAGCTTTCAGCATCACCGCAACATGCAGCCGCCACAGTACAATGACCGACACATGGGTGGTGTGGTTCCCTGACCAGGAAACAAACCTGGGCCACGGTGGTGAGAGTGCTGAATCTTAATCACTAGACCACCAGGGCTGGCTATATCTCAATAAAGCTGGGTAAAAACAAAAATATCCAATGGGCAAGGTAAAAGAAAAAAGAAATATTTGTGCTGTTTGGACCATTTAATGAAATAGTTTCAAAATAACTTTTAGTTAATTCATATAAAGGAACTGATATATTTTGTCATGTCACATATATGAGCCACCACTATATTCTTCTCTCTAGCCTTTAAAGATAATAAACTGTCTATATTATAACAACACATACTTTATTATAGCTTGTTTTCTTTCTCTGTGCTTTTACCATCTATCTGTTGCGGCTTTCTTGTAATCATGGTATTTTGTAAGTATTTTATGGTAGATTGGATGTGTCTTTGGTACAAGCATTTATGTCATACTTGCCAATTTTGAAGTCAAGTGACACTGGTTTAATAATTTTATAAAATAGATGTCAAATCTTTGCCTAATCTCAGTTGAGTTCACACATTAAAACGCCAAAATGACAACATAATTTTCTAAGAAAGAAGATAAAACATAAACCAATATGCATCAGCTTTCTCTTTTTTTATATATACTGTTTTTATTGCAGACTATCTCTTAGAGAGTATTCCATACTAAAGTTTTTAGAAATACCATATTCTTGTTTTGCTTTGTTTTTAATAGACTTTATTTTTTAGAACAGTTATAGGCTTGCGGCAAAATTAAGCAGAAAGTACAGGGTATCCATATAACCCCTGTCCCCCTCATACCCACATTACCTGCTCCATTATCAACACCTCTCATCAGATAACATCTGTGGCCAATCTTCCTCTATTTCATATGTGAGCCGCTGCCACAGCATGGCCACTGACGAGTGGTGTAGGTCCACGTCCAGAAAGCAAACCCAGGCCACCAAAGCAGAGTGCACTGAACTTAACCACTAGGGGATGGCCCTGAAAGACATCTTGATTGCTTTTAAGTTTTGGGAGTTACGAATGAAGATGCTATGAGCATCTGTGTGCAGGTTTTTGTGTGGACATAAGTTTTCAATTCATTTGAGTAAATACCAAGGAGGGTGATTGCTGGATCATATGTAAGAGTATGTTCTGTTTTGCAAAAAATAGTCAGACTGTTTTCCAAAGTGGCTGCACCATTTTGCATTCTAAGCAGCAATGAATGAGAGTTCTCGTTATTCTGCATCCTTTCCAGGATTTGGTGCTGTCAGTGTTTTGGGTTTTCACCTTTCTTATAGGTGTGTAGTGGTATTTCATTGTTGTTTGAATTTATAATCCTCTGGTGACAATGTGATGCCGAGCATCTTTCCCTATTATCATCTCTATATTATTATTTCATCTATTTCCTACTATTTGCTCTCTGTATATCTTCCTCCGTGAAGTATCTATTCAAGCCTTTGGCCCATTTTTTAATGTTTGTTTTCTTATTGTTGTGTTGTTTGTTTTCTTATTGTTGTGTTGTTTGTTTTCTTCTTGTTGAGTTTTAAGAGTTCTTTGTATATGCTGGATAACAGTTCTCTATCAGATCTGTCTTTTATGAATATGTTCTCCTTGTTTGTAGATTGTCTGCTACTTCTCTTGACATTGTCTTTCACAGAGCAGAAGTTTTTAATTTTAATGAAGTCTAGCTTATCAATTATTTCTTTCATTCATCTTGCCCTTTGTCTTGCATCTAAAAAGTCATCACCTAGGGGGCCGGCCTAGTGGCGCAAGCAGTTAAGTGTGCGCATTCCACTGCAGTGGCCCAGGGTTCACCGGTTTGGATCCCGGGCGTGCACCAACGCACCACTTGTTAAGCCATGCTGTGGCAGCGTCCCACATAAAGTAGAGGAAGATGGGCACAGATGTTAGCCCAGGGCCAGTCTTCCTCAGCAAAAAAGAGGAGGATTGACAGCGGATGGTAGCTCAGGGCTGGTCTTCCTCACAAAAAAAAAAAAAAAAAGTCATCACCAAACCCAAGGTCATCTAGATTTTCTCCTGTGATTTCCTCCAGGAGTTTTATAGGTTTGCATTTTACATTTAGGTCTATGATCAATTTTGAGTTAATTTTTGTCAAAAGTATTAGGACTGAGTCTAGACTTTTTTTTTTTTTTGCATACGAATGTCCAGTTATTCCAACACTGTTTGTTGAAAAGGCTATCTTTCCACCATTGTATTGCTTGTCCATTTGTCAAATATCAGATGACTATTCTTATGTGGGTCTTTTTCTAGGCTCTCTATTCTGTTCCATTGATCTATTCATCTATTCTTTTGCCAGTATCACACTGGTCTTGATTGCTGTAACTTTATAGTAAGTCTTGAAGTTGGGTAGTGCCAATCCTCTAACTTTGTTCTTCTTGTCTATTATTGAGTTGGCTATTCTGGGTCTTTTCCCTCTCCATATAAACTTTAGAATCATTTTGTCGATATCCACAAGTTAACTTGCTGAAATTTCAATTGTGATTGCACTGAATCTATAGATCAAGTTGGGAAGAACTAACATCTTGAAAATATTGAGGCTTCTTATCCATAAAATGGAATATCTCTCCATTTATTTAGTTTTTTGATTTCTTTCTTCAGAGTTTTGTAGTTTTCCTCATGTAGATCTTA
Organism: Diceros bicornis minor; assembly: GCF_020826845.1. Lineage (NCBI taxonomy): Eukaryota > Metazoa > Chordata > Mammalia > Perissodactyla > Rhinocerotidae > Diceros > Diceros bicornis. The sequence continues at coordinate 23,272,791 of NC_080755.1, read as the reverse complement.
TACATATTGTGTTATATTTGGTTTTGTTTCTATAGACTAAAATCCCTTCAGTTTTTAAATTTGCAAGCAACCAGATGAGGATATTCAGGAAGTCCAGAAATCAGGCCTAGAGAATCCCCCAAAGAATATGTGTGTTGTCCAACCACAATGAAGGTGTAAGAGACAGGGCACAAAATTTAATACCAAAAAGACTTGAGTTAAAATTTAATAGTTTCTCTTATTAGCCACATGGCCTTGCTCAAACTACTCACTCAAAAAATCAGAGTATCAATTTCTTCATCTGTAATATGGGAATAGTATTGCATCTCCTATTTGGTATATAACACTGTATTTTCTTTTTGAAAGAAACACATTTTATGAAAACAGGATTAAAACATGTGGTTTTGAATGAATGATTGAGGCCTAATTTAAATGGTCAAGTAGTTGAGTCTAGGAGGGAAGTAGAGAGTAGAGGAAATAATAACACAAAAACATAGCAAAAGATTTAAGTAAAAAGTCTGTATCCCAGATCAAAGGTTCTGGGCAATAAGTCATCAAAATCTGGGCAGTGATCTGTTTCACAATTTTAGAGCAACTACAAGAATAATCGATTTTGAGCCAGAGAGTGAGATACAGTGCCCTAAACACTTTTTAATTGAGACCTAAAGTATTTAGCAAATTGATTGTATTTGGAAACATTAGAATCCAGGTTCCATTAGCACAGTGGGTTTTTCTACTTTATTCAATATTGTATATTCAGCATGGAGAAAATTACCCATGGGGCTGGCCCAGTGTCATAGTAGTTAAGTTCAGTGTGCTCTGCTTTGGCGGCCCGGGTTCTCAGGTTTGGATCCTGGGCACAGACCTACACCACTCATCAAGCCACGCTGTGGCAGCAACTTGCATACAAAAATAGAGAAAGATTGGCACAGATGTTAGCTCAGGGCAAATCTCCTTCAAGCAAAAAGAGGAAGATTGGCAACAGATGTTAGCTCAAGGCCAATCTTCTTCACCAAAAAAAAGAAAAGAAAAAGAAAATTACCCAAGAGATATTATGCATTCAATGAATATTTATTGAATGAACACATAAATTAATGAACAAGGTAACGAGACCAAGTTACTTTTAGAAGCTGGAAATACTCGTACTCTAATTTGGGTAAAATAAAATCCAGTATTCAGCACAGTATAAATAGGATGATACTTTATCAGACTGGGAATCTTGACACGCTTTATCAATATACTGATTGATTGATGGCCCATGATATATCTATCTATTCATCTATCTGTTATAATTTAGAAGTACAATAGTTTGAAAGTGTCAAGCGAAAGTAAAAAGCAAGTGGTAAGAATGATCCTATTCTTTTCCCCTTGTGCTTCTCTCAGGTCCTAATGCATTGCCTGACTTTGGCTTTTGTTTGCTTCCATTAGAAATGAAATGGTTTCCTTGGCTGCAAGCTAACATCTGATACTTCCTGACTTTGAATAGCAATGATAGTATTGACTCCAACCTAGGGTAATGACTTGCCTTGTGGTTTTTCTTTCCTCTAATTTTCTTTATTAAGTTAAAAAAGAGGCCACAGTTTTAGAGGAAAAAAGCAGCAAGATATTAAATACAAAAGATACTGCAAACCTTTCACAGAATAGCAAGCTGAACAGTGATATTTCTTAGAAATAACGTGAAAGAAATTCCAGGTTTTGTTAAAGACATTAGACTAAAATGGGTTATTATAGGCTTTTTAAAATTTCTTACTGAACAATAACTTTAACATTTTAAATAAAACTAATATCTTAAAATTATAAACACTCACTGAATCTTACGTAATAATTTTTCGGTCTGTGCTATGTGTCTGTTTTAATAGCCAATCCTTATTTCTTTAAAGAGAGATGATCTGATAGATTTAAAGTATTTCTAGGGACTAGGAGTGGAGAGAAGGAGAAGCTACCTCATACTGGACACTGTAAGACCTCCTGTTACAGTACTACAAAGGAATGGTTTTCATTAAAGCTTTCCCATAGGAAATCATCAAGTCACTGAAGATACCTACTTGTAGGCACACAGAACTAAAAACCTACACACAGAACTAAAAACTTTGCACACAAAAGCTGGGCCAGGTGTTTATACCATGTGCTGCGTTTGGCAATGGCCTATGCCCCTCATGGTTGGATCAGTTTCTGATGAACACGTACCGTCGTTCTTTCACTGGGAGTATCATCAACCATCATTTGAGTAATTTCTGGGAAAAATGGTTTGTCTTCAAAGTTATGTTTGGCTTTAAGAAAGAAAATTTTACAAGTTAATGTCAATTGATTGGAGAATTCTAGAACATCATTATCCCTTGCAAGCCTCAAGTTACTGACTCTTCTTCAGCACATCCAGTTCTATATTGCCCCTCTTTTTTAGTCACATTATAGAAAGGTCATTGTCTCTCCTAGAGTCTACTCTTAATTTTTTCACCCCAGTTTAGAGTCACTCGTTTATGTTAGAACATGATTAATGCCAATATTCAAGACTAAGAAAGATAAAAAGTGTGTTAGCAGAAAATGAGAAATGACAGTATCTTCCAGCAGTAATGCAATAGCACTAGAATATTGATACAGGAAGACCTACCTACCAGGTGTTGCAGTCCCAATCTTGTACGTGTTCTACCCATGTCTTGGGCTCTCATTGTTCAAAATTTGAGAATATTGAGAACATTGCCAGAACTTTCTCCATTTACTTAACATAGGTCTACTCTTTACTCTCAGAAAAGGGAGTTGTGTACTGGCTCCACTTATAATTACTCTCTTCCCAACTACATTTTGCTAAGCACAAATTTTCAGATTGTGAAATATGATTCATATACCATTCTTTATTTTTATCAACCTACGTGTACAAACACACACACACAGCTTTATTCTTTATTGCTTTTGGTTTTTCTTATGATTTTCATTGGTCTTTTGTTTTTGTTTGATTTTAATTATCGCACTCGTGATTTTTACATGAAAAAAGCAAAGTTCAAGCTAGTTTAAACAAATAAAATGCATTTGTTGATTCACAAATGAAAAGATAGAACAATTATGGCCAAATCCAAGGATTTAACTATTTTAGCAGTGATCAACCCTTTATCTCCCAGCTCTGCTTTGATTATGTTGCCTTATTTTACAGACAGGCTGTCTCCATGTGGCAGGTCCCAGAAATTTCAAGCTTACACATTCCTTGCACTTAAGGCCAGAGTATCTGTTACCTGATGGTTGCTGACTCTGCTCAGAAGTCATTAATAAACTGTAGAATCTTTTGCTATTTTGAGAGGCTAAAATTCTTTTAAATCATCTAGTCCTGGTTCCTTTTTGCTTAACCATTCTTCCTTCAATTTATCTCTCTTCTCCCAATTTACTATAAGCAGCAAGAACAGTCAGTATCTTCAAAACTTTGCTTGGATATCTCCTTATTTAAATAACCAAGTTTATTACTTACATGTTTCTCTTTCCACATAACTACTGGTGAAATTTCACTGAGATTTCTGACACTACATAACATAGATTCCCCCTTCCACAAGTTTCTAATAACATGTTCCTTACTTCCTTTGGAGCCCTCACTGGAAGTGTCCTTAAAATCAATATTTTTACTAAGTTTTTAAGGCAATTTAGACTTTCTTTTTCATGGTTCTCAAAATCCTTCTAGTCTTCCCGCTGCCTGGAACCAAAGACACTTCCACACTTTTAGACACTGTTACAGCAGTAACCACTGCTGTGAGTTGAATCATGTTTCCCCAAAAGATGTTGAAGTCCTAACACCCAATACTTGTGAATATGACCTTATTTGGGAATAAGGTCTTGGCTGATGATCAAGCTAAGATGAGGTCATTTAGGTGAGCCACTATCCAATATGGCTGTGTCCCTATAAAGGGGAGAGTTTGGACACAGAGACAGACATGCACACAGGAAGAACGCCATGTGAAGATGAAAGGGGAAATCAAGGTAATGCATCTACAAGCCAAGGAATGCCAAAGATTGTCAGCAAAACACTGGAAGCTAGGACTGAAGCAGGGAACAGCCCTCACAGCCCTCAGAAGGAATCACCCTTCTGACATCTTAATCTTGGACTTCTAACTTCCAGAACTGTGAAATGATAAATTTCTATTGTTTAAGCCCCTCAGTTTGCTGTACCTTGTTACTGCAGCCCTAGCAAACTAATACACCCACTGAATTTATTACCACAACTTCAGCAGCTTAAAATAACACACATTTATCACCTCACACTTTCTATGAAGTGGGTGTCCAGGCATAACTTAGCTTCATCCCATGCAAGTCCGCCATCAAGGTGCCAGAAAGGGCTGAGTTCTCTTCAGAAGCTCCACTGGGGAAGGATCTGATTCCAAGCTCATGTGATTGAGGGCAGAATTTAGTTTCTTTCAGGCTACAGGGCTAAGGGTCTCAGTTTCTTGATAGCGGTCAGCCAACGGGGGCCTTAAGTTTTATGCTGTATTGCCCTCTGTCTATGGCTGCTCACTACATGGCAGGAGGCTTCTTCAAAGCCAGCAAGGGAAAGAGAGTCTCCTAACAAGGTGGACATTGCAATCTTATGTAGAGTAATAGCATACATGTAATAACATTCGTCTCGTCACCTTTGCCATATACCATTGCTTAGAACCAAGTCATAGGCCCTGCCCAACCCAACGGGAAAAGATTATACAAGGGCATGAATAGCAGAAGGCAGGGGTGATGGGGAGAACCGTAGTCAGCCTGCCTGCCACACCATTTTTATATTTTGAATGGATGACTTATAGATAGCATATTGTTAGATTTTGTCATCTTTATCAATTCTGACAGTCTCTGCCTTCAATTGAACTGTTTAAGCCATTAATATTCAATGTAATTATTTATGGATGGAGTTGTGTATACCATTTTATTATTTGTTTTCTACTTGTGTCTTCCTCTGTTTCTTGTTTCTCTCTCCCTTACTGCTTTATTTTATATACTTGAATATTTTTTAGAAATCCATTTTAACTCCCCTACTGAATTTTTAGCTATATTTTTAGTTATTATATTTTAGTACAGTCATGTGTCACTTAACGACAAGGATACCTTCTGAGAAATATATCATTAGGTGATTTCATTGTTGTGTGAACATCATAAAGTGTACTTATAGAACCCTAGGTGGTATAGCCTACTATACACCTAGGCTACATGGTATAGCCTATTGCTCCTAGGCTACCAATCTGTACAGCATGTTACTGTACAGAATAGTGTAGGCAATTGTAACACAATGGTAAGTATTTGTATGTCTAAACATATCTAAACATAGAAAAGGTACAGTAAAAATATGGTATGAAAAATAAAAAATGACATACCTGTATAGGGCACTTACCATGAATGAAGCTTACCAGACTGGAGTTGCTCTGGGTGAGTCAGTTAGTGAGTGGTGAGTGAATGTGAAGGCCTAGGATGTTACTGTACACTACTGTAGACTTTATAAACACTGTACATTTAAGCTGCACTAAATTTATAAAAAATATATATTTTTTCTTCAATAATAAATTAATCAGCTTACTGTAACCTTTTTACTTTCTAAACTTTTTAATTTTTTGACTCTTTTGTAATAACACAGCTTAAAACAAAAACATATTGTACAGTTTTACAAAAATATTTTCTTTTTTCATATCCTTATTCTATAAGCTTTTTTCTATTTTTAAAATTTTGTATTTTTTTATTTTTTAAACTTTTTGTCAAAAACTAGGACACAAACCCACACATTAGCCTAGGCCTACACAGAATGAAGATCATAAATATCACTGTTTTCCACCTCCACATCTTGTCCCACTGGAAGGTCTTCAGGGGTAATAACACACATGGAGCTGTCATCTCCTGTGATAACAATGTCTTCTTCTGGAATACCTCCTGAAGGACCTGCCTGAGTCTCTTCTTGAGGAGGTGTCACTCTTTTCAGAAATATATCCATGGTGGTTTGCTTGGTTTGTTTCTTTTTTTATCATAGCTTTGCGTGTAAGCAGATAATACACCATGCACATTCCTCTCTATTAATGAAAACCTTTCAATATTGTGGTCCATGTTTTCAAACTTTTTAAGGATTTTGGTGAGGTATGCAAAAGGTTCTGCTATACCCTTCACTGTAAATTTTCCTAGTGATTCTTCTTTTTCTTCTCCTGCAGTTTCCTTTCCTCTTCCCTCTACTTCAGCTGTGCGTTCCTGTTCCAGTTCCAACTCCTCATTAGTCAATTCCTCAGGAACCACCTCTAGGAGCTCCTCAGTGTCATCCTCATCCACACCCAGGTTAAAGTTGTTTGCCATCTATATCACACCCTTGTGGATTTTTGCAACGTCCTCATCCTTGGCAAACCCTTTGAAGTCATGGACGAACCTCTTGAGGGTCTTCTTGCATATGCCATTCATACGCTTCTTCATGACATCTCACCCCAAGCCCAAGTAAGGTTCTTGATGCAGTCATAGATGTTGTAATCCTTCCAGCATTGCATCAGTGTCTTCTCAGTGTCTTCCTCAGTCGCAGCAATAGCCTGGGCATCAGATCCTCCTCAGATAATAAGCCTTAGCTGCTATAACTCCATTGCCTGGATCAAAGAGGTGGTGTTTCAAGGAAGAAACACTACTTTGATATTAGAGTAAAGATCTCCAATAAAAGGGGGTTGTCTGGAAGTATTATCAACAGTAAGCATAATCTTGAAAGGTATGTTATTCTTCAAACAGTACTTCTCCATTTGGCTGGCATAGCAATTCAGGAGGGCATCCTGGAAGAGGAGCTGGGTCACCCATGACTTCTTATTGCTCATGTAGTACACTGGCAGTGTGTGCTTATTGATATGCTTGAAGACCCTGGGGTTCTTACTGTGTCAGATGACAAAGGGTTTCACTTTTTAGCCTGCAACATTGTCCTTAAAAGCCTTGAAACCTGGCATTGACTTCACCTCCTTATAGATGAAAGTCCTTTCAGGCATCTGTTTCCAGAATAGGGAGATTTCATCTATATTGAATATGTGCTCTGGCAAGTAATTTTCCTCCACAATCAGCTTATCTAGAGTTTCCAAACATTCTTCAGCTGCCTTCACATCAGCACTCAAAGACTCACCACTGGCTTTCACATTATGTAATGAATAACTAATCTTGAATTGTTTAAACCACCCAGAGCTAACAGTAAATTCAACATCATAGTTGGGTCCAGTCTTTTCTTTCAACATCACAAACAAACTTTTTGCTTTGGTGCTGAAAAAGATACACTTTTGTGTCTGGTAGTCAGTCCGGGTCATTATAAGTTTCTCCACATCTGATATGGTCTTTTCTCTAATTTTTGTTAGTCTCATCACCTTCAATGAAGCCGATTCTTTTAACAGCTTCCATTACATTGTTCTTGTTCTTCAAGAATGCAGCTATGGTGGAATGGGACATGTCTGACTGCGAGCAATAACCATCACTGATTTTCCACCTTTGTCATCATTAATCACTTTTAATTTTGTTTCCAGGTCAATCACTCAATGTGGCCTCTTACTGGCAACATTAACAGTGGATTTTGTAGGCTTAAGGGCCACAATAAGTGAAACAATATGAGATTAAGTCAAGCACAAGAGAAAATGATGCAATCAAGAGACGAGGTAAACAAGAGATGTATGAGGCTGCTGTTGACATAGCACAGCATACTGTTTTACAGTAAACAGTTTTTATAAGTAGAAAGTGCATTCCAGAATAACAATAAAAAGTATAGTATAGTAAATACATAAGCCAATAACACAGTCACTTATTATCATTACCAAGTATTATATACTGTACATAATTGCTATACTTTTATACAACTGGCAATGCAGTAGGTTTGTTTACACCAGCATCACCACAAACAGGGGAGTAATGTGTTACGCTACGTTACAATGGCTACGGACGTCACTAGGCGATAGGAAATTTTTAGCTCCATTATAATCTTATGGGACCACTGTCATTTTGCATTCTGTTGTTGACTGAATTGTCATTATGTGACACATGACTATATATCAGAGACTCACTTTAGATTTAACTACACACATAGGTGGAAAATGAAAGGATGAAAAAATATAGTCCATGAAACGGTAACCAAAAAAGAGCAGGGGTAGCCATGTTTATATCAAACAAAACAGACTTTAAGTCAAAAATGGTCACAAGAGACAAAGAATGTCATTACATGATGATAAAAGGGTCAATTCAACAGGAAAATCTAACAACTATAAATATACATGCACCCAACATCCGAACACCTAAATATATAAAGCAAACATTGACAAATCTGAAGGGAAAAATAAATGGCAATGCAATAATAGTTGGAGACTTTAATACTCCATTTTAAAAAATGGATAGATCATCCAAACAGAAAATCAGTAAGGAAACAACAGACTTGAACAATTTGTAGACCAAATGTACCTAACAGACATATACAGGACATTCCACACAACAGCAGCAGAATACACATTTTCCAAACACATATGGGACATTCTCCAGGATAAATGACATGGTAGGTCACAAAGCAAGTCTTCACAAAAGTAAGAAGATTGAAATCATTCCAAATATCTTTTCCAACCACAATGGAATGAAATAGTGAAGTGACGTCATCAAGATGGCACTGTAGGGGACCTCAACCTCCAAACCCCTACAAAGATCAACATTTAGACAGCTTCCACAAATGAAAATAGCTCTGAGAAAGCTCAGAAGTCCACATAAGAAGCTTCAGCAACATAGGGGAACAAAAAGCCTGACAATAACCACACAAAGGTGTAGGGAGAACAGCTTCACTTGCTGCACCATTCTACTCTGCAGGTCAGCACTGCTCAACACCAATAGAGAACTCTCCAGCTAGAAAGAGTTCCCCTTCAAGAAAACGAGAGGGAGGTGGGTGACTAGCTTCCCCAGGCTTTCAGGGAACTGCACAAAATATCAGCTTTCATGCCACCCCACTCAGACTGGCAAAGCTGAGACATCTAGAGACAGCTTGGAGCAAGGAAGAAGGACAGGAATACCTGTATCAGCCATGCAGCAGAAGCAACTGCATTTCCCAGTGGCCTGCTCCACAAAGGACCCCAGTAGCTTTTGCCACTGAAGAAACCAGTAGCCAGCACTGCCACTATGGACCCTCCACAGAATTCTATGCTGAGATTTTTGCCCCACAGGTTTTCACATTTGCAGCCACTAGCCATCTGAGTCCCTCTGCGTTCCCTTCCCCTTACTCCAGCCAAAACCCAGGATCCACACCAGCAGCCAGCCGTGGCCTCTGTGTCTAGTCACCAGTCTAGACCCCAGTGGCTGACCCACACTGCTGTGCATACATTCATGGATAGTGCTTGCAACTGTGCACCTGCATGCCACTGGCCCAACTCCCATCACTGGCCTCCACTGCTGCGTGTGCACCCATGGAGAACCTCTTCAACCACTTGAGTCACATTAACAGCAAAGGCCCCCACAAGTGTTTGTGGGCTCAGACTGGGCCCTGACTCTTGTCACTGGCCTGCACCACTGGGATTACCTGTAATGATCCCCTACAGCTGTGTACCTGTACCCCACCAGCCCAACTCTTGCCACTGGTCTCTGCTGCTGTGGACAAGACCTTGCAGCCACAGAAGTGCACATCAACAGCCAAAGCCCCGTAGCTGAGGTGTTCCTGCAATTGGCCCTGGCCCCTGCTGCTGGCCCTGGCATTTACCACTCTGCGTGTGTCTGCAGCTAGGCCATGCTAGTACACCATCACCTGCAGTCAACCCTCCAGGCTGAGCACATATGCACACCGCCAGATCTGGACATCACCACCACCTGCCCTGGTCCCTAGCTGCTGGGCCTGGAGGTACTGCTGGGGACCCCAACTGTCCTAGCAGCCACTTTGGACCACTGCAGCTCTCACAAGGATTATGTAGTTGTCAATGTCATGAACTCCAATGGCCACAGCCAGCAAGACATCATGGTCACTCAGACTGTGAGCCACCACACACCCCTGTACTTGACCCAGGGTACAGCATGTCCTAGCATGGTCTCTCCCACAGGTAAAGATCCTTACTTACCAAAGTCAGTCCATAAAGACAGAGGTGACTGCTTCTTCAAATGTGAAGACACCTACACAAGGCTACAGGGATCACGAAGAATCAGGAAGACAACACCCTCAAAGAAACACAGTAAATTTCCAGTAACTGACCCAAAAGAAACGGAGATGCACCAATTGCCTGAAATAATTAAAAATAATTGTTCTGAAGATACGCAGAGAGCTACAAGAGAACACAGATAGACAATTTAATGAAACTAGGAAAACAATAGAAGAAGAAAATGAGAAGTTCAACAAAGAGATAGAAAACATTAAAAACAGAGAGAGAGAAATTTTAGAGCTGAAGAATACATAGAGTAAACTGAAGAATTCAATAGAGAGTTTGACAACAGACTAGACCAAGCAGAAGAAAGAATCAGTGAACTTGAATACAGATCATTTGATAATATTCAGTCAGAGGAGGAAAAAGACAAAAGAATGAAAAGGAATACAGAAAGCTCACTGGACACCATAAAGAGAAAAAATCTATGCATTATTGGAGTCCCAAAAGGAGAATAGAGGGAGAAAGGGGCAGAAAGCTTATTTAAGAAATAATGGCTGAGAAATTGCCAAATCTGGGGAGAGATTTGGATATCCAAATTCATGCAGCTCATATGTCCTCAAACAAATTCAACTCAAAGAGATCTTCTCCAAGACACATTACAATAGAACTGTCAAAAATCAGATCCATTTACAGTAGCATCAAAAAGAATAAAATAGTGCCAGACCTTTAGGCCCAGTGGTCAAAGTTCAGCGCGGTCTGCTTCAGCAGCCCAGGTTCAGTTCCTGGGCACAGAACCACACCACTCATCTGTCAGGAGCCATGCTGAGGCGGTGGCTCACAGAGAAGAACTAGAAAGACTTACAAGTCTGTACTGGAGCTTTGGGGAGGAATAAAAAAGGAAGGAAGATTGGCAGCACATGTTAGCTCAGGGCGAATCATTCCCAGACAAAAAAAAAGAATAAAACACTTAGGAAAAACCTTAACTCAGGAGTTTAAAGGTGTGTGTACACTGAAAACTAAAAAAACACGCTGATGAAAGAAATTAAAGTAGACACGAGGGGCCAGCCTGGTGGCACACCAGAGTGGCGCACACAAGTGCGCACGCTCCACTGTAGCGGCCCAGGGTTAGCCGGTTTGGATCCCAGGCACGCACCGACGCACTGCTTGGCAAGCCATGCTGTGGTGGCGTCCCATGTAAAGTGGAGGAAGATGGGCACGGATGTTAGCCCAGGGCCAGTCTTCCTCAGCCAAAAAAAAAAGAGGAGGATTGGCAGATGTTAGCATAGAGCTGATCTTCCTCACAAAAAAAAAAAGAAAAAAGAAAGTAGACATGAATAAATGGAAAGATATCCTATGTTCATGGATTGGAAGAACTAATATTGTTAAAATGTTCATTCTACTCAAAGTGATCTACAGATTCCATACAATCCCTATCAAAATCCCCTGGCATTTCTTAAAGAAATAGAAAAAGTAATCCTCAAATTAATAGGGAATAACAAAAGACTCTGAATAGTCAAAGCAATTTTGAGCAAGAAAAATACTGGAGTCATCACACTGCTGATTTCAAATTATATTCCAAAACCACAGTAATCAAAGCAATATGATACTGATGTAAATGTAGACATATAGACCAACGGATCAGAATAAAGAGCCCAGAAATAATCTCATGCATATTTGGTCAACTGATCTTTGACAGGGGTGCCAGGAATATGCAAGGGGAAAAAGATAGTTTCTTCAATATATGCTACTGGGAAAACTGGATATCTACATGCAAAAGAATAAATGTGAACCCTTATATTACACCATGCAAGTAAATTAACCCAAATGGATTAAAGACTTAAACATAAGACCTGAAGTCATAAAACTCCTAGAAGAAAACATTGGGATAACTTCTTTATATTGGTCTTGGCAATGATTTCTTGGATATGACACTAAAGCACAGGCAACTAAAGCAAAAATAGTCAAGTGGGACTACATCAAACTAAAAAACTTCTGCACTGCAAAGGAAACAATCAATAAAATGAAAAGTCAACCTACAGAATGGGAAAAAATATTTGCAAACCATATATCTGATAAAGGTTTAATATCCAAAATATATAAGGAATTCCTACAACTCAATAGCAAAAGACCAAATAACCCAATCAAAAGAATGGCACAGGAACTGAATTGACATTTATCCAAAGAAGACATACAAGTGGCCGCTAGATATACTAGAAGGTGCTCAACGTCACCAATCATTGGGGAAACACAAGTCAAATCTACAAAGAGACATGACCTCACACCTGTTACGATGGCTGTTATCAAAAGAAAGCAAAAGCAAACAAGTACTGACAAGGATGTGGAGAAAAAGGAATCTCTGTACACTGTTGACGGTAATGTAAATTGGTGCAGCCACTGAGGAAAATAATGTGGCAGTTCCTCAAAAAATTAAAAATAGTACTGCTGTATGACTTAGCAATCCCACTTCTGGGTATGTATCCAAAGGAATTGAAATCAGGTTCTAAAAGAGATATCTGCACTCCCATGTTCACCGCAGCATTATTCACAATAGCCAAGACATGGAAGCAACCTAAATGTCCATTGATGGATGAATGGATTGAAAAAATGTGGTATATACTAACAATGAAATATTTATCAGCTTTAAAAATGAAGGAAATCCTTCTTTTGCAACAATATGGATAAACCTGGAAGATATTATGCTAAATGAAATAAGTCAGACATAGAAGGATAAATGCTACATGATACCACTTATATGGGGTATTTAAAATAGTCAAACTCATAGAAGCAGAGAGTAAAATGGTGGTTGCCAGCAGCTGTGAAGAGGGAGAAATGAGGAGTTATTATCAAACGGCATAAAGTTTTGGTTGTACAAGTCCTAGAGATCTACTCTACAGTATAGTTTCTATAGTTAACATCACTGTTGCATATGTAAAATTTTTCTAAGACGGTAGATCTTATGTTGTGTTCGTATCAGGCAAATAATAATAATAATAATAACAGTAAATAAAGACGCTGAGAGGAAACTTTTGGAGCTGAGCTGATGGATATGTTTATAGCATAGTCTGGCGATTGTTTCATGGATGTATGCTTATTTCAAAATTTATCAAATTTTATACATTAAATATGTACAGCTTCTTGTATGTCAATCATACCTTAATAAAGTGATTTAAAAAATTGTTTCCTCAAATAACATATTGAAAAATAGTTTCTTGAAAGGACATATGTACGTATGTATACGTAACGTGTGTGAATGTATGAAAAAAAGATATGTGAGAAATATATCATATATTCTTTTTTTTTCTAAAAAATATTATTTTCCAAAGCTGCAATAAAAATGCGTGGTGGCAGAGGTGCTCAACTTGAGAATATCTATCCTTCCGAGGAATATCCCTATACTGAGTTATTATTTTATCAACGACACTACCATTTAGTTAGGCAATGAGAAACAGCGAAAAGTGCCATAGTTTGTTGACTTGTCCAAGCAGTAAATGCTACAGTCAGTATTTTATATCCTACTGCTCTTAAACATGTCAAAATTATTTTTTTCCGAAGCCTGTGCATAAGACCAGGATAAACTAAATAAAAATAACTGTCAGGAGAACTGTCTTCAATCACTTTCTGGCCTCCCTCCAAAAGTATTAAGCTGCTGAAGTATAGTGTTATCTTAGTTGCAATTTTCTGAATCTATCTTTCTATATAATTTCCTGTATTATAAAGTTTTCTTTGCCTTATTCTCAATATACACCCTGTGTAGGTATAGGGTGGTTGAGAAAAGCCATGCCAGGTAGCTTTCTGAAGGTATGTTTTATTTATGAGGGCCAATGGCCACCCTAAAGTACATATCAACTTCTCCATTTGCTTGTCTTTAGTGAGTTAATTGCAGAGCATCCAATGCCTGTTCTTACTCCCAACTTTCTAAGAACAGAGATCCTAATGTGATGCATGGATTAGCTGATTTGAGAGACTTCCTTAGATGCTGTTACTTTATTTTTCTATCTAATCCATCTAGCTACTATTTTGATTAAGGCTCATAAATGTAATATCTGTTATATTGATTAAGAATAGCATATTTGTGATGTCATACCAATTTTTCTTATACATCAGGCTGCCAGCTATTATGGATATAACTTCAAACATTTCAAATTATGCTTGGGAACACCACTGTGATCTGAAATTAACTTTTTAAGAATGTGCAAGGAAATAAAACACTTCCAGAGCATGAAAATTGTCATCTGGGTCATGTTCCTTTCTGTCTGAACTAATGTTTATATAATACAAATACTTTAATACTTTAATATAAATACTTTCATTTAATTTCCTTAGCACATTGCTAACCTTTCCACACCAACATTTTTAAGCCTGCTTATAAACTGAAGAGTCAGAGACAAAGACTTAGCACAGTTAATTTAAGTTCCCAGAAAAGATTCATGAGCAAATACATGATGGCTGCACTAAGTCATGAGCTGCAGGGAGGAATAGATGGTCAGAAGGGTAAACATCTGAAGAGACAGCCAGTAGGATGAGTCCACATGTTCACAGTACCAAACGCCAAAACAAACAAAAGTTCAAAAATCAAATAGACTGAACCAGAGGCCAAGTGGTAACCTCTGTTGGCAGTGGGCTTGGATTCACATCCAGATCTGTCTGATTCCAACACTCTGCTGCCTTTCTAGTCCACGGCACTGCCTAATAGACTTATAGATGGCAAGGACAAGCACACCTTCTATCAGTCTTCATTAAAAAACAATAATCTTATTATTCCAAAAGATACTGGAATAAAACACTAACTCTAAACTATAGGCATGATTATCAATAGTGAGAAACACATTCTAAGTTAATTTAATTGACCAGTAGAAGTTGTCGAAGTTTGGTAAATAGGTATAGCCTTTTCAAACTTCTAAGTGATATAAACTAAATTTTATGGTGGGCAATAGTTATGCCACTCATTTTTTAATGCGTGAACTAAGGCAAGTGACACAACAATTAGTTATCTTCTAGAACAACACATTAAAAGTGAAAATAATGAAACACTTTCCACGGTTTTGTTGTCTACAAAGAAACAAGAAGTTCAAGAAATTTAATTGGTGATTTGACTACAGTTTGTTGACTAGATATTTTTTATGTTATATGAACACAGCAGCACAATTTTTAATTCTATAAAATAAGACTACTGATGTTATAAATCAATTATAAAACTCAGTTAACAAAACGAGCTCAAACTTAGAGTAACTTCTGTTGACCCTAAAGTTTCTAACGGTCATTAAACTTTGGAGTATTCTCTGAACCCAAATTTTTCTCTTCACTGAAACAGAGGGAACTACAGATGGTTAGCTCTCTCATACTTATATATTCATAAAAATTGTTTAAAATTTTAAAAAATTAATATATATCAAGAACCTACCATGTGCTTAGTGTTTTGCTAGGTGCTAGTAGAAGTAAGGAGTAACTTCCACATCCTTCAGAAACATATGCTATCGGAGTCAACAACACATGAACAATTCAGGAAAATTTAGTACTAAACTGGTTGATTTTTGACAGTAAGGATTCAATGAAGGTTAGACCCATATATGACTTCAAAGGTCAGCGATGTCTTTATAGGAAACATGGACATTAACATGGCCTCAAACGTGACTAGGACGTCAACTAGGTGAAAAGGAGGAATGGATACTTTTCAGGCAAAAGAAACTAGTAGATAAAATAACGTGAAATAATAATAAACTCATGAAATGGCGCCAAAAGGGCCACAGTGCTGCCAGCAGAGAGCCAAGTAGCAACAGCACTCTTCTCTTCCCCTTCTGGAGAGCTCCATCTCACACTGAAAAACAAAGTTTTCATGCTGCAAGAGCAAGGATTGAAAGAATCAGGTAAAAGACTCTGCTTAGGTGTAAATGTCACTCAGCCTGTTCCCGTCCATTATGTCATCTATCTCACTCTGATCCTTTCTGAATTGCAACTTTCCTAAAAGATGAAAAAGGAACCCCAATAATAGTAATTATAAATCTATATCTAATCAGAAAAGCAATAACATTAATTTAAAAGATAGTATATACCCCCCTTTTTTAGCAAAAACATAAAACCTACTATGTCATTTAGATACAGCATTTAGCATTTAGCTAAATTAAATTAAAGAAAATTAAAGAAAAAAATCAGCATACTATCACACACAGCTTCCCAAATATAATTGAGTTGCATGAGCAAAAGAATAACATAAAGCTATTTAGTTTTTATTACAAAGGAAGCCATGATATTTTTGTTAGTTTCTAATACTTCTCATGGATAGTCGATTTTAATACAAGATCAAATCCTTCTATAATGAGTCTTGAAGACAAGTGGAAAAAAAACAGAAAATCAAGTCATGATAGGACCAGTGAGTATTGTGGCCCACCATGTTCCTGCTCCCTAGTGGAGATGTGCAAAGAGGATGTGTAACAGAGTTTGCAAAGTTACAGCCACCACACTCACTAATCCTTGCTGTAGATGTCTCAGAAAACATTTTATTCCAGAATATTATATACTTATATAACAGAGCATATAAATTGAAAAATATAATATGACAATATGAAAAGGCACTGTATCCAAGATCCAAGATAATGGAAAGCAATACAATAGTGATTGGGCAAAGGAGAAACTACAATTATATTAAATAATAAAAATAATAAATTTTCCATACTGTGTATAATCAAAATCTGAAGTTCTTTTGCACAAAGTGGGCACACTTAAAATTTATATATGAGAAATAAGTAGCAATACATATGGGTAATTCTGTCCCTAAATGACTGAGCAACAGTCTCTATAAAGAGACATACCCCCAGTTATGAATATGTAGATATGAAAGGATATGATGTCATACGAGTGTTCAGAAACAAAGCAAAAAGCAAAACAATATCAATTCAAAAATGATAAAAGTAAAAAGAAATAAAAGCAACATTCAAAACATAATGAAAAATTCCAGGGATGGCAATTGACCAACACCACTCTTCTTTTCTTTCTGAAAGACAAAACTTCTAATTACATAGGACACCCTGCACAGAAAATTAATTTAGTACTAACTTGATGGAAAGAATAACATTTACTAAGGCAACAGTACCTTCCCCTTCCTAAACATCACAGATGTTCCTTGAAAATATACACAAATAAAAGCAAAGATTAACTTTGACTTTAAAGATTGTTACATGGTCATTTTATTTAGAGCAGTCATCATATTTTGAAGAAAAGTAACATGTTAAATGCTTACAATACAAAAATTTCAATCTTTGCCATGGATTAAGAAGATGACCACAAATGAGAAACACTTTTATTCCCTTAATAGGATTGTATAACATAAATACATGCATACATATTTGACAATATGTCTTAAAATAATTTTAAATTATTTAAGAATATATTAGTGCTTCCCAAGAACCATATAAACCAGAATATAAAGGTAGGCAATATGAGATTATCATCTTTACTAAGAAGCTAAGGTAAAACAACAACATGGTGTCTATCCTTTTAAACCTATTGAAACATTTGGTTCCTTTATGTTCGAATTATTTATGGTTTGGAACTTGTATTGCCAGGACTCTTCAGGTGTTCATGACAGAAATCCAACCCAAACTGTCTTAAGCAAAAAGAGAATATATTCCTTCAAATAACTGAACAGTCTAGATATAGATTTCTCTAAGCTTGGCTGTGTCCAGGGCTCAAGCTAGGTTTTCAGGGTTTAATTTTGCTCTACCTCTTGGCTCTATTTAGCCTATGTGGCCTCAATTTCAGGTAGTAGCTCTCTTCTCTGTAGCACCCTCCTCTGCCTACACCTCTAAGCCTAAATTCAGTATGAGGGGATTTTTGTACGTAGAAATTGATTGACATACAGCAACATGTTAAGATCTAAAAACAGATTATTGAGTAAAAAAGAAAGAAAATGAGACCTACAGCACAATACAAAAAGTGTAAGTTAATAACACACACAAAAAAATATAGTTTACAAGAAAATATATATATATATATATATATATATATATATATATATATATATATACACACACACACATAAACCAATATATTAGAGTGAGTATCTACGGAAAGAAGAAAAAATGAAAGTGGGCTAAAGAATGAATAGGGACAGGAAACAACAAGTGTTGGAGAGGATGTGGAGAGAAGGGAACTCTCATACACTGCTGGTGGGAGTGCAGACTGATGCAACCACTATGGAAGGCGGTATGGAGATTCCTCAAAAAATTGAGGATAGAACTACCATATGATCCAGCTATTCCACTGCTGGGTATTTATCCAAAGAACTTGAAAACACCAATGTGTAAAGATACATGCACCCCTGTGTTCATTGCAGCGTTATTCACAATAGCCAAGACTTGGAAGCAACCTAAGTGCCCATCAAGGGATGAATGGATAAAGAAGATGTGATATATATACGCAATGGAATACTACTCAACCATAAGAAACGATGAAATCCAACCATTTGTGACAACATGGATGGACATTGAGGGTATTATGCAAAGTGAAATAAGTCAGAGGGAGAAGGTCAAATACCATATGATCTCACTCATTAAGTAGTAGATAATAACAACAACAAACAAACACATAGAGACAGAGATTGGAGTGGTAGTTACCAGAGGGGAAAGCGGAAGGGAGGAGGGCAAAAGGGATAATTCGGCACATGTGTATGGTGATGGGTAGTAATTAGTATTTGGGTGGTGAACATGATGTAATCCATGCAGAAATGGAAGTATAATGATGTACACCTGAAATTTATACAATGTTATGAACCAATGTGACTGCAATAAACAAAAAATTTTTAAAAATATAAAAAATAAAAAAAAGAATGAATAGGGAAGAGTAAAATAAAATAAAACAAGAGAAAATTATGCAAAAAGAAACCAATGATTCAGTTGTGCAGTGAACTGAAATCAAGAAAGGAAGAAAGGAAGGGAAGGGAAGAGAAAATAAGAGAGGAGAAGAGAAGAGAAGAAAAGAAAAAAAGAAAACAAAAACCAAGAGAGGATAATTGAAATTTGTGTATGGGACCTTCATCACTCTCTAACTCATGCCCAACCCCATGCAGAGCACAAGTATCTGTCACTTAATTCCAGGCTCCAAAAACAGAAGATGACCTCTAAGAAAATTGAACAGTTTGGGAAAAGCCGGTGTGAACGTCGATACTCCAGAGTAGAGCTCTTCTCATTCAGCCAATATTAGTTCCAACAGCAAGAGAGTTGGCTCACAGCACCCTCACTCCAAAGATAAAGTGAGTCCATCAACATAGTCTGCCCCATCCCACACAGAATTCTCCTTCAGAATTCTTACTCAAGAGAGAGACCTTGAAGAAGTTCTAGAAAAGGCACTTGTACAGCAAAAGAAACCCTCATTAGTAACCCACTTCTTTTGAAAGTGTGACCTGCAAACCAAACATTACCAGACATATTAGGAGACCTAACCACATGAAAGGGAAATATCAAACTGACCCTTGAAAAGGAGAGATAATTAAGGGTACTGAGAGAACTTGAAAAGAACTCCAGGATGCTCAGAGTGATTATAGGGGAATCACATCCCTAAAACAAAGATAGAATGCTGTGAAAAATAAAAAACCACAGAACAAGAATGAGCTTTTGAAGATTTAAAAAAATGATTTCTTGAGAAAAATAAACTACAGAAAGACTGGAAAATAAAATCTAATAACACTCCCAGACTAAAGAGCAAAAATACAAGGTGTGTTAGTTTCCCATTGCTGTGTAACAAATTACCACAAACTTTTGGCTTAAAACAACACCCACTTATTATCTCACAATTCCTGCAGATCAGAAGTCCTGCAGATCTGGTTTATCTTCTCAAGATCTCACAAGTATGAAATTAAGGCTGCAGCCAGACCACACTCGCATCTGAACTTAAGGTCCTCTTCCAAGCTCATTCAGGCTGTTGGCAGAATTCAGTTCCTTGTGGATGTAGGACTGAGGCCCCAGTTTTCTTGTTGGCTATTGGCCAAGGGTCCCTCTCAATAATTGGAGGCTCCCTTCAGGTTTTACCCACATGGCCCTCCCAGAACAAGGCATTTCACTTCTTCAAAGCCAGAATCTCTCCTCAGTCTAGTAGAAAGAAGTCTTATATATGTAAATGTAATCAGTAAAGGCAACTATCCTAGCACCTTTGCAATGTAAGGTAACCTAATTAAGGGAGTAATTATCTCACCTAACCATAGGTCCTACTCACACTCACAGGGAAGGAATTATACAAGACATGTATACAAGGAGACTGGAATCTTGGCAGTTATCTTAGAATTCTGCCGACCACACCTGGGTAGAGAAGTTATAAGAGACAGAGAAGACCAGTCCAAGAGGTCCTGTATTAAACTAACAGGAATTTCAGAAGGAAAAAGGAGAGTAAATGGAGGGAAATAAAATATCAAACAAAATAATAGATGAAATTTTTCAAAGACTAAAAGACATGTCTTCAGAATGACAAAACTTACTGAACGCCAAGTGCAAGAAAATAATAGCTATCTAGACGTGTCATGTCATCAACGAAAAAACAAGATCCTAAAAGCTTCCAAAGAGGAATCAAACAACCAACCAACTAGCATCTAACTTGAGAGCAGCAACACTGGTTGTTGAAAAACCAGGCAAGAATGCTTTCAAAGTTCTGAGGGGAAAATACTTTTCAACCTAGAATTCTATAACAATCCCAGATACCAATCATCTGTAAAGACAGAATAAAGATAATTTCTGACATGCTCAAAAAGTATATATCTTATTTTAAGTTTTACTATTACTTTTACTATTTTTATTCATTATTTTAGAGAACTGTTTGAGAGTCTACTACAACAAAAAAGAGAATAAAGCAAAAGAGAGAAAGAAAACAAGGGATCCACCCAGGAGGATTAAGGAAAATTCCAAGATAATTGCTGTGCTTTGGGATTCAAGGAAGAAGACAGAGGGATGGACCTATTCTACAAGACTCATCTTTGGTTGGGGAAAAGAAGCCTGCTTGATCCAATAGAGCATATAATAAAGAATCTAAAAATATTGTGCTTGTGATAAAGGTAAATTGTACAAGAAGAACAGAAACGCAAGGAAAAACAATACAAAAAAACAATTAATGGCACAGTAATAAAATCAACTAAAATGTGGCATGATTACAAGCAATTGGTAAAATATAAGAAAAGAGAATCCATGTGACATTTTTAGCAAGAACATTTTTCTCCAAACGGTACTACAGTTAGGGACAAGGAAATGTAATCTTAGCAACTACCTGACTCCACATCCAACAGTATTTTCATGGTCATTAGATGCTGATTATAGATATTTAAATAATTTTGTCATCGAAGAACAAAGCCCTCAGGACCTGCTTTTGGTTTCAGTATGTAATGTAAATAGTAACAATCTTGGCAAAGTAAAAGTGTAACTGGCATGCAGTGGGGTTAGAGGATAGAGGAGGGAGGCAGCAAAAAAGGTGGAAGAAAAGATTAAGACAAACATTTTCATTTAACAAGTGGAGATCTAAGAGATACTATCAAAAGTTGATCAATCAGGAGCTAGAAATGTATATATATATATATATATATATATTAAACTTTCCCAATAAGACTAAAAATAATAAAGTCAATACTAAGATTTAAGAGTAGAAAGAAGGACAGAGTTAGTGTGAAAAAATACTTAATCCTTCATATCACAGAGTCTATAGATATTATCTAAATTTTATTCAAGAAATAGACAAATATATATATTATCTAGACTTATAGAGGAAACAAATAAAAACAAAAAATGTACAGCAAAAGAGTGTGTCTTTGGAGAGCAGCACTTAGAATTTGGAAGGAAAGGGTGCAAGGCAGTGGCCATGCATCACGCGCTAATTTTTCTGTGGTATTTGATTGTGTTACCACATATATGTATTAATTTGTTTAAAATATAACCTTTAAAATTTATTTAGGAACAATATTGTTCTTGTTAAGGAAATAACAACACTTGAAAAATATTATGTGTATTTGTTCTAAAATTTTGTGAGCAATTTTGACAGATTCGAACAAGAGTTACCAATTCAACTCTTTAAACTTCATCATTTAATAATGTTGTAAAAAATTAACAAATAAACTTCAGAGTTATCATTTTTTTATTTTATTTTATTATCACTTCATAGTTATCACTTATAACTTATCACTAAGGTATCACTTAGTCTTTATTTGGTCATATCGTCAAATTAAAATAGCATTTGTCACAATCTGTACAAGTAGGAAAGACTGGGATTTGTTGAAACTATACAATGTACCTTCTAGAAACACAGGTATCCCAGGAGTCTGCCTCCTGTACAGCGCTTCTGTTCCGTGGCAACATCCACTGTCCTTCCCTAAAAGAAAATAGCTTGGACAAAAAAAGCTTGCTTATTTAAAACCTGGAAGAGAACAAAGGCAAGGAATTTAACCTAATTTATCTTGTTTTTCCAAATGTAGAGTATGCATTGCCACAGAATACGTTAGCACCCTGCCATCTTTCCAACTGGAGTTTAATAGGGAATTTTTTTCCCTCAAAGGACACACAGTTATGGGGAATCAGAAATCTCCATCAAGTATGGCTAACAGCTGAGGAAAGAGTATTGGGGGAGTTCTGATTATTTTCAGTTCAGGAGCGAGAAAAGTGTTGGATCAATTGTATACATCAATTCACATGTGATCTTACTGATGATAAATTGAAGTTAGTTATCATAATACAAAAACAAAGATGACACTTCTATCACCAAATATAATACCCCCATTTAAAAACTCGCACATGCACACACTCACACCCAAGTCTGATGGCTTGTCTCTGGGAACAGTGCTTCTCAAATTTTAAAGTTAAACCTAGGGATCTGTGATGGGGTTGAGATTCTACTTTTATAACAAGTTCCCAGGTGATGTCTAAGCTGCTGGTCCTTGAATCACATTTTGAATAGTAAGGAGAGTTTCCAAATCTTTGTTTTACTCACTGACAGATGAACTGAAAACCTAATCTACGGAATAATAGGCAGCATTTTTCACAATAGCCAAGATATGGAAACTATCCAAGTGTCTGATGGATGAATGAATAAAAAAAATGTGATATTTACATACACAATGGAATACTATTCAGCCTTAAAAAAAGAAGGAAATCCTGCCCTTTGCAACAACGTGGATGAACCTGGAGGATATTATGCTAATTGAAATAAGCCAGTCACAGAGGAACAAATACTGCATGATTCCACTTATGTGAGGCATCTAAAATGGTCAAATGTATAGAAGCAGAGAATTGAACATTGGTTGCTGGGGGCTGGAGGTAGAGGAAATTGGGAGTTGTTGTTCAATGGATATAAAGTTTCAGTTATGCAAGATGAAAAAGTCCTAGAGATCTGCTGTACAAAGTAATGCCTATAGTTAACAATACAGTATTGTGCACTTAAAAATTTGTTAACAGGGTAGATCTCATGTTAAATGTTCCTACCACCCACATACACCAAAAAAAAGGACACAAGGAAACTTTGGAAAGCATTGGTTAAGTCTATTAATGTGATTTTCGTGATGGTATTATGGAGGGATCTTTATTCTTGAAGCATATCTATTTCCTGCCTGCACATTTTCTTAGGTTGTGGTAAGTTCTAATAAAGCAAAAAGTGGGTGATTTAGAATTCTTTACATCAGTTCTAAGTGTTATGGATTACTGATAAGTCAGCAAAGAGGAATCTTAATATCCATAAGCTAAATATTATAACACAGATAAAGAAGGGGAGAGAGAATATGGTCCTGTAATTATACACTGGAAAAGAAGGCTTTATTTACCTCCGAAGGACTACAACCTTGAAGGAAATTACAAATCAGTGAGGAATGATGGTGAATTAGGACATTCTTCCATTGAATAAGACTATAGCTGAAAGGTCAGATATATTTAAAATAATGTTCACTATTAAATAAATTATACTGCTTAATTTGAGATATTATGCCAATCATGAACCTCTTTTTGGACCTTGACTTTTTTTCCTGAAAAGCTGTATAATTTTTAATACCACGCTTATATCTGTAAATTTAAGAAAACTAGATATCCAAAACACACGTATCCACTCTTTTATTTATTTCTAAAAATCTAGCATTTACAACTAAAGAAAGAATACTATCTTAATGAATCAAAATAAAAACATGTTCTCAATGACTGTGTCCATTTCCAAACTGTAGCAAAAATCTAAATAAACCTTAAATAGAGTTTAACCTTGCAAAGCAAAAGAAATATCAAGCTGTCGAACACATTTCTACCTGGTTTAAAATATTTAAATTGGGAAAAATATTGCTTTTGTTTCCAGAAAAACTATTGAACTAAGAAACTTCTAGGCTTTAAGATTATTAAAAAGATTGTCCAATATATGACTGCTATGAGCCCACAAAAATTCAATTTTTATTTGCCAAGTTAAATCTTCCAGAAAATTGTTGGCAGTGTGATGTTGGATACTCATATCACAATAATCCTGCCCAAATAGTCATGTTTGATTACTCCTTGTTCTGTGCGGAGAGGGAAAAGTCCAATAAATTCTCACTACTACTTTTCAACTCAGATAGTAGTCACTGTAAACAGAAAAGAATAAGACAAAACCGGTACCAGCATGAGCACACCTTTTGTCCAAAATGTTAGATTCTGAGAGAAGTGTAATAAACGAAAGCGAAGGAAAAGTCTAAAAAATATAAATTTTGAGGGACTGTAGACCAGGAAAACATTAGTAAGACCCCTTACTGTTTTACTTCATATGAAAAGACCCAAAGTAAATATTTTCCAATTAATGTGAGAGTGAAAACATACTCTACAAGGCAGTTCATTCCAAACCATATCTCCCGTATATGGAGAGCTCCCAGATGGATAGGATATTAACCACTATACAAAAATGAGCCTGCATGTACAAGGCATCGTAACAAATAACTGATGCATTAAAAATGCCTCTTCTGTTCGGTTACCATCTCTGCTATCACATGGGCTTAGCAGCTGTAAGTGAGATACAAAATGATAAGGTCTTTCAAAAGGTAAAAGTGGGTTTCTCTCACATACACTCTCACATCATCTCTGAGCTGATGAGGTGGTGACTCTGCTCCACCAGGTCACCTAGGGCCAAATGTCCTTCCATCTTATTGCTCTGACATCCCTAGGGTTTTTTCCTTACCCATATAATCAAAGATGACAATTTTGCATTTCAGGCATCAAAAAAGAAGAAAGAGGAAGACAAGAAGCATCCTTTCACTATACAGATGTAACTAAGAAATTGAATCCATTGTGTCTATTTCTTTCCATTGGTCAGAACTTCAGTCACATGACTATACTTAGCTGTAAGGAAATCTGAAAAACATAGCCATTAACTGGGCAGCCAGATACCAAGATAACAACAATTCTATTTGTATAAAAGAGGGGGGAACTGGATATTGGGGGGCAATAAGCAGCCTCTGCCACTGTGACTTTTGGATCTCACAGCATTGCTGCAGGTTAGTTATTCCCACTGTCAAATCAAAACACTAATACTTGCCTCACCTCCTTTATGGTAAGGATTAAATGAAGTAATAATCATGAAAGTATTACGTAAACTGTAAAGCAATGTATA
The DNA here is from genome assembly GCF_020826845.1 of Diceros bicornis minor. Classification (NCBI taxonomy): domain Eukaryota; kingdom Metazoa; phylum Chordata; class Mammalia; order Perissodactyla; family Rhinocerotidae; genus Diceros; species Diceros bicornis. The sequence continues at coordinate 23,247,205 of NC_080755.1, read as the reverse complement.
CTTGTAAGATATTAATTATACTTTATACTGACATCTTACTGACCAAATAGGAAAAAAATAAAAGGGAGGAGATGAAGCAGAGAAGACAGAGAATTATTTGGTGATTCTGTTTTCACAGAGGGAACATAAAGAAAAATCTTTTTTAGATACAGTTTGAAGTTCAGTCTAGTTGTCTGTGATGTGTGAGACTCAGGGTGTGTTTAGAGTGCGAATGTTATTGCCTTAATTTGAAATGACACCTATTTGCATCAAAATATTTCAGATAACACTCCAATTCTTGATTCTTTCCGCAGGAACTGCTATCACACCACCTTTTATGAATTCGACACTGTGTGCCAGGAACTGTGCTCAGTGCTCGAGATGAAGATGAAGGTCAGGTAGGTAAGAAAGAAATGTACATGCAGGTTGAAACAGAAAAATTACAAAGCAATGTCATAACTGAAATTATACAGACATTTTAAAAAGTACTGTGCGAGGAACCTATAAAAGAAAGAAATTTATGCTAACAAGCATGGCATTTTGGTATCTTGCCAATAATGCTTTAAAATGCCCACATATCATTAGCATGCTTCTCTCAAGTTAAAATACTGAGTAGAAATTCATTGCAGTTTTGGGAAATAACAGGTATTACTCAAAATATCTCCCACCCTAAAAGTCCCTGAACTACCAACCTTAAAACCTAAACAACAGAAATGTTAAAATTCTTCAAATAAACCACTTTACTAGGAGGGTCATAGATAATAAAAAAGGACTAATTAATTCATTTAATATGAGAATATTTAAGATGAGCAAACCTATATATATTAACTTGTTGACTACTTATTACTTATTGTTTTATTTCTATACAGTATTAATACAGAGCTGTTTCTTATATTTCCATCTTTAATGAATTTTTTTCTTCAAAGGAAATGAATACATATGGAATAAAAGAGATTTTTAGTAATATTGATTTTTTTCTTCAAATTAAATTTGTCTTTTGAAAACAAAACAAAGAAAAGCAACACATCAAAGCATAAAATTATTTCCAGTCTGAGAAATCTGGGGGCATTATTTTTAAAGGATTTACAACTATCTCCCTGTATGTTTTCCCAGATGGATGTTTAAGGTCAGAGTGATAAAATGGTAATGCTGTTAGTCACTAAATATTCTGGCACTACTGAGTCTGTTATTACATTTCATGTCATTATTAAGTCAAAAAACATCCAGGATGTAATTTTCTTTGGGATATCTTGCTAGCTAGACAGTAAAATTAGAACTCTGAGGCCAACTAGAAAGTCATCTTGAGGTATTGGTTTATAGCTTGATGGATGTCTTAGCATAAAATATTCGCATATTCAAGTTAATTTTGTTTGATGATTGTGTATGCAATCTGAATACATGTAAACTTTCCTATTTATATATCATCTTAACTTTTAATATATTCCTGAAAGTAAATATTTTTAGCAGAATATCATATTTGACCATGCATCTTGTATTCTTCAGGTACTTATTTGTTTTCTGGGACGTTCCTTTACAATGAGATTCTCATAGATATTTCACTACTTAATGAAACTTAGATTTTTTAAGTTGTTTGATTTTAATTCCAATGTGCCTTATACTTATAAAATTAGATGGAAAAAAATAGAGTTCTGCTACTCTTCAGACCATGAATTTTTGCGATATTAATTGAGGTCTTAAGACCCAGTGACCAAAAATATCTCCCACCTGCTGAAGTCTCTGAAATTCCAGTTTAAATATCCATCTGTTTTTATTGAAGTATAAACACAGATGTCTTTGGCTCCTCTCCATCAAATGTCTACCTTTAAGCTAATTATCAGTCATTAACATATTACCATAGAACAGGTTGTTACCTGGCGGCTAACTGAAGGCTGGGCTACAATAGAGCATCATAGAAGCGTACTGTGATGATGGAGAGAGTGGGCATTTACGTCCTGAGTGATGTACCTCAATGGGAGGATATACCAGGAAAGGGTATAAGTGGTTGACTCTGGACTTTCTAAAGCAAGGATAAGAACAAGTGATGTCAAGAGACAAGCTTGGAGAAAGCAAGGAAACAGTGAAGACAGAGGAAAGCATTATAAAGAAGGATGAGAACATACCAAAGACAAATATGGCCAATTTCATAAATTTGCCAAGGACCTGGATCGCAAATATCTTCAGAGAGAAGAAACATTTTAGAGAATAAAATATTTTTAACTGTTTTCCAAGCATGCAGGGGTCAGCTCAGCCCTCTGGAAGGAAAGCCTTAAATACTGAAGTGACTAGAAGTTGGCTGAGTGGATGCTTAATCCAGCACTCTCCCGAGTCTAATCACTTTGGTGGTCTAATAAGATGATCTATTAAAAAGGATTTCTACAGCCAAACAGGTTTGGAGAACTCAGCATCCTATAGAGCCCTCTTGGAGACCCAGAACTTGTATTAGCATATTAAAGATTTTAAAAAATTTTAGAGTTGAGAAATCTTGATAAAAGCCAGCATTTCCCAGAGTTATTTGAGCTCAGAACCATGTTTACAGTAACATCTATGAATATTTTGCTGGAAATGTTAAAATAATTATAATCCCCTTCCAACTGTTGCAGGGTAAATTTGCTCCTAGTTACAAACGATGACAAAGAGAAAACAACTGATGCATATTGTACCCAGTAATGACAGCCACAAAATTATGATTGATTAAAATAGATATCTTTGTCAGAAATATCCCTCTTAATGAAAATTTAGCATGAAAGAGAGTGTCAAATGGCCATTACTAAAAATTCAAATCCCCTTCATACCTTAAAAATAGATACTGTGTAAGCAATAATCAACCTAGCATTCCCAACAGTGAGTGGATTGACTGATTTGAAAACCGAATGTAGAAGTGACCGATTTAATCAGCACTGCTCCACTGGGACCTCCTGAAGGGTTGTTAATTGTTGTGGTGATTGTAGGGATGTGGCTTCCTGCCCACCAGAAAGTGTACTGACACGACCAACTGTTGACATGAGGCACAGAACCAGATATTAAGGTCATTTTATACTGACTAATCCAAGTCAAATTTTAACACCTAGTCTAACAGAGAAAATCTGGATCCCATATCTAATCTCTTCCCCACACCCATATCTCAAGTTAAGCAACTATGTTCAGATATATAGATAGAGTATAGAATAGGAAGAGGCCAGAGTCAATATCTTAGGACTATTCGGGGGTTTAAGTCGTTTCTCAAGCACAGCCACAAACTCTGGACTTTTTGTTAGCACAAGTTTCTAATTTAAGCAGAGGCAAATAAAGTATCTTCCTAAACATTAGAATTTGAGGGGAATTTGAAGATTTGTGTAGCAACACTCATATTTTCTTAATCTCTAGCCCAATACTGCTCTTCCCTCCATCTGAACTTTTGAAATTATCGCTTTGGGTTACACAGAAAATGTCATCTGGTTGCCCCACTAACACATTTCCTTGGATATATTGGAATGTATCTCTTCCAACAATGCATTTTTGTTTTAGTAGGGAACTTGGATAGCCTGGTGAATAAATAACTTAAATTTCTAATTTCTGTATAGAAACCATGAGATGCTTGGAGAGATGCTTGGATAATGAGCTAGTAAAGCAAAACAGAGCAGTTAGGAAGAAAACTGAGAAGGAGATACAAAAAGAACAATGGGACACCGAAGATCAACGTTTCATACTTCACAATTTTGTCCCTGCTTTGCTGGTAAGTTTGTAGAAAAGAGGTTTCCAGAAAGCTTTCAGAGTATATCAATGTCTATGGTGCTGAATTTCTCTCTTAAATATCTGTTATTTAATATGTGAATGCAATGTGATATAGTGAAAGCGTGCAGGCTTGGAATAAGATAGGTCATTCAAATCCTAGCTCTCTAATATCTGGCACCAAGGCCTTGGGCATCCCTCCCACGGCCTTACTACCTAGTCGTCACTCATAGTACCCACCTCCACAGTGTGAAGTTCAGTGTCCTCGAATCACAACCACCTCTCCTGCCTTGGACTCACCCAGCTATTCCAAATATACTTCTTCTCCAAGTTCTGCAGGATTGAAAACACTATTTTGGATTTGTTTTGCTTTGTTTTGTTTTTTGTTTATTCATTTTTTTACTAATATCTTGAACTTCTTTACACATTGCTGTACCTGCCTGGAAAATAACTATTTTTTTTTCTCTGCTCAATTATTTTCTCTGAGAGGGCAGGAATTATGCTTGTCTAGCTGACCATGCTAAGATAATAGACCTTTAATAAATATTCATTGTGCACTTCATTGTGCACTTTTGAAGAATATTGCTTAACCTCTCAGATCCTCTTTTTTTCTCCCCCGTAAAATATGAATACTAGAAGTAATAGAATTTTTGTGAAAGTTAAAAATGAGATGACTAATACATAAAGCTCTCTTGCACATAAAAGATAATCCGGAAATATTAACTCCTTATCCATGCCCTTTTTCCTAAGATGTAGAGCCATGGAAAAGAGAAGATAGCAGAGGAGTGGGGAGTGGGAATCTCTTTCTCTTTTATTATATTATTATTATTATTATTATTATTATAGAGACATTATTATAGAGATTTTATCTAAACATTATGTAGAAAAATTTGTCATGTCTCCAACATACTTTATTAAAATTTTCTTTTTTCCAATAATCTAAATTCATTTCATTTTTTATAAGATTGTGCCTATTCATGCATTATTATTCCTGTATATCCATATGTGTTACTCATGAATGTAAAAGATCAAGCAAGGATTGTGCTTGTGTAATTGACACCATACTACTGAAATTAAACTGTAATCTTTACAACTTGCTGGATGGAGAATGAGGAGATAAAGTAAAGGGGATAGTGAAGGGAGTTAGACAGGATACAGCAAGAAGTTCTTATTCCTGACCATGAGGAAACTGTTTTCAGCTCAGAGTCTTTTCAGAATATTAATCTTCCTGCAAAAACATGTGTAAGATGAAACCCTTTCTCTTCTGAGCAATCAAGGGCCCAGGAGCAAAAACCCAAAGTGCTAGAAAATCATGTCAGTAGAAAAAGAAGCCATTTCAAGGTAATAAGTAATTAGGGCTGGCCTTTTACAGACTGTAATTGAGAGATGATACCTCATTAAAAGCCCCCATTGATTAAAACTCAGTATTTGAAGTGAACTTGGTGAACTCTCATAAGCAAAGACTACAAATTTTCTATAAATAGTGAAAAGGGCCCTAAATCAAAAAAGGGAGAGGCTACCACAGACTCGTGTGAAAAATGAATATTGGGGCAGAGGAAAGGATAAGCAGAATTTGCCAGAGAAGGAAAAGTATTGAGAAAAAAATGTTATTTTAACCACACCTGTCCAAGTGTTATCATTGATTCCTTAATGAGAGGAATTTGAAATTTACATCAGAAACATATAGTATATCATTTGTATTACCTTGTAAATAAGTATGTTTAGGTTTACTATATGGTTAGGTATCTACGGTTCTCAACTCTGGAGTGTCAGTTCATTCCCAACTAACTCTTTTATCGTCTTAATAAGATTCTTAGATAAAAACCATTCATGTATTGCTATATTTTTCAAATGGATGGACTATACCTGATCATTGCAGTCAAGACTTAAGAACCCAGTAGGGGATGACCTGGTAAATAATAACACCAGTAACTTGATTTAATAAAGGTTTCTTTTTTCTGAGTATATTTCTGATTAGATTTGCAAAGGAAAGAAATAGAGAAGGATATGAAACAATTGTGGCTTCCTGACAGCCGTATGTTCAGTTTTTCTCCCATCCCTTTCTCTAATTTATCCTGCACATCATTGGCAGTTTCAATTTAATTAAATACATATTTATGGGATAAATACGTACTGGGCAGTGTACTGAGCACTATGGATATAATGATGAATGACAGTTCCTGTCCTTAAATTCTTAGAGTTCACTGGAGAAACAAACAAAGAAACAGGAAACTAATTTGTAAGTGATAAACACACACAATGATGGGACGCTATGGGAAGCCCCTAAGAGAGACACCTAAACCAGCCTATTGGACGTAGAGAAGGCTTACCAGTTGAAGTGATTTTCAAGATGCACAGCAGTAAAGAACACAGTGGTTGGCCAGGTGAATGTGGTGAAACATGTTCCCTAGAGGGTCACTGGAGATTTGAGAGATGAGACAGAGAGGTAAAGATGGGTAAGATTGTGAAAAACCTTGTAAACCATTTTAGAAGCAGAGGGGAGCCATTACTCTACTTAACAATACAATAGAACTTTCAAAGTTACACATATTTTCAATGAGCCACTTAATGTTTATTTTCCTTGCTGCTGCTGGGATCCCCTAACCCGTGAAGGGACCCTTGAACTAGAGAATGAATCAGAGAAGGGAAGATCTTGGTAACACGGGAAGCAGAAAGGCCATCATTGTTGTTGCAGTAATCAAGGAAATAGACGATGTTGGACCAAACTAAGTTACTGACAGTAAAGAAGGAGAAAAATAGACAAAGTACAGAGATACTTAGGAAATAGAAACAACAGAACCTAGTGATTGATTAGATGTGGTTTTAGTGAGGAAGACTGAGGAGTCAACTATAATGCAAACAGATTTACAGCTTCAGCAACTGAGTGCGCAGCACTGCCATTCCCTTAGTTATGAGGAATTGGTTTGTGAGAAGGGAAGAAGATCAATAATTGAATGTTTTACATGTCGAATTTTATGTATTTCTGTGATAGTCAAGTATAAATGTCCCATAGACAGTAGGCTATATAAGACTAGACCTCAGGGAAGAGATAATACGGAAGAGATCTAAATTTGGGAGGTTACAAAGCTTTACATCATCTATGCATTTGTAAAAGTTTATGACTATGTCTTTACTCTTCTAATTCCTATTTATATATCCACCTTTGTACTAGATCCCAATGCCTCTCACTTGCTCATGGACATATCAATTGTCCATTACCCCATATCTTCATCCTTCTCTTCCCTACTGGCTCCTTGCCATCATCATTTATACATGCTAAAGGTTCTCCCATGTTTATCAAGTAAGCCAAAAAGCAAAGCACTTGCCTCCTAGCCACAATCTATCTCCCACCTTCTTAACAGAATTCTCTTCACTTCCTCTTTTCAGTTCCTTCTCAAGTTTGACTGCTGTCCTTCACTCCCATCTCCATCTCCAATATTCCACCAAAATTACTGTGCCCATTTTTCCACCAAAATTGTCCTGCTTTCTTTGCTGTGAAATTCAACAACTCTTCTCAGCCCTCATCTTCAGGGGCTCTGAGCATCACTTGACACTGTTGACAACTCCCTCTTCTGGAAGCCCTCTCTAGACTTTGTGACCAGCTCTTCTGTTGTTACTGCTCCTAGGTCTCCTTTACAGGGTTTCTTTCTTGTCCCTCAAAGGCTGATATTTTTCTCTTACTTTATACATATCCCCATGTGATGTCATTATTTTGTATTGATGATTCCCAAATCTACATCTCTGGCACAGAACTCTCTCTGAGGAGAGTATATGGCAACAAGGTGAATCTGATCTCCTTAACTAGGCATTGTCTTATCTCGTAACTCTTTGTAATGCTGCCAGTGTCACACCACAAGTGAGGACACCTGTGTTCTTTGCTCCCACCTGTTCTCTAATCTAGAACGCCTTACTCCTTGTTCTAATAATTTAGGTCATATCACTCTTTTAAGTACAAACTCAAAACTTACTTCTCCAATAGACATTTCTCTAACCACTTCTTCTGAATTCCTATCATACCAGTGTATCATCACCATAGTACAGGAATAGCAAATAGGTTTCATTTTGAAAGAAAATGCTGATTCACAGGCAACACCAACCTAGAGTTCAGTACCAAAGAAGATTCACTCTTCCCCATGTCCATACATAGCAGGATAGTATCATGACTGATAATCAATGAGTGCAAGAGAGAAGGGGCAGCCTCAAGTCACGTAGTTGCCATCCATGTTGCAGCTCTTAAAATATGCTATCTTGAATTCTTGTTTATCTTGATTATAAATACCCTGTCCTTAAAACCAGATTTTAAATTACAAATTAAACAAATTAAAGACTGGATCTTATTCTTCTTCATATTCTCATGCAAAAAACTAATGATCAATAAATGTTTAATGAGGAGGAGGAGAAGAAGGAGATGCTAGTAAATTTTAGAAGTGGAAACAAATGTGGAGTACAGAGAAAGTAAGCTTCTAAAAAAAGAAATTGATGTCTTATTATCTATTCTCTAAAGAATACATTCCAAAATTAAATCACCTTACTCTCTACAGACCCAGATGGGATAATAATATTTTTAGAGAACATATTTTCCTTTCGAATCTCATGTAATCTCCTTTTAAAAAATCTATCAGTTTTGGGGCCGGCCCGGTGGCGCAAGCGGTTGGGTGCGCGCGCTCCGCTGCGGCGGCCCGGGGTTCGCTGGTTTGGATCCTGGGCGCTCACCGACGCACTGCTTGGTAGGCCATGCTGTGGCGGCGTCCCATGTAAAGTGGAGGAGGATGGGCACCAATGTTAGCCCAGGGCCGTCTTCCTCAGCAAAAAATAAAAGAGGAGGATTGGCGGATGTTAGCTCAGGGCTGATCTCCTCACAAAAAAAAAAAAAAAAAAAAAATCTATCAGTTTTAAAGTATATGCTCTGGTTGTAATGGCTTCTACAAAACTGTGCATATGGCCTCTATTAAATCTAAAGTCAGGCTCCATTTTTAATATTCCTATTCATTTTCCATTTTAGTAAAACAATAGCTTGAGATGTAGGTTGCATTCAGATTTTAAACATATTTTGGAAGAATTGAGATATGTAGAGACTGTGATACTAAAACAATGCTACAAAAATGAAAAATGACAGGGGCAAAAAAATATGTAAAAAGGAACATTCTCTCTCACCTCTGCTTCTCTGTCATCTCCTGTGATTCATCCGTTGCACATGTTCTTGGGGGATGCTTTCGTAGTTACAACATATATGCTTCATAGCATAGATGAAGAAGAGCTCTAGACATACAGAAAAACTAAATCCATGAATCATACATTTAAATATTTAATATTTTAATTCAGTTTCTCAGTTTAAATCCATTGTTATCTTTAACATCTTTTCTCTGGTTTTATCATATTAATGGTTGATGGACTAAAATCAATTTACAGCTTTTCAAACAACTAATGAATATCCACAGTTTACAAATTTAGCTTTTTAAACTACTCCTCTTTCATTACATGCTGTACTACTTCACTAGTAGCTCTGGAGAAAGAAGCATTGTCTTGTAGAGCCACGGTTCTAAAACAATGCTAAGAAAACTGTGTATTGAAAATACTATACCTGTTTGATTAAATAGCAGAAAGAACATAGTCTTTGGAATCAGACAGGCCGGATTTTGAATCACTCTCCATCACTTACTCTATTATCTCAGGTAAATTGTTTAAACTCCATAAGACTTTGGACAAGTGTCTTATTGGCAAAATAGGAATAGTAATATATATCACATATAAGTAGGCCGTAGTTAAATGAAATCACGAGTGTTGTTTAAAAACCACAATGCCTAAAGCACAAAAAGTGATTAATAGATGCTAGTTCTGATTATTGTTTTCCTTTCAAAAGATCCAAAATAAAATTACAAGCTGAAAATATGGATTTAAACACATCTATTATTATTTTTCTTAAAATATTCATGAAAATATTTGCTTGAATGGAATGGGAAAGGACAAAACCAAATTTTAAATATAAAAATAATTTTTATAGGGGCTGGCCCGTGGTGTAGTGGTTAAATTCCACTCATTCTGCTTCGGCGGCCGAGGTTCTCAGGTTCAAATCCTGGGGGCAGACTTACACCACTCATCAGCTACGCTGTGGCAGTGACCCACATATAAAGTAGAGGAAGATTGGCAACAGATGTTAGCTCAGGGCTAATGTTCCTCAGCAAAATAATAATAGTGATAATACTTTTTATAATGGAAGTATAATATCTAAGTATATGATCTACCACATTGGCTGGGTTGGTATACATTGTTTTTACCCCTTTCTTGCTATTTTATAATTAACAAACAAACAGTCTAATATAAAAGTTAACCCTAAAGTTATTTACAACATGGTATTAGAAGTAATATGTGTTGCAATTTTTTTTTTTTTTTTTGGTGGGGAAGATTGTCCCTGAGTTAACATTTGTTGCCAATCTTCCTCTATTTTATACATGGGATGCTGCCACAGCATGGCTTGATGAGCAGTGTGTAGGTCCACACCTGGGATCTGAACCCACAAACCCCCAGCCACTGAAGTGGAGCATGTGAACTTAACCACTATGCCACCAGGCCAGCCCCTGTGTTATAATACTTTTATAGCACAACAGATAATATTTGGAAAGAATTGTGCCATTTATTCTCAAAAAATATTCATAAAGAAAATAGCAATGTTTAAAGTTTTATTCTATTTTCAGGATGACAAATTCTTAAATTATCTCTCTTTTCTTTTTCTCAAAAATTAGTAATTAACTAGGACGAGAATGACTGGTATTGAGTAGATCCATCTTGCAATTTTTTTAAATGGAAATATTTTTATATTTCTATAAGAGATTTTAATAATCTCCTTGTTTGTGAGGCCACTAATTTGGGGTTATCAACAGGAGATATTGAGTGATGCCAAAATCTGTAAATAGCTTAAGAAATGGTCAAAAATTATTCGGGAGCTAACCTAAGGTACTTGGCCATTTGGCACTCTGTGTCTGCCCTTCATCACTTCTAGAACAGGAGGGAGATTTTACACAGATTTTTTTTTCAATTACTTAATATATACATTTTGATGATATTCATTATATAGTGATCTCTGGAGAAGATGTGAGGACTCTCATGACATCATGAAGACTTAAGAGTAGGAAAGCAGCAGACAGGAGATGTTGCCTCATGAATTTCAAGGTAATGGAGGCTGAAAAGACGGAGTAAATAAAATAAAAAAGAAAAGAAGAATCAGTGTTTTAAAAAACTGATACTTCAATAATCTACACAAAAATGAAAACCTTGGGGATTCAGAATATACATTTGAGAAGATTTCTGTATCCCTTTGAAAGTCTGAAACAATAACCAGATAGTAGTTTAGAAGCAGATAATTTTGTTTGTTTTAGTATGTTCCAGAGTAAGTATAGAAAGCAATATCTTAGGTATTATTACTTAATTATACTGTTATCTAGCCTATCTGTCTAAGAGAAGCTACCACGTTCTAGTTGGTAGAATAATAGATTGGGAGAATGTGGTGTTTCAGTAAATAATTGATCATCAGACCGCCTAGATTTTGGTCATTTACTGAGCATTCATTCTCAAGGAAATCATAAGCATTATGTTCTTTCCATTAAATAATAGTGATAGTGATCTTAAAATACTATTATAAGAATCAATGTGGCAGCACTTGCAAACCCCTCAAATGATAGGTTTTATGTAAGACCCAAAATAGTAATAATAAGTTAAAAACCTGAAAATTGCTCTCCAAGGTAAAAAGACAGGACTTTCTGTATAAAAATAACACCATATTGTGCTCTCTGAAGCTGCAAACAATTTGGGAGGGTGAAATTTTATTTTCTCAGCTGTGCAAGTGACACATAATTCTATGAAAAAAAAATTAGATCTAGATATGAAACAGAGGACACCTGGAGACAGATGAATTGAAAAGCTAAATTTGAAATGAATCATTGAGCTAATGCACAGAAGTTATGGGTTTAAATGTTTTACCCGTGCTTCCTTTGCTCATTGCATTTGTTTCCTGCTGCTGCCCTTATTCTCATGATGTTTTTCATAGTGAATCTGCGTGTGTGGAGAATGAGGCCTGTTACCTTTCATTTTAGAGTCCCTGGAGAACAGGGGCCTATGTTGAGTTCAATGGTGAAAAGACTTATGAGAATGCTGGACAGTGCTAATATACCTATGATTTTCTAAGCCACTTCTTGTCAATCTGAGGAGCCATCGATGGACAATCTTGATCTGAGAATCCAGATATCCTTTCCTCTTCCCTCCGTAAGCTCTCCTAACATAGAGCGGTAGTGAGACAACCTATAATACATCTGTAATTAAGGGCTATGTACTCATAGTCAACTCCAAGTTTCAGTGCCATTGTATTTTCCAATTCTGAGGTTACGGTGAAGGAAAACAAAAATCTCATTGTGCCATTAATAAATATTTGCAAAGCCTATGACTTCATTCTATTTTGTACCATTCCAAAGTACAGCTAAATCCTGGAAACAAAATAATCAGGAAACTGAATGTTTGGGGTAATTTAAATTACTACCTAACTTGAAACTAAGCACAGAGCTATTTTTTTTTTCATCAGTGTAGTTGACAGTCAAGTAATATAGTCAGTGTAACCAATGTCCATTGAGGCCAATGATCGATATTGTTTATATGGAAGATTGAACTGAGTTTGCACTGATATCAGAGATCTACTAGAAATTTTTTTTCTTTTTTTTTTTTTTGGTGAGGAAGACTAGCCCTGAGCTAACATCTGCTGCCAATCCTCCTCTTTGTTGCTGAGGACGATTGGCCCTGGGCTAACATCCGTGCCCATCTTCCTCTACTTTATATGTGGGATGCCTGCCACAGCATGGCTTGATAAGCAATGCATAAGTCCATGCCCGGGATCCGAACCTGCGAACCCCAGGCTGAAGCAGAGCACACGAACCTAACCACTGCACCACTGGGCCAACCCATCTTCTGGAAATTTTAAAAAATAAGTACCTGGTTTAATCTTCACTTTTATCTCTTTTTCCTCAAAAATGTCCAAAGTAAGAGGTTGGAAAAAAATGTCATTTGTGATAAATGTTCGAAAAAGTTGGATTATGGTTTACATATTTCTGCAATAAGAAATTAATAAACAGAGTCTTTAAATATATTTGTCACTTTCAATTAAGAGAAATATTATGATGATCAAGTGTGCAAAGAGTTTAATATATATCTAAACAATTCCTGCAATTTAACTAAGTGAAGCTGTAATTAACATGCTATTCTAATGTCCTGAAAGAGGTAAATCTACTCACACAAAAGGACCCAAAGATGTCTCAAATACTTGAACAAGAGAAAGCTAATACCCTGAGCAATCTAAATTTCATAGTTCTTTTTTATTAATTATTTTTATCTTTGTCTCCTTTTATACTCTGTTCTGCACTTAAATCAGTGTTTATACAAGTAACACTGCGCTACTACATAGATTGTGAATCTCACATTTTATGAAGTATAATAAACACAAAATGATCTAACACTAGGAACCAGACGTTCAGTAGGCTTTTCTTTCAACAAGAAAAAAATATGAAATGATGCTTTTAGGGACTATAAGCCCAATACTCTGCTTATAGTAAATGTTCTATATGTGCCTATTGTTGATGAAAACAACTAAAGTATTAATTAATGTCTATCTTAAAGCAATACATTCTAAGTAGCTGAAAATATCTCAACCCCTATATTATTAATATTAATATGATTAGTATATTTATATTATTAGTGTTAATATAAAATGGGTAATATATTAGTATTTATTATTATTAATACAATATTAACATAGATACCAAGAAATCTTGAACTGCTTATGTTCCTATCAAATAACAATGCCTGGCACACAGTAGGCATTCAACTATTTCTTAATAACTAAGAAACTGGATGAATTAATCCTTACCAAAGTATCTTAAACACATTTGAAGTATGTTTTCTTATATTTAGCAAAACCATTTGTTTTGGACGCCATTTACTGTGTTTTATGAATTTGAATGAAAGTTGTGTTATTGGTCAGATTCCCAGCAGGAAAGAGTTGGCACACTCAAGCAGGGCCATTGAGGCATTTTTTAAAAGGAATTCTTTACAGCCAGTATAGTTACCCCTGAGAGTAACCAACAAGACATGGTGCGGGACCCTGGACTAGGAATGGCAGAGAGCCTTTACTTCCCAGGCCTGAGGACAAAAGGGAGCAAGTGGTTCCTGGAACCCAGAGAGGATAAGGACTTCCCAAGAGAAGCTGTAGCCTTCAGTAGAGGGACGCAGTTAACAGGTGGCAGGGAGGGAGCAGGGGAATAAACTTCCTGCCTGAACACACTCTGCTCCCACCTTCCAGAGCTTCTGTTGGTACCTCGCATTCGCTAAACCCTGCCGGAAGCCAGAAAGCAAGAACACTTGTTGAGGCAGGCCACAAAAGGCCAGCCTCCTGGGGCACGGAGCAGGTTGCAGGACCCAGTAGGTAGCTCAGAGGAGCAAGTAGAAAACATCCAGCACAGCTGGGATGACGTTCACTCTGACTCCACATAATAAGGAAAAGGGTTGCTTAGCCAATTAACAGTAAAAACAAGATGTATACATGACAATTAAAAACATTTAAAAAGAATTGATCACTTAAAGCTCCTCTCCCTTAGGAAAGCATTATTCAAGAAAAAAAATTCCAACTATAAATCACTCTTCAAAAATATTGTAATTGTCTCAGGAAGTTTAACAAGCCAACACATTCTTCATATAGTTATTGTTATCATAAATACAGAAAAGAAATAAAACTGATTTTTTTATAAATGCTCCACAATCTATAAATCTAATTGGCACAGACTCATATCTTCCTCAATTTATCTGAATTAGTGAGGTTTTAACAAATATCAAAAATACGTACGGGTTGGCCTGGAGGCGTAGCTGTTAAGTTCGTGTGCTCAGCTCCAGTGGCCCAAGGTTCACCGGCTAGGATCCCGGGCGCAGACCTACTCACCACTCATCAAGCCATGCTGAGGCGGTGTTCTGCATAGAAGAGCTACAACTCTACAACTGTGATACACAACTATGTACTGGGACTTTGGGGAGAAAAAAGAAAAAGAGGAAGATTGGCAACAGATGCTAATGCAGGGCCAATCTTCCTCAAAAAAAAAAAAAGAAGAATATGAATATATGTCAAAATTCTTCAAAATTTCATTGGGGCCGGCCCGTGGCGCAAGCGGTTAAGTGCACGCACTCCACTACAGCGGCCTGGGATCGCCAGTTCAGCTTGTTAAGCCATGCTGTGGCAGTGTCCCATATAAAGTAGAGGAAGATGGGCACAGATGTTAGCCCAGGGCCAGTCTTCCTCAACAAAAAAGAGGAGGATTGGCATCGGATGTTAGCTCAGGGCTGGTCTTCCTCACACACACACACAAAAAAAAAAAAATTTCGTGTCTTACTTCCCTATGCATTACCCTGACTATTTGCTATTACTCCTCAGCATGAACTTTTAGTTACAGAACTTTATTTATTTATCCTTTATTTTTTTCTCTGCTGCCCCCGCCCTACATCACACACCTGTTAAGTCACCTGCCTAGATGGATATTCCTGGAACTTTCCTCTTTTAAAGCTCATCATTCTTATTCTGCCTATTCAAGTGCCTTTCCCACATGCACACTGATAGTATTCACATACCTTCTCACTCGTCTACATTCGCTGGTGTATTGTTCTCCAACTGGTTTGTTGTCGTTATTGTTAACATATATTATTAAATCTTCATTCAGACTAGGTGTTGCTTTAAGTGAAAAAAACAAATCCTACATTTGTCTTATACATTCCGCAACACCTTCAGTTAATGCTCAGCTCATAGATATCTCGTTTACACATGGCATTAATGAGGAAGTCCTGCCTATTTCACTTATTCTTTTATAATGATGTATATATGTTTTGTTTTAATACTGTAATGAAAGGTTTTTAAAATCACTTAAAAAACAGAACACTAAAACATATTATATTCATAAAATTAAAATTTAAATAAAGATCTCCAGAAGTACTGTGGTACAATGTCGGTGAGTTATATGATTCCCTGCAAGATGGGATTTTTTTTTTTTCCTGATGTGTTTTAGAGATTCTGGGGCAAATCATTTTAGGACCTAAGCCTCCAAATCAAATACTACTTTCCCACTTTCTTTCTTTGGTCATTAAACTGTTTTCTAGATTACTTGAAGCACATGGGCTTTCAATATTAAGCAAGTGGTGCAACTTATCTATATATTAGGACAGTTTGAATTTAGGCACAGCTGCTATGTTTGAAATGTAAAAGCATGATGTCTTGTAACAGTGTGTTTTAAAATGTCTGTGTGGGAGTTGTACCTGGCCACTGCGGAGGGAATCACGGCTGAGCCCAGGCAACCCCATAAATAGAAAGGTTCTAATGGCCAGTTCCCTGCCATTGCTGTGCTCCAGCAGAGACCCAATGAGAGGGAGCTGAGATCACCTCTCTGGACAGATGAAGGAGGTCCTTGGAAACCATACCTTGAAAACAATTCCACCTCATCCCTTTTTGTGCTGTTAGACTGTCCCTATCATTTCTTCACTGGAAATTTCACAAGCCTTTCTTTAAATCAGGTTTTAAACAAATCGATTTGTTTAAATATATCTCTTGAGAAATGAAATGTCAATAGATATGAAAAATAAAAGGAAGGAAAAGTTCTATAGTCTTATAAGTTCGGGATAGTTTATACATTATTTCTCTCGGATGTTTACAATGCATTTAAATTAGTGAAGACTCTGAGAAGATCAGTTTAACTTAGATTAATCTGGTCTTTTCCCAAACTATTTGAAGTTGGGATTCTTTTATTTTTTTTCCAGAACATCTATAAACCTTTCTTAATATATTCATGTTTCACAGGACACATTTAGGAAACATTGCTTAAAGAATTTCAAGACTTGAATAATGTTTTATCATGTAGGACATATGGTCCATGTCCAATAACATTTATCAAAGCATGTACCTACATCCCTCCTTTTAATTAAATATTTTCGTATCTTCTCTTTTTATATTCATATTACTTTTAAATTTTCTTCATCAAATTGAAGGGTGATAGGAAAGAATTAATCTTTGCTTTTGTTAAAGGGTAATTTTGTTTAAAGACAAAGTCATAACTCTCATATAAATATAAAATAAACATACGTTTAAGATCTTATTTAACTCATTAACTAATGAGGGAACCAGTAAGATTCTGCAGCCAGTTCAAAGAAGAATTCAAAAGACACACATATAAAGGCAATCATGAATGCTGGACTGAATTTACAAGCAGATTGCTTCTCCACTGGACACAATTTATTGATTTCTATGAGCAAGAATCATTTTGTACTACTAATTTTTTGACAATTTACACAGCTATGAATGTAAGCACGTATGAATTCAAAGACAATGAAAGGTAGAGCTAACCTAGAAGGGCGCAGGGTGCCCAGGAAGAACTTTTTGCCCATTTTTAAGTTTTCACAATTTTTCCTGGCACTTTTTAATGAAAAAAAACCCATTTAATTCAACCACTATTGATAAGTGCTCTTCTTTGTATTCATTACCCTGTTTTAAGACCTACACACTTTCTGCTTTCACCTTAGGTTACTACTATCTTATTTATTGAGTGATTACTATATAACTAACACTATGCTAAATGCTTGTATTCATTATTTCATTTAAACCTCACAAATATAATATTTTATCACCAGATGAGAATACTGAGACTCAGAGTGATTAAGTCTTCAAGGTCACACAGAAGATAAGAAGCAAAACTAGGCCTCAATACTGTCTGACTCTAAGGTTCACCCCCTTAACCAATCTATCAACCTGAACATACTGCTTAACCTACGTTCTTCAAATAGTAAAACAAATTCACCTTAAGTTTAGCATGGACATCAGTCTTATTAGGCAAAATTGTCTGAACAAGAAGCTGAGCACTTATCTATTTCCATACATCACCTCTCCCTTGAGGCCAAGACGTATATAATTCAATTACCTCCTTAACATCTCACTTGGATGTTTAACGAACATCTGAAAATCAACTTTTCCTCAGCCCCATATCTTATCCATCAGCAAATTTCAACATCTCTTCTTCCAACATTTATTCCAACCTTGTCTGCTCTTCTCTATCTTTTCGCTACTCTGGTTCATTCAATCGTCGTTTCTTACCTGAGTTGATTCAATAACTTCTCTTTGTCAACAGTCAGACCATATCTGGATGATTGAAAAAGAACGGACCAAAACAAAACACTTTCATTGTTTTCAGCTGTCTTGGGTTACTTGTTCAAATTGCCAAGGCAACCAGTTAAAAATGAAAAATGGAAAATTTAGTCAAATAATTATTCTCTTGGAGTTATACAAATCCAAATAATAGGTTTTCCTATTGAATAGCATGATTGCTTCTCCCAATAGGTCAAGTCATCTAGTTATCATCTGGAAAGTGAGTCCCCTGAATTTAGAAACAATGGCTTATTCCTAGCATCATTTTATTCCCAGCTCCAAGCTCAACACAAAGCATATAATAGACAATCACTAAATGGCATTGAATAAATGAAGTGTCATATTAGATGCTGGTCCAATTGATGGTTTATATTGCCACATGGTACATCCAACCAATTTTAATACGTACAAATCAACCACTAATGCCAATGACAAATAAAACCAAAGGGCTGATTTAGTTGTTCCTTAGGCAATCACAAATGTTAACACCTAAATGGTAGGTAATTTTAGATCATTAAAAACATTAATTTACTATACCTGAGCATTGCCAGATCTAATTTCTAACCCCCTGATGGAATATTTAAGTATATTGTTTTTATTAAATGATGGATGAACGTCAAGGAGAGTGGAGGTTGACACCATTTTGGTGAGACTGCCCGCTTCAAAATCTGCTTGGATTTTTGCAAGAAGTTAAATTTCTAGTTTCACAAAATAATTGTCTCATAGAGATTCAAATCACTATTTTGACCCATTGACTATATGTATGTTTTCATGAAGGTTCATAAGATTTTTTCAGGATATTTTGCATATTATTCAAATCTTCACAAAAAAGACAACCTATTCACAAAATAGGTATGAAGCTACTAATATTATAACTTAAGAAACGATAAATGGACTCCAAAAAAATTTCACAAAAGCAAATTGCATGGAAAAACCGAGATAGGAAATCAAGTTAAGGCTCAAGGCAAAGAGCATCAGGGTCAAGACCTTGAATCCAGGAACCAGGTGACAATGTGGAGCAACGATGAAGCCAGAGAAACTAAGGAGTATTAACATACTGATCTCACGTTCAAAACCAAAAAGCATAACACATCCTATAACAAATCTGAGTGTACCTCAGGAGGCACAGTGGGACAGTACATTGGAAACTAAGATTGTTCTGAAAGATCTAAATATATGGCTCTCCTAAGTACAAAATCAGCATGTCAAGATAACAGAAGCTAAACTTAAATTGGAGAGAGTCTGCAACCTGTCTGTCTCAGGAGAACTGATACATTTGTTTGCATCTTCCAAATGTCTCAGCTTCAAAATGAGGCCTTCTAGAAAGTAAAAAATCTAGAAAGATTATTCAAGCCTTATCACTCATTATGTACATCTAAAAGATGAGGGGCCAGCCCGATGGCATAGTGGGCAAGTTCAGCATGCTCTGCTTCGACGGCCCAGGTTCGCAGGTTCAGATCCCAGTGGCGAACCTACACCACTCATCAAGCCACGCTGTGGTAGCAACTCACATATAAAGTAAAAGAAGATTGGCACAGATGTTAGCTCAGGGCCAATCTTCCTCAAGCAAAAAGAGGAGGATTGGCAACAGGTGTTAGCTCGAGGACAATCTTCCTCACCAAAAAAAAAAATGAAATGAAAAATAACAAAATAAAAGATCAGCTTTGTCCATCAATCAGTCACTGAGAGTAATTTAAGTTAATTTGCAATAATGAAGACTATTATTAAAGGCACTAGACAATTGATATAATAGGAATATATGACCCTAACAACTAAAGTTAAATTTGCACAAAATATTTCTTTACTGTATAAAATGAGGCTCAGTTGTCCTAAATGATAACCACCCAACTCAATTAATGATAGTAGTAGGAGTACTATTACTTTTATTTATTTGGCCATTGTTATGGGCCAGGCACTATGGTACATCTATTATCGGATTTTTTTCTCAAAGTAGCCCTACATGAGGAAACTAAGGCTCAAAGAGGTTAAATAATTTTTCCAAGGTCATGCGACTGTTAAATGATTACTGAAAGAAATGAATGGAGGTCTAACTGGGATACCAGGATATGTGGTTTCTCTAGGGAAAAAGGCCTCTGTAAACCTAATTTTCATTCTAGTGGATATTATAAGAAATCAAATTATAGCAACTTAGGTTCTTTGAATTTTTATAAACAACAAGATTTCAGGAAGACAGGAAACTACTAAAGTGGTTACTTTTTTAACTCAGTAAAATCATTTTACATGATTACTGTAAATATAACACTATTTGGCTTGGAATGATGAACTACACTCTTCAATAAAAGACCACAAAACCTTCCATGACTACTATGGTGTCTGGGTACACTCTATTCTCAAGTATCTGCAGTATCCACAGCCCATGCCATCTCTCCTCCTTTCTCCTCCATTAACTTCTGCCTTCAGGTGTGTGTCATTGCCTTTTCTCACTGACAAGAAAATAAATATCTAAAAGTAAGTCTAGGGCTCACAACTCATATCCCCAGAACTCAGAATCATAAGTGCTTAATACACAAGTTTTAAAAGAGTAACAAAAAAAGAAAGAAAAAGTAAAGCAAAGAGGAAAAAGTGAAGTGGGGAGGAAGGGAAGGGCGAAGTCAGGAAGGAAGGAAGAAGAAAGAGCTACAGTTTACATCATTAAAAATTTATCTTAAATTGTTCAGCCAGTTTTTTAAGATAATTTTTCAATGATTGTTTCTAAGGAGCAAGAACCAGTAAAAGCAAGTCAGATTCGAAGTTAATAGGTAATATCAAAATAATTAATTCTGTGCCAGATAACCTTGTTAGGTATTATAAAGATTTTATCTAAAAATGTAAAGAAATGTAAAGATTTAATGTAGAACATATAATGGCACCAACTCTAATAGGAGAAATGATAATATTTGTAAAAGCAAAAAAAAAAATTATTCTGTTATTTTAAACTGATTTGTGTGATCTTGGCAGTTTTGAATAAATATACTTTCACCTGAGTTAGCAATTATCTTAAATGATACACGGAACTTTTTCCAGTTTTAAAAGACTTTTGGAAAGTGAGTCCTGCGTACCTATTTTTAGCTTGAAAGTATGCAAAACATGTTACAAGAAATGCAATGGTCAAGCTTTATAACAAGGAGTTACAAATAGAAAACTATTCTTAATTATAATTTCATTAAAATTTAGTATTTAAATGACCACACATTAGCCTTCTGCTTAGATTATGAATCATAAGAACTTAATAAAGACACGTAAAATTTTTATTTCTAATTTTTAACAGTTACATTGAGGAATAAAAACATATGATAAACTACACATATTTAAAGTGTACACTTTGATAAGCTTTGCCTTCTGTATACATCCACAAAACCATCACCACACTCAAAGTAATTAATATATCTATCACATCCAAAAGTTTGATCAGTCTCCTAGGAATTCCTTTCTCCCACCCCTCCCACCCCTCCTCCTCATTCCCTCATGATCATTTGTCTTCTTTCTGTTACTGTAGATTTGTTTGCATCTTCTAGAATTTTATATAAATGGAATAATACAGTATGCACTCTTTTTTGTTCTACCTTCTTTCACTCACCATAATCAATTTGAGATTTACCTATGTTGTGGCATTTGGAAAGAAGTCTGGAAGGAAGGAAGGAAGAAGGAAGGGCATTTGAATAGTTTAGCTTTTTAATTGCTGAATAGTGTTCCATTGAATGAATATACCATAATACCAATCATTCGTCTATTGATGGGCATTTGCAGTTTTTCCAATTTCAGGCTGCTGTGACCATTCATGTGCAAATCTTTGTGTGGACATATATTTTCATTTATCTTAGGTAAACACCCAGGAGTGGAATGGCTAAGTTGTATGACAAGTATATGATTAACTTCTTAAGAAACAGCCAAACTGTTTTCCAAAATGGTTGTACCATTTTCCATTCACATCAACTGTGTATGACAGTTTCAATTGCTCTAACATCCTCACTAACATTTGGTATGGTCAATCTTCTTAACTTTAGCAATTCAATCTAATATGTATGTAATGGTATCTCATTGTAGTTTTCATTTGTAATTCCCTAATGGCTAATGATGTTGACCATCTCTTTATGTGCTTATCTGCCACCTGTATATCTTCTTTGGTGAAATGAGGAATCTGTAAAAATCTTTTACCCATCATTTCATTGTGTTTTCTTATTATTATTGAATTTAAAGAGTTATTTACATATTCTAGATAGAAATTCTTTATCAGATAAGTGTTTTGCAAATACTTTCTCCCAATCTGTGGCTTTTTATTCTCTTAACAGTGTCTTTCAAAGAGCACATGTTCTTGGTTTTAATGAAGTCCAATTTATCTTTTTTTATTTTATAACTTGTGCTTTTGGTGTTATATCTAAAAAATCTATACCTAACTCAAGGTTACAAAGGTTTTCGCCTATGTTTACTTTTTTTTGTTTTTTTAAATTGTTTTTGGTGAGGAAGATTGGCCCTGAGCTAACATCTATTGCCAATCCTCCTCCTTTTTTTTTTCCCCTTTTTCTCCCCAAAACCCCAGTAGATAATTGTATGTCATAGTTGAACATCCTTCTAGTTGCTGTATGTGGGACGCAGCCTCAGCATGGACAGACAAGCGGTGCATCAGTGCGCATCCGGGATCCGAACCCGGGCCGCCAGTAGCAGAGCCCGTGCACTCAACCGCTAAGCCACGGGGCTGAGCCCGTCTCCTGTGTTTACTTCCCCCTCCCCCAAAGCCCCATTAGATAGTTGTATGTCATAGTTGCACATCCTTCAAGTTGCTGTATGTGGGATGCGGCCACAGCATGGCGGGAGAAGCGGTGTGTCAGTGAGTGCCCAAGATCTGAACCCGGGCCGCCAGTAGCGGAGTGCACGCACTTAACCGCTAAGCCAGGGGGCTGGCCCTCCTATGTTTACTTTTAAAGATTACATATTTTTAGTTTTTATATTTAGGTTCATGATCCATTTTTAGTTAACTTGCATACACAATGCAAGAAAAGGATCAAAGTTCATTTTTTGCATAGTTGTTCCCAATTGTTCCAGCGTCATTTGTAGATATTCTCAATGTTTTTAGTATTTTAAGTCATTATGAGGGATACAGGTAAATAATGAAAACTTTTAGTAGATTTTTATATGTAAACCTAGAGAACAACATTTTACCATATATTTCTTTCCTCATCATTCCTTCTATCTTTCCCTGGAAATAGATTTAAAAATAGTAGTGAAGTTACATTAATATTTTCTATGTAAATATATCACAAAACACTCAAGTAATTATAGAGCTCACTATCTTAGAGTCTAGATTTAATTGTTCATGGAAGTTTATTAAATCCAGAATGTAGAAATTGAAAAATTAAGAATCAATAGTCCTTTTTTAATACTCTTTATGAAATGATTAACCATGTATTAATTCTTCCCCCATGTCTATTCTCCCTTCTTCCTTTCAGTAACGGACTCCCTTTCCCATAGAAGCACACGGTCATAGCCAGTCAGCTAAAGGCTACTATTCCCTTGCAGCAGTGCATGGCAACATGATGGGGTTTGGGCAATAAATCGAGTACAAACCAATGCAGGCAACTTCCAGATCACATTCTACCACAAAGCTGTTCTTTCCTTTCCCCTTTCTGTTGGCTGACAGAGAAATGGAAACCCCATGCAGGGATGTGTTCTGGGGTGATCTTCAGGAGCAGAGCTCCCTATCTGCCTTTACACCTTTCTGCCTCTGAACTGTTTAGATGAGAGAAAGAACATTCCATCTCATTTGAGACCTTTGGTCCCTGTTAGAGCATCGTGGTCTATGCTCTCATACAAAACTTGATACTGGACATTTGGTACTTCCCTAACTAAAACTTGTGGCAATGGTGTAATGGTAAGATCAGAAAGCTAGTGACTCTTGTCACGCCATAATAAAAATTTGGCAAACTGTTACCTATGATAACTAGAGAGACAGATCCTTTATATACTAAGACCATGGCTCTATGGGGACATACTTAGAGACTGTCAGGGTGTTGGTGCTGTTCACCGCCTATGCACGTAGCAAGATACTAAAAAGAGAGAGAATTCAAGCAAGAATTAACCACTTCCCATTTCACAAGCAGAGGACCAAAGAAAGTTCGTTCTACTAAAGGAAGTTCTGTCAATTTGCTGAGAGTCCAGAAATTTGGAGCAAGACAGGGTTGGAAAAGCCAACTGCCCTGTTCCCCGAAAAGCAGGAGGTAAGACTGTGCCCAGAGCCTTTCTCCAGAGGCGTGCGTTAAGTGTTCTCTAAGGTGAGCCAGTCAGTGGCAACAGAAGATTAAGAGTTGCCTCCTCACCAACGCCTATTGTTTCAAATGGCTTCAAGGTGGCAAGCAGTAAATCCAGAGAAATAGGATGGTCAAGAGTAGCAACCAATAAAGAAATGAGAGTCTATACATCAAGGAGCGAGACGAGAAGAGATCTTTGACCATAGTGATTCCCAAACGGAACCGACTGGAAGTATCTGACTAAAAGTCTGCCCCTTGAAGCCTTAAAAACTATGCCTTCCTGGGTCCACGTGGCTTTCCCAGCCTGCTTCCTTCAGGGCAGTTTAGGAGGCCTGGAGTCTGCTTTAGGGGTCAATAAATTACCCCCTAAAGCTTTTGCCACTCAGGCTTGTGGTTTCTCTTCTTTATTAATGCAATTACCTCAAAATTTTGGTAAGAAAAATGTCCTAAAAAGGCAAATCAGAGAGCCATAGAAGACAGTGAACAAGGCAGTTCCTCACAGAGAGTGGATCCATGGTTTAAACAAGGAACTTTCCACATGGCCATGGCAAAGTCTTCACAGTTTCTGACCTAAACAATTTCTCTATTGCTACGGACCAGTGACTTCTGTGTTTTTCCCCACCTTCCACTTTCCAAATGAAAAATTTTATTGGAGCTATTCTGATCCTACTCCACTATTCCTTATGGGATGTGGAACAGGAGGTAGAAAAATAATTTTTTTATAGGCCATTGGACATCTAAGAGCCACGTTTGAGCCTGTTGGAATGCACAGCACATCACTCAGAAATCCAGGACTTTGAGTTGCATGGAGTTTACCAGATAGGCCTTTGGTCTTTCTTACTGGGGGCAAGGATAATGTGGTCTCTATGGGAAGAAGGGTGCACAAGGCAGGTGGGGTAGCCATGGCCGTAGATTGGAGCACACAGCCGTGGTCTCTAAGTACTATTCTCCCTTTCTTCCTTTTAACCGTAGAACCTTCCCTTGTGTTCTAGGTAGGCCCATGGCTGCTAAGCTACAGACTACATTTTCCGGCTTAATTTACACCCATTTTCTTTATTCCTATAAACGTCAAGTCTATTTATTGCACTTAAATACACGTTAAGATACCATTCTCAAAGGACCATCAAAGTAGACTGATTAATATATGAAGCTGTCTACAAGGAATGATAGAATGAAGAGTTTAAAAATTATTTGACTAACTCAATCTGAAGTAGCTTCAACAGGCAAAAAAGATAATTGTTTACCTGAAAATATTCAACGAGTTCTTTAGAGATTTCTCCATTTAATTTCTCTGGGAAGAAATCACTTTAGTAATACTGCATTGGCTTGGATCAACGTAAGAACTGGTCATATTTCTGTAAATAATAGTGACTAAGAGATCTAAAAATATGTGGCTTTCTCAGCATATCTAAACTTCTATTAGATCTGGCTTAATGTGTAGGTATGCATATATGTACTTATATACATTAGACATATATATGTGGGTATTAGATGTTTGTATACACATATTCAAGTTGTAATTATTTTTGTGAAAGATAGAAAAATTTTAGCTAGAAAAGATAAGTTAGTATTTGATAAGATAGTTGATATCTCAATTAAAATAAGCAGTTATGGGGCCGGCCCGGTGGCGCAAGCGGTTGGGTGCGCGCGCTCCGCTGTGGCAGCCCGGGGTTCGCTGGTTCGGATCCCGGGCGTGCACCGACGCACTGCTCGGTAAGCCATGCTGTGGCGGCGTCCCATATAAAGTGGAGGAAAATGAGCACCGATGTTAGCCCAGTGCCGTCTTCCTCAGCAAAAAAAAAGAGGAGGATTGGCGGATGTTAGCTGTTAGCTCAGGGCTGATCTCCTCACAAAAAAAAAAAAAAAAAATAAGCAGTTATTAGAAAGGAGAGAAAAGGCTATTTCAAATTGATTCGTAAGAACTGGCCCAGCAACTAAAATCATATACTCTCCTCATAGCTTTCCTTTTTGGAAAATATTGAATGAATATAATGTTATGTAACAATTAAGTACAGAAAATCATGAAACTAACATTTAGTGTTGCCATTAAAACAACATTAAGTAGTTTTGGAGGGAGAACAAAGAAGCTGAGAAGATGACATTTGCACAGTTAAGACGGTAACATTGTTTAATAAGTCTAAATGCAAAGATTGAGCAGCCTGAGGCCCATGCCTACACAATGCTGAGAGAGCTGACCAGTGTTATATATTCAGTCTAAGATGAAACAGAGCATTTATTTGGGGAAAAAAAAACCTGGCATGGACTGCTTTAAAAATGTATAAAATAACAGTTAAGAATTTTTTTTAAATCATAATATTGCAGCTAAATAGAAAGAACAAAATTTTTGCAAAGCCATAATTTTTAGGAGACAAATACATTTTTATCAACTTATGTATTATATGTTCTAAAGCTCTCTACACCCAGATGGAATGTAGAAGTGTTTTGTGATTCTGATTTTGCTAAAGCAATTATTTCATGAACAAAGAAAACAAATCAGGATTACAAAGATAGTAAACTATTAAGGAGATCTGTGGTTAAAAATCCATTTTATTAAATATCACATTATATTTATTCCTTTGCAGAAATTCTGGATAGAGTATGAAGGACAACATTTCTAAAACTGATTGGGTATTAAATAATTCAAACCCCAAGAGTTGTGATCAAACAGATCTGTAGGCATATGTAAGTACCACTGAGGTGAAAATGCCAACCAAAGCAATTAGATTGAAAATTAATGTCTGGAGGTGATCAATGGAAGAACTGGCTGTGGATCTTCACGTCTGTATCATCTTTGTTTATTGCTGTAACTGGGTATCACAGAAAAACCAACTCATCTCTCAATGACAAGAAAGGATGTTTCCCTCAGTTTAGGCATTCCTAAATTAAATTGGAATCTATGGGAAGTGATTCTATGCTCAGATCTTAAGCTGATTTTTATTAATGTTGCTGGCCAGTAATGAAGATAAATGGCAGGCACATTCCACTTAAGTCAGGAACTACAAATGCAAGGTTGAGACAGTTGGGAGTGATTAATTATATTCTCTCTGCAAGGGTTCATGGGGGACTGGGGTTACTTTTTCCTCTAATGATGTCCCTTCCCCTGACATTAGCAGCACTGATGTAGGAGTTGGATATTTGACATTCTCTTCAGTATCTAAATGTGACTTAGAGACATAATGAATGCCTCAAGGTGAGCCCATCTTGGGTGTGTTCTTTACATTTCGTAAAGTATATTATACTTGCTGATAAAATTAAAAATCCCAACAAGACCCATTTTAGCAGTCATTTGTATGATGAGGGAACCTCTGTTACCTTCTTATGAATAGAATTTTTCTGGATAACTGAAGAGTTAAATAGAAAAATCTGTTTTGTTTCAACCTAAGTAGCTGAAAAAAATCTTTGTAAAATGCATTAGTCTACTTTACAGCTTTGCTAAGTACAGTATTGTAAAGCTAATTTAATATTTCTTTTATGATTGATGACTGTGCAGTGCCTTGGGGTCAGTAGGAATTGTTGTTCAGGTAATAAGCTGTAGTATATTGAACTCTGAATCTGAACTGACCAGATATTGGTTTATTTCATTGTGCTTTGCTTCGTTCTTTCTAGAGCAGAATACAAAAAAGAAATTCACTGGTGTTATGGTTCTAGTTAGAGTTTTTTTATTGTATATGTGTGTCACACATTGCGGTTCTTAGGACAGGTGAGGCATGTAAAACACTAAAAGTTTTCAATGATCTTGCTTATAGTCTTAAATTGACACTCCAATGACCCTATTCCTGAATGTGGGAGACCACCAGCCCCACTGAGGAACAGATACCTCAGTGCTCTCACATTCCCTGAAATTGCCATGATTCCAATCAGTGAAGAAATAAGCACAACTGTAATTGGACTGTCAGTGTTGCTAACGATTTCATGGTTCAAATTGGCAAGCTTGACAACTGTGCTCTGAATTCAGATCTTTTTGTACAGAGATAATAATAACAATTTACTGTCAAATTATGCCATCAATATAAAATTCCATCCTCTGTAATAGTGGTACCCAAGTGCAACTCTACAGACCTATACAATATTTCTCATCTTATTTAGGGAACTTCATAGAGAACTTAGGGGAACATTTACAGGAGATGTTTCCTAGAGCTTCTCCTTCAAGAGGTCAGAATAAGGGCCCATCACTATTTCTCTTTCTGTTTTAGGATCTTTTCCCTTTGTTCAGACAAAGGAATCAGAGTTCCAAAAAACCCTTGGGGAACAAATATAGAAACTACATAATAGAATAAGACTCCTCAGGAATACTATTTATAAGAGCTGAAGGGTCAATTTTCTCTGCACCATTGAAAATCTAAGACTGGAGACGCCCGTGGGAAATTACAGAATGCTACGTGGTAATGGTGACGGCTCATAGGTGAAGGTTATTCCAAATGTTCCCATAACTTTTCTAACCTAAAGACCCAAAGGCTTTAGGCTTTCATTTTGCTAAAGTTTCCACAACATCACAAAACACTCAAGAGTTGGGAAATTTGGGAAAATATCTGTTTTGAAAGAACAAGGAAATTGCTTCTTTGTTATATCAAGAAATAAGGTGTAGGAAAGGGAGTGGAGGAAGGGAGGATAAAAATCATTTTTGGAGCATCTACTCTGTGAAGACATTTTGATAGGGACTTTGTGTACATAACTTAATCTCCTTTTTAGTCATATGAATAATGTAATGTTAGCCCCATTTATAGATGAAGAATTTGAGATTTAATGGTATTGAGTAACTGCTCAAGATAATTTTTAAAATAGCAACAACAATAGTTATCAATATGTATGGAAAGCCTACAATATGTCAGGCATTGTGCTAGGCCTTTACATACATTATATAATTTATTTACGTACATAATATAATTTATTTTCCACCACAATCTATTACAATAATAATAACAAATATTATTATATTTATATAAATCAAATTTATAATTTAATTTCCACCACAACCTATTATAATAATATAATAAATATTCCTCACTTTTTACAGAGGCAGACTGAGGCTCAGAGAGTACTAAGTGATTCTCAATATCAAAGTAAAAGTCAACTGGGGCTTTAAATTCAGGTTTGTCTGAGTCCAAAGCTTATTTTATTTCCGCTATGACAAGTTTGAACAGGAAATCTACACACCCTGGTTCCCATAAGTATTGCGTAAGCGTTACAGATGCAATTAGGGTGGGTGCTGAATAGGAAGTTTTGCCCACCAATAAAAAATGGAATTTTCAGAATATGTAAGGCACAATTTTAGGCATTAAAAGGAATACCAAGATGCATACAATATAGTCTTTGCCTTCTAGGAATTTATGATCTGTAAAATACTCTGAAAAAGGACTAGAGTGGCAGTTTACGACATATACCAAACGGCTTCTTACAATAGCAAAGATTTATTGAGCACTTATTTGGTGCTAGACATTTGTTCTAAGCTTCATATGTATTAGCTAATTTATCCTATAAGCAAGACAGGTAGGTAATGTCATCACCCCCCATTTTACATCTGAGAAAACTGAGAGAGTTTTCTACAACAAAAGCTATAAGGTTATTCTGAGGATGAAAAGATCAATTTCTCCTAAGGACATTAGTGAAAGATTTTTGTAAGTGGTAAAGGAGGGGGAGCAGAGCTTTGGGGAGGCTTCAAGATGGATAGTGTTTCAGACATCAATAAAAATTTTTTTATTTCAATAGCTTGTTAAGTCCTTCAGTAACAGTGGGAATTTATATAATGGAAAAATTCTGATACCACCTTATGTACAAATGGACAGTAACAAGAAGCAACAAGACTACAGTTTATATAATAATCACTTAAAGTCATATATATGTATGTGTATATATACATATTCGTGTGTGTGTATATATATATATATATATGTGCAGTCATGCATCACGACGACTGGGAAACATTCTGAGAAATGTATTGTTAGGAGATTTCCTCATTGTGTGAACATCATAGAGTGTACTTACACAAACCTAGATAGTATAGCCTACTACACACCTAGACTATATGGTGCTAGTCTCATGAGACCACCATCATATATGTGGTCCATCGTTGACCAAAAAGGTCATTATGCAGCACCTGACTGCATATATGTAAAGAGCATAGCCAAAAAATTCCATTTTTATTTAACTTTTAACAGAATTATGGAAAAAATCCTTAGTAAAAAGATTGAACTCTTGGTTAAAATGACTTAAAAAAAGTGAGAGGAAGAGAATATAGATAACTTGAAATCATAATAAAATTAACATCATTTTTCAATTATCCAGGGAGAAATTTGTAGCACTAATTCTATTATTAGAACTGGGCCATGGGGAAGGGAAATGGATAACAATGGCAATAGGAGGTAAAACTCTCCAAACACTCCCCCCAGCTCTAAACAGAGCATCTTTTTTCCCAGCAAATTGTGTGGAGTGGAGCTGGGCATGAATCAGGATTACTCTGCTTTGCCTAATTTCTCTTCATTGAAGAGCTAAGTACCATATTTCATCTAATCTAAGAAACCGTCACTTGAAAACACACCATTAGTTTAAATTCCACTAAGAAAGAAAAATTACACTATCATAATCAAACTATGACAAATACTTCCTTATCATCAATTATAAAGCCAATGATTTAAACAATGTTAAAATGTGAACAAATGAGCAAATTCTAATGAGTGAAATATTACACAATCCAATTCTCAACTAGGTCTTAACCTTAGTCTAGTCTGCACATCTATTCTGGATTAATGAAAATCTGGCTATATGACCAGGCACAAATTAGGCTGGAAAAAGCTAATCAATAGTCTACTTTAAAAGGATACTAGAACTAGAAAGAAATAGCAAAGTGGTGTGGAAAGAGCATGGATTTTGTAATTAAACGTACTTGGCTTTTAACTCTAGCCTCATGCTGTATATGTAAGATGAAAAAATTATCTTCAATTATCTCTTAATCTTCAATTATCTAATCTATAAAATAAGAGTAGTATCTGCTGGATCATCAAGGTTCTTGTGAGGGTTGAATAAAGTCACTTGTGTGTAGCACCTCCCACAATTTCTGGCACAAGCAATTGTTCACTAAACAGACCCTCAGTAGAATAAGTGAAGATTTACAGGCTAGTATACCATGCAGTCAGGTGAGTTGTCAATATTAATATTAAAGGCACAAGTTCCTCTCGAATCCATGAGTAGATTAATTGTTCCTTCCTTCCTCACTGATATCATCATGTATTTCTCTAGTAATAGTGTGCCAAAGTATGAAACCAGTGGAAATAAACATTGAACAAAATAATGAATAACTTTGAAGCTGACTAATTTCTTGATACGTTTGTAAAAATGCATGGATTATACCACAAATGAAAGCAAAAGTGGAGTGTAAAATATTACAATTGATTTAATGAGTTCAAGATTCATGGATAATACTTGGTATCACATTCAAGGGGAAAAGGACTATTGGTGGCCACAAATTTTAATATATTGGTTTTTCTGAGGAATGCACTGTTATTAAATGGGTTTTGTTTATTTGCTTGTTTTAATTTGTTCTTCAAGTCTCTTACAGTTATAATGATCTTTAGACTTAGATTTTCTTTCTCCCTAAGGATACAATAAATTACCTTTCTTATACTGTGGCTGATTACATTTGCCTACATTAAATTCATTCTGATCTCTGCTGCACTCGATTATAGCTTAGAAATGCTCTAGTGGACTTAATTTTTTTTCTTTTTTCCTTCAGTAATATATGCTGTCATATTGACTTGTAGCAAATACGAAAAATAAGAAAAGTTTGGAAAAATAAGAGCAACAAAATTCAGAAATGTCAAAACATATTAAACAAGCAAATTTCCCTCTCAAAGAAAATGTTTTTGTGAAAAAAAGGAGGGTCATTTCTTGGAGAACCTATCCTTTTTAAAAAAATAAGAACCCTGACAATTTTAAAGAATGCTTTATTTTCAATTATATCATTGAAGCAAGGTTCAAGTATTATATTTTATATTATTAAAATTAATAGCTTGGAAACTTGAATATACGTTTAAGCTTCTAGTACTCAGGATAAAGCTTACATTGCTGTGGTTAGAAATCGTAACAGTAATTTTGTTTGTATAAAGCCAGGTCAATGCTAGGCCTAATGGCTACCTCCAGTATCTGCTTAAATCAGACAATTAATTAAAACCAAATTAATCCAAACCAAACTACGTAGATTACTTATACTGATAGGCAGTATGGTCTAAGTAACAATTCCATGTAGCCACATCCACAGCCTTTGTATGAAGTGTGTTGAATTAAAATTAAAGTAACTATCATCAGGCAAAAATCACCTAAAGATTCTATTGCTTAGGATTTTTGTCATAATCATTAAATATTTGACACATATAAATAAAACTGATATAAAATCTTGATTAAACTCTGAATCTTGGATCCAATATGACTGTCGATCAAATCACTGCTTTTGAAAGGAACAAAGAAACATTATAAAACCACAGAGAAAATTATTCTAGTCCAAGCCTTGCTGGGCCATATTTGAGTGTATATGAGCTCCATGCCCCCAGCTGCATGAGGAAATGAAGATCAGTTACTTGGGACCTCTTAAACAGGAGATAACCTGAGTTTCTGAGAGAGAATTCTCAAGGACTTTGAGGAAATCTAGGATACAATTCCTTACTTTATAAAAAAAAATCAAGTCCCCCATGATTGGGAGGCATCAGGCAAGGCAGCTGCCTCATTAGGTGTGGCTGGGAGAACAGCTGGGAATAGACCTAAAACTAGTCTTGATCAGTTAGGATAATATATATCTCCTTCAGCAGGCATAGCTTTAAAGGGTGGGTGGGCATGTGGTCTAAGATGGTCCAATCGGGTATTTTCTTCAGTGGACATGAATAAGGAAACATGTAGCCCTAGTTGGTGCTAGTGGTCCTTTCACTCATCCCAACTCATGGCAGAAGGCAGATCCCAAAGTGTCAGAAAGAAACAAGACCATGCCCAAATTCTCCTCTCCCTCTGAACGTTTCAGTTTCACGGCACAATAAATCCCCTTGAGTATTTAAGCCAATTAGTTTCAACCTAAAGCATCCTAACTGAAGCAGGAGGACGAGCTGACCTGTTCATCCAGAACCTGGCTAAAGTCAGTAAACACATTTTCTATTTCCAGAGACAAGAGATAAGAATTACTGACCCAGAACATGTTGTGCTCTGAGAACAGTGCACCCTCTGCTTTTTCATCCCACTGGAAAATTTGGACATATTGAGCTACCTATTTGTGTCCTCCCAGCTTCTGTCACCTAAGCAGACAGTCTGCTGTAGGTCGTCACATAAAGTTGTTACAAGGAAGCAAAGTCCCTTTATATCCAAGTAGGTCTAGATATATTCTCTTAAAACAGCCATGACTGTCAACTTGGAAGTCAGCCTCC